>NC_092733.1:23729408-24339245 GCF_047496885.1 Scyliorhinus torazame | reverse complement strand
ACTCAACGCGTCCGCCCTAAGGCCCTCCTCTATCTCTCTCCCCAGCTCCTCCTCCCACTTTTTCTTCAGCTCCTCGCTGTCCATCTCCTCCGATCCCATAAGCTCTTTATATATGTCCGAAACGCTCCACTCTCCTATACATCCTCTAGAAACCACCCTATCCTGAATCCCCCTTAGCGGCAGGAGTGGGAAGGTTGGTACCTGCCTCCGCAGAAAGTCCCGCACCTGCAGATATCGAAAGTCGTTTCCCCCCGCCAATGCAAACATCTTCTCCAGCACCCTCATCCTCGGAAAGCTCCCCCCTATAAACAAGTCCCCCCATCTTCTCAATCCCCGCTCTCCGCCAAATTTGGAACCCCCCCGTCCATCCTCCCCGGGGCAAACCGGTGATTATCGCAGATCGGGGACCATACCGATGCCCCCTCTGTTCCCACATGTCTCCTCCACTGCCCCCAGACTCTCAGGGCCGCCACTACCACTGGACTGGTGGAGTTCCGCGCCGGCGGGAATGGCAGAGGCGCAGTTACCAACGCCCCCAGGCTTGTGCCCCTTACATGAAGCCGCCTCCATACGCATCCATGCCGACCCCCGCCCCCCCCCAACCAGCCATTTCCTAACCATGGCTATATTAGCCGCACCAGTAATAATTGCTAAAATTCAGCAGCGCCAGCACCCGCCCGCTCCCCGACTCCGCTCCAGCATTACCCTCCTCACTCGCGGGGGACTTGCCCCCCCCATACGAAGCCACACAATAACTTTATTGACCCCGCTTAAAAAAGAAAATGGGGAGTCATTGGAAAACGAATAGGAATCTCGGGAGGACCGTCATTTTCACCATTTGAAACTCTGCCCACCAGAGATAAAAACAGCGCATCCCATCCCGGAAAATCCTCCTTCGTCTGATCCACCAACCGGGCCAAGTTCAATTTATGTAGCCGGTCCCAATCCCTTGCCACTTGGATACCCAGGTACCTGAAACTGTCCCCCTACCACTCTAAATGGCAGTTCCCCAGTCGCCTCTCCTGACCCCTCTCCTGGATCACAAACATCTTGCTCTTCCCCATATTAAGCTTATACCCCGAAAACCGGCCCGAATTCCCCTAAAATTCCCATAACTTCTTCCACCCCCTCCATTGGATCCGAAACATACAAAAGCAGGTCGTCCGCATACAGCGAGACTCTGTGCTCCACCCCACCGGACCAGTTCCTTCCAACCCCTCGAGGCCCTCCGAGCAATTGCCAGCTGCTCTGAGCAATTGCCAGCCAGCACAAACAGCAGTGGGGAGAGGGGGCATCCCTGTCTCGTCCCCCGGTGCAGTCTAAAATGGTATAAAGTCGTCCTGTTCGTCCGTACACTTGCCACAGGGGCCTGATACAGAAACCTGACCCAGTCAATAAAGACCCTCCCAAATCTGAACTGCTCCAAAACCTCACAAAAGTAATCCCACTCAACCCGGTCAAAAGCTTTCTCCAGCATCCATCGCAACCACTACCTCCACCTCCCTACTCTCCGGGGACATCATGATCACGTTTAACAGCCTTCTTATCATTGGCCACCAGCTGTCTGCCCTTAACGAACCCCGTCTGATCCTCCACAATAACGTCCGGTACACAGTCCTCAATCCTGGAGGACAACATTTTGGCCAACAGTTTGACGTCCACATTCAACAGGGAAATCGGCCTGTAAGACCCACATAGCTCCGGGTCCTTGTCCGGTTTCAGGATAAGCAAAATCGTGATCTGGGGCAGAACCCCCTCTTTCCCTGGCCTCGTTAAACACCTTCAACAGCACCGGTCCCCAATATCCCAGAGAACTTTTTATAGAACTCAATATAGTGGGGGGGGGGGGGGGGGGGGGGGGGGGGGGACTGATACTGGGTGAGGGTTTTTCGAGAGGAAGTGCAGGGGGGGATTCTGGGAGGGGATTCAATGTTAATAATGGATAGGGGCGAGTCAGGCAGGGCCCGGAGTCTTGATTATGGTGGATAGGAAGGGTGGGTGGGTGAGAAGCCCCCAGTTAGGATAGTTTACGTGTGAACGTGAGGGGGACTGAGAGGCCCAGTCAAGGGTGCTGGCATCTGAAAAGTTTGAAGGCCATTGTGGCGATGCTGCAAGGAGACTCATTATAGGGTGAAGGACCTATTGAAAATGAAGCTCAGGAAGGGCTGGGTTAGCCAGGTGTTTCACTCGCGATTTGACGGCAGGGTTGGAGGGGTAATGGTCCTGGTAAGCAAATGTGTACGGTTCCAGATAAAGAAAGTGGTTTGCGGACCAGGGAGGTAGGTATATGGTAGTGACAGGGACATTGGAGGGGAGGCTGGTGACGCTGGTAAGTGTGTATGGTCCCAACTGGGATGATGTAAGGTTTGTAAAGAAAGTGTGTGGGGCCATCCCCAACCTAGACTCACACAAATTAATAGAGGGTGGAAACTGTGAACTTGGTGCAGGAGCCAAGATTGGACAGGTCACGGCCGCACTTTCTTGTCCTGTCGGGGGGGGTGGGCGGGGGGGGGGGGGGGGGGGGGGGGGGGCCTGTACACCATGCAAATTCCTCCAGACTAACATCTGGGGGCTTGTGCTGTTTCAGAGACTAGCAAAGAACATAAGAACATAGGAACTAGGAACAGGAGTAAGCCATCTGGCCTATCGAGCCTGCTCCGTCATTTAATAAGATCATGGCTGATCTTTTTGTGGACTCAGCTCCACTTACCCGCCCCGCTCACCAAAGCAACAGCCTGACATAATTTTCCACAGGACAAGAAATCATACGAAGACACCAACATGACCATCCATGGGTATGTCTTGTCCCACCCACAGTCCAGACCCAGCAGAGTTACATAGAACATAGAAAAATACAGCACAGAACAGGCCCTTCGGCCCACGATGTTGTGCCGAACCTTTGTCCTAGATTAATCATAGATTATCATTGAATTTACAGTGCAGAAGGAGGCCATTCGGCCCTTTGAGTCTGCACCGGCTCTTGGAAAGAGCACCCTACCCAAACTCAACACTTCCACCCAACACCAAGGGCAATTTGGACATTAAGGGCAATTTATCATTGGCCAATTCACCTAACCCGCACATCTTTGGACTGTGAGAGGAAACCGGAGCACCCGGAGGAAACCCACGCAGACACGGGGAGGGCGTGCAGACTCCGCACAGACAGTGACCCAAGCCGGAATCGAACCTGGGACCCTGGAGCTGTGAAGCATTGTGCTATCCACAATGCTACCGTGCTGCCCTTGAGAACAAATAAATCTACACTATCATTTTACTGTAATCCATGTACCTATCCAATAGCTGCTTGAAGGTCCCTAATGTTTCCGACTCAACTACTTCCACAGGCAGTGCATTCCATGCCCCCACTACTCTCTGGGTAAAGAACCTACCTCTGATATCCCTCCTATATCTTCCACCTTTCACCTTAAATTTATGTCCCCTTGTAATGGTTTGTTCCACCCGGGGAAAAAGTCTCTGACTGTCTACTCTATCTATTCCCCTGATCATCTTATAAACCTCTATCAAGTCGCCCCTCATCCTTCTCCGTTCTAATGAGAAAAGGCCTAGCACCCTCAACCTTTCCTCGTAAGACCTACTCTCCATTCCAGGCAACATCCTGGTAAATCTTCTTTGCAACTTTTCCAAAGCTTCCACATCCTTCCTAAAATGAGGCGACCAGAACTGTACACAGTACTCCAAATGTGGCCTTACCAAAGTTTTGTACAGCTGCATCATCACCTCACGGCTCTTAAATTCAATCCCTCTGTTAATGAACGCGAGCACACCATAGGCCTTCTTCACAGCTCTATCCACTTGAGTGGCAACTTTCAAAGATGTATGAACATAGACCCCAAGATCTCTCTGCTCCTCCACATTGCCAAGAACTCTACCATTAACCCTGTATTCCGCATTCATATTTGTCCTTCCAAAATGGACAACCTCACACTTTTCAGGGTTAAACTCCATCTGCCACTTCTCAGCCCAGCTCTGCATCCTATCCATGTCTCTTTGCAGCCGACAACAGCCCTCCTTACTATCCACAACTCCACCAATCTTCGTATCGTCTGCAAATTTACTGACCCACCCTTCAACTCCCTCATCCAAGTCATTAATGAAAATCACAAACAGCAGAGGACCCAGAACTGATCCCTGCGGTACGCCACTGGTAACTGGGATCCAGGCTGAATATTTGCCATCCACCACCACTCTCTCACTTCTATCGGTTAGCCAGTTCGTTATCCAACTGGCCAAATTTCCCACTATCCCATGCCTCCTTACTTTCTGCATAAGCCTACCATGGGGAACTTTATCAAATGCCTTACTAAAATCCATGTACACTACATCCACTGCTTTACCTTCATCCACATGCTTGGTCACCTCCTCAAAGAATTCAATAAGATTTGGAAGGCAAGACCTACCCCTCACAAATCCGTGCTGACTATCCCTAATCAAGCAGTGTCTTTCCAGATGCTCAGAAATTCTATCCTTCAGTACCCTTTCCATTACTTTGCCTACCACCGAAGTAAGACTAACTGGCCTGTAATTTCCAGGGTTATCCCTAGTCCCTTTTTTGAACAGGGGCATGACATTCGCCACTCTCCAATCCCCTGGTACCACCCCTGTTGACAGTGGGGGCGAAAAGATCATTGCCAACGGCTCTGCAATTTCATCTCTTGCTTCCCATAGAATCCTTGGATATATCCCGTCAGGCCCGGGGGACTTGTCTATCCTCAAGTTTTTCAAAATGCCCAACACATCTTCCTTCCTAACAAGTATTTCCTCGAGCTTACCAATCTGTTTCACACTGTCCTCTCCAACAATATCGCCCCTCTCATTTGTAAATACAGAAGAAAAGTACTCGTTCAAGACCTCTCCTATCTCTTCAGACTCAATACACAATCTCCCGCTACTGTCCTTGATCGGACCTACCCTCGCTCTAGTCATTCTCATATTTCTCACATATGTGTAAAAGGCCTTGGGGTTTTCCTTGATCCTACCCGCCAAAGATTGTTCATGCCCTCTCTTAGCTCTCCTAATCCCTTTCTTCAGTTCCCTCCAATGCCCTGTCTGAACCTTGTTTCCTCAGCCTTACATAAGTCACCTTTTTCCTCTTAACAAGACATTCAACCTCTCTTGTCAACCATGGTTCCCTCACTCGACCATCTCTTCCCTGCCTGACAGGGACATACATATCAAGGACACGTAGCACCTGTTCCTTGAACAAGTTCCACATTTCACTTGTGTCCTTCCCTGCCAGCCTATGTTCCCAACTTATGCACTTCAATTCTTGTCTGACAACATCGTATTTACCCTTCCCCCAATTGTAAACCTTGCCCTGTTGCACGTACCTATCCCTCTCCATTACTAAAGTGAAAGTCACAGAATTGTGGTCACTATCTCCAAAATGCTCCCCCACTAACAAATCTATCACTTGCCCTGGCTCATTACCCAGTACTAAATCCAATATTGCCCCTCCTCTGGTCGGACAATCTACATACTGTGTTAGAAAAGCTTCCTGGACACACTGCACAAACACCACCCCATCCAAACTATTTGATCTAAAGAGTTTCCACTCAATATTTGGGAAGTTAAAGTCGCCCATGACTACTACCCTATGACTTCTGCACCTTTCCAAAATCTGTTTCCCAATCTGTTCCTCCACATCTCTGCTACTATTGGGGGGCCTATAGAAAACTCCTAACAAGGTGACTGCTCCTTTACTATTTCTGACTTCAACCCATACTACCTCAATAGGGTGATACTCCTCGAACTGCCTTTCTGCAGCTGTTATACCATCTCTAATTAATAATGTCACCCCCCCCCCCCCCACCTCTTTTACCACCCTCCCTAATCTTATTGAAACATCTATAACCAGGGACCTCCAACAACCATTTCTGCCCCTCTTCTATCCAAGTTTCCGTGATGGCCACCACATCGTAGTCCCAAGTACCGATCCATGCCTTAAGTTCACCCACCTTATTCCTGATGCTTCTTGCGTTGAAGTATACACACTTCAACCCATCTCCGTGCCTGCAAGTACTCTCCCTTTGTCAGTGTTCCCTTCCCCACTGCCTCATTACACGCTTTGGCATCCTGAATATCGGCTACCTTAGTTGCTGGACTACAAATCCGGTTCCCATTCCCCTGCCAAATTAGTTTAAACCCTCCCGAAGAGTACTAGAAAACCTCCCTCCCAGGATATTGGTGCCCCTCTGGTTCAGATGCAACCCGTCCTGCTTGTACAGGTCCCACCTTCCCCAGAATGCGCTCCAATTATCCAAATACCTGAAGCCCTCCCTCCTACACCATTCCTGCAGCCACGTGTTCAACTGCACTCTCTCCCTATTCCTAGCCTCGCTATCACGTGGCACCAGCAACAAACCAGAGATGACAACTCTGTCTGTCCTGGCTTTTAACTTCCAGCCTAACTCCCTAAACTTGTTTATTACCTCCACACCCCTTTCCTACCTATGTCGTTGGTACCAATGTGCACCACGACTTCTGGCTGCTCACCCTCCCCCTTAAGGATCCTGAAGACACGATCCGAGACATCCCTGGCCCTGGCACCCGGGAGGCAACATACCTTCCGGGAGTCTCGCTCGCGACCACAGAATCTCCTATCTATTCCCCTAACCATTGAATCTCCTACAACTATTGCTTTTCTATTCTCCCCCCTTCCCTTCTGAGACCCAGAGCCAGACTCTGTGCCAGAGACCTGGCCGCTAGGGCCTTCCCCCGGTAGGTCATCCCCCCCCCAACAGCATCCAAAACGGTATACTTGTTTTGAAGGGGAACGGCCACGAGGGATCCCTGCACTGTCTACCTGTTTGTTTGTTTTTTTCCCCCTGACTGTAACCCAGCTATTCTTGTCCTGTACCTTGGGTGTGGTTACCTCCTTGTAACTCTTCTCAATCACCCCCTCTGCCTCCCGGATGATCCGAAGTTCATCCAGCTTCAGCTCCAGTTCCCTAACACGGTCTTTGAGGAGCTGAAGTTGGGTGCACTTCCCGCAGGTATAGTCAGTGGGGACACCGGTGGTATCCCTCACCACCTACATCCTACAGGAGGAGCATGTAACTGGCCTAGCCTCCATCCCCTCTTACCTGACAGAATATAGCTGCCCTGTGGACTAACTAGATCTCCGCCCTCCGACCCTGCTCCCAGTCAGCTTCACTTTCTGTAAACTCCTGGCTCTCTTCGCACTCTTTGCGGAAATGTCGGAAACAAAATGAAAGGAGCACCTTACTCCCTCCTCACCAAACTCTCACTATCGCACTCAAATGCACCAAATTCAGCACTCAGCGCAAACAAAGTCTGCACTGTAGGGGATCACTTTTATACTGTGAATCTAGCCTCTGAAAACTGGCCTAATCCAATTAACTAATTAACAAGCTCCAGCTGCAAGTGCCTACAAGTAGAAGCCTGTTTAAAGCTTATTGAAAATTCACCTTCTTCTAAACCAAACAGCAACTTTTAAGTTAATTAACTAAATAAAAGAAAGACTAAACTTTAGATAAAAATGAAGCCTTATACTCCCTCGGTCACCAAACTCTTACTATAGCACTCAAAAAGCACCAAATTCAGCACTCAGTGCAAAACCTTTGGTGACAGTGCAAGTTACACTCCTCAACATTGACTCTGGGCCCCATGAATTTTGCTGGTATCAGGCCGGACATGAGCAAGGAAACCGCTTGATGTTTACAATGTACTGCGTACCATCACCTCACCCCCATGCCCCACACCCCCACCACCAGCTGATTAATCAGTACTCCTCCATGTTGAATACAACTTGGGGAAAGCACTGAGGGTGGCAAGGGGAAAGAATGTACTCTGGGTGCGGGACTTCAATGCCCATCACCACGAGTGGCTCAGTAGCAACAGTACTGACCGAACTGGCTGGCTGGCTGGTAAAGGATATAAACTGAGTCTGAGGCAGGTGGTGAGGGGACCAACAAGAGGGAAAAACATACTTGATCTCATCCTCAACAAATATCTGCCACAGATGCGTCTGTCCATGACGGCATCGGTCGGAGTGACCAACACACATTCCTTATAGAGATGAAGTTTCGTCTTCATATTGAGGATGCCCTCCATGATGTGTGGTGCTCCCACTGTGCTAAATGGGACAGATTTCGATCAGGTAAGTACAAAATCTAACTTATACTCTAATGTTCTCAGCAAGCACGCAGTCCGTATAAACCAATATGTGATCTGTGGTCGGACACATCACACTCTAAACCTAAGTGATGGAATCCTCCCAGTGCAGACTCTAAGGGCCCCTCACCAACTCTCCTCAAGTGCTCATCTCACTGGAAGCCAACTAGTCTCACAGAAATTTCTTTCACATCAGGATTTTCAATCTCCACTCTCAGAAAAATCGCCTTGGAATCTTCTCCCAAATGACTTTCTTTCGGACGTCTTCCACATGAATCCACCTCCAGAGTTCCTGCAAGGGATTCTCTATCTGGTGCGGCGCACCCTTGGGATTCTCCGTCTCACCAGCCGGCCAATGGGGTTTCCCCATTGTGAGCAGCCCCATGACGTCGGGAAATCCCCAGGCGCCCGGCGCAATGGAGAGCCGCGACAGCAGAGAATCCAGCCCCCTATCTCTCCTTCCGATCCTCCACTCCAATGGATTGCCCCGTATATTTAAACTTCGCCTTCCGTGCACGTTCTCAAATACTCAGCTGTGCCAAGGAAACAATCACTACCTCAGAAGCGCACAGTAAGGTGTCACCAGCATTTTGTTGTCTTCTCAGATCTTCTGGCTTTTACCTTCAGTCTGCTTCCTGCAGCTTTCGCTCATTAATTTGGAGCCTTCTTCTCTGCCCCCTTCTTTAACTTCACTGGACAGGACCTGTATTCAAACTCTCACCTTGTTCCTTGACGTATCTGCCATCTTCGGGCCTTCCTTGTCCATTCCATAATTTTGGGACGTTCTTCTTGGACTTGCTCTCTGTTCCTTTCACATCCTACCCGCTCTGGCACTTTCTGTGGACTGGTGTATTCCTTCTGGGTCACCTCGTATATCTGTCAGTCGCTCTCTTACTCCCTATAGCTAAGCAATGGCACAATTTGTTTTCCCTACATTGTGTTTTGTTTAACCGCCCTTGGAAACACAAATCTTCAATTCGTAAAATCTCATTGAAAATGCATTCGTCAGGGGGTCACGGTGTGAGTTTAGAGTAGCTGCATTTTCACGAACTCTGGCGCTACTCGTTATACACCTTTTTTTTTTTTAATGCTGATGCACATCCCATAATTATTTCTCTCTGGTGTATATGTCCTGTGCCCTGTTCCTGTAAGACCCTGGCTAGATTTTGTGATGAGCCGAGTTAAATCTCAAAATCCTTGTTTGATTGAGGCAGTTGGAGGTGGCCGGGTTTTGGTCCAGCTTGCGGTTTTGTTGGTGATTGGGCCGATGATTTTGTGGACAATGGTGTTGGTTCCTTGCCCCAGGTTGTTAGTGCTCACTTTGATGACATATGAAATGTCCTTGAGAGAATTGCTCAATAGGGCAGTCTCTTTGTTGAGGCCTCGCCTTCAGTCCTTGGAAATCCTGTTGTATGGAATGTCAATTATCCGGGTCGATCCAGGGAGATGGGACTGGACAGGGAGAGTTTGCGTATCCAGTCTTCATGGCCACATTTGAAAGTTGTATCCCATCGTCAAGTTGGAGACCCGACCACTGGTCTTACGCTGTCTTGCCCACAATGCTCGTTGAGAGGCGTTGGAAGCGGTTCGACATGTCGGGTCGCCGCCTCCCACCGGAGCCTGGGTTTCTTGCTGTCTGGGCTTGGGGCGGTGTGGTGGTGGAGCAGGCACTTGATGAAACTCTGGAGGGATCTGAATGCTGCTCAATGTTAGACATTTAGCTGCTGTTGTATAAAGAGTCAACGGTTCTGCTGCTTTTCCACAATCCACCTTTAATTTCCTTCAACAGACTTTGCACAAAACTCTAACATCATATCACCTGACACAAGGGCCACCTGAAGCCCGTTTACATATCAGTGTCAATATTTGGATGCTTAACATAAATGAGACAACTAATTGGAATGTCTCTTAACCCATTACTTAACACTCGATAATCCTGTCATGTCTTTGGCCTTTCCAAGCTCCCTGGATGGACAGATAATGTATCCTAGAGAAGATTGGGTTCCTTGTGATCCTTCTTTGTGGTCTCTGGAGTTGTTGGAGTTGGGGAAAATGTGTGGTGGTGCGCGCCTAGTTGGGTCAGTTAATCCTTGTTTGACTTGTCTCCTTCCATATCCTCTTGGCCGCTTGACTGGTGGCAGTAGTCACTTGATCAGGTAAGTTAGGTCAGGAGTCTCTGTGTTTACCTGGGTTGGGCAGAGGGTGGGCTGGGTGGTGGAGTGAGTTTCCCTTTCCTGTGTTGTCCTGTTTTGGGGGCGCCTGTGTGGAATCCATAATATCCTGTTCTTTGGCGAAGGGCATGAGTTAGTGTGGAATCTAGAATATCATGTCCCTGAGTGAATGACATAAGTCTGTGGAGACAGGACGATGGAGGTAGCCTTTTCAGGATTGCGCTTTTCTGTAAACTACCGTAACCTCCAAGGGCAAAGGGGAGATGATTACACAAAAGAAAGATTGAAAGACCTTGGTCTTCTATTGGTCAGTATGCCCTGTCTTCTATTGGCAAGAATTACTGTCCTTTCATTGGCCAAAAGTGAAGGTTTTACTGTGATATTATTGGTGTGTGACATGCAAATGACGGATTAGACTGCAACTGTAATTCTATTGATGAACTAAGCTATAAATGTTTCTGCTTCGCTGGACTCAGTCAGAGCAATGCAGTGAGCCCCAATGATGTTGCTCTCCTTGTGCACAAGTCAATAAAGATTAATCAAAGAGTACTCCCGTGTATGTCTTGCAATAACTTCGACACCTGGTCTGCCCTTCCTCTCAAGATAGGATTCTACTGGGGAGGTAGTAGCCTGTGAGCTGCAGGGTCTGAGTGAGAGTCTGAATGCTATGGATCGGCATTGTTGGGAGTCCTCCTTCAGATTGAGGGGAGGCTGGGTGGGGGATAGAACCGGCCTCCTCCCAAGTGGTCTTATACAGTGATTTCTGGATTGCCCTCCTTTTTGAAGCCTCTGCCCTCGGTAGTATTTCTTTATTCTGTCAGTGTTAGTGTGTTGGGAGACGTTGACCACAATAATTACTATCCGTAGTAACTTTGTGAATATTTGCTTCTCTTCTCTCGATAAATGTGCGTAATGATGATCACCCTGCACTGGGCGGATGTTTGGGTTATGTTACGTCTGGTGGTTATATGTAAAATATCCTCTCAGTGACTTCGCAAATGGTTTATGTGTTTTTTGTCTTTATTATCTTGGGGTTAAAGAATCGACTGGTTCCTGCAAAGGTACTTTATCCGAGGTCTTTTATCCGAGAAAGGGGCATCAGAATGTGTCACAAAAACAGGAAATACAGGATAATCTCAGCTGGTCTGGCAGCATCATAATGTGTTATTGGTGCCTCTGGTCCGACTGGAGCTGGGGGAAATGTGTTCTGGTGCTCGCCAGAACATGGCACAAAGATCGTATCCTAAAATCTCGTGGGCCATGTATGCACTCACTACGTGGGAAGGCGTGCGCCATCTTACTTATCCTCCTATAATCCATTCTCGAGTGTATCCATTGATACATGTGGAGGCACCAGGTTTAGTAATTAAGCTGAACCAATTGTGTTGTTTCCTGTTGTTTTGTGTATTTTGTTTGTTGAGGCATTCATACTGTGCTGTGAAATCTTGAGGAGTCATTGTGTTATTTGTTAAAATCAAAAAACTTTAAGAAAAACATATATTTTTTAAAATGCATGTGTACAAACAGGGCTTAGACTTCTTGGCTTCATTTCACAGAACCGCAAGAATGAAACCAAATCCAGGATTCACCACACAAAATCTTTCAAAAAGTAACTTAAATTTAAATCTTTATCTTGTTCCGAACAGTAAACTCATGGCCCAACATATCCCCCAATCGACCAGTACCACAAAGTGAGTGGCTCAACATTGCTTCAATGCAGGGTGCAGGAGGGCATGCCAGGAGCAGCAACAGGCAGACCTAAAAATGATGTGTCGACCTGGTGAAGCTACAGCAGAAGACTAATTGCATCTCAAACAACAGAAACAGCATGAGATAGACAGAGATAAGCGATCCCACAACCAATGGAGCAGATCTCAGCTCTGCAGTCCTGTCATATCCAGTTATGAATGGTGGTGGACAATTAAATGACTCACTGGACGTGGAGGCTCCATAAACATTCTCATCCTCAATGATGGAGGAGCCCACACTTCAGCCAAAAATGCCAAGTGGAGATCTATCTCCAGCCCTTCCGGAAGTCCCCAGCATCATATATGCCGGTTTTCAGCCAATTGATTCACCCCACCTGATATCAAGAAACGGCTGAAGGCACTGGATACTGCAAAGGCTATGGGCCCTGACAATATTGACGTAATATTAATGAAGACTTGTGTTCCAGATATTGCGGCGCCCCTGGCCAAGATGTTCCAGTACTGCTACAACACTGGAAAATTGCCCGGGTATGTCTTACACACAAAAAACCAGGACAAGTCCAACCCAGCCAATCACATCAATCTACTATCAATCATCAATAAAGTGATGATGGAAGAGGTCATCACCTGTGCCATCAAGTACACTTGCTTACCAATAGCCTGCTGACTAATGCTCAGTTTGGGTTCTGTCAGGGTCTCTCAGCTGCTGATTTCATTACAGCCTTGGTTCAATCAGGAACAAAAGAGCTGAACAGGTCAGGAATGTTATGGAATACTGCCCACTTCCCTGGATGAGCGCAGCTCCAACAAAACACAAGTGGCTTGGCATCATCTAGAACAATGCAGCCCGCTTGATTGGCACCCCACCCACAAACATTCACTTCCTCCACCACCGATGCACGGTGACAACCATGTGCACCCTCTACAAGCTGACTGCAGAGACTCAAAGGCTCCTGACATGGAATGCTGTTTCTTCACTGTGGCTGAGTCAAAATCCTGGATCTTCCTCACTAACAGCACTGTGGGTGTACCTACACCCTATGGACTGCAGCGGTTCAAGAAGGCGGCTCACCACCACCTTCTCAAAGGCAATTAGAGATGGATAATAAGTTTGGGCCTTGTCAGCGATGCCCATATGACATGAATGAACATTAAAAAAAGGAATATATCTGTATCTCTTCTCAGCAAAATACCTGCTCTTTATGGTGCGGAATGGGGTTTAACATTCTGACTTTGACATCTCCAAAAATTAAGCTCTGGCGCAGAGAGGTAAATGTCACCAGAATCTCTCTTTAGGCAGAAGCAAGAGCAGTGCATCACAGGATTCAGAGTTCTCAGAATGACCTCAGAAGCTTGGGGAGTTTGCAGTTCCCCTTCGTCTTGTCCATGACAATGCCTCGGCCAATCAAATTCAACTTGCCAACCAATCAGCATTTCTGTTCCTCTGCCGTATAAATTGTTGTGATCATTTGAAATTTGGCACCGTTGGGTTAGTCCTGATGAGTGCAAGATGATAAGCTTTGGCAGCATGCCTCCTTTCAGCAATATTCGTGTCTCGGATTAATAAATTGATTTTTGTTCCAGATATCAACGAGTGTGAGACAAACCCATGTGGTTTGAATGCAACATGCACCAACATGTTTGGAGGTTTTGAATGCACCTGCGATGATGGATTTGTGTCAACCACCGGGGAACGTACCTTTACCGATAAAACAAAGACCCGATGCCGAGGTAAAGACTATTCTGCTGGAGTGGAAACATCTAAAACTTTTATTTGTTTTTCACTTTCGATGCTGATAAATCTTTTCTTTGCAAGGAATAAAAACAGAAAATGCTGGCAGAGCTCAGCAGGTCTGGTAACATTTGTGGAGAGAAGACTTGACCTTCACACTGTGATGAATCCCAGAGTAATCGTGCTGTGGTTGTTCATTCTTTGTTCTGAACTGAACTTCCCAACATTGTTCACCTTGTATCAGATTATCATTTATGAGATTCCCCTTTCTGTATATTAGCTGTCTGTGCCAGAACAGCGTAGGCCTGAATTTCACACTTGGCGTGTGCACAGGGATATAGAACCCTCTCCCGTACAAGACCGCACTCTCAACGCCATTTCTTTCTGGGTGACCAACTAAGGTCCGACCAACATGAAACACATCTTTTGGTTGGCCTGCCATTGTGGGCGGGGGCGGGAACAGGTCAGGCAATGGGTCCAATGGACTTTGGTAACTCCACTTAACTTCCAGTGGAAAAACAGATGAGGCTTTCAACATGGGGTTAAGTTGTGGTGGTAATACTCTGGCTTTTCGGAAATTAACTGATCTTGTCTAAAACTTTCACAGACTCAATGTACATTTGTATATCTTCACTGTGAAATATGCTTTGAAAATCTACACGTTTGGTCCAGCATCTGCCACTTATTCAACTAAACTTTGTGGCAGCATTGAGGCTGTGTGTGGGGGGAGGGGGTAAAGCGTTTCGGGGATGGGAGGTTTCCTTCATCTACTTACAACAGTAAAGTAATAAAAAGTAATGAACAAGCATTTCTCCAGCAGCTTTCATAACTTCAGGGTATCGCAGGACACCTCCTGCTTTTTGAACTATGGCAACTGATATAATGTGGAGAATGTGGCAGCCAGCCAATTTGCACACAGCAAGCTCCCATAGACGGCAATTTGAACTTTTTACATCCATCTGAGAGGGTAGATGCGGTCTCGGGTTCATATCACGCTTGAGCACTGGCACCACAGACAGTGCAGCACTCTCTCAGCACTGTGCTGGGTCTGGAGGCCTACACGCTCAATTCTCTGAAGTGGGGCTTGAACCCATAACCTACTGAATTCCAGAGAGCAGAATGCTCCAACGTGGTGGACACCCATGCCAGCACGGGTGCATGTTGTCTACCTGCTTTTGCAGTGGGTCTGAACTGCCCAGCTCAGGTGACACTGCTGGGGTTAATGGCCGTGGGTGGGGGGTGGTTGCAAAGTGAGGAAGGGGGTGCCATGGGCTGCAAACAAAGTGCGGTTGTCACCTTTTGTAGGGGAACACTTTCTTAAAAACTCTTTTTAACACTGCAGAGATCCTGTCATATTCTACATCTACTGCTGGGTCAGTCGGGACACTTCCAATGACAAATTTGCAGTATTTGTATGTTGGGTCATCCTGAAGGCATGGGTCATGTGGGGGGGGGGAGGGGGCCTGACGTTCATAGAGCCCCTACCCTCAGATCAACAATGCTCACTCCCTCCCCATATAATTACAGTCGCATTGTGCCAAATGGCCATGGATTTAGGAGGCCAATATCTTTTGTAAAAGTCCATGTTCCACACAGTTTGGACCGACTGATCTATTTTGTTGGAACTTTGACACCGATTTGTAAGTGAACCAGTTTTGACAGCAAGCACAATCAAAAGGAAATCTGACAAAACTCTCAAATATGACAGCAGCAAAATCACAAATAAAATAGGAGTCCTTCTGCTCCGAGGGTCTTTTATCCCACCCTCGGGAGACAAATTGTTCAAAACATTAACGCCCGGCTGCCTTTTTTTGCCCGTACGACGAGCGCTAAATCGCACGGGCAAAGTAAAACCTGTGTTAAAAGACCTTTTAATGGACTCCATTAGCCTTTAATTGTCGGTGGGTGTGGCTGCAACTCCTGTAAGTGCCTGCCGTCCTCAATATTACACGCGTGTGCAATGGCATTGAGATGTACGCCCAATGTCATTTTGCTTGTGCCGGACGTCGAAACGTAAACTTCAGGCCATAGTTGGAGAAAAATTCAATACTTGTGGAGGGTAGCACAAACATAATGTGCAACGGAGAGGAGAGTTAAAGGCCGGAATTCTCCAGCCGTTGCGACTCACCATTCCTGCCAGCACTCCCGCTTGCAGGTTTCCCGGCGGCTTAGGGTGGTTACAATGGGAAATCCTGTTGACAATTGGCAGGATGATTGAACCCAGCCAATGGCGCGCAGCCGAGAAGCACGCGGGTGGCAGACCGGAGAATACTGCCCGTTGGGTCCTTTTGCAATGTGAAGCAGTTATCTTTCATAACGAGATTCAGCGTGGTTTTTTTTAATAAACATTTTATTGAGGTATTTTTTGGCATTGCAACAGCAGCAATATAAACATTGTACATAAACTATTAACATAGTGCAAAAAGGCCTCCCTCTCCCATTACTTGTCTACACTAACCTAACCCCCCCCACTACTGCTGACGGTTAATTATCTGCAAAGCAGTCGATGAATGGTTGCCAGTTCCGGGCGAACCCTAACAATGACCCTCTCATGGCAAACTTAATTTTCTCCAGGCAGAGAAAGCCAGCCGTGTCCGATAGCCAGGTCTCTGACTTCGGGGGCTTCGTGTCCCTCCATGCTAGTAATATCCGTCTCCAGGCTACCAGGGAAGCAAAGGCCAGAACGTCTGCCTCTTTCTCCTCCTAGATTCCCGGATCCTGCGACACCCCGAAAATCGCCACCTCTGGACTCAATGCCACCCTTGTTTTTAATACCTTGGACATGATGTCAGCAAACCCCTGCCAATCTCCCCTCAGTTTTGGACATGCCCAGAACATGTGGACATGGTTCGCTGGCCCTCCCGCACATTTTGCACACCTGTCGTCCACCCCAAAGAATCTGCTCATCCGGGCCACCGTCATGTGAGCCGGTGCACGACTTTGAATTGAATCAGGCTGAGCCTGGCACATGTTGCGGTCGCGTTGACTCTACTCAACGCGTCCGCCCTAAGGCCCTCCTCTATCTCTCTCCCCAGCTCCTCCTCCCACTTTTTCTTCAGCTCCTCGCTGTCCATCTCCTCCGATCCCATAAGCTCTTTATATATGTCCGAAACGCTCCCCTCTCCTATACATCCTCTAGAAACCACCCTATCCTGAATCCCCCTTAGCGGCAGGAGTGGGAAGGTTGGTACCTGCCTCCGCAGAAAGTCCCGCACCTGCAGATATCGAAAGTCGTTTCCCCCCGCCAATGCAAACATCTTCTCCAGCACCCTCATCCTCGGAAAGCTCCCCCCTATAAACAAGTCCCCCATCTTCTCAATCCCCGCTCTCCGCCAAATTCGGAACCCCCCCGTCCATCCTCCCCAGGGCAAACCGGTGATTATCGCAGATCGGGGACCACACCGATGCCCCCTCTGTTCCCACATGTCTCCTCCACTGCCCCCAGACTCTCAGGGCCGCCACTACCACTGGACTGGTGGAGTTCCGCGCCGGCGGGAATGGCAGAGGCGCAGTTACCAACGCCCCCAGGCTTGTGCCCTTACATGAAGCCGCCTCCATACGCATCCATGCCGACCCCGCCCCCCCCCAACCAGCCATTTCCTAACCATGGCTATATTAGCCGCCCAGTAATAATTGCTAAAATTCAGCAGCGCCAGCCCGCCCGCTCCCCGACTCCGCTCCAGCATTACCCTCCTCACTCGCGGGGACTTGCCCCCCCCATACGAAGCCCACAATAACTTTATTGACCCGCTTAAAAAAGAAAATGGGGAGTCATTGGAAAACGAATAGGAATCTCGGGAGGACCGTCATTTTCACCATTTGAACTCTGCCCACCAGAGATAAAAACAGCGCATCCCATCCCGGAAATCCTCCTTCGTCTGATCCACCAACCGGGCCAAGTTCAATTTATGTAGCTGGTCCCAATCCCTTGCCACTTGGATACCCAGGTACCTGAAACTGTCCCCTACCACTCTAAATGGCAGTTCCCCAGTCGCCTCTCCTGACCCCTCTCCTGGATCACAAACATCTCGCTCTTCCCCATATTAAGCTTATACCCCGAAAACCGGCCGAATTCCCCTAAAATTCCCATAACTTCTTCCACCCCCTCCATTGGATCCGAAACATACAAAAGCAGGTCGTCCGCATACAGCGAGACTCTGTGCTCCACCCCACCGGACCAGTTCCTTCCAACCCCTCGAGGCCCTCCGAGCAATTGCCAGCTGCTCTGAGCAATTGCCAGCCAGCACAAACAGCAGTGGGGAGAGGGGGCATCCCTGTCTCGTCCCCCGGTGCAGTCTAAAATGGTATAAAGTCGTCCTGTTCGTCCGTACACTTGCCACAGGGGCCTGATACAGAAACCTGACCCAGTCAATAAAGACCCTCCCAAATCTGAACTGCTCCAAAACCTCACAAAAGTAATCCCACTCAACCCGGTCAAAAGCTTTCTCCGCATCCATCGCGACCACTACCTCCACCTCCCTACTCTCCGGGGACATCATGATCACGTTTAACAGCCTTCTTACATTGGCCACCAGCTGTCTGCCCTTAACGAACCCCGTCTGATCCTCCACAATAACGTCCGGTACACAGTCCTCAATCCTGGAGGACAACATTTTGGCCAACAGTTTGACGTCCACATTCAACAGGGAAATCGGCCTGTAAGACCCACATAGCTCCGGGTCCTTGTCCGGTTTCAGGATAAGCAAAATCGTGATCTGGGACAGAACCCCTCTTTCCCTGGCCTCGTTAAACACCTTCAACAGCACCGGTCCCAATATCCCAGAGAACTTTTTATAGAACTCAATATAGTGGGGGGGGGGGGGGGACTGATACTGGGTGAGGGTTTTTCGAGAGGAAGTGCAGGGGGGATTCTGGGAGGGGATTCAATGTTAATAATGGATAGGGGCGAGTCAGGCAGGGCCCGGAGTCTTGATTATGGTGGATAGGAAGGGTGGGTGGGTGAGAAGCCCCCAGTTAGGATAGTTACGTGGAACGTGAGGGGACTGAGAGGCCCAGTCAAGGGTGCTGGCATCTGAAAAGTTTGAAGGCCATTGTGGCGATGCTGCAGGAGACTCATTATAGGGTGAAGGACCTATTGAAAATGAAGCTCAGGAAGGGCTGGGTTAGCCAGGTGTTTCACTCGCGATTTGACGGCAGGGTTGGAGGGGTAATGGTCCTGGTAAGCAAATGTGTACGGTTCCAGATAAAGAAAGTGGTTGCGGACCAGGGAGGTAGGTATATGGTAGTGACAGGGACATTGGAGGGGAGGCTGGTGACGCTGGTAAGTGTGTATGGTCCCAACTGGGATGATGTAAGGTTTGTAAAGAAAGTGTGTGGGGCCATCCCCAACCTAGACTCACACAAATTAATAGAGGGTGGAAACTGGAACTTGGTGCAGGAGCCAAGATTGGACAGGTCACGGCCGCACTTGCTTGTCCTGTCGGTGGGGGTGGGGGGGGTGGGGGGGGGGGGCCTCTACACCATGCAAATTCCTCCAGACTAACATCTGGGGGCTTGTGCTGTTTCAGAGACTAGCAAAGAACATAAGAACATAGGAACTAGGAACAGGAGTAGGCCATCTGGCCTATCAAGCCTGCTCCGTCATTTAATAAGATCATGGCTGATCTTTTTGTGGACTCAGCTCCACTTACCCGCCCGCTCACCAAAGCAACAGCCTGACATAATTTTCCACAGGACAAGAAATCATACGCAGACACCACCATGACCATCCATGGGTATGTCTTGTCCCACCCACAGTCCAGACCCAGCAGAGTTACATAGAACATAGAAAAATACAGCACAGAACAGGCCCTTCGGCCCACGATGTTGTGCCGAACCTTTGTCCTAGATTAATCATAGATTATCATTGAATTTACAGTGCAGAAGGAGGCCATTCGGCCCTTTGAGTCTGCACCGGCTCTTGGAAAGAGCACCCTACCCAAACTCAACACTTCCACCCAACACCAAGGGCAATTTGGACATTAAGGGCAATTTATCATTGGCCAATTCACCTAACCCGCACATCTTTGGACTGTGAGAGGAAACCGGAGCACCCGGAGGAAACCCACGCAGACACGGGGAGGGCGTGCAGACTCCGCACAGACAGTGACCCAAGCCGGAATCGAACCTGGGACCCTGGAGCTGTGAAGCACTGTGCTATCCACAATGCTACCGTGCTGCCCTTGAGAACAAATAAATCTACACTATCATTTTACTGTAATCCATGTACCTATCCAATAGCTGCTTGAAGGTCCCTAATGTTTCCGACTCAACTACTTCCACAGGCAGTGCATTCCATGCCCCCACTACTCTCTGGGTAAAGAACCTACCTCTGATATCCCTCCTATATCTTCCACCTTTCACCTTAAATTTATGTCCCCTTGTAATGGTTTGTTCCACCCGGGGAAAAAGTCTCTGACTGTCTACTCTATCTATTCCCCTGATCATCTTATAAACCTCTATCAAGTCGCCCCTCATCCTTCTCCGTTCTAATGAGAAAAGGCCTAGCACCCTCAACCTTTCCTCGTAAGACCTACTCTCCATTCCAGGCAACATCCTGGTAAATCTTCTTTGCAACTTTTCCAAAGCTTCCACATCCTTCCTAAAATGAGGCGACCAGAACTGTACACAGTACTCCAAATGTGGCCTTACCAAAGTTTTGTACAGCTGCATCATCACCTCACGGCTCTTAAATTCAATCCCTCTGTTAATGAACGCGAGCACACCATAGGCCTTCTTCACAGCTCTATCCACTTGAGTGGCAACTTTCAAAGATGTATGAACATAGACCCCAAGATCTCTCTGCTCCTCCACATTGCCAAGAACTCTACCATTAACCCTGTATTCCGCATTCATATTTGTCCTTCCAAAATGGACAACCTCACACTTTTCAGGGTTAAACTCCATCTGCCACTTCTCAGCCCAGCTCTGCATCCTATCTATGTCTCTTTGCAGCCGACAACAGCCCTCCTTACTATCCACAACTCCACCAATCTTCGTATCATCTGCAAATTTACTGACCCACCCTTCAACTCCCTCATCCAAGTCATTAATGAAAATCACAAACAGCAGAGGACCCAGAACTGATCCCTGCGGTACGCCACTGGTAACTGGGATCCAGGCTGAATATTTGCCATCCACCACCACTCTCTCACTTCTATCGGTTAGCCAGTTCGTTATCCAACTGGCCAAATTTCCCACTATCCCATGCCTCCTTACTTTCTGCATAAGCCTACCATGGGGAACTTTATCAAATGCCTTACTAAAATCCATGTACACTACATCCACTGCTTTACTTTCATCCACATGCTTGGTCACCTCCTCAAAGAATTCAATAAGATTTGGAAGGCAAGACCTACCCCTCACAAATCCGTGCTGACTATCCCTAATCAAGCAGTGTCTTTCCAGATGCTCAGAAATCCTATCCTTCAGTACCCTTTCCATTACTTTGCCTACCACCGAAGTAAGACTAACTGGCCTGTAATTTCCAGGGTTATCCCTAGTCCCTTTTTTGAACAGGGGCATGACATTCGCCACTCTCCAATCCCCTGGTACCACCCCTGTTGACAGTGGGGGCGAAAAGATCATTGCCAACGGCTCTGCAATTTCATCTCTTGCTTCCCATAGAATCCTTGGATATATCCCGTCAGGCCCGGGGGACTTGTCTATCCTCAAGTTTTTCAAAATGCCCAACACATCTTCCTTCCTAACAAGTATTTCCTCGAGCTTACCAATCTGTTTCACACTGTCCTCTCCAACAATATCGCCCCTCTCATTTGTAAATACAGAAGAAAAGTACTCGTTCAAGACCTCTCCTATCTCTTCAGACTCAATACACAATCTCCCGCTACTGTCCTTGATCGGACCTACCCTCGCTCTAGTCATTCTCATATTTCTCACATATGTGTAAAAGGCCTTGGGGTTTTCCTTGATCCTACCCGCCAAAGATTGTTCATGCCCTCTCTTAGCTCTCCTAATCCCTTTCTTCAGTTCCCTCCAATGCCCTGTCTGAACCTTGTTTCCTCAGCCTTACATAAGTCACCTTTTTCCTCTTAACAAGACATTCAACCTCTCTTGTCAACCATGGTTCCCTCACTCGACCATCTCTTCCCTGCCTGACAGGGACATACATATCAAGGACACGTAGCACCTGTTCCTTGAACAAGTTCCACATTTCACTTGTGTCCTTCCCTGCCAGCCTATGTTCCCAACTTATGCACTTCAATTCTTGTCTGACAACATCGTATTTACCCTTCCCCCAATTGTAAACCTTGCCCTGTTGCACGTACCTATCCCTCTCCATTACTAAAGTGAAAGTCACAGAATTGTGGTCACTATCTCCAAAATGCTCCCCCACTAACAAATCTATCACTTGCCCTGGCTCATTACCCAGTACTAAATCCAATATTGCCCCTCCTCTGGTCGGACAATCTACATACTGTGTTAGAAAAGCTTCCTGGACACACTGCACAAACACCACCCCATCCAAACTATTTGATCTAAAGAGTTTCCACTCAATATTTGGGAAGTTAAAGTCGCCCATGACTACTACCCTATGACTTCTGCACCTTTCCAAAATCTGTTTCCCAATCTGTTCCTCCACATCTCTGCTACTATTGGGGGGCCTATAGAAAACTCCTAACAAGGTGACTGCTCCTTTACTATTTCTGACTTCAACCCATACTACCTCAATAGGGTGATACTCCTCGAACTGCCTTTCTGCAGCTGTTATACCATCTCTAATTAATAATGTCACCCCCCCCCCCCACCTCTTTTACCACCCTCCCTAATCTTATTGAAACATCTATAACCAGGGACCTCCAACAACCATTTCTGCCCCTCTTCTATCCAAGTTTCCGTGATGGCCACCACATCGTAGTCCCAAGTACCGATCCATGCCTTAAGTTCACCCACCTTATTCCTGATGCTTCTTGCGTTGAAGTATACACACTTCAACCCATCTCCGTGCCTGCAAGTACTCTCCCTTTGTCAGTGTTCCCTTCCCCACTGCCTCATTACACGCTTTGGCATCCTGAATATCGGCTACCTTAGTTGCTGGACTACAAATCCGGTTCCCATTCCCCTGCCAAATTAGTTTAAACCCTCCCGAAGAGTACTAGAAAACCTCCCTCCCAGGATATTGGTGCCCCTCTGGTTCAGATGCAACCCGTCCTGCTTGTACAGGTCCCACCTTCCCCAGAATGCGCTCCAATTATCCAAATACCTGAAGCCCTCCCTCCTACACCATTCCTGCAGCCACGTGTTCAACTGCACTCTCTCCCTATTCCTAGCCTCGCTATCACGTGGCACCAGCAACAAACCAGAGATGACAAATCTGTCTGTCCTGGCTTTTAACTTCCAGCCTAACTCCCTAAACTTGTTTATTACCTCCACACCCCTTTCCTACCTATGTCGTTGGTACCAATGTGCACCACGACTTCTGGCTGCTCACCCTCCCCCTTAAGGATCCTGAAGACACGATCCGAGACATCCCTGGCCCTGGCACCCGGGAGGCAACATACCTTCCGGGAGTCTCGCTCGCGACCACAGAATCTCCTATCTATTCCCCTAACCATTGAATCTCCTACAACTATTGCTTTTCTATTCTCCCCCCTTCCCTTCTGAGCCCCAGAGCCAGACTCTGTGCCAGAGACCTGGCCGCTAGGGCCTTCCCCCGGTAGGTCATCCCCCCCCCAACAGCATCCAAAACGGTATACTTGTTTTGAAGGGGAACGGCCACGAGGGATCCCTGCACTGTCTGCCTGTTTGTTTGTTTTTTTCCCCCTGACTGTAACCCAGCTATTCTTGTCCTGTACCTTGGGTGTGGTTACCTCCTTGTAACTCTTCTCAATCACCCCCTCTGCCTCCCGGATGATCCGAAGTTCATCCAGCTTCAGCTCCAGTTCCCTAACACGGTCTTTGAGGAGCTGAAGTTGGGTGCACTTCCCGCAGGTATAGTCAGTGGGGACACCGGTGGTATCCCTCACCACCTACATCCTACAGGAGGAGCATGTAACTGGCCTAGCCTCCATCCCCTCTTACCTGACAGAATATAGCTGCCCTGTGGACTAACTAGATCTCCGCCCTCCGACCCTGCTCCCAGTCAGCTTCACTTTCTGTAAACTCCTGGCTCTCTTCGCACTCTTTGCGGAAATGTCGGAAACAAAATGAAAGGAGCACCTTACTCCCTCCTCACCAAACTCTCACTATCGCACTCAAATGCACCAAATTCAGCACTCAGCGCAAACAAAGTCTGCACTGTAGGGGATCACTTTTATACTGTGAATCTAGCCTCTGAAAACTGGCCTAATCCAATTAACTAATTAACAAGCTCCAGCTGCAAGTGCCTACAAGTAGAAGCCTGTTTAAAGCTTATTGAAAATTCACCTTCTTCTAAACCAAACAGCAACTTTTAAGTTAATTAACTAAATAAAAGAAAGACTAAACTTTAGATAAAAATGAAGCCTTATACTCCCTCGGTCACCAAACTCTTACTATAGCACTCAAAAAGCACCAAATTCAGCACTCAGTGCAAAACCTTTGGTGACAGTGCAAGTTACACTCCTCAACATTGACTCTGGGCCCCATGAATTTTGCTGGTATCAGGCCGGACATGAGCAAGGAAACCGCTTGATGTTTACAATGTACTGCGTACCATCACCTCACCCCCATGCCCCACACCCCCACCACCAGCTGATTAATCAGTACTCCTCCATGTTGAATACAACTTGGGGAAAGCACTGAGGGTGGCAAGGGGAAAGAATGTACTCTGGGTGCGGGACTTCAATGCCCATCACCACGAGTGGCTCAGTAGCAACAGTACTGACCGAACTGGCTGGCTGGCTGGTAAAGGATATAAACTGAGTCTGAGGCAGGTGGTGAGGGGACCAACAAGAGGGAAAAACATACTTGATCTCATCCTCAACAAATATCTGCCACAGATGCGTCTGTCCATGACGGCATCGGTCGGAGTGACCAACACACATTCCTTATAGAGATGAAGTTTCGTCTTCATATTGAGGATGCCCTCCATGATGTTGTGTGGTGCTCCCACTGTGCTAAATGGGACAGATTTCGAAAAGGTAAGTACAAAATCTAACTTATACTCTAATGTTCTCAGCAAGCACGCAGTCCGTATAAACCAATATGTGATCTGTGGTCGGACACATCACACTCTAAACCTAAGTGATGGAATCCTCCCAGTGCAGACTCTAAGGGCCCCTCACCAACTCTCCTCAAGTGCTCATCTCACTGGAAGCCAACTAGTCTCACAGAAATTTCTTTCACATCAGGATTTTCAATCTCCACTCTCAGAAAAATCGCCTTGGAATCTTCTCCCAAATGACTTTCTTTCGGATGTCTTCCACATGGATCCTCCAGAGTTCCTGCAAGGGATTCTCTATCTGGTGCGGCGCACCCTTGGGATTCTCCGTCTCACCAGCCGGCCAATGGGGTTTCCCCATTGTGAGCAGCCCCATGACGTCGGGAAATCCCCAGGCGCCCGGCGCAATGGAGAGCCGCGACAGCAGAGAATCCAGCCCCCTATCTCTCCTTCCGATCCTCCACTCCAATGGATTGCCCCGCATATTTAAACTTCGCCTTCCGTGCACGTTCTCAAATACTCAGCTGTGCCAAGGAAACAATCACTACCTCAGAAGCGCACAGTAAGGTGTCACCAGCATTTTGTTGTCTTCTCAGATCTTCTGGCTTTTACCTTCAGTCTGCTTCCTGCAGCTTTCGCTCATTAATTTGGAGCCTTCTTCTCTGCCCCCTTCTTTAACTTCACTGGACAGGACCTGTATTCAAACTCTCACCTTGTTCCTTGACGTATCTGCCATCTTCGGGCCTTCCTTGTCCATTCCATAATTTTGGGACGTTCTTCTATAGCCTTGGACTTGCTCTCTGTTCCTTTCACATCCTACCCGCTCTGGCACTTTCTGTGGACTGGTGTATTCCTTCTGGGTCACCTCGTATATCTGTCAGTCGCTCTCTTACTCCCTATAGCTAAGCAATGGCACAATTTGTTTTCCCTACATTGTGTTTTGTTTAACCGCCCTTGGAAACACAAATCTTCAATTCGTAAAATCTCATTGAAAATGCATTCGTCAGGGGGTCACGGTGTGAGTTTAGAGTAGCTGCATTTTCACGAGCTCTGGCGCTACTCGTTTTACACCTTTTTTTTTTTAATGCTGATGCACATCCCATAATTATTTCTCTCTGGTGTATATGTCCTGTGCCCTGTTCCTGTAAGACCCTGGCTAGATTTTGTGATGAGCCGAGTTAAATCTCAAAATCCTTGTTTGATTGAGGCAGTTGGAGGTGGCCGGGTTTTGGTCCAGCTTGCGGTTTTGTTGGTGATTGGGCCGATGATTTTGTGGACAATGGTGTTGGTTCCTTGCCCCAGGTTGTTAGTGCTCACTTTGATGACATATGAAATGTCCTTGAGAGAATTGCTCAATAGGGCAGTCTCTTTGTTGAGGCCTCACCTTCAGTCCTTGGCAATCCTGTTGAATGGAATGTCAATTATCCAGGTCGATCCAGGGAGATTTACTGGACAGGGAGAGTTTGCCCAGTCTTCACGGCCACATTTGAAAGTTGTATCACATCGTCAAGTTGGAGACCCGACCACTGGTCTTACGCTGTCTTGCCCACAATGCTCGTTGAGAGGCGTTGGAAGCGGTTCGACATGTCGGGTCGCCGCCTCCCACCGGAGCCTGGGTTTCTTGCTGTCTGGGCTTGGGGCGGTGTGGTGGTGGAGCAGGCACTTGATGAAACTCTGGAGGGATCTGAATGCTGCTCAATGTTAGACATTTAGCTGCTGTTGTATAAAGAGTCAACGGTTCTGCTGCTTTTCCACAAACCACCTTTAATTTCCCTCAACAGACTTTGCACAAAACTCTAACATCATATCACCTGACACAAGGGCCACCTGAAGCCCGTTTACATATCAGTGTCAATATTTGGATGCTTAACATAAATGAGACAACTAATTGGAATGTCTCTTAACCCATTACTTAACACTCGATAATCCTGTCATGTCTTTGGCCTTTCCAAGCTCCCTGGATGGACAGATAATGTATCCTAGAGAAGATTGGGTTCCTTGTGATCCTTCTTTGTGGTCTCTGGAGTTGTTGGAGTTGGGGAAAATGTGTGGTGGTGCGCGCCTAGTTGGGTCAGTTAATCCTTGTTTGACTTGTCTCCTTCCATATCCTCTTGGCCGCTTGACTGGTGGCAGTAGTCACTTGATCAGGTAAGTTAGGTCAGGAGTCTCTGTGTTTACCTGGGTTGGGCAGAGGGTGGGCTGGGTGGTGGAGTGAGTTTCCCTTCCCTGTGTTGTCCTGTTTTGGGGGCGCCTGTGTGGAATCCATAATATCCTGTTCTTTGGCGAAGGGCATGAGTTAGTGTGGAATCTAGAATATCATGTCCCTGAGTGAATGACATAAGTCTGTGGAGACAGGACGATGGAGGTAGCCTTTTCAGGATTGCGCTTTTCTGTAAACTACCGTAACCTCCAAGGGCAAAGGGGAGATGATTACACAAAAGAAAGATTGAAAGACCTTGGTCTTCTATTGGTCAGTATGCCCTGTCTTCTATTGGCAAGAATTACTGTCCTTTCATTGGCCAAAAGTGAAGGTTTTACTGTGATATTATTGGTGTGTGACATGCAAATGACGGATTAGACTGCAACTGTAATTCTATTGATGAACTAAGCTATAAATGTTTCTGCTTCGCTGGACTCAGTCAGAGCAATGCAGTGAGCCCCAATGATGTTGCTCTCCTTGTGCACAAGTCAATAAAGATTAATCAAAGAGTACTCCCGTGTATGTCTTGCAATAACTTCGACACCTGGTCTGCCCTTCCTCTCAAGATAGGATTCTACTGGGGAGGTAGTAGCCTGTGAGCTGCAGGGTCTGAGTGAGAGTCTGAATGCTATGGATCGGCATTGTTGGGAGTCCTCCTTCAGATTGAGGGGAGGCTGGGTGGGGAATAGAACCGGCCTCCTCCCAAGTGGTCTTATACAGTGATTTCTGGATTGCCCTCCTTTTTGAAGCCTCTGCCCTCGGTAGTATTTCTTTATTCTGTCAGTGTTAGTGTGTTGGGAGACGTTGACCACAATAATTACTATCCGTAGTAACTTTGTGAATATTTGCTTCTCTTCTCTCGATAAATGTGCGTAATGATGATCACCCTGCACTGGGCGGATGTTTGGGTTATGTTACGTCTGGAGGTTATATGTAAAATATCCTCTCAATGACTTTTCAAATGGTTTATGTGTTTTTTGTCTTTGTTATTTTGGGGTTAAAGAATCGACTGGTTCCTGCAAAGGTACTTTATCCGAGGTCTTTTATCCGAGAAAGGGGCATCAGAATGTGTCACAAAAACAGGAAATACAGGATAATCTCAGCTGGTCTGGCAGCATCATAATGTGTTATTGGTGCCTCTGGTCCGACTGGAGCTGGGGGAAATGTGTTCTGGTGCTCGCCAGAATATGGCACAAAGATCGTATCCTAGAATCTCGTGGGCCATGTATGCACTCACTACGTGGGAAGGTGTGCGCCATCTTACTTATCCTCCTATAATCCATTCTCGAGTGTATCCATTGATACATGTGGAAGCACCAGGTTTAGTAATTAAGCTGAACCAATTGTGTTGTTTCGTGTTGTTTTGTGTATTTTGTTTGTTGAGGCATTCATACTGTGCTGTGCGAATCTCGAGGAGTTGTGTTATTTGTTAAAATCAAAAAACTTTAAGAAAAACATATATTTTTTTAAATGCATGTGTACAAACAGGGCTTAGACTTCTTGGCTTCATTTCACAGAACCGCAAGAATGAAACCAAATCCAGGATTCACCACACAAAATCTTTCAAAAAGTAACTTAAATTTAAATCTACATCTTGTTCCGAACAGTAAATTCATGGCCCAACATATCCCCCAATCGACCAGTACCACAAAGTGAGTGGCTCAACATTGCTTCAATGCAGGGTGCAGGAGGGCATGTCAGGAGCAGCAACAGGCAGACCTAAAAATGATGTGACAACCTGGTGAAGCTACAGCACAAGACTAATTGCATGTCAAACAACAGGAACAGCATGAGATAGACAGGGATAAGCGATCCCACAACCAATGGAGCAGATCTCAGCTCTGCAGTCCTGTCATATCCAGTTATGAATGGTGGTGGACAATTAAATGACTCACTGGACGTGGAGGCTCCATAAACATTCTCATCCTCAATGATGGAGGAGCCCACACTTCAGCCAAAAATGCCAAGTGGAGATCTATCTCCAGCCCTTCCGGAAGTCCCCAGCATCATATATGTCGGTCTTCAGCCAATTGATTCACCCCACCTGATATCAAGAAACAGCTGAAGGCACTGCATACTGCAAAGGCTATGGGCCCTGACAATATTGACGTAATATTAATGAAGACTTGTGTTCCAGATATTGCGGCGCCCCTGGCCAACCGAGAGGTCCAACCCAGCCAATCACATCAATCAACGCAGCCAATCGATCATCAATAAAGTGATGATGGAAGAGGTCATCAACTGTGCCATCAAGTACACTTGCTTACCAATAGCCTGCTGACTAATGCTCAGTTTGGGTCCTGTCAGGGTCTCTCAGCTGCTGATTTCATTACAGCCTTGGTTCAATCAGGAACAAAAGAGCTGAACAGGTCAGGAATGTTATGGAATACTGCCCACTTCCCTGGATGAGCGCAGCTCCAACAAAACACAAGTGGCTTGGCATCATCTAGAACAATGCAGCCCGCTTGATTGGCACCCCACCCACAAACATTCACTTCCTCCACCACCGATGCAGGGTGACAACCATGTGCACCCTCTACAAGCTGACTGCAGAGACTCACAAAGGCTCCTGACATGGAATGCTGTTTCTTCACTGTGGCTGAGTCAAAATCCTGGATCTTCCTCACTAACAGCACTGTGGGTGTACCTACACCCTGTGGACTGCAGCGGTTCAAGAAGGCGGCTCACCACCACCTTCTCAAAGGCAATTAGAGATGGATAATAAGTTTGGGCCTTGTCAGCGATGCCCATATGACATGAATGAACATTAAAAAAAGGAATATATCTGTATCTCTTCTCAGCAAAATACCTGCTCTTTATGGTTCGGAATGGGGTTTAACATTCTGACTTTGACATCTCCAAAAATTAAGCTCTGACGCCGAGAGGTAAATGTCACCGGAATCGCTCTTTAGGCAGAAGCAAGAGCAGTGCATCACAGGATTCAGAGTTCTCAGAATGACCTCAGAAGCTTGGGGAGTCTGCAGTTCCCCTTCGTCTTGTCCATGACAATGCCTCGGCCAATCAAATTCAACTTGCCAACCAATCAGCATTTCTGTTCCTCTGCCGTATAAATTGTTGTGATCATTTGAAATTTGGCACCGTTGGGTTAGTCCTGATGAGTGCAAGATGATAAGCTTTGGCAGCATGCCTCCTTTCAGCAATATTCGTGTCTCGGATTAATAAATTGATTTTTGTTCCAGATATCAACGAGTGTGAGACAAACCCATGTGGTTTGAATGCAACATGCACCAACATGTTTGGAGGTTTTGAATGCACCTGCGATGATGGATTTGTGTCAACCACCGGGGAACGTACCTTTACCGATAAAACAAAGACCCGATGCCGAGGTAAAGACTATTCTGCTGGAGTGGAAACATCTAAAACTTTTATTTGTTTTTCACTTTCGATGCTGATAAATCTTTTCTTTGCAAGGAATAAAAACAGAAAATGCTGGCAGAGCTCAGCAGGTCTGGTAACATTTGTGGAGAGAAGACTTGACCTTCACACTGTGATGAATCCCAGAGCAATCGTGCTGTGGTTGTTCATTCTTTGTTCTGAACTGAACTTCCCAACATTGTTCACCTTGTATCAGATTATCATTTATGAGATTCCCCTTTCTGTATATTAGCTGTCTGTGCCAGAACAGCGTAGGCCTGAATTTCACACTTGGCGTGTGCACAGGGATATAGAACCCTCTCCCGTACAAGACTGCACTCTCAACGCCATTTCTTTCTGGGTGACCAACTAAGGTCCGACCAACATGAAACACATCTTTTGGTTGGCCTGCCATTGTGGGCGGGGGCGGGAACAGGTCAGGCAATGGGTCCAATGGACTTTGGTAACTCCACTTAACTTCCAGTGGAAAAACAGATGAGGCTTTCAACATGGGGTTAAGTTGTGGTGGTAATACTCTGGCTTTTCGGAAATTAACTGATCTTGTCTAAAACTTTCACAGACTCAATGTACATTTGTATATCTTCACTGTGAAATATGCTTTGAAAATCTACACGTTTGGTCCAGCATCTGCCACTTATTCAACTAAACTTTGTGGCAGCATTGAGGCTGTGTGTGGGGGGAGGGGGTAAAGCGTTTCGGGGATGGGAGGTTTCCTTCATCTACTTACAACAGTAAAGTAATAAAAAGTAATGAACAAGCATTTCTCCAGCAGCTTTCATAACTTCAGGGTATCGCAGGACACCTCCTGCTTTTTGAACTATGGCAACTGATATAATGTGGAGAATGTGGCAGCCAGCCAATTTGCACACAGCAAGCTCCCATAGACGGCAATTTGAACCTTTTACATCCATCTGAGAGGGTAGATGCGGTCTCGGGTTCATATCACGCCTGAGCACTGGCACCACAGACAGTGCAGCACTCTCTCAGCACTGTGCTGGGTCTGGAGGCCTACACGCTCAATTCTCTGAAGTGGGGCTTGAACCCATAACCTACTGAATTCCAGAGAGCAGAATGCTCCAACGTGGTGGACACCCATGCCAGCACGGGTGCATGTTGTCTACCTGCTTTTGCAGTGGGTCTGAACTGCCCAGCTCAGGTGACACAGCTGGGGTTAATGGCCGTGGGTGGGGGGTGGTTGCAAAGTGAGGAAGGGGGTGCCATGGGCTGCAAACAAAGTGCGGTTGTCACCTTTTGTAGGGGAACACTTTCTTAAAAACTCTTTTTAACACTGCAGGGATCCGGTCATATTCTACATCTACTGCTGGGTCAGTCGGGACACTTCCAATGACAAATTTGCAGTATTTGTATGTTGGGTCATCCTGAAGGCATGGGTCATGTGGGGGGGGGGAGGGGGCCTGACGTTCATAGAGCCCCTACCCTCAGATCAACAATGCTCACTCCCTCCCCATATAATTACAGTCGCATTGTGCCAAATGGCCATGGATTTAGGAGGCCAATATCTTTTGTAAAAGTCCATGTTCCACACAGTTTGGACCGACTGATCTATTTTGTTGGAACTTTGACACCGATTTGTAAGTGAACCAGTTTTGACAGCAAGCACAATCAAAAGGAAATCTGACAAAACTCTCAAATATGACAGCAGCAAAATCACAAATAAAATAGGAGTCCTTCTGCTCCGAGGGTCTTTTATCCCACCCTCGGGAGACAAATTGTTAAAACCGTTAACGCCCGCCTGCCTTTTTTTGCCTGTACGACGAGCGCTAAATCGCACGGGCAAAGTAAAACCTGTGTTAAAAGACTTTTTAATGGACTCCATTGGCCTTTAATTGTCGGTGGGTGTGGCTGCAATTCCTGTAAGTGCCTGCCAACCTCCATATTACACGCGTGTGCAATGGCATTGAGATGTACGCCCAATGTCATTTTGCTTGTGCCGGACGTCGAAACGCAAACTTCAGGCCATAGTTGGAGAAAAATTCAATACTTGTGGAGGGTAGCACAAACATAATGAGCAACGGAGAGGAGAGTTAAAGGCCGGAATTCTCCAGCCGTTGCGACTCACCATTCCTGCCAGCACCCCCGCTTGCAGGTTTCCCGGCGGCTTAGGGTGGTTACAATGGGAAATCCTGTTGACAATTGGCAGGATGATTGAAACCAGCCAATGGCGCACAGCCGAGAAGCACGCGGGTGGCAGACCGGAGAATACTACCCGTTGGGTCCTTTTGCAATGTGAAGCAGTTATCTTTCATAACGAGATTCAGCGTGGTTTTTTTTAATTAACATTTTATTGAGGTATTTTTTGGAATTGCAACAGCAGCAATATAAACATTGTACATAAACTATTAACATAGTGCAAAAAGGCCTCCCTCTCCCATTACTTGTCTACACTAACCTAACCCCCCCCCACTACTGCTGACGGTTAATTATCTGCAAAGCAGTCGATGAATGGTTGCCAGTTCCGGGCGAACCCTAATAATGACCCTCTCATGGCAAACTTAATTTTCTCCAGGCAGAGAAAGCCAGCCGTGTCCGATAGCCAGGTCTCTGACTTCGGGGGCTTCGTGTCCCTCCATGCTAGTAATATCCGTCTCCAGGCTACCAGGGAAGCAAAGGCCAGAACGTCTGCCTCTTTCTCCTCCTAGATTCCCGGATCCTGCGACACCCCGAAAATCGCCACCTCTGGACTCAATGCCACCCTTGTTTTTAATACGTTGGACATGATGTCAGCAAACCCCTGCCAATCTCCCCTCAGTTTTGGACATGCCCAGAACATGTGGACATGGTTCGCTGGCCCTCCCACACATTTTGCACACCTGTCCACCACCCCAAAGAATCTGCTCATCCGGGCCACCGTCATGTGAGCTCGGTGCACGACTTTGAATTGAATCAGGCTGAGCCTTGCACATGTTGCGGTCGCGTTGACTCTACTCAACCCGTCCGCCCTAAGGCCCTCCTCTATCTCTCTCCCCAGCTCCTCCTCCCACTTTTTCTTCAGCTCCTCGCTGTCCGTCTCTTCCGATCCTATAAGCTCTTTATATATGTCCGAAACGCTCCCCTCTCCTATACATCCTCTAGAAACCACCCTATCCTGAATCCCCCTTAGCGGCAGGAGTGGGAAGGTTGGTACCTGCCTCCGCAGAAAGTCCCGCACCTGCAGATATCGAAAGTAATTTCCTCCCGTCAATGCAAACATCTTCTCCAGCACCCTCATCCTCGGAAAGCTCCCCCCAATAAACAAGTCCCCCATCCTCTCAATCCCCGCTCTCCGCCAAATTCGGAACCCCCCGTCCATCCTCCCCGGGGCAAACCGGTGATTATCGCAGATTGGGGACCATACCGATGCTCCCTCTGCTCCCACATGTCTCCTCCACTGCCCCCAGACTCTCAGGGCCGCCAGTACCACTGGACTGGTGGAGTTCCGCGCCGGCGGGAATGGCAGAGGCGCAGTTACCAACGCCCCCAGGCTTGTGCCCTTACATGAAGCCGCCTCCATACGCACCCATGCCGACCCCGCCCCCCCCCCCCAACCAGCCATTTCCTAACCATGGCTATATTAGCCGCCCAGTAATAATTGCTAAAATTCAGCAGCGCCAGCCCGCCCGCTCCCCGACTCCGCTCCAGCATTACCCTCCTCACTCGCGGGGACTTGCCCCCCCCATACGAAGCCCACAATAACTTTATTGACCCGCTTAAAAAAGAAAATGGGGAGTCATTGGAAAACGAATAGGAATCTCAGGAGGACCGTCATTTTCACCATTTGAACTCTGCCCACCAGAGATACAAACAGCGCATCCCATCCCGGAAATCCTCCTTCGTCTGATCCACCAACCGGGCCAAGTTCAATTTATGTAGCCGGTCCCAATCCCTCGCCACTTGGATACCCAGGTACCTGAAACTGTCCCCTACCACTCTAAATGGCAGTTCCCCAGTCGCCTCTCCTGACCCCTCTCCTGGATCACAAACATCTCGCTCTTCCCCATATTAAGCTTATACCCCGAAAACCGGCCGAATTCCCCTAAAATTCCCATAATTTCTTCCACCCCCTCCATTGGATCTGAAACATACAAAAGCAGGTCGTCCGCATACAGCGAGACTCTGTGCTCCACCCCACCGGACCAGTTCCTTCCAACCCCTCGAGGCCCTCCGAGCAATTGCCAGCTGCTCTGAGCAATTGCCAGCCAGCACAAACAGCAGTGGGGAGAGGGGGCATCCCTGTCTCGTCCCCCGGTGCAGTCTAAAATGGTATAAAGTCGTCCTGTTCGTCCGTACACTTGCCACAGGGGCCTGATACAGAAACCTGACCCAGTCAATAAAGACCCTCCCAAATCTGAACTGCTCCAAAACCTCACAAAAGTAATCCCACTCAACCCAGTCAAAAGCTTTCTCCGCATCCATCGCAACCACTACCTCCACCTCCCTACTCTCCGGGGACATCATGATCACGTTTAACAGCCTTCTTACATTGGCCACCAGCTGTCTGCCCTTAACGAACCCCGTCTGATCCTCCACAATAACGTCCGGTACACAGTCCTCAATCCTGGAGGACAACATTTTGGCCAACAGTTTGACGTCCACATTCAACAGGGAAATCGGCCTGTAAGACCCACATAGCTCCGGGTCCTTGTCCGGTTTCAGGATAAGCAAAATCGTGATCTGGGGCAGAACCCCTCTTTCCCTGGCCTCGTTAAACACCTTCAACAGCACCGGTCCCAATATCCCAGAGAACTTTTTATAGAACTCAACTGGGTACCCATCCGGTCCCGTGGCCTTACCCAACTGCATGGCCTTCAAGCCCTCCACTATCTGTTCCAACCTGATCGGGGCCCCCAGCCCTTCTACCAGCTCCCCGTCCACCTTCGGGTAAGTCAGCCCCTCCAGGTAGTGTCTCATCACCTCCGGCGCCGCAGGGGGTTCTGACCTGTACAGCCTGCTGTAGAAATCCCCGAACGCCTTACTCACCCCTGCCGAATCCCCAACTAAGTTCCCATCCCCGTCAATAACTTTCCCTATTTCTCTAGCCGCCTCCCTCTTTCTGAGCTGCTGTACAAGCATCCTGCTGGCCTTCTCATCATGCTCGTATATCGCCCCACCTCGCCTTTCTGAGCTGTTCCACTGCCCTCCCTGTGATTAACAAGCCAAATTCCACCTGTAGCCTCTGACATTCCCTTGAAAGCCCTGCCTCTGGAGTCTCCGCGTACCTCCTGTCGACTTTGTAGAATCTCTTTTACCAGTCGGTCCATCTCTGCCCTATCCCTCCTGTCCCTGTGAGCCCGGATCGAGATCAGCTCTCCTCTCACCACTGCCTTCAGCGCTTCCCAGACCACCACTGCCGAGACCCCCCCCCCGTATCATTTACCCAAAGGTAATTCAGCATGCAATTCCTCAGCCTCTCGCACACCGCTTCGTCCGCCAATAGTCCTACATCCAACCTCCATTGCAGGCGCTGCTTGCTATTCATACTAACCTGCAGGTCAACCCAGTGCAGAGCATGGTCCGAGATCATAATCGCCGAATACCCCGTGTCCACCACCCCTGCCAGCAAGGCCCTACCCAAGACAAAGAAGTCAATTCGAGAGTACACCTTATGTACGTGGGAGTAGAAAGAAAACTCCTTCGCCCTCAGCTGCCTAAATCTCCATGGATCTACCCCTCCATCTGCTCCATGAACCCTTTCAGTTCCTTTGCCATTGCTGGCACCCTGCCCGTTCTCGAGCATGGCCAATCCAGACCGGGATCAATAACTGTATTAAAGTCCCCTCCCATGATCAGCTTGTGCGAGTTCAGGTCCGGTATCTTCCCTAGCATCCTCTTTATAAATTCTACGTCATCCCAATTTGGCGCATATACATTAACCAGCACTACCTTCATCCCCTGCAGCTTACCACTCACCATAATATATCGACCTCCCACATCCGAAACTATTCTGCCCACCTACTTATTGATCAAGATCGCAACCCCTCTAGTCTTTGTATCCAACGCGAGTGGAAAACCTGACTGATCCAGCCTTTCCTCAATCTAACCTGGTCCACTACTCTAAGGTGGGTCTCCTGCAACATTACTACGTCCACCTTCAATCCCCTCAGGTGCGCAAACACACGTGCCCTCTTAACCAGCCCATTTAACCCTCGAACATTCCAGGTGATCAGTCTAGTTGGGGGGGGGGGGGCAAAGTGCCCCCCCTCCGTCGATCAGCCATCCGATTCCTTGGGCCCGCCTCCAGCCCATGCGCCACACCTCCTCCAGCCCGCCCCTCGGCGGCTCCCGCCACCGTCCTACTCACTGTCCCTCCACCGAAGTCCCTCCCTCGTCAGAAGAACCACACACCCCTCCCCCCCTAGCAACACTACTCTAAAACCTAACCCATCTAATAAGCTAAACATATGCACACCCCCCACTGTGCTTCCGTGAGCCAGCTCACCCAGCTAGCTTGGTGGCCCCTTCCCCCGGCGCCAAAAGGTCTCCCACCTATTGTTCCCTCGCTCCCCTCCCCCCACTCGTACAAATACATTCCCTCATCTAACAATCCCCACACAAACACCCAGCAGCAAGAAAAAACACCACCCACCAAAACTCAAACAAGCACATCTCCACCCCACCAAAGTGCACATCAACGAAAAAGACATTGCCAACATCCACCGAAAAAAGAACCCGAAAACGAAAAAGAAACTTCCCCCCCCCCCCTCTCTTAAACAGAACTCAGAAATCGAAACTAAACCATAAGAGGAGACAAAACCAATTTAAAACAGAAAAAAAGGCCCAATATAGGCCAACAAGTTGCCTCAAAGTTCGAGAGTTCTCAGACCCCCACCAGTCCTTCTCTTTTCGCAAAGTCCAGCGCACCTTTGGGCGACTCAAAATAATGATGCTGGTCCTCATATGTGACCCAAAGACGAGCCTGATACAGCAGTCCGAACTTCACCTGTTTCTTGAAGAAGATTGACTTAACTTGGTTGAAGCCTGCCCTCTTCCTCGCCACCTCCACACTCAGGTCCTGGTACACTCGCAGGATACTGTTGTCCCACTTACAGCTCCGCGTTAGTTTGGTCTACCGAAGAATACATTCCTTGTCCAGGGACCTGTGGAATCTCACCACCATTGCCCTCGGACGGTCCCCTGCTCACGGCTTCCTCGCAAGCGCTCTATACGCCCTGTCCACTTCCAACAGTCGGGAGAATGCTCCCTCCCCCAGCAGCTTTCGAACATACTCGCTACGTATGCCCCAGCGTCTGCTCCCTCAGCCCCCTCTGGGAGCCCGACAATTTTTAAGTTCTGCCGGCGGGACCGATTCTCTAGGTCCTCCACCTTCTCCAAAAGCCTTTTCTGCTGGTCCCGAAGCATCCCCACCTCCAGCTCCACCGCTGTTTGATGTTCCTCCTGCTCAGCCAGCGCCTTCTCAACCTTCTGGATCGCCATATCCTGAGCGTCCAATCTACGCTCCAGCCGATCGATCGATTCTTTAATCGGGTCCATGCAGTCCCGTTCCTGCTTGGCAAAACCGTCCTGGATGACCTGCATCAACTGCTCCGTTGGTCGATGTGCCGCCACCCCAGGGGTCTGGTCCTCGGCCACGCTGTCTCCTGCTGCAGGTTCAACGCAGCGATTGCCTAACTTTTTATTTCTGCCTTTTTGTGCACTTCTGGTTCTTTTCTCCATACACCGATACGTGGAATCGGTGCCCAATTGCCTCAGCCTTCAAATTCACCGTTTAAAACCGGAAAGAAAGTCCACGGGAAAGGTCCAAAAGTCCGACCAGAGCGGGAGCCACCAAATGTGCGACTTACTCCTTCATAGCCGCCACCGGAAGTCGCGATTCATCGTGGTTCATACAAATGTGTTCACTCTGTTGCCTCTAACTTCAACACTGGACTGGACTCGACTTTGGCTTCTCAATAGTTTTTGGGAGATCACAGGAATTTAACACTCATCTTTCTTGTAAGTTTTATTGAACACTAATATCTATCAAACTGAAATCTGCACTCTCTACCCCACAGATGGACAAAGGCACCAGTTCCATGGGAACACCATCATCTCCAGGTCACAGGCACTCCTGACTTGGACAGAGCTCTGGTTTAACATTTCATTCAACAGATGGCTCCTCTGAGAGTGCTGCACTCGCTCAGTACTGCACTGGGGTGTCAGCCTAGATTTTGTGCCCAAGTCCCGGGAGTGGGCCTCGCCACCACAATCTTCTGATTCTGGGGTGTGTGAGCTATTGTCACTGGGCTGCACCTGGTACTGAGTTGTGCTGAGAATTTGCACTTAGTCACCCAGGGCTGAGAAATACTCGATGCTGAGATAAATCTCACAATTGCTGTGTAGATATTTGGCTGGAATTCTCATTTGTTTTTTTCTCTGTTTGAACTTCATATTGAATGTCTTTCTGATTTCACAGAATTGACCAGGACCAGCATGAACCAATGCAGCTTGAACAATTTAACAGGACAGGTATTTATCAGGATGGGACTGTTTGATAATGGGCTGGAGCTTGAGATACCGAGACTGTTGCCAGTGCAGACCAGGCAAAGAGGAGATTAAAGAGGGGTTTACAAATTATGAAGGATTTTTTTACCCTGAATATGAAAAATTGGTCCAGTATTTGTGGTTGGAATGACAATGAACCTATCAGCATTCATCATCAATGCTGTCTAAAACTGGTACCAATGTCTGCTGGCTGTACGTGCGCAGATAAACAGGGAAATCTGAAAGTTGCTCTCAATGGTAACATAGAAACATAAAAAATAGGAGTAGGAGTGGGCCATTCGGCCCATTGAGCCTGCCCTACCATTCAGTCTGAGCTGATCCTCTATCTCAAAGCCATATTCGCACCCTCTCTCCCTAACCCTTGATGTCTTTAGTGTCATGGGGCGGGATTTACCAGCAACCCCACCACGTATTTCTCGACGGTGGAGTAAGATCTACCGATCCTGCCGTTGTCAATGAAATGAAATGAAAATGAAATGAAAATCGCTTATTGTCGCGAGTAGGCTTCAATGAAGTTACTGTGAAAAGCCCCTAGTCGCCACATTCCGGCGCCTGTTCGGGGAGGCTGGTACGGGAATTGAACCGTGCTGCTGGCCTGCCTTGGTCTGCTTTAAAAGCCAGCGATTTAGCCCAGTGTGCTAAACCAGCCCCAATGGGATTTCCCGTTGACTGCACCCCTCGTCACTGGGAAACCCATGCGCTGGTGTGGGACCAGAATATCCCACCGATGTGAATCCGGTAAATCCCACCTGAAAAATCTATCCATTTCTATCTGAAATACGTGCACTGACTTGGCTTCCATAGCCTTCCGTGGCGGAGAATTCCACAGGTTCACCACAGTGAAGAAATTTCTCCTCCGCTCAGTTCTAAATGGCCAACCCCATATCCTGAGGCTGTGACCCCTTGTTCTCCCAACCACCACCCCGAACCCACGACCCCCAGCCAGAAGGAACATCATCCCTGTATCCAGTCTGTCCGGCCCTGTCAGAATTTTATACATTTCTCGGAGATCACCCTGTCATTCTTCTAAACATCCAGTGAATACAGTCGACCCAATCTCTCCTCGTACAACAATCCTGCCATTCCAAGAACCAGTCTGGTGAATTGTCGCTGCACTCCCTCTGTGGCAAGTATATTTTTTCTAAAGTAAGGAGACAACACCTGCACACACAAACTGCGGATTATTTTTTCTCTTTGGTTAGACACTTAAAAAATATTTTAAAAAGCAACATAACTTCATTTGGTTTTCCTACAAAAAAGATCAGTTGAGAAAATCCTTCACAGAACGATGCACTGCCCACAGGACGTGACCACAAGGTTCACAAAAAATTATGCTTCAGTTGCGTATGTGTGAATATTGATGTTCTATCCATGCACGTGTTGACATGTATAATCCGTGTGTCCGTCTGATTGAATAAGACTATTCACAGCCCCATCATCCAGAGTACCTCCATAACAAGGCCCACCTCTAACCCTCCGCATACCTGTTGTTTAGACGCTTGCCTTTCTTATCTCCAGGCACGTCTACCTACCTAACACTATCCTAATTTGTGCCAGTGTCTGCTCTCCTATCACCGCTGCGCTTGCTGACAGACATTGGCACCCAGTCCAATGATGTCTGATTTTAAAATTGTCATTCCTGTGTTCAAATCACCTCCATGGCCTCGTCCCTCCTGATCTCTGTAACCTCCTCCAAACCTACAGCCTCTGGGATCTCTGTGCCCCTCCAATTCTGGTCTCTTGAAAACCCCAGAATCCTTTTACTCCATCATCAGGGGCCACGAGGAAGTCTCTCCCTCAACTTCTCAGCCTCTCTGTTCCTCTTTCCTTTTTACCCTGTTCGGGTACACTGAGGAAGAATTCAGAATGTCAAATTCACCTAACAAACCCATCTTTCGGGACTTGTGGGAGTAAACCGGAGCACCCGGAGAAAACCCACATAGCCACGCAGACACCAGGAGAATGTGCAGACTCCGCACAGACAGTGACCCAAATGAGAATCAAACCTGGGACCCTGCCACTTTGAAGCAACAGTGCTAACCACTGTGTTACCGTGCCACCCCACATTCCCTGAAATCACTCCTTAGGTCACTCCTTAAAAATTAAATTTTGCCACTGCCATATTTCAAGCTTTAGGTCACCTACCCTTTTATCACTTTTATATGGTGCGGCGTTATATTTTGACTGGGGTCTCTGGACATGCTTTAGTATGTTCAATGAGAGTTGAATGAAATGAAATGAAAATCGCTTATTGTCACAAGTAGGCTTCAATGAAGTTACTGTGAAAAGCCCCTAGTCGCCACATTCCAGCGTCTGTTCGGGGAGGCTGTTACGGGAATTGAACCAGGCTGCTGACCTGCCTTGGTCTGCTTTCAAAGCCAGCGATTTAGCCTGTGTACCTTTATGTAATACATGAATCTGCTTGACCTGCTCATGTTTTTACACAATTAGGGCAGAATTTTCCACATATCCCACGGCGTGTTTGCGGCGGCGGAGGTTGCCCGCCATTGGCTGGTGGGAGGATCTTCCAGTCTCGCCTCTGTCAAAAGGGTTTTCAATAGTTCACGACCTCGACCTGCGGCTGGGGGGGGGGACAGCTGGAAAGCCCCACCCATGGTATCTATGGAACAGTGTACTGGCCTCAGGAGATATTGTGAGACGAGCAATTCTTAATGAACTGATGTTAACCATCTGTCTCGGGAAGATTTTGACACCTCTCTTTTCTTCTTCACACAGACATCCCATTCTGCATTCCAAACATTTTGTTCACAGATGAACTCGATCGCCAACCTGATTAATGGTCAGTGGCAGAATCAGAGTGGAACGCCCCCTTTGCAGGTCAGTCGTGGCACATTACTTGCGACTCAATTAGTGCATAAGAACCTAAGTGTAAGTCATCCGGTCCCTCAAGCCTGCTTCGTCTTCCAATAGGATCATGGCCTTAAGCTCTGTTCCTGTCTGCCTCCCCGAGAAACCTTCACTCCCACAAATTCATTTTACTCACCAATCTGACCAAAGCCTTTCATTCAGTAAATCGTGGGGCTCTATATGGGTTGTGCTCCAAAGATTTTCATGTTCAAGAAACTTGATCACAATCCTGCGAAGGTGTACAAGATTATGAGGAGCATGGTCAGGGTGGATAAGGAACAGCTGTTCCCCTTAGTTTCTTTTAATTTTTCCAATTAATGGTGAACTTAGCGTGGCCAGGAGGGGCAGGTGGCAGGGTTGGGGGCGGCAGTTGGGTTGGAGGAGTTGGTCAAAGGGATACGGAACACGCAGGCGGGGAAGGCACCGGGGCCGGATGGGTTCCCGGTTGAATTTTACAAGAAGTATTCGGACCTGCTGGGCTCGCTGTTGGTAAGGACCTTCAACGAGGCAAGGGAAGTGGGGGCCCTGCCCCCGACTATGTCTAGAGCGCTGATTTCCCTGATCCTGAAGTGGGACAAGGATCCCCTACAGTGTGGGTCATATCGGCCGATCTCACTCCTAAATGTAGATGCAAAGTTGCTGGCAAAGATTTTTGCCATGAGGATAGAGGACTGTGTGCCGCAGGTCATACACGAGGATCAGACGGGGTTCATGAAAGTGAGGCAGTTGAATATTAATGTACGGAGGCTCTTGAATGTTATAATGATGCCGGCGATGGAAGGGGAGGCGGAGATAGTGGCCGTGATGGATGCGGAGAAGACCTTTGATAGGGTGGAATGGGGGTACCTGTGGGAGGTGTTGAAAAGGTTCGGGGTCGGAGAGGGGTTCGTCAGGTGGGTGAGGCTGCTATATGAGGCCCCGGTGGCGAGTGCGGCCACAAACAGAAGGAGGTCAGAGTATTTCCGGCTACACCGGGGGACGAGGCAGGGGTGTCCCCTGTGTCCCCTGCTCTTTGCGCTGGTGATTGAGCCCCTGGCCATGGCGTTGAGGGAATCGAGGAACTGGAGGGAGCTGGTGTGGGGTGGGGAGGAGCATCGGGTGTCGCTCTATGCAGATGATTTGCTGCTGTATGTAGCGGACCCGGTGGGGGGAATGCCAGAGGTGATGATGATCCTTGGGGAGTTTGGAGATTTCTCTGGGTACAAGCTTAATATGGGGAAGAACGAGTTGTTCGTGGTGCACCCAGGGCACCAGGAGAGGGGGATTGGTGAGCTCCCGCTAAAAAGGGGGGAGAGGAGTTTCAGGTACCTGGGGGTCCAGGTGGCTAGGAGCTGGGGGGCCCTACATAAGCTTAACTTCACAAGGCTGGTGGAGCAGATGGAGGAGGAGTTTAAGAGGTGGGATGTGCTGCCACTCTCCCTGGCGGGTAGGGTGCAGTCAGTTAAAATGACGGTGCTCCCGAGGTTTTTGTTCCTGTTCCAATGCTCATCCCTAAGGCCTTCTTCAGGCGGGTTAACAGGAGCGTTATGGGGTTTGTGTGGGTGCAGAAGATCCCGAGGGTGAGAAGGGTGTTCCTGGAGCGATGCAGGGATAGGGGGGGGTTGGCGCTGCCTAACCTCTGTGGGTATTATTGGGCCGCCAATGTGGCGATGGGGCGTAAGTGGGTGATGGAGGGGGATGAGGTGGCATGGAAGAGGCTGGAGGTGGCGTCCTGTGTGGGCATGAGCCTGGAGGCGCTGGTGACGGCACTGCTGCCGCTTCCTCCAACGAGGTATACCACGAGCCCGGTGGTGGCGGCTACCCTCAAATTCTGGGGACAATTGAGACGTCACAGGGGGGAGGTGGGGGCCTCGGTGTGGGCCCCGATTCGGGGGAACTACCGGTTTGTCCCGGGAGGATGGACGGAGGGTTCCTGAGCAGGCACAGGGCAGGTATTAGAAGGATGGGGGATCTGTTTGTGGACGGGAAGTTCGCGAGCCTGGGTGAGCTGGAGGAGAAGTTCGGGCTCCCACCAGGGAACACCTTCAGATCTATGCAGGTAAGGGCGTTTGTTCGGCGGCAGGTGGTGGAGTTCCCACTGTTGCCGCCACGCAGGGTCCAGGACAGGGTACTGTCAGGGGTGTGGGTTGGAGAGGGGAGGATCTCGGCAACGTATCAGGTGATGCAGGAGGAAGAGGAGGCCTCGATGGAGGAGCTAAAGAGTAACTGGGAGGAGGAGTCGGGTGAGGAGATTGACGAGGGGACGTGGGCGGATGCCCTGGGGAGAGTGAGCTCTTCCTCCTCTTGCGTGAGGCTCAACCTCATACAATTTAAGGTGCTGCATAAGGCTCACATGGCCGGGGCAAGGATAAGCCGGTTCTTTGGGTGCAAGGACAGGTGTGTTAGGTGCTCAGGGAGCCCAGCAAACCACACTCACATGTTATGGGCGTGCCCAACGCTGGAGGACTTTTGGAAGGGTGTAGCGAGGACGGTGTCGAGGGTGGTAGGTTCCAGAGTCAAGCCGGGCTGGGGGCTCGCAATATTTGGGGTGGCAGAGGAGCCGGGAGTGCAGGAGGCGAAAGGGGCCGGTATTCTGGCATTTGCGTTCCTGGTAGCCCGGCAAAGGATTCTTCTTCAGTGGAAGGATGCGAGGCCCCCAAGTGTGGAACCCTGGATCAACGATATGGCGGGGTTTCTTAAATTGGAGTGGGCGGGGGGGTGGGGGGGGGTTGTTCTTTTCTTTCTATATTTTGTTGTTGATATTTTGTGAAAATTTGAATAAAAATTATTTAAAAAGAAAACTTAGCGTGGCCAATCCAACTACTCTGCACATCTTTGGGTTGTGAAGGTGAGACCCTCACAGACACAGGGAGAATGTGCAAACTTCACATGGACAGCGACCCGGGGCCAGGATTGAACCCGAGTCGACGGCACCGTGAGGCAGTAGTGCTAACCATTGTGTCACCTTTATGTCCCCTCATTCCGCTTAGTTGAAGGGTCAGTCACAAGTGGCCATAGGTTCAAGGTGAGGGGCAGTAGGTTTCGGGGGTGTTATGGGCCAGGGTTTAGAAAACTCCAAAGTACATCATGGAGTTTACCTGACCTACAACTTTTAATAGATTCTGGTTATGAGGAGCACAAGGGTGTACTTTCCAGGTGTTATGCAACAGAGAGCTTCAGTATTTTTAAACAAAACAATGTTTATTCTATGAATTCAGTTAACATTTTATCAACACACAGTAAACATTTTATCAACTACCAACATAAATACCCCCCCCCCCCCACAGATGCAGTCCTCTCTATGTAACCCTTAATAACTTTCCTAACAACATCCATAAGCCAAACACCCTTTTTAACAAAGCACTAGGTATAAAGTCTTTACACAAGACAGTTATCACTTTCAAATTATCAAGTGATCTGGACACCTTTTAAAATACAGAGAGAGAGACCTTCCTTGTCTGAATTCAGCTTTTAACTGTCTAACATGAACGCAAAACATAAAGCCACAAACAGCTTCCAGCTCAAAATGAAAGTAAAAGCCAGAGCCACAACCCAGCTCCATCCACACAATGGCATCACTGCAGCTATTTGATAAACACCCATTTCTTAAAGGTACACTCCCATGACAGGGGATGTGAGGAAAAACAATTTACCCAGAGGGTGGTGATGATCTGGAATGCACTGCCTGGGAGGGTGGTAGAGGTGGATTGCGTCACATCCTTTAAAAAATGCCTGGGTTAGCACTTGGCACGTCATAACATTAAATAATAATAATAATCACTTATTGTCACAAGTTAGCTTCAATGAAGTTACTGTGAAAAGCCCCTAGTCGCTACATTCCGGCGCCTGTTCAGGGAGGCCGGTATGAAATTGAACCCGCGCTGCTGGCCTTGTTCTACATTACAAGCCAGCTGTTTAGCCCACTGTACCAAACCAGCCACCAATTCAAGGCTATGGGCCAAGTGCTGGCAAATGGGATTAGGTATACAGGTCAGGTGTTGTTTATGTACTCGATGTGGTCCTCTTCTGCACTGTGTATTTCTGTCATTCTTCTGTGATGCAGTGAATTGATTCATGCTGATTTGAGTGCACGTGAGGTGAGTAGGAGATCTGCCTGCAAATCTGAACCGGGGTCAGACAAGTCTGTGTGATAGCCCCCCCCCCAGCCTATTTACAACCTCCCCCCTCCCAGTCTATTTACAATCTACCTGGCAGTGCCTATTCGCCTCTTCAAAGGTCAAAATTTCATTAGTATTGCCTCCACCCCATCCTCAGATTCAAGCAAACAATGGATGTCCTTCCTGAAACCAGCTTCACAAGCGTCCAGGCAGAACTCAGCAAAAATCAACTTTGATGGACTGAGGCTTGTGGTAGTATGTATTGGGGGTCATGTGGAACTGGAAGCCCTAATGTCATTGGCTGACAGATCCCGGGTCCTGGTTGGCCGTTGACCTCTAGCTCCGCCCTGAAGGCGGAGCATAAGAAGCCGGAGTCTTCCCCCGCAGGCCAGTTTACTATCGAGCTGCGGGGGAACAGACACGCTTAATAAAGCCTCATCGACTTCACTCTATTCGTCTCACGGAGTCTTTGTGCGCTACAATTTATTAAGCGTGCCTAAAAAGGACAATGGAGCTCAGGATCATTCCGGAATGCCTGAGGATCAGCCCCCACGCAGTGAACGCGGCAGCAGCCTTCAAGCACTGGCAGACTTGCTTCGAGGCCTACCTCAGAACGACCACCAGCCGGGTCTCAGAAGACCAAAAACTGCAGGTCCTGCACTCGAGGGTGAGCACGGAGATTTTCTCCCTCATCGAAGACTCGGAGGATTTCCAGACGGCGTTCGCAGCACTGAAAAGTCTCTATGTCCGCCCAGTTAACCAAATCTACGCTCGCTACCAGCTCGCGACGAGACGACAAGCTCCCGGAGAATCGATGGACGAATTCTACGCCGCGCTGCTGATTTTGGGACGAGCCTGCAGCTGCCCGTCGGTGAACGCAAACGAACACACGGACATGTTAATGCGCGATGCTTTTGTGGCAGGTATGCAATCCTCCCAAATCCGCCAAAGACTTCTAGAAAAAGAGTCGCTAGGACTCTCAGAGGCACGGGCCCCAGCAGCCTCCCTAGACGTGGCCGCGCGTAATACCCGCGCCGACGGCCCCGACCGCGCGGCAACCCATTGGGCCCTGTACGTACCCGTCGCGGCAAACCCCCTACCCCCCCGCCCCGGGCACCCCACAGGCTTGCGTGGTCCAAACGCCGAGTCGCACCGGGGGCGCCCGCTGTTACTTCTGCGCTGCCCGGCCCGCGCAGCTATCTGCAAAAGCTGCGGGAAAAAGGGCCATTATGCGGTTGTGTGCCGGTCCCGCGAGGTCGCCGCTGTCCCGGGAGCACAGGGAGCCCTGCAAGCAGTTTACACGCCCCAACCCCCCCAGCACGCCATGTACGACCCGCAGGCGCAGCCGCTCTGGGTCCCGACCACCGCGGTCCCGGGAGTACTGGGAGCTCTGCACGCCGCTTACGCTCCCCAACCCCCCTCCCCGCAGCCTATGTATGACCCGCCGCCGGTGCTACCGCTTTGGGTCCCGGCCAACACTCTCCACGGAGAGGAGGGAGTTTTGCGCGTCCCTAACGCCACCCTAACCCCCACCCCACGCCTGACCCGCCGGCGCCACCTATTTGGGCCCGACCACCGCTGTCCCCGGTGAGAGAGCTCCGTGCGGTCCTAGCGCTCGCGGTCCTAGCGCTCGCGGTCCTAGCGCTCGCGGTCCTAGCGCTCCCCAGCCCCCCCAGCACACCATGTGCGACCCGCAGACGCCGCCATTTTGGGTCCCGGCCACCACGAGGGGAGGAGGGGCGCCGATGTGCGACCCGCAGACGCCGCCATTTTGGGTGCCGGCCACCACGAGGGGTGGAGGGGCACCGCCATCTTGGACCGCCCCAGACCTGTACGACGCGTGGGGGCGGCCATTTTGTCCACCCCGCCGCCATCTTGTGACCCCCAGCCACGTGCGATGTATGGGGGCGGCCATTTTGTCCATCCCGTCGCCATCTTGGACGGCAACAACGGACCCCACACCACTACTACAACCACGGCTTGCTTCAATTACGCTCAATCAAGCTCGGCCCCGGACACTCCAGACGACGAGGGGCGACCTGATAGAGGTATACAAAATTATGAGGGGCATAGACAGAGTGGATAGTCAGAGGCTTTTCCCCAGGGTAGAGGGGTCAATTACTAGGGGGCATAGGTTTAAGGTGAGAGGGGCAAAGTTTAGAGTAGATGTACGAGGCAAGTTTTTTACGCAGAGGGTAGTGGGTGCCTGGAACTCACTACCGGAGGAGGTAGTGGAGGCAGGGACGATAGGGACATTTAAGGGGCATCTTGACAAATATATGAATAGGATGGGAATAGAAGGATACGGACCCAGGAAGTGTAGAAGATTGTAGTTTAGTCGGGCAGTATGGTCGGCACGGGCTTGGAGGGCCGAAGGGCCTGTTCCTGTGCTGTACATTTCTTTGTTCTTTGTTCTTTGACGACGACAATGGTGCTAATAAACGGCCACGAGACGCCATGCCTAGTCGACTCCGGGAGCACGGAGAGCTTTATACACCCCGACACGGTAAGACGCTGTTCCTTGACCACCTATCCCAGCGCACAAAAGATTTCCCTAGCTGCAGGATCCCACTCCGTACAGATCCAGGGATTCTGCATAGTTACCCTAATGGTGCAGGGGAGGGAGTTCAAAAACTACAAACTAAACATCCTTCCCCAACTCTGTGCCCCCACCTTGCTGGGATTAGATTTCCAATGCAATCTACAGAGCCTTACGTTCAAATTCGGCGGCCCCATACCCCCACTCACTATCTGCGGCCTCGCAACCCTCAAGGTGCAACCCCCGTCCTTGTTTGCGAACCTCACCCCGGATTGCAAACCCGTCGCCACTAGGAGCAGACGGTACAGCGCCCAGGACCGGACCTTCATTCGGTCCGAAGTCCAGCGGCTACTAAAGGAGGGCATAATCCAGGCCAGCAATAGTCCCTGGAGAGCGCAGGTGGTCGTAGTGAAGACAGGGGAGAAACAAAGGATGGTAATTGACTATAGCCAGACCATCAATAGGTACACACAATTAGACGCGTACCCTCTCCCCCGCATATCCGACATGGTCAACCGGATTGCCCAATATAAAGTCTTCTCCACCGTGGACCTCAAGTCCGCCTACCATCAGCTCCCCATCCACCCAAGTGACCGCAAGTACACAGCCTTCGAGGCAGACGGGCGATTATACCATTTCCTATGGGTCCCTTTTGGCGTCACAAACGGGGTCTCGGTCTTCCAACGGGAGATGGACCAAATGGTTGATCAACATGGGTTGCGGGCCACGTTCCCGTATCTCGACAATGTAACCATCTGCGGCCACGATCAGCAGGACCACGACGCCAACCTCCAAAAATTCCTCCAGACCGCCAAAGCCTTGAACCTCACATACAACGAGGACAAGTGCGTTTTTAGCACCGATCGGCTAGCCATTCTGGGCTACGTAGTGCGCAATGGGATAATAGGCCCCGACCCCGAACGTATGCGCGCACTCATGGAATTCCCCCTCCCGCACTGCCCAAAAGCCCTGAAACGCTGATTGGGGTTCTTTTCATACTACGCCCAGTGGGTCCCCCAGTACGCAGACAAGGCCCGCCCCCTAATACAGACCACGACCTTCCCTCTGTCGACAGAGGCTTGCCAGGCCTTCAGCCGCATCAAAGCGGATATCGCAAAGGCCACGATGCGCGCCATCGACGAGTCCCTCCCCTTCCAGGTCGAGAGCGACGCCTCCGACGTAGCTCTAGCGGCCACCCTTAACCAAGCGGGCAGACCCGTGGCCTTTTTCTCCCGGACCCTCCACGTCTCAGAAATCCGCCACTCTTCAGTAGAAAAGGAAGCCCAAGCCATAGTGGAAGCTGTGCGACATTGGAGGCATTACCTGGCCGGCAGGAGATTCACTCTCCTCACGGACCAACGGTCGGTAGCCTTCATGTTCGATAATGCACTGCGGGGCAAAATCAAAAACGACAAGATCTTAAGGTGGAGGATCGAGCTCTCCACCTTCAACTATGAGATTTTGTATCGTCCCGGAAAGCTGAACGAGCCGTCCGATGCCCTATCCCGCGGCACATGTGCCAACGCACAAATTAACCGCCTCCAAACCCTCCACGAGGACCTCTGCCACCCGGGGGCCACTCGGTTTTACCACTTCATCAAGTCCCGCAATCTCCCATACCCTTTAGAGGAGGTCCGTACAGTCACAAGGGACTGCCACATCTGCGCGGAATGCAAGCCGCATTTTTTCAGGCCAGATGGAGCGCACCTGATTAAGGCTTCCCGCCCCTTTGAACGCCTCAGTCTCGATTTCAAAGGGCCCCTCCTCTCCACCGACCGCAACGCATATTTTCTTAATGTGGTGGACGAATACTCCCGCTTCCCTTTTGCCATTCCCTGTTCTGACATGACCGCGGCCACAGTCATTAAAGCCCAGAACAGCATCTTCACACTGTTCGGTTACCCCGCTTACGTACACAGCGACAGGGGGTCCTCTTTCATGAGTGACGAGCTGCGCCAGTTCCTGCTCAGCAAGGGCATAGCCTCAAGCAGGACAATCAGCTACAACCCCTGGGGGAACGGGCAAGTAGAGAGGGAGAACGGCACGGTCTGGAAGGCCGTCCTACTGGCCCTATGGTCCAGGGACCTCCCAGTTTCACGGTGGCAGGAGGTCCTCCCGGACGCTCTCCACTCCATCCGGTCGTTATTATGTACGAGCACTAATCAAACGCCTCATGAGCGTCTCCTTGTTTTCCCTAGGAGGTCCTCCTCTGGAACGTCGCTGCCGACCTGGCTGGCGGCCCCAGGACCCATCCTGCTCCGAAAGCATGTGCGGGCACATAAGGCGGACCCGTTGGTCAAAAGGGTTCACCTCCTCCACGCGAACCCCCAGTACGCCTACGTGGAGTACCCCGACGGCCGACAGGACACGGTCTCCCTGCGGGATCTGGCGCCCGCCGGCAACACGCACACCCCCCCAACACCATCAACCCAACCGCCCCCCTTCCTGCCACCACCGCACCCCGCGACCGCCCCCTTCCCAGGAGGATCGGTTCCCCTCCCCTCAGCACCGACCAAGAATAAAGCCCAAGCTGAAACCGTAAGGCTCCTGGAGGCGACAACACCGGTACAAGCACCACCACCACCGGGGCCGAGGCGATCGACACGGACGACCAGACCACCCGACCGACTCGTGGCGTCGATCTAAAACTAAATATGGACTTTTCACAAGAACATTTTGCTTTTCTTCCCATACCCTCTGTAAATAGTTGCAACAGGACAAAATTGTACAATACTGTATTGCCTTGTGAATGTTTTTTTTCCTCCCAGGACCAGCCCTGTAAACCCTTACCACCATACGAAGCATCACCCCGCCGGGTTCATTTTTGACAAGGGGTGAATGTGGTAGTATGTATTGGGGGTCATGTGGGACTGGAAGCCCTAATGTCATTGGCTGACAGATCCCGGGTCCTGGTTGGCCGTTGACCTCTAGCTCCGCCCTGAAGGCGGAGTATAAGAAGCCGGAGTCTTCCCCCGCAGGCCAGTTTACTATCGAGCTGCGGGGGAACAGACACGCTTAATAAAGCCTCATCAACTTCACTCTATTCGTCTCACAGAGTCTTTGTGCGCTACAAGGCTGGAGGACTGAAAACCATCTACAGTCCTCCCGGTCCTGTTTTCTCAACTCTCAAAAGACCAGGGTTCCAGAGAAGGGAAAAGAAAATGTTTCACAGACACTCTGAAGCTCTCCTCAAAGCATAGCATCATTGACTGGGAGGAACTTGCAGCCGATCCTTGATAACAGTGACAACTTGTCTATCAAGCTTTTGTGTCACAACGTCATAATGATGAGGCAGAGTGGGAGAAAAGAAGGAACACTGACACTCTGAATCCCACTAGCATGTGGGTCGTCCTGCCCCGTGCTCAAAGATGGGCCGAATGGCCTCCTTCTGAATTGTATAGATTCTAAGTCATTCAAAGTCATGTGGATTGAGAATCGGCCTGTTCAGATACGTGAACAGTCAAAGCGGAAATTCACAACCCCGAGTAGCCTCAAATTGAGGCAGCTTCAGTGTGGATCAAAAATCTATCTAACTCAGCTTTGAATGTGTCCAATAGACCGGCTTCCGGGAAACAGAATGCCAAAGAATAGTGACCCCCTGAGAAAAATTCTTCCTCATCTCAGCAGCCCGTAGATCTAGGCTTCCCCCAAGAGGGAAACACCCTCTCAGTATCTACCTTAGCGAAACATCTCAGAATGTTTGTTTACACAGAGGGTGGTGAACGCCTGGAACTCGCTGCCGGGGGTGGTGGTGGAAGCAGGTACAATAGCGACATTTAAGAAGCATCTTGACAAATACATGAATAGGAGGGATACGGACTCCGGAAGTGCAGAAGGTTTAAGTTTAGACAGGCATCATGGTCAGCACAGGCTTGGAGGGTCGAAGGGCCTGTTCCTGTGCTGTTCTTATATATTTCAATAAGGTCACCCTCTGATTCTTCTAAATACCAAAGAGTGTAGGCCCAATCTGCTTAACCTTTCCTCAGGAATCCGCCTTGTGAACCCTTCCTGATCTACTCCCAAAGCAAGTATGTCCTTCCTTCCTTTCTGTAAGTGTAGTTACACTATCTGTGGTGACCGGCAAAGGCTTAGAAATAAATTTGAACTCCCAATTATTAACTGCAAGAACTACGCCACATGATTTCATGCTCAGACCAAAAGGTTTACCCGATAATTCCCAAAATGAGATTTCTTGGGATCATTCCACCACCATTCGACTAGGTGACCCGCTAGGTCCCCTTCAAGATCTCACCATAGTGGACTCCACAGTTCAAACTTGGGCCTCACTGGCTCCTTGCTCGGTGGCTTCGAGTCAGAAAACACCCTTGGATTCCGATAGTCCTCTGCTCTGGCTCCTGTGCTTAAAAGCCCTGACTTTTAGCAGGCTTCCCTCTTCTCACCCCAGTGACTTCCAAACACCAACTGCAACTAACTGTCCTGTGTGAAATCAGGAAGATCAGATCCGAAACAAAAGGATACATAACATAACATATTACCGTAGCAATGTGGCATTCCTGGGATGTTCCAGGCAGGAATTATTTTCAATTCTCCAACTTCCCCTTGGTTTGGGGAACAATTTATATCTTTAAGGAAGTCAACGGCATTCTTACCAGACCCACTGATTCGTGGAATCCCAAGAGTGAAGAAGGAGACCATTCATCCCATTGAGTCTGCACCAACCCTCCCAAAGAGCACCCCACCCAAGCCCACTCCCCCGCCCCATCCCCACAGCCTCACGTAACTTGCACAACTTTGGAAACTAAGGGACAATTTGCCATGGCCTAACCTGCACATTTTTGAACTGTGGGAGGAAACGGGAGCACCCGGAGTAAACCCACGCAGACACGAGGAGAATGTGTAAATTCCACACAGACAGTCACTCAAGGTTATAATCGAACCTGGGACCCATGTTCCTGGTGCTGTGAGGCAGCAGTGCTGCCCACTTTGCCACCATATTGCCATTACTGCCTTCACACCTCTAACTTTAAATTGTAATTATTTTAGGGGCGTTTACCAGCTTTTCAAACCAAGGGTTTCTTTCCCACTTATCTTACATTTAAAAATGAAATTCTCAAAACTGCAGATCGACCTCAAAAACATTTGAATCATAAAATTAAATATTCATGACAGTCTGGTCTCACCAATGCCCTGTACTGTTGTAAGTAGACATCCCTACTTTTGTACTCTATCTCCTTTGCAATAAAGGCCAACATTCCATTCACCTTCAGAATTACTTGCTGTACCTTGATACTAACATTTTTGATTCATGTTCAAGGACAGCCAGGTACCTCTGTGCCTCAGCATTCTGCAAAATCTCTCCATTTAAACAATATTCTGTTATCTATTTACGCAAACTGGAGGAGCAGCACCTCATCGACCAATAATGCACATGACAGCCTTCGGGGCTTAACACCGAGTCCATCAACTTTAGACTGTGAACTCTCTCCTCCACCTTCACCCCATTTTTCTTTCTATCAATTTATTTCCATTTCTTCCATCGGTCTGTTGTTCCCTCGCCATTGTCCCCTCCCCCACCCCATCCCACTTGGGCCATCTGTTCCCTGTTCCTGGTTGTCCTTTGACACACTGCTCACCTTTGTTCTGCCATTAACACATTCTGATCTCTTAGTGTTCCACTAGCAGCGCCCTTCTTAGCCTTGACCACCTCCATTTACATTCAGTTTGTCTTTCTGTCCACAACATCTTTGTCAATTCTCCACCTAACGTGGAGCCCCACCACTTCACCCACCCACCCCCTCCACAACAGTGTAAATCTGACCCTATTTCCAGTTCTCTCCAGCTTTGACAAAGAGTCATCCAGACTCAAAATGATGTGGAGATGCCGGCGTTGGACTGGGGTGAGCACAGTAAGAAGTCTTACAATTCACCCCTCACCATCTGGCCTGGGCTTGCAAAATCCTACCAACTGTCCTGGCTTGAGACAATTCACACCTCTTTAACCTGGGGTTACCCCTATCTCTGGATCTGTAAACACTTAATTAACTGCAAATGCTCGCATTCTAAGCATTGTCTTGCGTCTTTGACTTTGTCTATATATATGTTTCTGGAACATACCTCTTCATTCACCTGAGGAAGGAGCAGTGCTCCGAAAGCTAGTGTTTGAAACAAACATGTTGGACTTTAACCTGGTGTTACCAGACTCAAAATGTTAGCTCCCTTCTCCTTCCACAGATGCTGTCCGACATGCTGAGGTTGTCCGGTATTTTCTGTTTTTGTTCCTGTTATCTAGTCTTCCCACCAGAATGGACAACCTCACATTTTCACACATTAAACTCCCATCAGCCAAATTTCTTTGCCCGCTCACTAAATCTGTCCATGTCCCTTTGCCGACTCGGTGTCCTCACAGCTTACTTCCCACCTATCTTTAAATTGTCAGCAAATGTGGCTACAATGCGTTCAGTTCCTCCATTCAAATCATTCCAATAGGCTCCAACTCTATTCCACAGGGTAGTTTTTGCCAGCCATAAAATGATCCATGAATCCTGACTCCCAGTTAAAGCGAAAATTGATGGTTCAGTTCTTGGTTGCGACGGATGGGTGGGAAGATGAAGAGTCAGAATTCTTCAGCTTATAAATGGATTGAAAGAAAACATTTTGGTCATCTCCATTGGAACAAAGATCAGGGAAAGGGGAGAAACATCACCACTGGCTCAATGAGTAAATCAACAAGGAAGCACCATCGAATGTTCCAGCGTTCCATTAGCAGACCACACAACCCATCCACTCTCTCCGGCTGTTTTTTTCCACAGGAGCAACATCGTCTGGACCCAGCGTCTGCCCACTCCCCATCGTCTTTAACATGCCGCCTCTTCAAGCACCCCTAAATTCCTCTTCAAAGTGTGAATGGATACTGTTTCAACAGTAGTTTCTACAGATCTTCTTTCACTTTCCTCTGTGTTGAGACTGTCAGTGATCGTGAAACTTGCTGGAAATCCCAGGTATAAATCCCAGTAATATCAGTCTGGATTTTGTGCTCAAGTAGCTGGAGTGGGGCTTGGACCAACAACTTCTGATTGAGGGCGGGATTCTCCGGCCTCCCAGCCACGTATTTCTCGACGGCCAGAGGCGACGCGCCGTTCGCCGGCGGCAGAATTCTCTGGTCCCACCGCTTATTAATGGGAATTCCTATTGAAGCCACCCCATGCCGCCGGGAAACCTACGGGTGGGGGGTGCGCTGCCAGTGGGACCAGAGAACCGTGCCACTGGCAAACAGCTGGATAATTCAGGGGACAGAATGGTGGCACAGTGGGTTAGTATTGCTGCCACACAGCACCAGGGACCCCGTGTTTGCGTGAGTTTCCTCCGGGTGCTCCGATTTCCTCCCACAGTCCAAAGATGTGCAGGTTAGGTGGATTGGCCATGATAAATTGCCTTAGTGTCCAAAGATTTGCAGGTTAAGTAGGATTACGGAAACAGGGCAGGGAGAAATAGGCCTCGGTAGAGTGTTCTTTCAGAGGGTCAGTGGAGACCCGATGGGCCAAATGGCCTCCTTCCGCACTGTGGTCAGTCTATGATTCTACTTCCAGCTCACTGAGTCGCAGCTGCTCTTCATTCAAAGTCAATAGACTATAAAAGGTACAATCCTAAAGCAGGTAGGAGCAGAGGGAGCTGGGTGTATATTACAGATGGGCAATGAATGCTGGCCTTGCAAGCGATGCCTACATCTCATGAATGAATCAAAGAAAATCTGTGCACAAGTCAGTGAAAGTGGCAGAACAGGTTGAGCGAGTGGTTTATTAAGCAAAGGGTTTGCTGGGCTTTATTAACAGAGGCAGAGAGTACAAGAGTAAGGAAGTTATGTTGAACTTATACAAGTCACTAGTTTAGCCTCAGCTGGAGTATTGCTTCTGGTTCTGGGCACCATACCTTAGGAAGGAGGTGAACACATTGGAGGGAATGCAGGGAAGATTCACGAGAATGATTCCAGCGATGGAGAACTGCAGTTATGAAGATGGATTGGAGAAGTTGGGACTGTTTTTCTTGGAGAAAATGAAGCCGAGAGTAGATTTGATAGAGATATCCATGAGGGGCAGAGTAGATCGGGAGAAACTGATCCCATTCCTGAAGGGGTTGAAGACCAGAGGGGGTAGATTTAAAGTAATTGGAAAAAGATGCAAAATTGATATGAGAGAAAACATCTTCACATGGCAACCGTTCCCGGTATTACTACGACACCGTGAGCAAGTGCGTGGTGAATTCCAGCCCCACTTGTCCTGAAGTCACAACACGAGTGAATTAACCAATAATTCTGAGAAAAATCCCCGACGTCTTTACATAGAAAACATAGAATTTGCAGTGCAGAAGGAGGCCATTCGGCCCATTGAGACTGCACCGGCTCTTGGAAAGAGCACCCTACCCAAGGTCAACACCTCCACCCGATCCCCATAACCCAGTAACCCCACCCAACACTAAGAGCAATTTTGAATACGAAGGGCAATTTTGGACACTAAGGGCAATTTAGCATGGCCAATCCACCTAATTTGCACATCTTTGGACTGTGGGAGGAAACCGGAGCACCCGGAGGAAACCCACGCACACACGGGGAGGATGTGCAGACTCCGCACAGACAGTGACCCAAGCCGGAATCGAACCTGGGACCCTGGAGCTGTGAAGCAATTGTGCTATCCACAATGCTACCATGCTGTCTTTGGCCCTTGGATGTCCAGCAATTACTGTCACCAGGTTTGTAAGTTGAAACACAACAACTGTTTATTTATAGCAAGAATAATGATGGAATACGCAGTAATTACAACTGGATAACAAGGAAACTAACCTACTACACCCTTTTACTGACCCACCCTTTACCCACTCACACAAGACACGCATACAGAGACACAGTCTGCAACCGCCACATCGGGTTCCCACACGGTTGGGACCACGCGTGTCCCTCGCCGTCGGGAACTGGGCCCGTGGGGGAGGGGCGGAGTAATGCGGGTGGGCCGTCCGATGACGCGCCAACGGTGTTGCAACGGCAGTTTCGAGGGGGCGGAGCATGGAGGACCGGTGTCAAACCGGCGCCAGCCCCTCTTTCAGCATAAAAATACATTCTCCGCCCGTTCACCGAACACATTTTTGGCATCGGGCTCTGGAGAATCCAGCCCATGGTCTGTTTTAAGGCCTTTGTAGTCTCAAAAGAATGACACCATCTTGCTGCAGAGCGAGTCAGCCCCCACACTGGCCATCTGAAGAGGATTAGTTAGCTCCTTTTTGGAGAGTGTTAGCCAGGTCCCTCCATCCAGGCTGCAGAATCAAAAGCAAACAGGGACTCAACAGGAACAAACAGTTATCTCAAAAGGAAGAATGTCCAGGGTTACAGGGAGAAGGCGGGCAAATGGCACACAGGAAATTACTCTCTCGGGGAGCCGGGGCAGACACGATGGGCCAAATGGCTTCCTTCTGTGCTGTAGCCATTCTGTGATTCCGTGGCCAGTGTGTGGAGCAATCCAAGCAACTATGATGACCTTTAAATAAAAAGGGCTTTAAAAATGATCCAAGTTCACCACTGGACAGGAAGTGAAACTTTTCTCCTCCACAGGTCATCATTTCAAACGCCAGTGATCTTCTCGGGAATGATTCCCTGTGGGAAAACATGGAAAAGGAACAGCGACTGCTTTCAGCATCTATTTTACTGCAGTCCATGAAAGACCTTGTCATTGCAACCGGTCTGAATTTACCCGATCAGGGAAAGAAAAATTCATCAAGTAAAAACATTGGTGAGTTCAACAAAGTATATTTTATATCATGTATTTTCTTAAGGCAGTTGTGTGCATTCTATCAGCCATAACCTGCACTGGCCTGGAGTGAGAGTGACATTAAGGCAGCATTTGACCGAGTGTGGCATTAAGGAATCCTAGCAAAACTGAAGTCAATGGAAATGTTAGTAACTTGGGGAAGCCAGCAGGAGTGGAAACAAGGATTTATTGAATTATGTACAACACTCTGCCCACGGCAGTAACTCTCTCCCATCTAGTCCTTGGTGGGAGAACCAACAGCTCTGGGCCCTGCTTGGGGGTGTTCATGTGTCGTCTTCAATGAGCTCCAGCTGGGTGGTCTCCACCCCTTACCTGGGAAGCTTGTACTCCACCGGTCCCAGGGGGAGATCGACAATGATTTCCCCCTGGTCCTGGTGGGGGTTATGACAGAAATCAAGCAGAAAGCTCTCCATTGGTTGGAGTGATGCTTCTTGTACAAAAGGAAAATAGTTGCAGCTGTTGGAGGTCAATCCTTTCAGGCCCGGGGCATCACTGCAGGAGTTCCTCAGGGTGGTTTTTAAAATCCATTTACGAGATGTGGGCATCGCTGGTAAGGCCAGCATTTATTGGCCATCCCTTGTTGCTCTTCAGAAGGTGGTGATAAGTTGCCATCTTGAACCGCTGCAGTCCTTGAGGTGTAGGTATACCCACTGTGCTATTAGGGATGGAGTTCCAAGATGTTGCCCCAGTGACAGTGAAGGAGCAGCAATATATTTCCAAGTCAGGGTGGTGAGTGACTTGGAGGGGAACCTCCAGGTGGTGGGGTTCCCAGGTATCTGCTGCTCTTGTCCTTCTAGATGGTAGCGGTCGTGGGTTTGGAAGGTGTGGTCGAAGGAACCTTGGTGAGTTACTGCAGTGCATCTTGCAGATGGTACACGCGGCTGCCACAGTTCGTCGGTGGTGGAGGGATTGAATGTTTGTGGAAGGGAGGAGCAATCAAGCGGGCTGCTTTGTCCTGGATGGTGTCGAGCTTCTTTAGTGTTGTCTCACCCAGGCAAGTGGAGAGTATTCCATTACACTCCTGACTTGTGTCTTGTAAATGGTCGACAGGCTTTGGGGGGGTGGTCAGGAGTTGAGTTACTCGCCGTAGGATTCCTAGCCTTTGACCTGCCCTGGTAGTCACACTATTAATGTACCTAGTCCAGTTCAGTTTCTGACCAATGGTAAAACCCAGGATGTTGATTGTAGTGGATTCAGAGATGGTAATGCCATTGAATGTCAAGGGGTGGTGGTTAGATCCTCTCTTGTAAGAGATGGCCATTGCCTGGCACTTGTGCGGCGCGAATGTAACTTGGCACTTGTCAGCCCAAGCCTGGGTATTGTCCAGGTCTTGCTGTATTTGGACATGCACTGCTTCAGTATCTGAGGAGTTGCGATTGGTGCTGAATATTGTGCAGTCATCAGCGAGCATCCTCACAATGGACCTTATGATGGAAGGGAGGTCATTGATAAAGTAGCTGAAGATGGTTGGGCCTAGGACACTACACTGAGGAACTCCTGCAGTGATGTCGTGGAGTTGAAATGATTGACCTCCAACCACCACAACCACGTTCCTTTGTGCCAGGTATGACTCCAACCAGCGGAGAGTTTTCCCCTTGATTCCCACGTTTAGCTAGGGCTCCTTGATGACACACTTGGTTAAATGCTGCCTTGATGTCAAGAGCAATCACTCTCACCTCACCTCTGGCATTCAGTTATTTTGCCCATGTTTGAATCATGATTATAATGAGGTTAAGAGCTGAGTGACCCTGGCGGAACCCAAACTGAGCGTCCGTGAGCCGGTTATTGCTGAGTAAGTGCCACTTGATAGCTCTGTTGATGACCCCTTCCATCACTTTGTTGATGATGGAGAGTAGACTGTTAGGGCGGAAATTGGCCAGGTTGGATTTGTCCTGTTTCTTGTGTACAGGACACACTGGACAATTTCCCACATTGCTGGTATTGTAGCTGTACTGGCACAGCTTGGCTACGTGCTGGAGCACAAATCTTCAGTTCTATTGCCGGAATATTATCAGGGCCCAAAGCCTTTGCAGTGCCCTAAGCCCAACCATTTTTAGCTGATTCAGTAATAACATTCCCGCCATCACAAAGTCAGGAGTGAAAAATGAAAAAATGAATATCGCTTATTGTCACAAGTAGACTTCAAACGAAGTTACTGTGAAAAGCCCCTAGTCACCACATTCCGGCGCCTGTTCGGGGACGCTGGTACGGGAATTGAACCCGCGCTGCTGGCCTGCTTTGGTCTGCTTTAAAAGCCAGCTATTTAGCCCTGTGCTAAACCAGCCCCTGAGGATGTTTGCTGACAATGTTCAGCATGATTCCCTGCCCCTCAGGAACTGAAGAGGTCTGTGCCCATGTGCAGCAACACCTGGACAACATCGGTTTTCGGCTGATAAACAGCAAGTAGTATTCACGCCACACAAGTGCGATGACTATCTCCAACAAGTGAGAATCTCCCTTTGACATTCAATGGCATTATCATTGCTGAATCCCAACTATCAACATGACCATTGACCAGATACTGACTGGACAAGCCATATGAATATTGCGGCTACAAGATCAGGTCAGAGGCTGAGAATTCTGCAGCCCCTCCTGACTCCACAAAGCCTCTCTATCATCTACTTGGCACAACCCAGGAGTGTAGAATATTCTCCACTTTTATAATGATCTTTATTGTCACAAGTAGGCTTACATTAACACTGCAATGAAGTTACTGTGAAAAGCCCCTAGTCGCCACATTCCGGCACCTGTTCAGGTACACGGAGGGAGAATTCAGAATGTCCAATTCACCTAACAGCACGTCTTTCGGGACTTGTGGGAGGAAACCGGAGCACCCGGAGGAAACCCACGCAGACACGTGGAGAACGTGCAGACTCCGCACAGACAGTGACCCAAGCCGGGAATCGAACCTGGGACGCAGGAGCTGTGAAGCAACTGTGCTAACAACGTGCTACCATGCTTGCCTGGATGAGTGTAGCTCCAACAACACTCGAGGAGTTCAACACCATTCAGGACAAAGCAGCCCGTTCAATTGGCAAACCAACCACCACTAGCTCTATTGCCAATGCAGACTAGCAGCAGTGTGTACCATCTACAACTCAGCACCTTCCAAACCCACAACCTCCACCATTTATAAGATCAAGTGCAAGGGAACACAGCCACCCGGAAGTTCCTCTCCAAGCCATTCACCATCCCGACTTGGAACAACATCGCTGTTCTTTCACTGCCAGTGTGTAAGAATCATGGAACTCGCACCCTAACAGCTCTGTGGGTTCAAGAAGGTGGCTCATCACCACTTTCTCATGGGCAATTAAGGATAAGAAATAAATGCTGACCGAGCCAGCGACATCCACATCCCTCAAATTAATAAATAAAAAGAACCTTTACATACTATCACGTTTTGGAATCTATGTTAAGATATTCAATCATTCTACAATCTCTGGGATACTAGATAAGGTTGTCAAGACAGATACTTATTCTGCTATCGTGTAAGTCCACCAATTCTTTCCTGGTGTCAACACTGAGGACAGGATTCTCTTTTCTGAGGCTATGTCCGGTGCATGTGTCTAGTCTTACGACGGGAAAGTCGGCGTCGCCCCCGCACCGACACTTTGCCAGGTGGGGGGCTAGCAGCCGCGCCACGCAAAACCACCGGCGTTCCCTATAGATCCTGCCTGAGAATTGACGGGTCCGTGGCCGCGCACGTACATGGCAGTGCCCTGCAGCAGTCGTGCCACATGCCTTGGCGCGGCCCGCGCGGACCCGGCCTGCCAGATAGTGCCCCCATGTAACACCCTTCGACCACCCCACACCAGTCCCCCCAGCCCCCACCGAAGCCCCCCCCCCCCCCGCCCCCCCGCCAGCGGAATGGCTCCCAACCGACTGTGGAGGCGTTGGAAACAGTCCGCGGCCGCCACGCGAGGTTGACAAATCCTCAGATCACAAATGATCTACACTGTCGGGGCGGAGCATCGGGAAGGGCTTTCATGTGACGTCCTGAGGCCGTCCCAATGGCATGCGGCGTACTCAACGATGATGCCATTTTGGAGGGCGCAGAGCATCTGAAAACAGGCGCTGCCCCTGATTTCGGTGTCAAAGGGGATTCTCCGCCCAATCGCCGAATGCGATTTCGGCATCGGCAATCGGAGAATCCTGCCCTTAGTCTCGGAAATGGAGAATCCCGCCCATTGACTCTCCTGGAGGTTCATTGTTTAACCTGAGAGAGACTGAACCATAAAGACCCAGGTTCTTACCAAGTGTGTTCTATGTATCACCAGAGAACTAAACCCAGGCACCTCCTCGCTTGGTTTGCTCATCTGTTTGCAAAAACAATTTCTATTGCCTCGAGTATGGGATATTATGGGTTGATTTAGATGATTTGATGGATAAGATGGAAAGGAGCAATATCCTCTAGTGAGAGAAGGTCACGGCTTGGGACCGTGACCTTCAAAATTGATCTAGACATTGAGGGTTGATGTTCAGAAGCACTCATTCACAAAATGGGAGGTGGGATTTCCTCAACATTCTCCCCCAAAAAGCTCTTGAGACTAGTTCAATTGAAAATGCCAAATCTTCACCGAGTCGGGGGAGATAAGCGGTTTGAGGACTTTTACTGTAAGCTGTACTGTTCGGAGCCTACGGTGGGGGATGAGGACATGAAACGGTTTCTGGACAGACTGTTTATAGAGTTCTATAAACTGTTTGGCACAGAATTGGGGCCCCAGCTAGCAGAGATATGTAATGGGTCAGTCGGTAGGATGAGTTTCCATTCATGTTATCCCAGGCTTCCATTTCGCTCATTTGAAAAAAGGTCAAGGATCCAAAGGTATGTGGCTCATACTGCCCAATATCGTTACTAAATGTGGATGTCAAGCTGTTGATGAAGGTGCTGGCAACGGGTAGAGAGAACTGTGTGCCGGGATGATAGGGGAGGACAAACAGGGTTTGTGAAAGGACGGCAGTTTTGGGTGAATATTAGAAGGCTGTTGAATGTGTTTATGCTGCCCCTGGAGAACCAGGAAACGGAGGTTATAGTGTCTATGGATGTGGAGACTGTGTTTGACTGGGTTGAATGGGCATATTTGTTTGAGGTGTTGGGATGATTTGGGGTTGGGCAGGGGTATGTAGACTGGGTTTGGTCGCTGTATAGGGCCCCCATGGCAAGTCTTCATACGAACAATGTGAGCTTGTGCTATTTTGGTCTGCACCGGGGAATGTCTCCATTGCTTTTCGCTTTGGCAATTGAATCTCTGGCGATGGCACTTAGGAGGTCGGGGGCGTGGCTGGATGGTGGAGGGCTATTGTGAGTGTGGGGGGGGGGGGGTTGGAACACCAGATCTCCCTGTATACAGATGATCTTTTGCTGCGTATTACGAATCCGGTGGAAAGCTATGATAGTGTTATGGGCCAAGGTTTAGAGAACCCCAAAGTGTATCATGGAGTTCACCTGACCCACAACTTTTGATAGATTGTGGTATGGGGAGCACATGGCCCACTCTATGGGTGTGGTACAGCAGAAATTGAAAAGTATTTTTGAAAGCAAAACAATGTTTATTCTATGACTTCAAGTTAACCTTTTTGAAACATACAGTGAACATCTTAGCAACCATTAATTCAAATACAACCCCCAAAGAATACAATACTAAGTAATCCGTTAAGCTTTCCTTTTAACATCCATGAGACTTAAAAGATCTTTTACCAGAAGCACATCAGGTTAAAGTCATTACTGTTACTATTTTTAAATCACCAGGATCGCTTTAGTCTTTAGATTACAGAGAGAGATTCATACACCTTCTGGCTGTGACTGCAGCTATCCAGCTCTGAAAACGAAACTAAAACACACCCTGCAGCAAACAGCCTAAAACAAGAGTAAAAAGCTGACAGACAGCCCAGGTCCACCCACTCTCTGACATCACTGCAGTAATAAACACCCAATTCTTAAAGGAACTCTCACTACAGATACTTATATACACACCCATTTATAAACACTCATTTCTTAAAGGTACTCTCACATGACACCTCCCCCCAAGAAAAAAAAATAAACCATCAACTTCAAGATGGTTTCATTTTTCACTTTTTCACCATCCGTTAAGAAATGAACACAGTAAATATACTTTCTCGTTTCAAAAAACAACACACGCAAACAGGTATAATAATATAGTCCATTTTTTTTTTTTTCTTCCTCCAACTGAAATCCTTCTCGATTGACAGTCTCTTTGAACAAGAAGGTCTCTGCATGATCCGTCCATTTCTCTACATCTCGGCATTTCTCTTTAAAGTCAGATACTTTAGTTCAATTTGATCGCAGAGTCCCTTGTACTTCTCCAACACAGGAGCATTGGCTATCACAGCTTTCAGGCTGTCAAATGCCTGTTGAAAGTCCGCTGTCCACTGAAAGTTTTGACGTTTCTTCAGCATTATTTCCCGTTGTGATGAGGGTATTGGAAACTCCTCAATAACTGTTAACTTCACATCCCGTGGGACCATCCGACCCTGTCCGTTTGTATGGCCAAGGAAAGTGACTTGGGCTTTTCCAAATTCACTTTTGGCTAGGTTTATCACCAAACCCGCCTCCTGAAGTTGATCGAATAACTCCATCAGATGTTTCAAATGTTCTGTCCATGTCTGGCTGAAAATTACCAGATCGTCAATGTATACCGCACAATTGGGTATCCTGAAACAACTTTGTTAGTTAACCGTTGAAATGTGACAGGTGCGTTTTTCATTCCAAATGGCATAACTTTCAATTGGTATCTACCATCTGGAGTCACAAAAGCTGAAATCTTCTTTGCCCATTCGGATAAAGATACCTGCCAGTAACCTTTAAGTAAATCCAGTTTGGAAATAAAAGCTGATTGTCCCACTTTCTCAATGCAATCCTCCAAATGTGGGATAGGATAAGAGTCCGTTCTTGTAACTGCATTAACCTTTCTATAGTCCACACACAACCGTTGGGTACCGTCTGGTTTTGGTACCATCACTATGGGTGAGCTCCATTGGCTGCAACCCACTGCAATTATGCCATTTTTAAGCATACTCTCAATCTCTTTGTTAACCTGTGCCAATTTTAAAGGGTTAAGTCTATATGGATGTTGTTTGATTGGAACAGCATTTCCCACATCTACATCATGAAAGCCATTTTAGTACTTCCCAATTTATCTCCACAAACGTGCCCATGTGATATCAATAACTCTTTCAGGTCAGTCTGTTTTTCCTCTGGAAGGTAACTCAACAATTTATCCCAATTTTTAAAAACATCCTCATTTTCCAATTTAGTTTGAAGTATGTCAAATTCACAGTCATCTGGATTTGGTTCGTCACTTTGAGTTAGAATCATTAAAACCTCCTTTTTCTCTCCTTCCCTTTCAAAGTATCCTTTAAGCATATCCACAACTTTTAATAGATTGTGGTATGGGGAGCACATGGCCCACTCTACAGTTGTGGTACAGCAGAAATGGAAAAGTATTTTTGAAAGCAAAACAATGTGTATTGTATGAACTCAAGTTAACCTTTTTGAAACATACAGTGAACATCTTAGCAACCATTAATTCAAATAAATCAAAGAATACAACACTAAGTAATCCTTTAAGCTTTCCTTTTAATATCCATAAGACTTAAAACACCTTTTACCAGAAGCACACCAGGTTAAAGTTATTAGTTATAAATCACCAGGATCGATTTACACTCTTTAGATTACAGAGTGAGATTCATACACCTTCTGGCTGTGACTGCAGCTATCCAGCTCTGAAAACAAAACTAAAACACACCCTGCAGCAAATAGCCTAAAACAAAAGTAAAAAGCTGACAGACAGCCTAGCTCCACCCACTCTCTGACATCACTGCAGTAATAAACACCCATTCTTAAAGGTACTCTCACTACAGATACTTATATACATGCCTATTTATAAACACTCATTTCTTAAAGGTACTCTCACATGACAATAGGATCATGGGGATATTGGGGCGTTTGGCTCATTTTCGGGGTATAAACTCAACATGGGAAGAAGTGAGGTATTCTCGATCAATGCACAGGTAAGGGGGAAGGGTTTCGAGAAGTTGTCATTTAGGTTTGTTTGGGCGAGTTTCCGGTACTTGGGGATACATAGCGTGGCGCATAGTTGGGCCCAATTGCATAAGCTGAATTTGGCAAATTTGGTGGAGTGAAAGAGGATTTTAAGAGGTGGGATATTTCTTTGACTGGAAGGGTCCAGGCAGTTAAAATGGCGGCGCTGCCGCAGTTTCTGTTTGTCTTCCAAAATCTCCCAATTTCTGTCCCCAAATCGTTTTTGGGTAGGGTCAATAGGATGATCCCGTAGTTTATGTGGGCGGGTAAAGTACCTTGGATCAGGAGAGCAATCTTGGAGAGGGGCAGACGGAGTGGTGAGTTGGCGTTGCTGAACATGCTGGATTATTACTGCACGGCGAATGTTGGGAACGTCAGGAAGTGGGCAGTTGGGGAGATGTCGACGTGGGGGCGGATGGAGGAAGCCTCATGTAGAGGAACAAGTTTAAGGGCACTGTCATTGGCACCTCTTCCGTTCGTGCCAGCAAGGTACTCCACGAGCCTGGTGGTTGTATCAGCACTAAGGATATGGAATCAATGCTGGCAGCATTTAAGATAGAGGCAATGTCAGTGTGGGTGCCGATTTGTGACAATACAGAGGTTTGTTCGGCAGACCTAGATTCCACGTTTCGGGTGTGGGAGAGGGCCGGGATGGAGTGCTTTAGGGACTTGTTTGTGGGGTGGAAGTTTGCAGAGTCGAGAGTGCTAGAGAAAGAGTTTTCACCACCAAAGGGGAATGGGTTTCGATATTTGCTGGTTGGACATTTTGTTAGGAAGGAGTTGGTTATTTTTCCGAAGTTACCCTCCACCCCCCCGGAACTGTAGGATAAAATCTTGTCTAAGGATGAGATTGGGGAGGGAACGATCTCAGGCATGATGGAGAGGGAGCGGTCTTCAATGAACTGAAATGAAAATGAAAACCGCTTATTGTCACAAGTAGGCTTCAATGAAGTTACTGTGAAAAGCCCCTAGTCGCCACATTCCAGCGCCTGTTCGGGGAGGCTGTTACGGGAATTGAACCGTGCTGTTGGCCTGCCTTGCTCTGCTTTCAAAGCCAACGATTTAGCCCTGTGCTAAACAGCCCCTGGAGGAAATAAAGCCCACAAGAAAGAGACAAATGTGTCCTCCTGATGTGCGAGACCGAGTCTCATCCAATTTAAGGTTGTGCACAGGGCGCACATGATGGTGTCAAGGATGAGTTGGTTCTTCTCAGTAGATGATAGATGCAGGCAGATTGCAAGGGGTCCAGTGAATCATGTCCACATATTTTGGGCATGCCCAAAGTTGGAGGAGTTTTGGGAGGCCTTTGTGGGAACTATGTCATAAGAGCTGGGGGTGAAGGTGGCTCCGTGTGTGGCAATTTCAGAGTTTCAGAGAATCCGGAAGTGCAGGTAGGGAGAGAGGCCGACATGTTGGCCTTTGCCTCCCTGGTAGCCTGAAGGCAAATATTGTTCGGATGACTGGACTCGGAGCCACCAAAAGCGACGGTGTGGCTGAGTGACTTGGCGGAGCTTCTGCAGTCGCTCGTCTGAGGACTGCCTGGAAGTCGCTCCTCTTTTGCCTCTTGGAGAACTTGAATTTTTAAAAAGATTTCTTCTGCTCTGGCACCGGCGATGGTGAGCAGAAGCTCTGTCTTTTCAGCGTCGGCCACGTCTTGTAGGTCGGCTGCTACCAGGAAGATTTCAAACAACTGCCGGAATACCCGCCAGTTTTCGCGGAGATCGCCGTGGCACTGGAGCTGCTGCGAAACCCGGATTTTGCCTGAGTATCGTTGCTGGTTGTCACTGTACGCTGAGGTATGGCTATATGGATTGAAACAGTTCAGTCCTGGTACCATGATTTGTTATGTTGTAGGTGTAACATAAGCGGCTTCCTTGTGGTGCACTTGACAAAGGAAGGTTCAGACGTGGAGATAACTTCAACATGTTTATTAAACTATTTACACTTCTATTACTCGGGTTCGACACTACTATAGCTACCCAGACTGACTAACCAGCTGCTGCAATCCATGTGGTGGGTGTAATATTGAATCAACCCTGTGTCTCTACTCACTGACTGTCTCCACTGAAAAGAGGCAGATCATGTGTGTGGTGTCCTTTACATATGGGTTGGTGTAATGCCCTCCTGTGGTTGTGTCATCTCTATGTGTATCGTGAATGTCCATTGGTCGTGTCCTATCTAACTGATCTATTGGTTGAGTGTGTGTGATATCTCTGGTGCTCCCTCTAGTGTCTAGCTAGCCTACATGTATTTACATTGATGCACATCACCACAATGTGCAGCATTGATTGCCCATCTCTAATGCCCTTGAGAAGTTTGTGATGAGCTGTCTTCTTGAACCGCTGCAGTCCAAGGTGTGTAGGTACACCTACAGTGCTGTTAGTGTGGATTTTGACCCAGTGAAGTAACACAGATATGTCTCCAAGTCAGGACGGTGAGTGACTTGGAGGCAAACTTCCAGGTGGTGGTGTTCCCATGTGTCTTTCTAGATGGCAGTGATTGTGTTTTGGAAGGTGCTGTCTAAGGAGCCTTGGGTAGCATTGTTGCTTCACAGCTTCAGGGTCCCCTGTTCGATTCCTGGCTTGGGTCACTGTCTGTGCGGACTCTGCACGTTCTCCCCGTGTCTGCGTGGGTTTCCTCCGGACGCTCCAGTTTCCTCCCACAAGTCCCGAAAGACATGCTGTTAGGTAATTTGGACATTCTGAATTTTCCCTCTGTGTACTCGAACAGGCGCCAGAGTGTGGCGACTAGAGGCTTTTCACAGTAATTTCATTGTAGTGTTAATGTAAGCTTCTTGTGACAATAAAGATTATTAATTTTAAAATTAGTGTGTTCTGGCAGTGCCTCCTGTAGATGGTGCACACGGCTACCACTGTGTGGCGATGGTGGAGGGAGTGAATGCTTGAGGAAGAGGTGCTAATCGAGTGGGCTGCTTTTTCCCAGAATGCTTCCAAGCGGTGCCCTTCAGGTCATGGCTGACCACTGCTTAAAAATATAATGCTGCTCACATCTGGTTCCCTCACTGCGTCTCTCCTGAACCAAGGCATTATTTTGCTCTGGTGTTGTATGCAAACTGACAGGTTAAATAATTTAGAACATCAGACTGTGATTAAATCCCAGCCCTAGTCGAAACATTAAAGGTTTGGTTTCTTTCGCTCTTAGATGTGGAAATAAGAACATTTCGAGGGAAGAACAATTCTTCCCTGGAAAGAGTCACCTTATTGGCAAGAGGCAACATGATGGATATTTATCGACAGACTGCCACTGGAAGGAAAACAAATGGTAAATTTCCTGGTTATTTCCACTTTCCTTCAGTTCCCCTTTTTGGTTTACACATTATTCTCATTCAAGTGAATTCAAGGTTATATTATGTGTGTGGGCGGGGCTGGGGGGGTCAGTTCAAAGGTGCTTTGGTCAGAAGGAGATTTGGGCATTGTGTTGTGTTTTGAATGCCATGCCCTGGATTTGGTGCGCAGAAGATCGACGAGTCTGAATCCGAGTTATCTGAGGATTGAGTTTCAGGATTAGACTGGAGAAATTGGAGTTTGGAAGGGAGAGGCTAACAGTGGATCTTCGAGGGGCACACGGAGTGTTAAATAGCAAGGGTACAGTTAATTAGAACACCGTGTCTGCGCGTCCTGTGCACTGCAATAAGTGATGATGGTGAAACTGGCGAAAGGAAAGTTCTGGGCATACATCACGAGGAATTTCTTCGGACAGAGTGAGTAACATTTGGAATGGTCTTCGGGGTGGTGTAGTGAAGGGAAAGGAACTTTAGACCCATTAAAGAGACAGTAGGTGGTCTGGTGGAAGGGAACATAGGTCGTCTGCCTGAGTGGATCAGTTAATTACCAAACAGTCTTCCTGATCTGGGATGAAAGCAAATTACTGCAGATGCTGGAATCTAAAACAGAAAATGCTGGACAATCTCAGCAGGTCTGATGGCATCTGTGAAGAGAGAGGGAAGGAAGCTAATGTTTTAGGTCTGGATTGTCATGATATTCAGATAAACATATCATGGTGCAAACACACATAAACACTGATGGACAGATCAACGGACCAATCAACACACGCGCAACATCACAGCCAATCACCAGCGAGAGCACACGCACTATAAAACGGGGAACACCACAGTTCCCGCTCGATTCCAGTAGGAGACAGCTCGGGGCACAGAGCTCACAGCGTACCACTCAGACATACACCATGTGCTGAGTTCCTCTCTAAGATAGTGTTAGGGCTAGGTCCACAGGTTAACGGGTAAATTACGAACCACAGTCATACGTTTACAGATGTTGTTATCAAGAGTAATAAAACAGAGTTGTACCATCTACAACCGTGTTGGTTCGTCTGTATAGCGGAACACCCAACACGACATAGTACCAGGATTGGAACCCAGCAACTGTGAGACCTACCTGCACATCTTCAGGGATCCACCATCCTGCGCCATGGACACCATCAGCCCGCCACAGCCGCTCCAAATCGCTGGAAATCTCGGCGTCAACTGGAAGCTGTTTAAACAGCGCTTCCAGTTCTTCCTAGAAGCCACAGAAAGGGAGAATGCATCGGACACCAGGAAAACCGCCCTCCTCATCTCCATGGCAGGGCAACACGCCATCCACATCTACAACACCCTGGTGTTCGCGGAAGGCGAGGACAAGACGAAGTACAAGACGGTCCTTCTAAAACTTGAGCAACACTTCAGCGTCGAGGTGAACGAGAGCTTCGAGAGGTACCTCTTCCAGCAGCGCCTGCAGGGTAAGGATGAGCCTTTTCAATCTTTCCTGACACACCTCCGTATCCTCGCGCAGTCCTGCGGCTATGAGGCCACCTCCGATTCCATGATTCGGGACCAGATAGTTTTTGGGGTCACCTCAGGCACCCTACGCCAGCAGCTCCTCAAAATTAAGAGCCTCACCCTTGCCACCGCCATCGAAGCCTGCGTCCTCCATGAAAACGCGACCAGCCGGTACTCCCAATTCCAGGCGGCTGAATCGGCACGGCAGGGGTCCTACGAGGCCGAGCGGGTCCAGTCGATCGAGTTCCTCCCGGCCCGCGGCCCGGACGAGGGCGGCCATTTCGCGCGCTTTCCGCGGCCTCCCGTGCTTGTACGCGCCAAAAGAGACCTCGACGCAGAGGGACGTGACGTGCAGGCGCGCTCTACGGAGGACCGAACTGCGCATGCGCGGTGGTGCAACGAACGCCATGACGTCACGACGTGCGGCAACTGTGGATCCGCACATTTAAAGCGGCAATGTCCAGCAAAGAATCGACAATGCCTCCGCTGTGGCAAGATGGGACACTACGCTGCCTGCTGTCGAGCAGCTCAACCTGCCAACGCTCCCCAATTCCGCCAGCCTCGCAGAGACGTGCGGGCCATTCAGCCTCCATACACCATGTCATAACCTGACGATGTACAGACCGGTGATACCAACGGCCGGGAAGCCTTCCGCGTTCCGGTCATTGACAGGAATCGGATGTCCCCAAGGAGGATCCACCAGCAGATGCCATTGAACAGCGTTAATCAGGGGGATGAATGGTGTGCCACCCTAACGGTCAACCGATCACCAATCAAATTCCGTCTAGACCCTGGTGCCTCCGTCAACCTTATTGCATGGTCAGCCTTCTACGCCTTGAAGGCCAAACCACCGATTCGGCCATCCCGCTGTCAGATGGTCGATTACAACGGGAATGTTATCCCGGCCATGGGATCCTGCCAGCTCGAGTTTACACACAATGCATACACAGCCACACTGTCCTTTGAGATTGTTTGGATCCTCGAAGGACTCACTGCTAGGCGCACAGGCGTGCAAGGTTCTCCACCTCGTTCAACGGGTACAACACTCTGTCTCTAGAAGGCACGTCCGACTTCCCGGATGCAAACTTTAGGGCACAGCTCCACTCGCTCCTCGCCCACAACCAGGAGGTTTTCCAGGGCATGGGCACACTGCCCTACACTTACAGAATACGGCTCAAACCGGACGCCACCCTGGTCATTCACACACCTCGTAGAGTCCCAGCACCACTCAAAGACCGCCTCAAGCAGCAGCTGCAGGATCTCCAGGACCAAGGTGTGCTTTCCCGGGTCACGGAGACCACGCCATGGGTCAGCTCCATGATGTGTGTAAAAAGCCCTCTGGTAAACTCCGGATCTGCATCGACCCGAAAGACCTGAACAACAACATCATGAGGGAACACTACCCCATACCCAAACGGGAAGAGATCACGAGCGAAATGGCCCAGGCTAAAATTTTTACAAAGCTTGATGCCTCAAAGGGTTTTTGGCAGATTCAATTGGATCAGTCCAGCAGGAAGCTGTGTACCTTCAACACTCCCTTTGGCAGGTTCTGCTACAATAGAATGCCATTTGGCATCATCTCGGCATCTGAGGTGTTTCACAGAATCATGGAACAGATGATGGAGGGCATCGAAGGGGTGCGTGTCTATGTTGACGACGTCATCACCTGGTCCACCACACCATAGGAGCACATCAGTCGTCTCCAGCGCACCTTTGCTCGGATACGAGAGCACGGCCTGCGCCTCAACCGAGCCAAGTGTTCTTTTGGCCAAACTGAGCTAAAGTTTCTGTGGGACCACATATCCCGGTCAGGAGTGTGTCCGGATGCAGACAAAGTGACAGCTATTACAGCCATGCCGCAGCCGGCAGACAAGAAGGCAGTGCTACCCTTTCTCGGGATGGTCAACTTCCTGGGGAGGTTCATTCCCAACCTTGCCTCCCACACAACGGCTCTTCGCCACCTAGTGAAGAAGACTACGGAGTTCCACCCACACACCAGAAGGAATGGGAGGAGCTCAAGATTAAGCTCACCACAGTCCCGGTCTTGGCGTTCTTCGACACTTCTCGAGATACGAAGATCTCGACTGATGCCAGCCAGTCCGGCATTGGGACGGTACTCCTGCAACGGGACGACACTGCATCATGGGCCCCGGTCGCCTATGCCTCGTGGGCCATGACCCCCACAGAACAGCGCTATGCGCAGATTGAGAAGGAGTGCCTGGGTTTGTTAACCGGCATAGATAAGTTCCACGACTACGTGTATGGTCTCCCTCAGTTCACCGTGGAAACCGACCATCGCCCCCTGGTCAGCATCATACAAAAGGACCTGAATGAGATGACCCCTCGCCTCCAGCGCATTCTGCTCAAGCTCCGGAGGTACGACTTCCAACTGGTCTACACCCCGAGAAAGGACCTCATCATCGCGGATGCCCTGTCCAGAGCAGTGAGCACACTGCCTGAATCAGGGGGGTTTGTATGTCAGGTCGAAGCGCATGTGGCCTTCACATCGGCCAATCTGCCAGCTAATGGTGCAAGTCTGGCCCGTATTCGCCGGGTTACTGCGGCTGACCCCCTTCTACAACGTGTGATGCGCCACATGACGGAAGGGTGGCTCAAAGGACAGTGCCCACAATTCTACAATGTCCGGGATGACTTGGCCGTCATTGACGGTGTCCTCCTAAAGCTGGACCAGATTGTGATTCCACACAGCATGCACAGGTTGGTTCTCGAACAATTACACGAAGGCCATCTCGGGTTGAGAAGTGCAGGCGGAGGGCCCGAGAAGCTGTATACTGGCCGGGCATCAGCGACGACATCGCCAACATGGTGCTCAACTGCCCCACCTGCCAAAGGTTTCAGCCGGCACAACCCCCTGAGACGCTTCAGCCCCATGAGTTGGTAACGTCCCCCTGGGCGAAGGTGGGTGTGGACCTTTTTCATGCGCTCGGCAGGGACTACGTCATCATAATTGATTATTTTTCAAATTATCCAAAGGTCGTACACCTGCACGATTTGACATCGTCAGCTGTCATCAGAGCATGCAAGGAAACCTTCGCTCGCCATGGCATTCCGCTTACCGTCATGTCGGACAACGGGCCCTGTTTTGCAAGCCAAGAATGGTCTTCTTTTGCCGCTTCGTATGGCTTCACACACGTGACGTCCAGCCCTCTGCATCCCCAGTCAAATGGCAAGGCGGAAAAGGGCGTCCATATCGTCAAGTGGCTCCTCTGCAAGGCTGCTGATTCCGGATCGGATTTCTGTTTAGCCCTGCTGGCCTATCGCTCGGCCCCACTGTCCACTGGCCTCTCACCAGCCCAGCTGTTGATGGGTCACGCCCTCAGGACCACTGTACCGTCCATTCATGTTCCTAAACCCGGCCATGCTCCAGTACTGCAGAGGATGCGACAGCAGCGTGCTCAGCAGAAGATGGCACATGACACTCAGGCAATTGATCTTCCTGCCTTGCCGCCTGGAGACAACGGCCGCATCCACCTAGCAGAGGGTGGCTGGTCGGCAACTGCCGAAGTTCTCCGCCGCGTGGCTCCCTGTTCGTTCCTGGTTCACATGCCTGATGGCTCAATTCGCCGGCGTAATCGCCGGGCTCTTCGGCTGCTTCCGCGCTCGCTACATGATCATGCACCACTGCCACGCCCTCCTGTTGTCCCTGATGCCGACTTCGTGGAGCTTCCTGCCACCATGCCTATTCCTCTATCGCCTGTGGCCAGGCCCATTCCTCAGCCGGTGGATCCTAACCCACCCTTGAGGTGGTCAACCCGAATTCGTCGCCCACCTACTAGGCTGGACTTATGAGCCTGTTTGCACATTGGACTCACCAAAGTGTTATGCCACAATGTTAATGTGTTTCTCTTTTTGTTGTTACAGGAGTTCTCTTTCGGTGTTTGATGATTGCACTTGCTTTGTTTATGGTACAACCTCATTGCTATGTTGCACCTGACACCTTCCTATGTATATAGTTTAGCCTCATGTACATGTTGCAGATATTGCACACACATATTCAGCTGCACTCAGTACACACCAATATTTATTACCACATAGGCACATATTCTTGTAAAAAGGAGGGATGTCATGATATTCAGATAAACATATCATGGTGCAAACACACATACACACTGATGGACAGATCAACGGACCAATCAACACACGCGCAACATCACAGCCAATCACCAGCGAGAGCACACGCACTATAAAACGGGGAACACCACAGTTCCCGCTCGATTCCAGTAGGAGACAGCTCGGGGCACAGAGCTCACAGCGTACCACTCAGACATACACCATGTGCTGAGTGCCTCTCTAAGATAGTGTTAGGGCTGGGTCCACAGGTTAACAGGTAAATTACGAACCACAGTCATAAGTTTACAGATGTTGTTATCAAGAGTAATAAAACAGAGTTGTACCATCTACAACTGTGTTGGTTCGTCTGTATAGCGGAACACCCAACACGACATGGATGACTCTGTCAAACTGTTTGTCATCCAGCCTCGAAACGATAGCTGCCTTCTCTCTCCACAGATGTTGTCAGACCTGCAGAGATGCCCAGAATGTTCTGGTTTTGCTCCTGATCTTGGATCTTGCTATTCCTTTCTGTCTTTGCGCCGCCAGAATTAACTGCTCTCCAATCCTGATTTATGAATGCCGCTGATTCCCACTGGATCTTACAGCGATCTTTCCTTGGAATCTGGTCCTGATCTGCCCTAGTTCTGCAGCAGGAGTTACACATATTTTGTAGACCTCATCTACCCCAGTGGATTACACTCCAGTCTGAGTAATGTTTAACATTCCCTCCAGGGACAGACTTTGCTGCAGTGGCTTTGATCGCCTTCAGGAACATGGATCCCATCCTGAACGGAAGCGTTTTCAACTCCAGCAGCACTGGTGGAAAACTGGAGACATTTGAATTGATCTCCAACGTGGTTTCAGCCGTGATAATTAACGGGGAAGGCCGGGATCTCAGCCCGGCAGTCACCTTCACTTTCAGACACACTAAGGTGGGTAAAGACTGAAATAAGCAAAATGCTGCAGGTGCTGGAATTCCGAAATAAAGACAGAAAATGCTGGATGAACTCAGCAGATCTGGCAGCCTCTGTGGAAAGAGAAACCGAGTGAACGTTTCAAATTCATATGACTGTACGGACTCAAAACATTAACTCTTCTCTCCACAGCTGCTGCCAGACCTGCTGAGTTTATCCAGCATTTACTGTTTTTATTTAGTTTTGCAAAGAGTTGCGTCAGTTCGATGGACATGAAGTAACAGACTGAATTCCACCCCAGTCTCACAATGGGTAGAATTTTCCAAAGGTCCCAGAGTTCTGGGTCGGGCAAGAAAGGCAGTGTGAAACTCACTGGTTTCACAGCTTCCTTTGCTAGCCAGATCAAACGGCACGCTGTACAATTTAGATTTAGATATATTTATTGTCACATGTACCGAGGTACAGTGAAAAGTATTGTTCTGCGTACAGTCCAGACAGATCGTTCCATACATGAAAAACATAGGACATGCGATAAATACACAATGGGCTGGATTCTTCGATTTTCAGACCAAGTGCTGACGCTGGTGTGGGATCAGTGGCGATTTATGCCAGAGAAAACCGAGCAACAGCTCCACGATCCTCTGTCCGGTGGGGGGCTAGCAGCAGCACAGTGTAAAGCTCCAGGCTTTACCTGTGGATACGGCTGGAGAATTGCCGGGTCCGTGGTTGCGCATGCGCATGACGGCGGCCTGCGGCGGCCGCGCTGTGCAACATGGCGCTGGCTGCGCACGGACCAGGCCTGCCAAATAATGTCCCCCCATAACCCCCCTCGCCACCCTCACCAATCCCCCCAGCCCGCGCCGAAGCCCTCCCTGCCAGCAGAACGGCTCCCCTCTCCGACTGTGGCGCCGCTGGACACAGTCCGCAGCCGCCACGCGGTGTCCATGAAAAAATGACATCATTGGTCCGCATCATCAGGAACTCGGCCCATCGGGGGCGGAGCATCGGTGGAGGGTCTCAGGTGACGTCCAGCGAGACCAGCAACGCAATTCAACATTAACTGGTCCACTTAACAAGGCCTTACGGGCTTCTCGCCACAAATGAAGGCTCGCCAGCTGATTCGTAGGGACCCGCACTCGCCAGTTCCCCCGCTAACAAGGTCAAGCAGCACTTGCTCAGACAACCCCAACCAGCTCGGAACAATGGCACCGAGGAGACCAGCCCCAAGATTCGGGAACTCAGATCTGGAGACGCTCCTGTACGCTGTAGACGCCAGGAGGGATGAACTGTTCCCCCGAGGTCCCGGAGAGTGAGACAAAGGGCAAGCAGTGCTGCCTGGGGCGAGATGGCAGCAGATGTCAGCTCAGGGAGTGTGACCAGGAAGACTGGCCTTCAGAGCTTAAAAACGGTCAACGGCCTACACCGGGCAGCACAAGACACCAACAACCCCCCCCAAGGGAGCATCCACCCCCGACTCCTCATGCGACCCTCAACCCTTCTTCCACCCCTACCCCTACCACAGCTCTCCCTTCACATCCCACCTCCCACTATTGTGAATCACGTGTGTGGCTAACGACACCCCTCTGTGTCTGCTCAGGAAAAGTTCTCCCACAAACGCTGGGTGAGGACCCAGACTGACACCCCCACAGGGTGCCGGACTTAAGAATCCTCACCTCCTTCGAGGAGCGGGCCCTAGAGGTGACTGGGGTGGCCGTGGACAGATCAGTCACCCACGCGGAGACTGGCTTAGGCCGTAGAGGTGAGGAACCACTGGTCTCCACCCAAAGGACCTGTCAAGTGTGAGTTGTTATTGCCTCACTGACTGATCCATCCCTCCCACTGACCTCATGTCCATTCTCCCACAGGTTCTCCAGCCGACGGTGCCGGCCCATCCCAGGTGGCAACCTCTCAAGAGAGCTCCTAGGATGCAACGTGAGTTGCGACACAGGTGTCATCCCCACCCTCCACCAGCACAGACACACACACCTCGGCCGGACATGTTAATGGACAGGGTTCGGGAGGACAATCTGGTGAGCAACAATGCACATCAGGTGGAGGCAAGAACGCCTAGGCGAGACAGCAGTTGGAGATCTGCTGGATCCCGGGACCCAGCTGGGTCCCAGCCTGATCCTGAGCCTGTGGCACAGAGGTACCCAGAGCTGATCGAGACGATAGGGAGCAGTCGGGACATTCAGAGGAAGATGTCAGTGGCACTCCAGCAGGTCCATAGCTGCTTGGTGAAGTCCCAGAGGCGACGGGCGGAGGAGATGTTGCCGACAATTCGTGGCGCCGAGGCCACCACTGCTAGAATGACGGCCGCAGTGGAAAGACTGGTGCACGATGTCGGCACCATTAGTGAAGGTATCCAAGGTGTCACGCAGTCAGTGACGGCCATGGCTGAGGGTCTCGGCAGAATATCCGACTCGCTGAGGTATGCGATCCAGTACCAGGCTGACCTTGATAAGGTTCTGCAGGACATGTCGCGCTCTCAGATGGGAATGGCGAAGGCACTGCGGAGCTTGTCCCAGTCGCAGGTGGGAATGACTGAGGCGCTGCAGAGAATGGCCCAGTCACTGAGGAGCATCGCCGAGGGTGTCGACACGATGGTGCGGACCATGGGGGACCACCAGGGCTGGCAGAGCCAGACTATGCATGGGCTGCCGGGGCTTGAACCAGCTGCCCTCCATCCCAAGGTGAACTCCAGGGTCCTATGGGCACCGAGCGGGAAGAGAGGCACCGGGTGTCAACCCGGACCTGTCCCATGGAGTGGTGAAGTAGGCCACCAGCTCCCCCGAGTTCCACCCCTCTGATGAGGCTGTTGTAATGATATACAGACTGCACATAATGAGATACAAATAGGCAGACAATGAATACAGAGAACAGGACATAACCAATCAGCAGGCAGAACACTTGGGGGTGGTTTCCCACTATAAAAGGCACGAGGCACTCACACTCCGCCTCGTTCCACTTGTGAAATCTACAGTGTGAGTCAGGGTGTACATATCATATAACTCCTACAGCACGTGGCTAAGAGCTAGTCTGGTTCAGTCAGACAGATTAATCACAGTAGGTTAGCAGAGAGTCGAACTCACGGAGGATTGAGCTAACTGTGTGACAGGTTCAATAAATCATACTGAACTAACTTCAAGGTGTGGAGTATCTCTCAGGTAAAGCTGCATCCAGTTGCAGCCCGTGTTATCTTACTGTGCTTAACACGATACGATATCAGGAGACTGCAATCCCTAGGTGATTTACCTCAATCTGTTCCATGACGACCAGCTAATGTATCCCGGCACCATGGAAAAGATCCAGGCTCCTCACAGTTGTGGACCTCCGACAATTTCAGTGCCAACTGGCGGACCTTCAAGCAAAGGTTTCTGCTGTACATCGAAGCCTCAGACCTCGAGGGTGCGTCTGATACAAGGAAGATCGCACTTCTCCTCTCAACTGCGGGGGATCAAGCCATCCAACTCTTCAACTCGCTGAACTTCACCGAAGGCCAGGACAAGACAAAGTTTCAGACCGTCCTGAACAAGTTTGATAGTCATTGTGAAGTGGACACCAATGAAATGTTCGAGCACTATATGTTCAAACAACGCCACCAAGGTGAAGATGAATCTTTCGACTCCTTCCTAACTAACCTCCGTCTACTAGCGCTGTCCTGCAACTTTGGTGATATTGCTGACTCCATGATCAGAGACCAAATTGTTTTTGGAGTTCACTCTGATCCTCTGAGAGAGCAGCTTTTAAAAATCAAGAATATGACCCTGCCAGTCGCAATTGAAACATGTACAGTGCATGTGCACGCAAAAAATCAGTATTACCAATATAAATCGGCTGAAAAGGAGAAACTTGCCTCCCACGAGGCACCGAGTGTGCAGGCCATTGCCCGGATGCAGCTCCTCAGCCTTGATGAAAGCGGCCATTTCGCACGCTCTTCCCAGAGCCCCACGCATGCGCGATGCAACTGGGACGATGAAGCGGCCGATCACCACTCTGCGCAGGTGCGAACGTCTGCCGACCGCACTGCGCATGTGCAACGACGCACGGAGCGTAATGACATCATGACATGCCCGAACTGCGGCACTGCCCACTTAAAGAGACACTGCCCTTCAAAAGGCAGGCAATGTTTAAATTGCGGAAAGCCTGGACACAATGCAGCTGTGTTGCAGGTCTGCACCACCAGTCAAGGACCAGCGCTTCCCAATTCCAACACAGACGCGCTAGGAGTGTGAAATGAAAAATGAAAATTGCTTATTGTCACAAGTCGGCTTCAAATGAAGTTACTGTGAAAAGCCCCTAGTCGCCACATTCCGGCGCCTGTTCGGGAAGGCTGGTATGGGAATTGAACCGTGCTGCTGGCCTGCCTTGGTCTGCTTTCAAAGCCAGCGATTTAGCCCTGTGCTAAACCAGCCCCTCAGCAAGATTTACAGGATTGTGATCCTGGCAGTACAAAGGACCCAGAGGACGACTGCCTGGAGTCCCCCTACCATGTGGGCATCATTAACACACGTGAACATGCCTCACCGACATCATCATGATGCCTGTCGATCCTCAATGTAGATTCTGCAGACGAATGGCGTGCGGTGCTGCAAGTAAGTCAAAGATCAATCCAGTTCAGGTTTGCCAGCTCCTGGACTATAACGGCAACACCATCACAGCACTGGGATCCTGCCATCTGCTTGTCTCCAACAAGAAAAATCACGCAAGGCTACGGTTTAAGATCGTCAAGCCAGACAGGGCCTCCCTGCTCGGCGCACAGGTATGCAAGCAGCTACACCTTGTGCAGCGGGTCTACACAATGACCTCCCCCAACGGGGATCTTCAAGCCGGCATTGACGACATCCTAGCTCAGTATCCGGATGTGTTCGACGGGAAGGGCACTCTGCCATATCGGTACAAAATCCTGTTACGGCCTGATGCCACGCCTGTGGTCCACGCACCACGCCGGGTCCCGGCTCCACTGAAGGAGCGCCTGAAGGCTCAGCTCAAGACTCTTCAGGACCAGGGCATCATTTCTAAAGTTACGGAACCGACGGACTGGGTCAGCTCGATGGTATGTGTGAAAAAGCCTTCGGATGAGCTGCGCATTTGTATTGATCCCAAGGATCTCAACCAGAATATAATGCGGGAACACTACCCATCACGAAGCGGGAGGAACTCACAAGTGAGATGGCACACGCCTGGTTTTTCACAAAGCTAGATGCGTCACAGGGATTCTGGCAAATCCAGCTGGATGAGTCCAGCAGAAGGCTCTTCACCTTCAACACACCGTTTGGCAGGTACTGCTACAATCGTGTGCCGTTTGGCATTGTCTCGGCCTCAGAGATCTTCCATAGAATCATGGAGCAGATGATGGAGGGCATTGAAGGTGTTCGTGTGTATCTGGTCCACGACCCCCGAACAGCACATCTCTCGTCTCCAGCAGGTATTCCGCCGTGTCTCCATGCCAATGGCCTCAAGCTGAACAGGGCCAAGTGTTGCTTTGGCATGTCGACACTTAAGTTCTTAGGTGACCAGATATCTCAACTGGGTGTGCGCCCGGACGCAGACAAGGTCAAGGCCATCGAAGCCATGAAGACCCCTGATGACAAGAAGGCGGTACTGCATTTTTTAGGCATGGTAAACTTCTTGGGCATGTTTATCCCAAACCTGGCCTCACACACCACGGCCCTCAGACACCTGGTTAAAAAAGTCCACTGCCTTTGAGTGGCAGGCAGCTCATCAAGCAGAGTGGCTGGAGCTGAAAGCCAAGCTCACCACTGCACCTTATTGGCATTTTTTGACCCTGACAGGGAAACAAAAATCTCGACGGATGCGAGCCAGGACGGCATTGGCGCAGTGTTGCTCCAGCGCAACATCTCATCCTGGGCACCGGTTGCCTACGCATCAGTGGCAATGACACCCACCGAGCAGCGGTATGCCCAAATTAAAAAGGAATGCCTGGGCCTGCTAACTGGAATTCTCAAGTTTCACGACTATGTCTACGGCCTGCCGACGTTCACTGTCGAGACGGACCACAGGCCTCTGGTCTACATTATCCACAAGGACCTGAACGACATGACCCCCCGGCTGCAGCGCATCCTCCTCAGACTCCAGAGTAATGACTTTGAACTCGTGTACAGGCCTGGCAAGGAGTTCATTATTGCGGATGCCTTGTCCTGCTCCATAACCTTGCCTGCTGACCCACCGGCATTCATCCAACAGATCGAATCACAGGTGCAGCTGTGGCCCAGCAACCTCCCGGCGTCGGATGAAAAGGTGATTCGCATTCGCGACGAGACAGCCAAAGACCCCCTCTTGCAGCGTGTTATGCAACACCTAGCCAATGGCTGGCAAAAAGGGCAGTGCCCTCAATTCTTCAATGTGAAGGACAACCTGATGGTAGTTGATGGCATCCTCCTCAAGGTGGACCGCATTGTCATTCCACTCAGTCTCCAGAGCTTGGTGCTCCGGCAAATCCATAAGGGACATCTGGGTGTCGAGAAGTGCAGGCGCAGAGCCAGGCAAGCTGTCTACTGGCCTGGGATTAGTCAGGTTATCTCAAATACGGTCCTCAACTGTCCGACCTATCAACGCTTCCAGCCAGCGCAGGGCAAGGAGACGCTTCAGCAGCCCAAAATCGTGACCTCCCCGTGGTCCAAGGTGGGCATCGACCTCTTTCATGCCAATGGTCGTGATTATGTGTTAATCATTGATTATTTTTCTAACTACCCAGAAGTTGTGAAGCTCTCGGACCTCACATCCAAGACCGTCATCAAGGCCTGTAAGGAGACGTTCTCCAAGCATGGTATTCCACTCACTGTCATGAGTGACAACGGTCTTTGCTTCAGCAGTCAAGAGTGGTCAAGATTTGCTCAGGTATATCAGTTTCATCACGTCACTTCCAGCCCACATTACCCACAGTCCAACGGGAAGGTTGAGAAAGAGGTGCACATAGTGAAGCAGCTCATCTGCAAGGCTGCGGATTCTGCTTCTGATGTCAACTTTGCGCTGCTTGCGTACAGGGCGACCCCTCTGTCTACCGGCATGTCACCGGCTCAACGCCTGATGAACAGGGACCTGTGGACGACTCTTCCAGAAATACACTTGCCTGACCTAGATCATCTCCCGGCTCTGCTGAAGGTGCAGAAACTCAGGGACCGGCAAAAGCAGAGCTATGATGCGCAGGCCACTGATTTGCCTGTGCTACTCCCGGCGGATGCTGTTCGGATCAAGCTACCTGATGGAGGCTGGTCAGCTCCAGCTTTGTTGTTCGACAGGCTGGAGCTGTATGGGACAGGCCCCGATCGTATGTTGTGCGTATGGCTGATGGCTCTGTTGTGCGGCGCAACAGACGGGCACTGCGCATAGTTGCCCGCCCGCAACCATACTTTTCAGTGTTTCCAATCGTTATTGTGCCACCTCCTGATACCTCTAACCACGAGGCCACCAGTCAGGCTTCAATCCCGCCTATCAAGGTGCTGTCATCCCCACCACCACCTCTCCGGCGGTCGATCAGGATCAGACACAAGCCCCAGGACTTATGAACACTAAGGGGTGGTTTAGAGCAGGGCTAAATTGCTGGCTTTGAAAGCAAACCAAGGCAGGCCAGCAGCACGGTTCAATTCCCGTACCAGCCTCCCCGAACAGGCGCCGGAATGTGGCGACTAGGGGCTTTTCACAGTAACTTCATTTGAAGCCTACTTGCAACAATAAGCGATTTTCATTTCATTTCACTTGTTTTGTTTGCTATGTTCTGTTTTCGCACATTAGACACCTGTTTTTACATGTACATATGTTCCCACCTGCTACTGTATGTAAATAAGTTAGTTTTTCGGCCTACACATGTCAATACCTTCACATAGGCCATAGAAAAACATTTCAAAAGGGGAGATGTCATGATATGCAGACATGTACATAATAAGATACAAACAGGCAGCCAATGAATACAGAGAACAGGACATAACCAATCAGCAGGCAGAACCAGATGGAAACCACTTGGGTGTGGTTTCCCATTGTAAAAGGCTCGAGGCACGAGGCACTCACGAGGCCTCTTTCCATTGGTGACATCTACAGTGTGAGTCAGGGTGTACATATCATATAACTCCTCCAGCACGTGGCTAAGAGCTAGTCTGGTTCAGTCAGACAGATTAATCACACTAGGTTAGCAGAGAGTCAAACTCACAGAGGATTGAGCTAACTGTGTGACAGGTTCAATAAATCATACTGAACTAACTTCAAGGTGTGGAGTATCTCTCAGGTAAAGCTGCATCCAGTTGCAGTCTGTGTTATCTTACTGTGCTTAACACGACAGCTGTGTCTCAAATTCAGCCCACAGGACAGGGCGGCATGGCTATGCCTCCGAAAAGTGAGCTGGGGCCCTCCGGCCCCATAGCCCCCAGGGGACGCCTGCCAGGGTCATCGAAGGCCATGAGACGAGTAAGGCAGCTGGCCTCTGATGTACATCCTGGGGAGACAACTAGGCATAGTTTACATAGATTTACAGTGCAGAAGGAGGCCATTCGGCCCATCGAGTCTGCACCGGTTCTTGGAAAGAGCACCCCACCCAAGGTCAACACCTCCACCCCATCCCCACAACCCAGTAACCCCACCCAACACTAAGGGCAATTTTGGACACTAAGGGCAATTTATCATGGCCAATCCACCTAACATCTTTGGGCTGTGGGAGGAAACCGGAGCACCCGGAGGAAACCCACGCACACACGGGGAGGATGTGCAGACTCCGCACAGACAGAGACCCAAGCCGGAATCGAACCTGGGACCCTGGAGCTGTGAAGCAATTGTGCTATCCACAATGCTACCGTGCTGCCATGATTGTTTGAGGGGATGGACGAGCGGGAGATGGCATGGAGGGTGGAGAGAAACGGTACGTGCGGCCAAGAGCCAGTGTATAAAGCTATGTAAATATACCATCTTGCCATGTATATATCTTGCTCAGGGTGATTTTGCGTTATTTTGTTACGGGGGGGGGGGGGGGGTTTATTGTTTGTAAGGGGAAAAAATTGTGTTGTTAAAAAACCTTAATAAAAAAATATCTTTTTTTAAAAAGTGGCTGGAGTAGCTGCTGGGAGCATTTTCAAACGTGTACAAATAGTGGTAGAGCTAGGAGGGCCAGGCACGTTGAGGGTCACTGAGGGCACTGGGGGAGGGGGGAAGGGGTGGAAGGTTGGTAGTGGGTGGGGGGGGGGCGATTGGGGGGAGAGTGGGGAATTGTAAAACACATTAAACACCTTGTGCACAACCATTATGATGCCTGTCACTTTGTTCTGGCCCATCTCTCAACGCATCTTCTGTTCCCCTGTGGACATGTCCCTGGAGCTTTGACCCATCCCCTGGGTGTTCGGATATTGGCTGTTGCGTGTGTGGTCTTGCCTCCCTCAGTGTTCAAGCACAGTGTCCAGGCATCTGGATTGGGATTTCTCTCTCCCGCCCCCCCCCCCCCCCATGGGAATGGGAAAGATTTAATTCTGAGATCTCCCTGGCACAAATTACATTATGGCTGTCGAGAGAGTTATCGGCCATAACAGGATTTGCCTCCATGGTGAACGGGCCCAGAAAATCACCCCCAATGTATTTGTGCAGTGAAGCAGCAGTGTCTGGTATAAAGAACAACAAAGAACAAAGAACAATACAGCACAGGAACAGCCCCTTCAGTCCTCCAAGCCTGCGCCGATCATGTATCCTATCTAGACCAACTGTCTGTATCCTTCTATACCCCGTCTGTTCGTGTGCCTATCCAGATAAGTTTTAAAGGTCGCTAGCGTATCTGCCTCAACCCCCTCACTTGGCTGTGCATTCCAGGCCACCTCCACCCACTGTGTAAAAAAACTTCCCCCGCACATCTCCACTGAACCTTTTCCCCCTCACCTTGAACCTGTGCCCCCTTGTAATTGTCATTTCTGCCCTGGGAAAAAACCTCCAACTGTTCACCCTATCTATACCGCTAATAATTTTATAAACTCCTATCAGGTCGTCCCTCAGCCTCCGTCTCTCCAGGGAGAATAATCACAGTTTATTCAATCTCTCCTCGTAACTAATATCCTCCATACCACGCAGCACCCTGGTAAACCTTTTCTGTACTCTCTCCAAAGCCTCCACGTCCTTCTGGTAGTGTGGTGACCAGAATTGGACACAGCATTCCAAATGCGTCCTAACCAATGTTCTATATAACTGTAACATCATTTTCAAGTTTTTATACTCGATACCCCGTCCTATGACGGCAAGTATACATGTGCTTTTTTTACCACTATTTCCACCTATGCTGCCACTTTTAAGGATCTGTGGATATGCACGCCCAGATCTCTCTGTGTCTCTATGCTCCTGATTGTTCTGCCATTTATTTTATAGCTCCCACCTGAATTAGATCTACCTCGCATTTGTCCAGGTCAAATTCCATCTGCCATTTCTCTGTCCAATCTTGAAGCCTATCTATATCCTGTTGTATTCTCTGACACTCTTCATCACTATCTGCAACTCCTGTAATCGTAGTATCATCCACAAACTTGCTAATCAGACCCGCTACGTGTTCTTCCAAGTCATTTATATTTTATATATATTACAAAGAGCAGAGGTCCCAGTCCCTGCAGGACACCACTAGTTACAGACCTCCATTCGGAAAAACACCCTTCCACTGCTACCCTCTGTCTTCTATGGCCAAGCCAGTTCTGAATCCATCCAGTTAGTTCACCCCTGGCCCCATGTGATTTAATCTTTTGCACCAGCCTGCCATGGGGGACCTTATCAAATGCTTTACTAAAGTCCATGTGGACAACATCCTCAGCCCTTCCCTCGTCAATCATTTTTGTCACCTCATCAAAAAACTCAATTAAATTTGTGATACATGACCTCGGTCGTACAAAACCATGCTGTCTGTCGCTAATAAGACCATTCACTTCCAAATGTGCATAGATCCCAGCCAGATTCTCCAAGCCTCCGCGCCACAATCGCGCTTGGCGTGGAGGCGGAGAATGGGCGTCAGACCCACGAATGGGTCCGATGCCGCTCCCACGATTACCGGAGAAACGCCGCCAATCGCGCAGTCGACACGGCGACGGTCGGGGGCCATTGAAAGAGGCCCCCGTTAGATTCTCTGCTGACAACTGCCCGAGTTCCTGCTGGCATGGTTCACTCATGGTTCCACCCAGCTGGAGTTTGGAGTGGTGGCTGCGGACTCAGTCCACGGCCACCCTGGTGGGGGGGCGGGGAGATCCGTCACCGGGGGGGCCTCCAGGATGGCCAGGCTCGCGATCCGGGGCCACTGATCGGCGGGCGCGTGCAATCTTGGGGGGGCCTATATTGTCGGAGCCGACCTGCGGTGTGGGTCCGCCATGTTGCACGGGGCCGCCGCCACAGGCTGCCGCCGCGCATGCGTGGACCAGCGGCCGGACGTGCAGGGCCCCATATTGGCAGCCGCAGCTGCGAGGAGCACTCTGGGGCCCTGCCAGCTCCCTGCAAAATGGAGAATCACTCTGGACTTTCCTGGAGAAAGCCCAGAGTGATTCGCACCTGTTTTCACGCGGGCATGGGGACATAGCCCCATTATCAGAGAATTCCACCCTCGATCTCTGAGAATCTTTTACAACAATGTCACTATCACTGATGTCAAGCTCATTGGCCTATAATTACCCGGGTTATCCTTACAACCGTTCTTAAATAACAGTACAACATTGGCTATCCTCCAATCTTCTGGGATCTCACCTGTGGCCAACGAAGACACAAAGATTTCTGTTAGAGGCCCAGCGATTCCATCTCTTGTCTCCCGCAGTAATCTGGGATAGATGCCACCTGGACTGGAGATGTGTCTACCTTAATGCTTTTTAACACACCTAACACTTCCTCGCTCGTAATAACGATCGGTTCTAAAGTGTTTGCACATCCCTCTGAGACATCACCAATCAACGTGTCCCTCTCCTTTGTGAATACCGATCCAAAATACTCATTAAGGATCTCACCTACTTCCTTTGGTTCTACACATAATTTCCCTCCTTTGCTTTGTCCTTGAGTGGACCAACTCTTTCTCGAGCTACCGTCTTCCTAATATTCGCATACAAAGCCTTGAGATTCTCCTTAATCCTGTCTGCCAAGGTCATTTCATTACCCTTTTTGTCCTCGTACCTCGCTGCTTGAGCTATTTTCTATTTTCCTTGTATTCCTCAAGTGCTTCATCTGTCTTTAGTTGCCTGTACCTCACATATGCATCTTTCTGTATAAAGATCCGGGGCGAGATTTTCCGACCCCCCGCCGGGTCGGAGAATCGCCGGGGGCTGGCATGAATCCCACCCCCGGCGGTTGCCGAATTCTCCGGCACCAGAGATTCGGCGGGGGCGGGAATCGCGCCGCGCTGGTTGGCGGGCCCCCCCGGATGGGCCGAAGTCCCGCTCCTAGAATGCCTGTCCCGCTGGCGTGGATTAAACCACCTCTCTTACCAGCGGGACACGGCGGCGCGGGCGGGCTCCGGGGTCCTGGGGGGGGGCGCGGGGCGATCTGGCCCCGGGGGGTGCCCCCACGGTGGCCTGGCCCACGATCGAGGCCCACCGATCCGCGGGCGGGCCTGTGCCGTGGGGGCACTCTTTTCCTTCCGCCTTCGCCACGGTCTCCACCATGGTGGAGGCGGAAGAGACTCCCTCGACAGCGCATGCGCGGGGATGCCGTGAGCGGCCGCTAACGCTCCCGCGCATGCGCCGCCCGGAGATGTCATTTCCGCGCCAGCTGGCGGGGCACCAAAGGCCTTTTCCGCCAGCTGGCGGGGCGGAAATCAATCCGGCGCGGGCCTAGCCCCTCAAGGTTAGGGCTCGGCCCCCCAAGGTGCGGAGGATTCCGCACCTTTGGGGCGGCGCAATGCCAGACTGATTAGCGCCGTTTTTGACGCCGGTCGGCGGACATCGTGCCGATACTGGAGAATGTCGCCCCTGTTTACTCAGTTAGCATTAGACTGGTAATCACAAACAGTAATCTCTAATGTTTGCTCTCCACAGAAACCCAACAAGTTTTGGCCACAGTACTGTGCCCACTGGAATTATGCAGCTGGGAAAAGTTATTGGTCTCCCAATGGGTGCCATGTGAGCAGCTACGGCGAGAGAAACACCCAGTGTCAATGTACTCATCTCTCCAGCCTCGCTCTATTGATATCTCCTTACAAACAGCCAATGGTACAAATGTCTAATCATCAATGTCCTCCGCAGTCAGTAGAGAATTCATGGTTAAAAAACACACCTGCATAAATAGTTAACGTGGGCCCTGAATGTTGCAGTAATTGTGAGGTGCAACATAACAGGTGTTATGTTGCAATGAAAGTTCCAAGACTGTAGAGTTTAGACTCAGCTCTACATTGGAACGATATCACACAGTGCAAGGATGAAACCAGAAATATTGATCAGATGATACTATGAACTAAAAAGTGGCTCCTTAGTGCCTGGGGGTTTGGCACCACAGTATTACAATTCCGGAACAGACACAGCTCCCCCCCCCCCCCCCCCCCCCCCCCCACCACCCTGCTAAATAAGGGGACCTCCTAAATAAAGGGATCCCCCAAAGACCCCCTAAATAAGGTCCCCTAAATAAGGAAATCTCCACAGACTCCCCCCCCCCCAGAAAAGAGACCACTATCAAGAAGCACCCCAGAAAAGAAACTCCTGTCAAGAAGCCGCAGAAAAGAGACCCCTGTCTAGAAGCTAGAAGGCAGTCCAGACAGAGGCAGTGAAAAAAAAATTGTTGTAACACTCACCTGGACAATACTCCAGCTGGTTTAAACAGAAAGCACCACATATCAATTTCTGGAAAGAGTAAGCAGTCAGATCCTTGACCTGCAAGCCATTCATTCAATTCCCCTTACTAGTTGACAGCTTCCACACACACCCACACACACACACAGCTGTCAGCTTTGCCTCATTCATCATCCTTCATGGTTGAGTAACTTTAAAGTGTTCTAACCACAATGTTTATGAACATCAACCACTTCAAAGAGAGTTAAGTGCTGTCAATTTCCAGCTGAAGACTTCAAAATCACTCAAGTGTGATGGGGGGTGGGGTGATTGGAATGCACTTATTTAAACCGGATTAATCTGGTGCCTGGTACTCACTGCCTGCACCTGGGAGACGTCGCCAGGGGCATATAGTACTGGACCACACATATGTGGACCAGACGTAACGACATCTGGGGTACGTCAGCAGGAAATCCGCCCAAGTGCAGCCGCGGCAAGGAGAAAATCTCCAAGGTCAAAATACAGCAAAGTGCCGTTGGATAGCTGAATGTTTCTCGGCACTGCAGGCACCAAGAATCACCCCTAAATGCGCCATTCAGTTGACTTTTACTTGAGTCCACTGAATCGCGGCTTCCCAACTGTTGGCTTTTATACTGGATAATGAGTTGTACTCCACCTCCTGTGTCCCTGCTACTTATTTTGTATTTGATTGATGATGGTTGGTGGAATTTGATCAATAAATATGGAATTGAAAGCTAGTCTCAGTAATGGTGACCAGGAAGCTGCCATCGATCATTGTAATAGCATACAATTCCCGACGTTGGAATCTGCAGCAAGAACAGAAAATACTGGGCAATCTCAGCAGGCCTGACAGTATCTGTGGAGAGACAGAAGGGAGCTAACGTTTTGAGTCTGGATGACAAACAGCTTTGACAGAGAGTTATCCAGACTTAAAACATTAGCTCCCTTCTCTTTCCACAGATGCTGTCAGACCTGCTGAGATTGTCCAGCATTTTGTACCATTGACTGTTCTTGGAAGAGTTTCGTAGTAGCCACGAAAGAACAAAGAACAAAGAAATGTACAGCACAGGAACAGTCCCTTCGGCCCTCCAAGCCTGTGCCGACCATGCTGCCCGTCTAAACTAAAATCTTCTACACTTCCTGGGTCCGTATCCCTCTATTCCCATCCTATTCATGTATTTGTCAAGGTGCCCCTTAAACGTCACTTTCGTCCCTGCTTCCACCACCTCCTCCGGCAGCGAGTTCCAGGCACCCACTACACTCTGTGTAAAAAACGTGCCTCGTACATCTACTCTAAACCTTGCCCCTCGCACCTTAAACCTATGTTCCCTAGTAATTGACCCCTCTACCCTGAGGAAAAGCCTCTGACTATCCAAAAGTATAACTGATTGTTGTAAACGCCCACCTGGTTCTTCAGGGAAGGCAATTTGCCTTCCTTACCCGGTCTGGCCTACATGGGACTCCAGATCCACAGAAAGGTGGTTGATTCTCGACGGCCCCTCTGAGTTGGCTTTGTGAGCCACTCGGTTCAAGGGCAATTAGGGATGGGCAACAAATGATGGCCTAGCCAATGATGTCTGTGTCCCAAGAACAAATAATGAAAAACAAACCATTAATGTCCTTGCCTGACAAACATCCATCAATCTCAGTTTTGACATTTTCAATTGAACCCCCTCAGCTGTAAGACTTTTTTTAGGAGCGGGGAGAGAGAGTTCCAGCTTTCCACTAGATTTGTGTGATGAACTTCTCCGCCACATTAGCCATTAATGGCCTAGCTCTAATTTTTTGGTTATTCCCCCTGCTCATCAACATTATCCCATTTACTGAACAGCATTTTGTGATGTTCTGAAAGACAAATATAAAATGCAAATTCTTTCTTTACGTAGCTTCATCCTGGTGTTATCGCCATAATAGCAAACGTTGTGCTCTGTGTATCGGTGGTGTGCCTTGGGATCAGCGTTATGACATTTGCCCTCTGCTCCAGTTTAAAAAGTGCCTTAAATGCAACTCACATGCATCTGTGCCTGAGTCTATTCCTGGCAGAGCTGCTCTTCCTGGTCGGGATTGAGGAAACCAGGAACCGGGTAAGAGACCCCTTCATAGCCAGCTGTACACACGACTGTTTTTGTGTGTTTAGGAATGTGTGTGTTTACATCAATGGATGTCTGTGTATCCAGACAGCTACGGTTGTGTGTTTATTGGGTGGAGGCAACCCCTGTCTCTTGTGAATCCCTCAGTTCTTTCCCCCACAAAGAGTGATTGCGCTGTCAGCTGTCTCGCCACAGAAACTGAAATGCCCTCCATCTCTGTCATCACCTTGCTTCTCCTTTAAGACACTACTTAAACTTACATCTTTGATCAAGTGCGTGATTCTCTTGCAACAAGTCCAAAGATGTGCAGGTTAAGTGGATTGGCCATGATAAATTGCCCTTAGTGTCCAAAATTGCCCTTAGTGTTGGGTGGAGGTGTTGACCTTTGGTAGGCTGCTCTTTCCAAGAGCCGGTGCAGACTCAGTGGGCCAAATGGCCTCCTTCTGCACTGTAAATTCAATGATAATCTATGATTAATCTAGGACAAAGGTTCGGCACATCATCGTGGGCCGAAGGGCCTGTTCTGTGCTGTATTTTTCTATGTTCTAACATAGTGGTCTGGCTTGGGCATAACACGGCCGGAGAATCCCGGGAGAGGTGTCCCACGGCTTCCCGGGATTCACCAGAGTCCCGCGAGAAATCAGAGTCGGAATTTTGACCAAAAGGGACGGGACTAAACGGCGCACGCCAAAAAAGATCGAAAACCTGCCCAGGATCCACCAGTCACCGTCGATTCTCCGGATTCCCAAGGGAGACTGCAGCCCGGGGGCGATCAATGTTGGTTCACACAAACATGGTCCAGGCGGAATGACACTTGGGGGGGTCTCTCGAGCCATCGGAGACCTTGGCGCTGCCCAGCTGGCATGGTCACCCTGGCTCTGCTAAGGTGCCCAGATGGCACTGCCAAGCTGGCAGGAGCCCTCATGGGTGCCAGGGTGGGAGTGCAAGGGTGCCCAGGTGCCATGGTGGCACTGTCAAGGGTCACAGGCCAAGGAGAGGCCATGCCTATGAAATGAGGGTGGAGAGTGGGTTTGAAGGGTGGGGGAATACAGGGCAGGTTAATAGGGGCCACTGGAAGATTTGTGGGGGGCAGGTGGGGTCTGGAAGGGAAGAGGTGCTGTAAGGGGGCATTGGGGGCCTGAAGAGGGGGGGCTCCAGGGACCTACTAGCGGGGTGTCCTCACTTGGGGGATGTGAGGGAGTGTCCATGTGTGTTGAGGGTGACATTTCCCATGGGTGAGAGATGTGGGGGCCCCACAAGCTCACTTAGAGATCAGGGCACCCTTTCAAAATTGTGGCCCGATCTCTGAGTTTAGCTCCCCAGTGCCAAAAGAAATTCCAAGTGTGGGCTAAGCCAGTGAGAAACGCCCCGGGGCACAAAGTGTCAAAAAAGAACAAAGAACAAAGAAAAGTACAGCACAGGAACAGGCCCTTTGGCCCTCCAAGCCCGTGCCGACCATGCTGCCCGACTAAACTACAATCTTCTACACTTACTGGGTCCATATCCCTTTATTCCCATCCTATTCATGTATTTGTCAAGATGTCCCTTAAATGTCACTATCGTCCCTGCTTCCACCACCTCCTCTGGCAGCGAGTTCCAGGCACCCACTAACCTCTGTGTAAAAAACTTGCCTCGTACATCTCCTCTAAAACTTGCCACTCGCACCTTAAACCTATGCCCCCTAGTAATTGACCCCTCTACCCTGGGGAAAAGCCTCTGACTATCCACTCTGTCTATGCCCCTCATAATTTTCTAGACCTCTATCAGGTCGCTCCTCAACCTCTGTCGTTCCAGTGAGAACAAACCAAGTTTATTCAACTGCTCCTCATAGCTAATGCCCTCCATACCAGGCAACATCCTGGTAAATCTCTTCTGCACCCTCTCTAAAGCCTCCACATCCTTCTGGTAGTGTGGCGACCAGAATTGAACACTATACTCCAAGTGTGGCCTAACTAAGGTTCTATGCAGCTGCAACATGACTTGCCACTTCTTATACTCAATTCCCCGGCCAATGAAAGCAAGCATGCCGTATGCCTTCTTGACTACCTTCTCCACCTGTGTTGCCCCTTTCTGTGACCTGTGGACCTGTACTCCTAGATCTCTCTGACTGTCAATACTCTTGAGGGTTCTACCATTCACTGTATATTCCCTACCTGCATGAGACCTTCCAAAATACATTACCTCACATTTGTCCGGATTAAACTCCATCTGCCATCTCTCCGCCCAAGTCTCCAAACGATCTAAATCCAGCTGTATCCTCTGACAGTCCTCATCGCTATCCGCAATTCAAATTGAATAGGGTCATTGAATAGCGGTGGGGAACTCGCCGGCAGAGCTGGCAGGAAACTCCCTGAAAAGCCCGCCACAAATGAACATAGAGGGTTTTATGGAGAATCACGTCCCAAGTATCAAAGTGCGCCAACATATCTGTGATAGTTCTCGCCGGAGTAGATGTATGCCTACTATCTACCCATGTGTTGGCTATCTATCCAGCTGTTTATCTAGCTGTCTGTTCATGGATTAAGTGTGTGTGGGTCCGTGTGTGGGTGTGTGTATTTGTGTGTGTATTTATCTACATGTGTCAGTTTGTGACTGACAGCAGTGTGTCACTGTTGTCAATGTTGGTAGAAATGGAGATCTAGAATTTTGACTCATCAACAGTAAAGAATTCATGATAAACTTCCGAGTCAGGATGCTTAGTGACTCAGGGACAAACTTGTTAGAGGCGGAGTTCCCCTGTGTCTGCCATCCTGTCCTTCTGAATTGCGGGTTTGGAAAGTGCTGTAGAAGGAGCCTTGGCGAGTCGCTGCAGTGCATCTTGTAGTTGGTGCACACTGCAGCCACTGTGTGCTGGTGATGGAGGCAGTGAATGTTTAGGGTATTGGATGCACCACCGATCAAGCAGACTGCCGTCTCCTGTATGGGCATGTGTAAGTGACTCCAAATCTATGTTAAGATTCATTGGGCAGAACTTTCTGGCCCTTCTCGTAGGCAGATCTTCAGGTCCCACTGAACACAATCCCTGCAGCAGGTTCCCGGGCAACAGAACGGGCGAGCCATCCAAAACACCATAAACATTGGCGGAACCAAAACATCCCCACGGCAGCCAATAGCAAGCCCTCCTCTTCCGCTGCCGGAAAACGTCCCATGAAAACATGCCACTGTGGGGCCCACCCGTTGCTTTTTCCTCTTGTCTAATGAATTGAATCGTTTTTCTTAGTGTTTTGCCGGTTAGCAGATCCCAATGTTTTCCTCCTGCCACCGTCAGTCAGCCTCAGTGTGAGTGAATAGGTCTCCCTGGCTGGCTGAGTCCAGCTCTCAATGTGCTTCAGCACAGGGCAGGTTCTGGCTCTCATTGCTCATGCGCAGGGAGTTTGCAGCTTATTTTAAATGTTTGCTCAGTTGCCCCCAATTCCTGGTTAGTTTTAGAAATTTTGTTCGAAAGAAGTAAAAATGAAAAGGCCCCGAATTGTCTTGTGTGTTCCACCAGATTTCTGCCATATCTCCAGAATCGATTGGAACCCATCAGGAAAAGACAAGGACACAACCATGTTAACCCCCTTACCCCTCCATTCTAGGATTTAGCCTCATAAGTTAAACCTTAACACATTCCTTCCAGTGTCAGTGAGGCTGGAGAGTCCCTACACTGGGAGTACCTACTTACCTGCCCCTGAAAGGACACAGGAGGCCTGAAAACCAGGTGGCATGATGTTGAACCGGATTCTAGATTGACACAAGTTGGTCTCACCAGGGAGATCCAGGTCTGGGCAACCAACCGGGACTTTGAATAAAAGGTTAATTTACTTTTAAATCAAATAGTTTTACTTATAGACAGGAATGGAAGGGGAAATAGTACAGATGGTGGTAAGGGAAGCTCCTGCAGTGGTACTGGTGCCCACGGGCTCCATCTAAACGGTGCACCCTCCTACTGATGTCCATAAACTTTAGCAAGGGTACAGCTGTTAGTTTTGAGACTGTGCCCAGGTGGAATTGTAAGGACTCAGGGCTTCATGACAGGTTCTCATGGCATTGTTTTAATTGTTTCAGGTGGTGTGTGGGATTATTGCAGGATTTCTGCACTACTTTTTCCTGGCAGCATTTTTTTGGATGTTTCTGGAGGCAGTACAGCTCTACAACATGATCAGAAACATCAGGAATTTGAGAGTTTCCCTTTCAAAGAAAATTAAGAAGTTCACATACCCCTTTGGCTATGGAGGCCCTGCTATCATTGTGATCATTTCTGTTGCAGTGTATCCTGATGGCTATGGGTCACACACTAAGTAAGTGATGTCTCATTGTTTTCCAGCCTTTCAATACACATTGGGCCTTTCTCGTTCTACTCAACTCATGCTCTCACCTGTGGACTTCAAATTTCCTTTTCTTTAATGCAGCCTTTATCAATAACGGCGACAGTTATGTTCCTCTAACATACTCGTTAATTTTCTCATGCCCTTCCCGCCTCTTCTCTTCTCGCCCCTTGGCTCACCTTCTATCTCTCCACCTCCTCACAGCCTCTGCTCTCTGTCTCACATCTCCATTGTTTCCAATTATCTCTTTCACTTACATGTCAGCCGGGGTTCAGTTGCTAACTGTCCTGCCTCTGTGTAATGGGATTTCGGGTTTAAGTTCCACTCTTGGGCTTCAACACAAAACTGCAGCCTGACTTTCCGATGCAGTACTGAGGGAGTTATGCACAATTAAATCCGCTATCTTACAGATGAGATATTGAAGTGAATCTCCAATAGTAATTGGACGATGACCAGACCATCTGTTTTATCCATATTGATCAAGAGATAAATATTGACCAGGACACCAAGCAGAATTCCTCTGCTTCTTCAAAATAGTGACATGGGATCTTTTGTTGGGAAGCCAACTGGGGACTCTGGTTAATGTTTCAACTAACAGATGAGGCTCGTGCAGTTGAGAAATGCCAGCCTCAAACAGCCCAAACAGGCCCCACAAATAACCAGAATCAGTGGGCGCGATTCAGTGAAAATATTTCTAAGTGTGGTAGCGAGCAGGAACAGCCGCGAACTTCCTGCCGCCCGGCCCGATGAGGCCGTCACTGCAATTCACCGTTAATTGGCCCACTTAATGAGGCCAAACGGGCTTCACGCTGCAAATCATGGCTCACCTGCCAATTCACCGGGACAATGGGAAACTCCATTGACCGGCTGCGGGAATGGAGAATCCCGCTGTCGGGGGGGGGCCATGCCAGAAAACGGGGCTGGAGGGACAGAGGATCCCGCCCATGATCTTTATGTTTACAGGTCACAGACTGACCTTCAGGAGATTTCCGTCCCCCAATAATGGCAGACATTAACATCGCCACAGATCCTGAATACTTTTCCCTGTGTGGCGAATGCCCGTGGGTAGGTGTGCCATGCAGCATGTGGGACTTATTGCCTAGCATCCCAATCAGATAGTGATGCCCGAACACTGTGCCTGAACACTGCGGGAGGAAACACCAGATCATAGAATTTACAGTGCAGAAGGAGGCCATTCGGCCCATCGAGTCTGCATCGGCTCTTGGAAAGAGCATCCTACCCAAGGTCAACACCTCCACCCTATCCCCATAACCCAGTAACTCCACCCAGCACAAAGGGCAATTTTGGACACTAAGGGCAATTTATCATGGCCAATCCACCTAACCTGCACATCTTTGGACTGCAGTAGCCAACATCCGAACACTCAGGGGATGGGCCCCAGGATGTGTTTCCCCAGGGTGCACTTCAGAGGTGGAGGCAGCCTATTGTCTACAACGTCCCATGGCCTTTGATGCCCCTGGCAGGCGTCCTGTGTGGGCCCTGGGGCCGGAAGGCTCCAGCGCATCTGCTGGTGGCACATGCCCTGCTGTGTCATCGTTTCGGGTGCGGGCTGTGAGACGAGGCCTCGAGGAACTCAGGGGAGCTGGTGGCCACCTTCGCCAGTCCATGGAAAGGGTCTGGGTTGGCAAGTAGCACCCTCTCCTCCTGTTTGGTGACTATACGGCCCTGGGGTTCATCTAGGAATTGAGGGGCAGCTGGATTGAGCCATGGATGTCCCTGCACCAGCTGGCCCTGCTAGCCCTCGCAGCTCCCCAAAATCTGCATCATGGTGTCGAAGTCCTCGGCAAAGCCCACCTGTGACTGGGACAAGCTCCACAGAGCTTCGGCCAATCCCATCTAAGACCGGGCATGTCCTGCAGCACATCATCAAGGTCCGACTGGTACTGGATTACATCCCCCATCGAGTCGGAGAGTCTACCAAGGCCCTCACCCAGGCCTTCACTGACTGAGCCATGCCTTGAACACATCCACTCATGCTGCTTATGTTGTGCACCAGGCTCTTCAATGCAGTCGCCACCCTAGCAGTGTTGGCCTCAGTGCCACGCATTGCTGCCGACTTTGCCTGCGCCTTAGCCTCTGGCACTCCTCCAATCAGCTATAGACCTGCTGGAGGGTTGCTGACATAATCCTCTGAATATCACGCCAGCACACTCTCATCTGCATCTGAAGCTCAACATGTGACTGGGCCCAGCTAGGTCCTGGGATCCAGCTGTTCTCCGACTGCTGTCTCACCTGGACTTTCCTGCCTCCACCAGATGCGCATCAGCAAGTGTGTGGTGCTCACTAGATTGCAATATCGCATCTTAGAGCCTCCCTAGGTCTACGTCTCCAAATCTTGGGTCCGGTTGTCTCGGCGCCATGGCTGCGAGCTGAGTGGGGCTGGCTGCACAAGAGCAGTTTAAGGGCTGCTACCTCGTTAGCGATGGCTGGCGAGTGCGGTGCTGGCGAATTGGCAGGTGAGCCATGATTTGCAGCGTGAAGCCCGTTGGGCCTCATTAAGTGGGCCAATTAACGGTGAATTGCAGTGACGGCCTCATCGGGCCGGGCGGCAGGAAGTTCGCGGCTGTTCCTGCTCGCTACCACACTTAGAAATATTTTCACTGAATCGCGTCCACTGATTCTGGTTATTTGTGGGGCCTGTCGGGGCTGTTTGAGGCTGGCATTTCTCAACTGCACGAGCCTCATCTGTTAGTTGAAACATTGACCAGAGTCCCCAGTTGGCTTCCGGACAAAAGGTCCCAAGTCACTATTTCGAAGAAGCAGAGGAATTCTGCTTGGTGTCCTGATCTATGTCGGAAAACCCGCGGGCGTGGTTGCGATGCCAGCAACACGGATGATCCCGCCGACGGAGAATCCCGCAGCATATCATCATCCCATCAACGCTCAGGCTAAAAATGTTGTTGCATGATAAAGATTTCACACTTCGAGGGTTTTATTCTCTTCTTCATCATTCTGACTGATTTCTTTTCTTAACTTCCAGCTGCTGGCTCAATGTAAACAGAGGACTCGTGTGGAGTTTCCTTGGGCCTGTGTATCTGATTATTGCGGTAACTTTTATGCCTCCTGTTTCAAGATACTGGTGTTTGATTTATAACTGTTGCATCTGCTGATTATGTTTGCAATGCGCAGTAAACATTTTTGGTTCCATTTAGGTATCTAACTTCACTCACATGCACAACAATCAAGCTGCCCCTCATCTGCACTAGTTGCCTTAAATTAGAACATGCATGAGATGTTAAAAATAGACCCTTTATCATTCCTTCCTCACAGATTCTCTCTGCTGGAACATGTGTGTTTGGCAGCCTCAAGTGGACAAGATGCGCATTGCAGTTTTCAACACATACATCATGCGCGCGATCGAAGCAAATTCATTCTAAGTGTGGTAGTGAGCGGGAATCGGGCTGACCCGACGAGGCTGTCACCGGTATCTAACGTTAATTTGACCACTTAACGATGCCCCATGGGCTTCACGGAACAAATGACTGTCTCGCCAGCTGATTCGCCAGGACGGTTCCCAGCAACTCCCCGCTCACAAGGGGGAGCAACACTTAAATCAATCCCAGAGAGCAAACCCCAGACGGCACTCAGCCATGCCACCAAGTAGACCAGCGCCACGATTCGGGGATGCCGACCTGGCCAGGCTCATTACCGCGGTCAAGTCTAGGAGGGATACCCTGTTCCCCCAAGGGGGTTGGAGGGTCAGCCACAGGGTAGCCAGTGCTGCCTGGTAGCCAATGGCAATGGCCATCAGCTCGAGGAGTGTGACCAGGTGGACTGCCACCCAGTGCCACAAGAAGCTCAACAACCTCCACCGGGCAGCACCTGTGAGTTGGCATCGGCCCGCAGTCACCAGTTGTGCCTGCCATCTTGCCCCCCTCCCTAGCGACTCTGCACCTGGCACCACGTTTCCCCCCCGCCCCTGTCTCCCCCCCTCCCCCCCCACCAACTCTGCACCTGGCACCTGCCCCCCCCCCCCCCCCGCTCACAGCACAATGTCGCGTCTGTGCCCTCACACACTGTGGCACCTGTGATGTTCCTTGTATAGTTCTCCAAGATAGCTAAAAGTCGTAGTGTTTACAAAGAACATCAAGCTATGTATTTAAAACAAAGCTCGTTTATTTTTCACCACTTTAAATGGTTTGCACATTCTGAGTAATAGTGAACAAATTAACAGTATTGAATCTATGTTACAGTAATCTATTATGTCTCTCTAATACAACCAACACTATCTCAACCTCGCACTATCCTTCTCCATAAGTTTCTCCCAGAATGCTTAGAGATGTAGCCTTTATTAAGACTACTCAGTGATGCCATCTAGTGTTGAGATACATGAGCATCATCTTGTTAACCCTTTACTCTCCTTAGGTTATACATATCATTACAGCACCCACCAGCATACCCCATCCCTGCCCGGCAGCGCTGACCACACCTGTCCCCCGCTATGCCCCCCTCCCACCCGCGAAGCATGCAGCGTTCAGCTCACAATGCCCCCCTTTGTGGTCTCACAGGAGAGGTTGGCGCACAATCAGTGGGAAAGGGTCCAGATGGGCAGTGAGTTATTGGACCTCAGGGTCCTCGCCCCCTATGAGGAACAAACCCTCGAGGTCACGGGGATGGCCGAGGACAGATCAGTTACTGGCATCGAGTTTGGCCTACGCTGCAGCGGTGAGTTTCCACCAGCCGACCCAGATGATTGGTGATATTTCTGTGAATAATATTGCATACACTGAGCAATGCAACCTCCCACCAGCAGATAGCGTGAGACATCAGCCATGTGACATCCAGCTATCGACTGTTGGTAGTAAGGTGTACACAAGGACAGTCGTGCATCGGGTTGTTCCAGAACGACTTAGTCTGTATAGCATTCTATATGTTATCCTTCCACGTGTTAACTAATAAAACATCATTCTAAGTAAGTCATCAGCAGTTCTGTATAAATCATTGCAGGAACAAGACTACAGAACACAAGATGGTACCAGGAGTGTTGAACATTTAAAGGTAACAGTAGAAAAGATGAAGTAAAACCAGGTGAAGAATGAATCAGAAAAAAGAAGATTCTTCAACCGACCTGGTAAACTTTGGAGACTCAACACAATAAAAGACAGTAAAGCTCTAGATGGAGAGTATAAAGGCTCCTCACCAGCAGTTTCAACTCTATGTTTCAGCCCTTGGCCTGCAGGCACAGCCTGATGAGAGGCGCATGGCATTCCTGTTCACGGTGGCAGGTCCACAAGCTATCGAAATCTACAACACAATTGCTTTTGATGGCGAAGAGGAAAACAAGAGATACGATCAACTGGTAGAGTACTTCGATCGACATTGCTCTCCCAAAAAGAATGAATCATTTGAAAGATATATTTTTCTTACGCCAAATCTTTTGACAGTTTTGTCACTGACTTGAGGCTGAAGGCCCAATCCTGCAATTTCAGTAATCTGAAATTTTCAATGATCCGCGACCAAATAGTATTTGGCATATGAAATGACAAACTCCGTGAGAGACTGCTGCGGGAACAAGGTTTGATGTTAGATAAAGCAATTAAGATTTGTCATGTGAGTGAGTTGTCTGCACACAAATCAGTACACTCAGCTCAAAACATTTTGGTGCCAACATGGAGGAAGACGCCAGCGCCATCAGCACTGTGACGCAGTTCAATAAGGTACGTAATCTCAGTGTGGGTGGCCATTTTAAATGGACGACAGGAGCTGCCATCTTGTGCCAGAAATGTGGCATCCGACATGGCCCACGGCATTGTCCAGCATATGGAAAAGTATGCGGCCGAACGAATCATTATACAAAATAATGTTTTTAGTATCCTTCAATGGACTAAATTGGAGCAGTTAATGCAGTGGAGGAGATGCCTCCAGAAGATTTGTTATTGATCGAATTTCAGAAAAGGGCCACAGCGGTCCAACCAAACGAGTGAAGAAATCCTTCTGAATAGTCGAGAGCGGCTGTATGGTCCAGACACTGAGTGGCCAGACGGTTACTGTGATTTGCAACAAGATACCTTGGTGCACTAACGCGATGAGAAGCAAGCGAAGGTCCAGGCGAAAGACAATAAATTCAATGAGGTGCTGGAAGAGCCAAAGGGAATTCCAGGTTTCAGGTTAACAGTCTTCAAGCAGGCATATATACTCAGTGGCATAATACAGGAGCACGATGAGCCCATATTAAGGCATCCAAAAGATGTGAACGTTTAATGTTCAGAGCGTACACAGCCGATGAGCTTCACTCTGGAGTTTTCGTTTGAACCAAATGGGAATTTTACAAATGAGGTAATTATGAAAGGGTACCGGCTGGAATTGTGGCCTGACAGATGGAACTTCATTTTGTGACGAGTAAGAAATTACAGGATCCACTGGGTGCCAGATCGACTGGAAGACAGGAAAAAATATCACATTGAAGACCATTAAAATGAAGCCGAAGGTCGGAGCACTCGCAAAACGGTTACGAAAACTGTACCAAATGACTCGTTCTTCAATTTTGTCAGTCCTCCAGAAACTCCACAGCACGGAATGTTATATAAAAGTTCTGCAGCAAGACTTGCTGCTGACTTTGAAATTTATCAACTCCTGTGTGAACACATCATTCTATGTGCAATGTGGTATTTTACAGGAGAAGTCTTGATGATGACACAGACTCTGAAGATGAATACATTGATGAATCCATTAGGTAAAAAATGGGATGAGGTTCTACAATCAGAATTTAGGGAGTTAGGAGATAAGTTAAAACGTAGGACATCAAAGATGGTAATCTCAGGATTGCTACCAGTGCCACGAGACAGTCAGAGTAGAAATTCAAGAATAGTCAGAATGAATACTTGGCTTGAGAGATGGTGAGGGAGGGAGGGGTTAGATTTTTGGGACATTGGAACCGGTTCTGGGGGCGGTGGGACCATTACAAATCGGATGATCTACACCTGGACAGGACTGGAACCAATGTCCTTTTGCTAACACTGTTGGAGAGGTTTTAAACTAATGTGGCAGGGGGGTGGGAACCAGATTAGGAAGTTAGAGGTCAGGAAAGAGGCAGCAACTAAAGCCAGTAAGGTACTAGATAATAAACTCATTGTGACTAAGGGGAAGAGTAGACAGGGAAGAGATGATGAACGCAAAGCGACAGGTGGTCTGAGGTGCATTTGTTTTATTGCGAGAAGTGTAGCAGGTAAGGCAGATGAATTTAGGGCTTGGATTAGTACCTGGGTTTATGATGTTATTGGTATTACTGAGACTTGGTTGAGGGAAGGGCAAGATTGGCAACTTAATATCCCAGGGTATAGATGCTTCAGGAGGGATAGAGAGGGATGTAAAAGGGGTGGAGGCATTGCATTACTGGTCAGAGATGATATCACAGCTGTGATTAAGGAGGGCACTATGGAGAATTCGAGCACTGAGGCAGTATGGGTAGAGCTAAGAAATAGGAAGGGTGCAGTAACATTGTTGGGACTTTACTACAGGCCTCCCAAAAGTGAGCATGACGTAGAGGTACCAATATGTAGACAGATTATAGAAAAACGTAGGAGCAATAGGGTGGTCGTGATGGGAGATTTTTACTTCCCCAACATTGAATGGGACTCATGTAGTGTTGGAGGCGTAGTTGCAGCAGAATTTGTAAGGAGCATCCAGGAGAGTTTTTTAGAGCAGTATGTAAATAGTCCAACTCGAGAAGAGGCCATACTGGACCTGGTATTGGGGAATGATCCCGGCCAGGTGGTTGAAGTTTCAGTCGGTCATTACTTTGGGAATAGCGATCACAATTCCGTAAGTTTTAGAATACTCATGGACAAAGACGAGAGTGGTCCTAAAGGAAGAGTGCTAAATTGGGGAAAGGCCAAGTATAATAAAATTCGGCAGGAGCTAGGGAATGTGGATTGGGAGCAGCTGTTTAAGGGTAAATCCACATTTGAAATGTGGGAGTCTTTTAAGGAAAGGTTGATTAGAGTGCAGGACAGACATGTTCCTGTGAAAATGAGGGATAGAAATGGCAAGATTAGGGAACCATGGATGACGGGTGGAATTGTGAAACTAGCTAAGATGAAAAAGGAAGCCTACATAAGATCTAGGCAACTTAAAACTGATGAAGCTTTGGAGGAATATCGGGAAAGTAGGACAAATCTCAAATGTGCAATCAAGAGGGCTAAAAGGAGTCATGAAATATCTTTGGCTAACAGGGTTAAGGAACATCCCAAAGCCTTTTATTCGTATATAAGTAGCAAGAGGGTAACTCGAGAAAGGATTGGCCCACTCAAAGACAAAAGAGGGAATTTATGCTTGGAGTCAGAGGAAATGGGTGAGATTCTTAATGAGTACTTTGCATCGGTATTCACCAAGGAGAGGGATATGACGGATGTTGAGGTTAGGGATGGATGTTTAAATACTCTAGGTTAAGTCGGCATAAGGAAGAGGGAGGTTTTAGGTCTTCTAATAGGCATTAAGGTGGACAAGTCCCCAGATCCGGATGGGATCTATCCCAGGTTACTGAGAGAAGCGAGGGAAGAAATAGCTGGGACCTTAACAGATATCTTTGCAGCATCCTTGAGCACGGTGAGGTCCCGGAGGACTGGAGAATTGCTAATGTTGTCCCTCTGTTTAAGAACGGTAGCAGGGATAATCCAGGGAATTATAGACCTGTGAGCTTGACGTCAGTGGTAGGCAAACTGTTGGAGAAGATACTGAGGCATAGGGTCTATTCACATTTGGAAGAAAATAGACTTATCAGTGATAGGCAGCATGGTTTGTGCAGGGAAGGTCATGTCTTACAAATCTAATAGAATTCTTTGAGGAAGTGACAAAGTTAATTGATGAGGGAAGGGTTGTAGATGTCATATACATGGACTTCAGTAAGTCGTTTGATAAAGTTTCCCATGGCAGTTTGATGGAAAAAGTCGCATGAGGTTCAGGGTGTACTAGCTAGGTGGATGAAGAACTGGCTGGGCAACAGGAGACAGAGAGTAGTGGTGGAAGGGAGTGTCTCAAAATGGAGGAAGGTGACTAGTGGTGTTCCACAGGGATCCGTGCTCGAACCACTGTTGTTTGTGATATACATAAATGATCTGGACGAAGGAAGAGGTGGTCTGATTAGCAAGTTTGCAGATGATACTAAGATTGGTGGAGTTGCAGATAGCGAGGGGGACTGTCAGAGAATACAGCAAAATAAAGATAGATTGGAGAGTTGGGCAGAGAACTGGCAGATGGAGTTCTATCCAGGCAAATGCGAGATGATACATTTTGGAAGATCCAATTCAAGAGCGGACTATACGGTCAACGGAAGAGTCCTGGGGAAAATTGATGTACAGAGAGATCTGGGAGTTCAGGTCCATTGTACCCTGAAGTTGGCAACGCAAGTCGATAGAGTGGTCAAGAAGGCATACAGCATGCTTGCCTTCATCGGACGGGGTATTGAGTACAAGAGTCGGCAGGTCATGTGACAGTTGTATAGGACTTTGGTTAGGCCACATTTGGAATACTGCGTGCAGTTCTGGTCGCCACATTACTAGAAGGATGTGGATGCTTTAGAGAGGGTGCAGAGGAGGTTCACCAGGATGTTGCCTGGTATGGAGGGTGCTAGCTATGAAGAAAGGTTGAGTAGATTAGGATTGTTTTCGTTGGAAAGACGGAGGTTGAGTGGGGACCTGATTGAGGTCTAAAAAATTATGAGCGGTATGGACAGGGTGGATAGCAACAAGCTTTTTCCAAGAGTGGGGGTATCAATTACAAGGGGTCATGATTTCAAGGTGAGAGGGGGAATGTTTAAGGGAGATGTGCGTGGAAAGGTTTTTACGCAGAGGGTGGTGGGTGCCTGGAACGCTTTGCCAGCGGAGGTGGTAGAGGCGGGCACGTTAGCATCATTTAAGATGCATCTAGACAGATATATGAACGGGCGGGGAACAGAGGGAAGTAGATCCTTGGAAAATAGGTGACAGGTCCAGATAAAGGATCTGGATCCTGGATTTGGCGGAATGATGAGGTGATCATATGGGATGCCCAGCCTGTTCCGGACCTTGAGCAGTACGAATACTCCGAGATGGCGCACGTAAAAATGGACAGCAAGATTAGAGCAGCAGCAGACACCTCAGACGAAACCGATGTAGCTCCGAACCAACGAAAAACATCAAATATTGTACCAATTCTGGAGAAACTTGCTCCAGAACCATACGGGGAACCAGCAAAGCCCCATGAAGAAGTTCCGGTAGGGGACCCCGCGAGACATGGGGCCATTCCAGCACAGGAGGAGTTCGACGAGCGAATGACGGCATCAGTAGGCAGTTCCACGGCGATGGGTGATACATACACAATAATCCATGACATGGATGAACCATGGCCTGTATCCGTGTGCACGACAACAGTTGATATTGAATCGGGTGCAGTTCCATGGCATTGGATGGCACGTACATACTATCACACGATGAGGATGAGTCCCCACAGGGGCTATCTGAAAAAAATGGGGTGTGTATAATGATATCGAGTGACGAGGAGCCATCACTTGGGGCTCAAGCACAAGATGAAGGCACAGCGCCCAGCGCTGATGATGCTAATCCTGCTCAGATACCAGAATGTGAGGCAATCCAGACACCAGAGGGTAATCCATCCCAGATACCAGAGGATGAGGCTCTGCAGCTGGTCGCTGAAGGTGCTGACTTAACTACCACCGCACAGTCCCTCGGAAACATGCCAACACGAGACATCTCTACAGACGACCCACAACACACATTCTATGGCGCAGGCCAGCGACAAGGTGGATGCTACCAGAGCCAAACCAAAGACAAAAAACACTCAAAAAATAGCTCACAAAAAAGGTAAACGGAGTGGTCGCAAATTGGCACTAAAAACAAAAAAGAGGAAGAGAAGGAGAGTCGGGAATACTGTGAGTCTAACCAAGGACACCAAGAAAGGAGATATCGACAATGTGACAGGCTGGAGACCATATAACAGAGCAGCAACAGAGAGCATTGCAAGAGCACACAGCAACACAGCAGCCAACATCATTGAGCAAAGAACTGGAAGAAGCTGAAGACTCCAGGATGGCCTACAAAAATACCATGTGTCAAGGTGCATCACCTTAACAAGGCTAAAACATAAAAGGCCGACACAGAGACCAGTCTTCAAAAAAGCTGACAAGAGCCCAGACGACCAGCAGGGTAATCCCGTGAGGGAGGGACAATGAGCTGTACACAACAGACACACACCTAGCAGGCATATCATATCTATGGACGCATTAATTAAATCTGTTGATACATATACCACACATGTAAAGTAAAGTTATTAATCATATTTGTATATAAAGAACAATATCTCCAAAGGAAGAGGGATGTGCTGATATACCTGTGAATAATATTGCACACACTCAGCAATGTGACCTCCCACCAGCAGGTGGCGTCAGACATCAGTCATGTGACATCCAGCTATCTGCTGTTAGTAGTATGGTGTACACAAGGACAGTCGCACATCGGGTAGTTCCAGAGCAACTTAGTCTGTATAGCATTCTGTATGCTATCCTCCCGCGTGTTAACTAATAAAACATCATTCTAAGTCATCAGCAGTTCTGTATGAATCATTGCAAGGGCAAGACAACACAACACAACAATGACCTGTCACATGTGAGTTGTTCATGCCAGCATGATGATCCTCCCCTCTCACTGACCATATGTCCTTTCTCCCACGGGATCTCCAGCTGACCTCGCCGCACCCTCCCCACCCCCCCCCCCCCCCCCCCGCCCTTCCACAAGAACACCTCAGAGGAGAGCTCCAAGGATGTCACCAACGCTGCGTCACAGCTGTCATCCCCAACCTCCACCAGTCCAGAGGCACACATCTCGGTGCGAAAGTAGTGGACAAGCTTCTGGCCCACATGGTGAGCACCTCACAGTTGCAGATGCACATCTGGTGGAGGCAGGAACGTACAGGGGAGACATCGGACAGAGGTTGGCTGGATCGCGGGACCCAGCTGAGTCCCAGTCAGATGCTGAGCCTCTGGACTAGGCTATCCGGAGCTGATGCAATTGATAAGGTGTGGCCGTGAGGTTCAGAGAGGGATGTCAGCGACACTCCAGCAGATCCATAGCTGTTTGGAGGAGTTCCAAAGGCTAAGGGCGCAGGTGACTGAGCTGGCAATGCGTGGCACCGAGGCCAACATTGCTACAGTGGTGGCCGCAGTGTAGAGCCTGGAGCATGATGTCAGCAGCATGAGTGGTGGTGTCCAAGGCATTGCTCAGTGTTGTCAGTGACGGTCAGGCTGAGGGCCTCGACAGCATGTCCGAGGCGCTGGAGGACATAACCTTGACACAGGTGGACCCTTCCGAGGAGCTGCGGAGCATGTCCCAGTCTTAGCTGGGCATTGCCAAAGTGCTCCAGTGCATGTCCCAGAAGCTGGAGGGCCATGTCCCAGACACTGAGCGACATGTTCCAGTCTCAGGTAGACCTTGTCGAGGCGCTGAGGAGAATATCCCAGTCTCAGGTGAGCACTGCTGATGCACTCCAGAGCATGTCTCGGTTGCTGAGAGCCATGTCCCAGATGCAGGCGGATATTGGCAAGGCTCTGCAGAGGGGCATCGCAAAGGGCATTGACACCGTGGTGCAGACATTGGGGAGTCGCCAGCCTTACAAAGCCAGAGGACGCAGGGGAATCCAAAGCTCAATCCAGCTGCCCCTCCATCCCAAGGTGGCCCCCACGACCCTATGGATACCGATCGGGAGGAGGGAGTGCGAGAGGGCGACCAGGAGCCTCCCTCCAGGGAAGCAAACGCAGTCGCCAGCTCGCCCAAGTCCAACCCGCCCGACAACGGCGCGTCTCGGAGTCAGCATGTGGAACGGGGTGATATGGCAAGATATGTGCCAACACCAAGTCGGCAGGGGACCTCCAACCCCAGGCCCATCCAGAGGAAGTACCGGGGCAGCACGGTAGCCTTGTGGGTAGCACAATTGCTTCACAGCTCCAGGGTCCCAGGTTCGATTCCAGCTTGGGTCACTGTCTGTGCGGAGTCTGCACATCCTCCCCGTGTGTGCGTGGGTTTCCTCCGGGTGCTCCGGTTTCCTCCCACAGTCCAAAGATGTGCAGGTTAGGTGGATTGGACATGATAAATTGCCCTTAGTGTCCAAAATTGCCCTTAGTGTTGGGTGGGGTTACTGGGTTATGGGGATAGGGTGGGGGTGTGGACTTTGGGTAGGGTGCTCTTTCCAAGAGCCGGTGCAGACTCGATGGGCCGAATGGCCTCCTTCTGCACTGTAAATTCTATGATTCTATGATAAGTTCGGCAGAGGCATCAAAGGCCACAGGATGCAGTAAGCAGAAGGTTGCCTCCGTCCCTGACGTGCACCCTGGGGACGCACCTAGATATAGCGTTAGAGCACGAAAGGCTAAGCACATTGAGGATCACTGTAAAGTACGGGGAGGGTGGGGGGGGGGGCGAAGTGGGGCGGCACCATCAGAGGCTAGGGACAGTGTGGTCACTATTGTACTTGTACACCATTAAAACACGTTACACCAGAGATATGTGAAGCCTCTATCACGGTACTCCGCACTGTGGCCAGCCAGCACCCGCCACCTCGCCCCCCCCCCGCCCCCCCGCCCCACCCCCCTCCCCGGCAGGTGATGGGTTTGAAGGAAGGAGCTCCGAAAGCTAGTGATTCGAAACAAACCTGTTGCAGCACGGTAGCATTGTGGATAGCACAATTGCTTCACAACTCCAGGGTCCCAGGTTCGATTCCGGCTTGGGTCACTGTCTGTGCGGAGTCTGCACATCCTCCCCGTGTGTGCGTGGGTTTCCTCCGGGTGCTCCGGTTTCCTCCCACAGTCCAAAGATGTGCAGGTTAGGTGGAATGACCATGATAAATTGCCCTTAGTGTCCAAAATTGCCCTTAGTGTTGGGTGGGGTTACTGGGTTATGGGGATAGGGTGGACGTGTTGACCTTGGGTGGGGTACTCTTTCCAAGAGCAGGTGCAGACTCGATGGGCCGAATGGCCTCCTTCTGTACTGTAAATTCTATGATTCTATGATTCACTTTAACCTGTTGTTGTGTTATGGGCCAGGGTTTAGAGAACCCCAAAGTGTATCATGGAGTTAACCTGACGCAGATTTTAATAGATTGTGGTTACGGGGAGCACAGGGGTCTACCTTACAGGTGTGATGCACCAGAGATCCACAGTACTTTTAAATTAAAACAATGTTTATTTATGAAACCAGTTAACACTTTATAAACCCACAGTAAACATCTTAACTATCAACACCAATCCTCCCCACAGTTACATTATTCCATAAGTAAACCTTAATCTTTCCTTATTAACATCCATAAGACAAAAGACCCTTTTTAACACAGAGATCAGGGGCGGGATTCTCCGGTATCCGGCGGGCAGGCTGTATCGGCTCCAAAGGGTGGCTTGAACCACTCTGGCGTTGGGCCGCCCGGAAGGTGTGGAATCCTCCACTGGAGTGATTGGCGCCACGCCAACCGCCGCCGAAGGGCGTCTGTCGGCGCAAGTTGCCGCATGCGCAGGAGCGCCAGCGTGTTTCCAGAACCGCTGGCGTGATTCCTGCGCATGCGCAGCGGGTTTCTTCTCCACGCCAACTATGGCAGAACTTTACAGCGGCCAGCGCGGAGGAAAAGAGTGCCCCCACGGCACAGGCCCGCCCGCAGTTGGTGGGCCTCTATCGCGGGCCAGATCCCCCCGCGCTCCCCCAGAGGACTCCGCAGGCTGCTCGCAGAGCCAGGTCCCGCCTGTAAGAACCATGTGTAATTTACGCCGGCGAGACTGGCCCAAAGCGGGCGGCCGCTCGGCCCATCGCGGAGCGGCGAATCACTGGGGGGGGGCGCGCTGCCAACGGCCCCCGCCAAAAAACCTGCGCCAGAAAATTTGGCACCGTCCCCCGCCGATTCTCCGGCCCGGCGAGGGTCGGAGAATCCCGCCCCAGGTTTAAATTCACTACTGGGAGCAGTCAGCACTTTGAAATCACCCAATTGATCTGGAGACAGTCTAATTTGCAGAGAGAGATCATTATACAGCTCCTTGCTTTGCCTGCAGCTATCCAGCTCTCAAAACGAAACTAAACACACCCTGTAGCAAACAGACTAAAACGAAAGTAAAGCAGACATCGACAGCCCAGCACCACCCACATTCTGACATCACTGATAAACACCCATTTCTTAAACGTACATCCACTACAGCTATTTTTATAAACACCCATTTCTTAAACACCCATGTCTTAAAGGTACTCTCACATGACAGTTGTAAGACTTCTTACTAGCGGTTACGCACACTCCTGGGAAAGTGCGCACTCATGTCCATGATCTTCAAGCTGGATGTTCAGGGAGTGAACTTACTGTGGATGAAGGGGGCTCCTGGACTACCAGGTGCTCGTGAGGCAGCATGTGCGTCATCTATTACCCCCAGGACTATGGGCACCCGGCGAGCAAAGAGACCTGCTGCCTGGGCAGCTTCTTGGGCTTAAAGTTTATGCCGCCGGCTGCCTGGGCAAACAGGGCATCTGTGACTGCACGGCTGCACTTCTGGGCTGTTGATTGGGATCCACACAACTCCCCGCTCGAACCCTGGAATGATGGCACTTAAATTCAGGGTTGTAGTGACGTCGACGACCACCGGGAGCCTCATCCTCCATGTGGTGCCAAGTACGCACGGATCTCCTTGCCGCACCATCTCCTTGTTAAGGCGAAGCCTCCTGCGGCACATGCTGTCCGACATCAGTTCAAAAGACGAACAACGCTTGTACACCTTGGGCTGTCTCCGGCCTCCCAATTAGGGTCTCTTCCTAGCCTGATAGGCAGCTGGGTGCTCAAGGTGTGGGGCGGGGCCCCTGCACATGGGCCACCGCCTCAGGCCTCTGACGACGTTGTTGCCTTCTCCGCCATCTGGTCGCCTGGCCTACCATGCCACCGCGAAGGCGGCTTCCGGGGGGGTTGAAAATATAATCCATAATGTAATATCTGCAAGGAATTTGAGAGGGTGAAGGACAGACAATCAGCTATGGCTTCCACCCCGGACCTGCGGTCCCCCAGGTCTCACCCAACATCACATCACCTGCCATCCTTCAGAGTGCCATCTGATATGCCCTGCACATGTCCGTCCCCCCCACCCCCCACCCATCCGGCTGCAGCAGTGGCCGCTTAGCACTGGACCCCAGACCCTTTACCCCAGATACCCGCTGGAAACGTTACCTGGACCGGGCGCTGGTTCCCTCCCTGGTCCACACACACCCTCTGGTCGGAAGAATGTCCCCAGTGCTGTGGCCCAGTTCTTGGGTGTTAGAACGTTGGCTGCTGCTTCTGTGCTGTTGCTGCCTCTGGAGTTCAGGCAGAGTATCTAGACCTTACAGTCTGATTGGGATGCCAGGCAGTAACACCCGCCTGCTTCATGGCAAGCCTACCCAAGGTAATCCACTTGGGAACTGTGAAATGCTCGCCAATTCCCTATTAGCGATAGCCTTCAGCTGTGTGGTCAGTGGGAGTTAAAGTAACCTTCACTATATTATCACAGAGAGGGCTCTGTTCATTGGGACAGACAGGCAGCAGCTGAAGTTGCCCCCATTATGGGTATCCACAATCAGGGGGTGGCATGGTGAACCTGCAGGTGGCAGACCAGCCGGCCCTCACAGGCCAGGGCGACACCCCACCAATGGCGGCCCAACCCCCAACCGAGCCCGTCCTCCAGAAGGCTCCCTCATCCCTTCCTCCCCGCATCAGATTTCCAAGATGACGACTCTCCTCCTCGGATCCCTACAGCAGCCATTCGACTAGCTTCACGTTTTTAATAGGTGGACTAAACGACGCCTGTGTGACCGCTCACTGGGGAGCTGGTAAGATCACAGGTGGCCGTTCGATAGGGGGTCCTTCCCGTTATTGGGATGGAGATTGGACTTAATTGGTGATTATTGGTTACTCGCCACGTCGTGGCAGGATCCAAACTCGCCAACGGGAGCGGCCAGTTATGTCGGTGTGGTAGTCGGTATTAGGGATATTGCGGTACCTAGGTTGATGCTGTAAGACCATTGGTGTGGGAGGTACCTGAGACAGCAAGATCATTGGTGAAGCCTGCCTGCTGGTTCCACCCAGTAAGGCGGAGTATAAGAGTCTGTGTCTCCCTAGCTGCTGCATTCTGTACCTGCACTGCTGGGGAAACATCTAGTCCAATAAAGCCTTCAATTGTCATCCAATCTCGCTTCTGGGGTCATTGATCGAGCATCAATTTATTGGACTAGATTTTTGAAAATGGAGCTCCGAATCAAGCTGGAGTGTCTGCAACTCAACCCCTACATGGCTAACTCAGCGGCAACTTTCAAACACTGGCTGGCGTGCTTCAACGGGTACCTCAGGACGGCCACGACTGTACCCACGGAGGACCAGAAGATGCAGGTTCTCCACTCGAGGGTGAGCCCAGAGATATAGACTCTCATCGAGGATGCGGATGATTTCAAGGCCGCGATGGCCCTGTTGAAAGGACACTACATTCGCCCAGTAAACCAGGTTTATGCCCGACATCTGCTAGTGACAAGGCGACAAATCCCAGGGGAATCGCTGGATGAATTCTACCGTGCGCTTCTGGTACTAGGTAGGAACTGTGACTGCCCGCAAGTTTCAGCCAGCGACCACACAGAACTTTTAATCTGGGATGCATTCGTTGCAGGTATGCTGTCCTCCCAAATCCGTCAGTGGCTGCTGGAGAAAGAGACACTAGGCCTCAAGGAGGCACGGGCCCTTGCTAGCTCCCTCGATGTGGTCTCCCGAAACGCCCACGCGGACGTCCCCGACCGCTCGGCAGCCCCTTGGGCAGCGTGGAATCCACTCGCAGCCGACCCCGATGCATCCCCCATCCCCCCACAAGCTTGTGCCGCGCAGCTACCAGGCAACCTCGGGGGGCCCCGCTGTTATTTTTGCGGGCAAGCCAAGCACCCCCGGCAGCTCTGCCCGGCCCGCTTCTCCACTTGCAAATGTTGTGGCAAAAAGGGCCATTTTGTGGCGCTATGCCAGGCCCGGGTGGTTGCCGCTGTCTCCGGGAGCGAATCGGGGCCACCACCACAACTCTCTCCACGGACCACGTGCGGTCCGCGGGTGCCGCCATCTACATTTTCCCGAGCCACGTGCGACGCGTGGTCGCCGCCATCTTGCCCACCCCCAGCCATGTGCTACACATGGGCGACGCCATCTTGGCTGGAGTCTCAGGACCCCGATTCGGATAACCACAGACCGCCCGAGGAAAATCTTCAACTTTTACCACGACTCGCCTCGGTGGCCCGGGACCAGTCTCGGCCCCGAACACTCTCGACCGCGATGACGACCGTGCTCATCAACGGGTACAAAACATCCTGCCTGATCGACTCCGGGAGCACAGAGAGCTTCATACACCCCAACACGGTAAGGCGCTGTTCTCTTCCCATACACCCAGTTAACCAAAGAATCTCCCTGGCCTCTGGGTCTTACTCTGTAGAGATCAAGGTGTTCTGCATAGCTAACCTCACGGTCCAGGGAAGAGAATTAAAAAATTTCCGACTCTACGTCCTCCCTCACCTCTGCGCTGCCACGCTCCTGGGATTGGACTTCCAATGCAACCTCCAGAGCTTAACCTTTAAATTTGGCAGCCCTATACCCCCCCTCACTGTCTGCAGCCTCGCGACTCTCAAGGTCGACCCGCCTTCCCTTTTTGCGAACCTCACCCTAGATTGCAAACCCGTCGCCACCAGGAGCAAACGGTACAGTGCCCAGGACTGGACCTTCATTAGGTCGGACGTCCAGCGGTTACTGAAAGAAGGTATTATCGAGGCTGGCAACAGCCCCTGGGGAGCTCAAGTAGTGGTTGTAAAAACTGGGGAGAAGCACAGGATGGTCATCGATTATAGTCAGACCAGGTATACGCAGCTCGACGCGTACCCTCTCCCCCGCATATCTGATTTAGTCAATCAGATTGCACAATACAAGGTCTTTTCCACGGTGGACCTCAAATCCGCCTACCACAAGCTCCCCATCCGCCCGGGCGACCGCAAGTACACTGCATTCGAAGCAGATGGGCGGCTCTACCACTTCCTAAGGGTTTCCTTCGGTATCACAAATGGAGTCTCGGTCTTCCAACCGAGATAGACCGAATGGTTGACCGGTACGGTTTGCGGGCCATGTTTCCGTACCTCGACAACGTCACCATCTGCGGCCACGACCAGCAGGACCACGACACCAACCTCCGAAAATTCCTCCACACCGCAAAATTCCTTAACTTAACCTACAACAAGGACAAATGCGTGTTCAGCACCGACCGTCCAGCCATCCTCGGCTACGTAGTGCATGATGGAGTTATAGGCCCAGATCCCGAACGCATGCGCCTCCTCATGGAGTTTCCCCTCCCCCACTGCTCCAAGGCCCTGAACGCTGCCTGGGATTTTTTTCATATTACGCCCAGTGGGTCCCCAATTATGCGGACAAGGCCCGCCCACTAATCCAATCCACAGTTTTCCCCCTGACGGCAGAGGCCCGTGAGGCCTTCAGCCGCATAAAGGCAGACATCGCAAAGGCCACTGTTGCTCTCTTTGGTTGGCTCTGAATACGGCGGTCAATATGGTCGCCTTCCTTAAGTCTAATTACGTTTGCTCTAGAGTCGCCAGGTATCTTTCGATATTGCCACAAGGTTCAAAACCGAATACTGATCAAAGACTAGATACACCAGTTAGTTAGTTCAAAGTCAATGCTTATTTCTTTACACACACAGTTTAATATACTCATGCACAAAACTCTACAGACTAAACTATCACTACTGCTAAAGCGTATACTTAGCTTCGGGCGCCCACTCAGTCAGAGGAACAATGGCCGTTGGTCGGTTCTGAGGCTGCTGGGGTTGAACCGGTGAAGGGGAACAGCTAAGGTCGTCTGTCTGGTAGCGTGCGTTGACCTTGGACTTACTTGTTTCTGGTGCAGCTGGTGGACAGGTCTTTCCTCGGTGAGAGCTGGGTCCAAGAGAACGATTCACTCTTGGGGGCTCCTTCTTATACCCAAAGGGGCTTCGCGCTCTTTTGGGCGGGCCTTGAACTTGGCCCCAATCAATTGGGCCGTTTCTTGATCGTTCCTATTGATTTCATCCAATAAAGGGGTGGGTGCCCTGATGGCTGGGCGTGTCCTAGGTGGCCGTTGGCCTGCTTTGTTTCGGTCTCCTCTGGCGTCGGGGTGTCTGCCTTAATATCGGTTACTCAAATGTTACTCTTTTGTTCCCGGAGATGGGCCATTAGTATGCTAATGGGTTTGCAGTTTTGGTCTTGTCTGGGAACTGCGGCTCAAATATACAGACAAACCCTGAACCTGCTTGTTTTCTTAGCATTGTCCATTTTCCCTGCAATCTTTTCAAAGTGTCCATTTTGTAATCAGGAAGTGCCATCCGACATGGCTACACTCCCGCCTTGTGATCCTCAACGCAAAGCGTGAAGAATCATATTACCGCATCGTCGTCATTCTCTGACCAAGCTGGGAACCCATAAGCACTTCACAGGCTCTACACTGCCCTATCTTATGAATTGCAAACTTTACCTAAAATCATTTTACATACATACATCATTATAAAACTATACGGGGCGCTATGACATTCAGACATGCATTACAAAATATAAAACTGGAACCTCTAACTCGCCTAAATAAACTATCCTCACTCAAACAATCAAATATAATCTACAACATTTTAAACTGTACAAATGGCAGCAACACAAGTCTCTCTGGCTTGGCAGCCAAGCGCAGAGGTTTACATTTCTTTATTAAACGAACATAACACACACAAAAACCGAATGCACTTTAATTCACTTAAAGGGGTTGAGGGGTTTGTTGGAGTCCGAAGATAGGAGATCTAAATGTGTATACCAGAGTGTGAGAGTGGGAGGCTCTCCTTCGCCATTTCCTGAGTCTAAGTGTCTGCACGATACTGCAGAGTATCGCCAGTACTAAGAGTGCTTCTACGATGTAAGATAGTGAATACCAGGTGATAAACCTGTCACACCAGGTCGTGGTGTCGGCAACTGTCTCGGGGGTAACTATCTCGGGGCTAACTATCTCGGGGTACAGTGGATGGCAGGGGTGGGAATAATTCACGGCCTGTTTGGTAGGGGTCAGGGGGGTAGCGCCCGCGCGCAACTGAAGGGATCCCGCTAAGATCCAGGTGTAAAACTTGAAGGTTGTCTTCATCTTTCCTTTTGTCTGTCTTCTTTTCTTCCTCTGGGGTTCCTGATGTTTCGGAGTTCTGTGGACACAAGCATAATATCTGTTATTATTTTGCTTAAGATCTTGTATGTCTGTCCTTTGTTGCCAATTACCCATTATAATTGGTCACCATTTGTGACTCCCTCATTTTTTTTTTAAACCGATACTTGGACAAGACATCCGAGAAAAATACTGATACAGTGCGAGCCGTCTCGCAGCCTGTGCGATCTACCATCCCAGTGTTTGAGGATGTAACTAGCATACGGAAGCAACCTAAGGGTCTCCATAAACAAACTCAAAAATTTCGAACTAAAAGTGCCAAATGAGGTGCGTATGGGCCGCGGCGGGTAAGAATGGGTGGAATCCCCGGGTAGGACGGTGATCAATGCCATATGTGCTCTACCCGAGCGTAGCTGACCAGAGGGGGGGGGGGGTCCTCAGGCAGGGCGGGGACCAGTGCCGTTTCTCCACTGCCTGAGCGACCGGCAAGAACAGGTAGGAATGTGGTCGTCGTGGGGGCTGCCTCTTATGATCGAATCAGAAGAGTAGCTGTGATCGCGTGTCTGCTGACAAACTAGTCCCACTGAACGGGTGTCTGCCGACAAACTTGTTCCTCTAAACGGGTATCTGTTGACAAACTTGTTCCATTAACTGCCAGTGGCCATTAAAAGAGTGGTGGCGTGGGGCCATGAAAAACTTTTAAATTCACAAACAACATTTAACATGTACATTAACGAACAAATATACAACAAACATGGTGCAGGTTCCATCAGAATACAGGACATCATAAATCACATTTGGGCTGGGGTGTAACTAGCATATGGAGGCAGTATAGTGTGACCGAAGAGAGGAAGGAGGAGCGAAACAAAAATGAAGTGGCATTGCTGAGGTATCGCTGCCATGAGAAGTGGTGGGTAAGCGCTCACAGTTTGCATGGGGCAGCTGGGACCTTGCAGCTGCTGTGGGTGGTGTTCTCTTTCATATCCGGGGGCTAGTCTAGCTGGTTGTGGGGGTCTCCTGCAATCTTGGGCGAAGTGTTCTGGCTGCCCACAATTGTGACATGACCCCTGGGGCACATAAGGTGGAGCAGGCTCTCTGGTGCATTGTTCCCTTGGGTATGGTTCCCTGGGTGGGGGTCGGGGCTGTTGGTGTCGTTGCTGGTTCGGGGGGCATTGGTGGGCTGATTCCGTTGCCTTTTCAGGGGGGCTTGACATTCTCGTGCGTAGTGTCCTAACTGTCCACAATTGTTGCATTCCTGGGATTTAGGCTGCTGTGGGCTGTTCCTGCCCTCATTTACCCATGCGGGGTTCTGGTGCGTCCTAACTGGATGCATGTCTGCCTGCTCTTCATCTGGTTTCACAAATACGGTTTTGCCTTGGACGGATTGTCCCCAAGTGCAGGACAATCTTTTCTAATTCCATTTCTCGTTGTGGGCCTCGTCTGAGGGGTCGTAATTTGCGCAAGCTCTCGGTCCTGCCTCTGTCGCATGAGAGACTAGAGTTCGAGTCCATTTGACCATATTATCTGCAGACAAATGGGCGCGGCCTAACTCTCCGAATACTGCTGTGAAATGCATCCACAAGTGTCGAGCAAACGCTGTGGGGTGCTCTGTTTTCTTTTGCCTACACTTTTTTAGGCCTTCAAGGGGTCTCCTCTGTTACAGCCAATCGCATCTAGGATCGCTGTGTGCATTTCTCGGAGTGTGTCTCCTGATACATTCTGTGGGTCGGGAAGGGCTGCCACGACTGAAGGGTCGAGGCTTAAAACTGTGAGCTTCACTTGCTCCTTTTCGTCCAAGCCGTACATGGTCGCCTGCTGGTTAACTCTAGCAAAGAACTGGTGGAGGTCTGATGTGGGAAGGAACGGTGTAATTTTACCACACGGTAAAATTTTAACAGGGTTGTACATAAGAAATCTGCATTTCCTTCTGCTGTGGCCTTGCGGTGTGTGGTCACGGGGTTCATAGGGGTGTGTTCTGCCTGTTCAGTCGGGGGTTAGGGTGCTTTCCTTTTCTGGGGGTTTTCTTGCGTACATGTCCCATGTACATATCTGTGGGCAGTTTCATTTAACTCCTGCCAATCGGGACCGTTTTCCTGGTCTAACTGGGGTCCAAACGTACTTTGAAATCCATTCTGGACAGAAAGGAGAGATTGCAATTCAGCAATTTGCTTCCGGCATTTTGCGTGATCTAGGGAGCTCTGCCTTTGTTCCGTCGTGGAAGTGTGGAGTGCTCGTAGGGCTGCTTTTAAATCATTGCACTGTTTCTGCAATTGCTCTACCTGTTGCTCGATTTCTTGTCTTACCAAGACTGCGCGTTGCGTGGCCTGGTAGGCCTTATCGTATTGGGCCTGAAAACTACTCAAATGGGCGTGACAAGACTGGTGTGCCCTCTTGGCATCATCCACCTCTCTGTCCCTCGCCACTAACTGTTCTCTTAACTCCTTATTCTCCTTCTCAAATTCGCTCACATCTCCCTCACTATTTCTGTCTCTCTCCTCAACCTCTCTACGGAGCGTCCTAATGACCTCCTCTGTGCCTCGCAATTGTGCCAAGCAGGACACGATTGCCATCGGCTTGCGAGCTTTCCCTAAGCTCTTCTTATGGATCTCTGTCAGGTTCTCCCACCAAGTATGTCCGATACTCCCGGGACCTGTTTCGTCATTGGCGCAGAATTCACTCCAAAGGGGCCATCCTTTCCCTTTGAGATATTTCCTGATCTTTTCTTCCCATACTGTCCTACTCTACTGGTTGCTGCAACCTCAAATTCTTGGGGGCTCAGAAGGCATTCCATTGCCTTCATTGCCATTTTCTCTCTCTCTATGTTCTCTACCGAATTTGGAACGGGGGTGATAAAGTGGTGATGTAAACACGGGTACGGCTTACGCTATTTTCCGGCCTACAAAACTCCCGACAGTTTTACGCAACAAAATCTCTCAGGTTTACCTTATATCCTTGTTAGTACGCATACATTAACACACTTCCCAATCTCGGGGGTTTGATTAGTATCGTTCTTACACTTGTGGTTTTTCATATTCTAATTGGATTCCAATTCAAATTTGGGTTCTCTCGGAGTGACTAGGCCACTTCTAGGTCGAGCCCCACCTGGGTCGCCAGTAAATGTTGCTCTCTTTGGTTGGCTCTGAATATGGCGGTTAATATGGTCGCCTTCCTTAAGTCTAATTACGTTTGCTCTAGAGTCGCCAGGTATCTTTCGATACCACCACAAGGTTCAAAACCGAATACTGATCAAAGACTCGATACACCAGTTAGTCAGTTCAAAGTCAATGCTTATTTATTTACACACACAGTTAAATATACTCATGCACGAAACTCAACAGACTAAACTATCACTACTGCTAAAGCGTATACTTAGCTTCGGGCGCCCACTCAGTCAGAGGAACAATGGCCGTTGTTCGGTTCTGAGGCTGCTGGGGTTTCAACTGGGACAGGGGAACAGCTAAGGTCGTCTGTCTGGTAGCGTGCGTTGACCTTGGACTTACTTGTTTCTGGTGCAGCTGGTGGACAGGTCTCTCCTCGGTAAGAGCCGGGTCCAAGAGAACGATTCACTCTTGGGGGCTCCTTCTTTTCCCCAAAGGGGCTTTGCGCTCTTTTGGGCGGGCCTTGAACTTGGCCCCAATCAATTGGGCCGTTTCTTGATCGTTCCTATTGATTTCATCCAATAAAGGGGTGGGTGCCCTGATGGCTGGGCGTGTCCTAGGTGGCCGTTGGCCTGCTTTGTTTCGGTCTCCTCTGGCGCCGGGGTGTCTGCCTTAGTATCGGTTACTCAAATGCGGGCAGGAGTTACTCTTTTATTCCCGGAGATGGGCCATTAGTATGCTAATGGGCCTCCAGTTTTGGTCTTGTCTGAGAGCTGTGGCTCCAATATACAGCCAAATCCTGAACCTGCTTGTTTTCTCAGCATTGTCCATTTTCCCTGCAATCTATGCAAAATGTCCATTTTGTAATCGGGAAGTGGCCATCCTAGATGGCTGCACGCAATCGATGAATCACTCCCATTTCAAGTCGAGAGCGCCGCATCCGACGTAGCCCTGGCGGCCAACCTCAACCAAGCGGGCAGGCCCGTGGCCTTCTTCTCACACACCCTCCATGCTTCAGAAATCAGTCATTCCTCCGATGAAAAGGAGGCCCAGGCCATAGTAGAAGCTGGAGGCATTACCTGGCGGGCAGGAGATTCACGCTCCTCACTGACCAACGGTCGGTAGCTTTCATGTTCGATAATGCACAGCGGGGCAAGATAAAGAACGATAAGATCTTATGGTGGAGGATCGAGCTCTCCACCTACAACTATGAGATCTTGTATCGTCCCAGGAAGCTAAACGAGCCGCCTGATGCCCTATCCCGTGTCACATGTGCCAACGCACAAGTGGACCGACTCCGGGCCCTCCATGAGGACCTCTGCCACCCAGGGGTCACTCGATTCTTCCATTTTATCAAGACCCGCAACCTGCCCTACTCCATCGAGGAGGTCAGGACCGCCACCAGGAACTGGCAAATCTGCGCAGAGTGCAAGCCGCACTTCTACAGGCCAGAGAAAGCGCATCTGGTAAAGGCTTCCCGTCCCTTTGAACGCCTCAGTATGGACTTCAAAGGGCCCCTCCCCTCCACCGACCGCAACACGTACTTCTTGAACGTGATTGACGAGTACTCCCGGTTCCCATTCGCCATCCCCCGCCCCGACATGACCGCAGCCACCGTCGTAAAAGCCCTCATTACTATCTTTACCCTGTTTGGTTTCCCCGCCTACATACACAGCGACAGGGGGTCCTCCTTCATGAGCGACGAACTGCGTCAATTCCTGCTCAGCAAGGGCATCACCTTGAGCAGGACGACCAGTTATAACCCCCGGGGAAACAGACAGGTAGAGAGGGAGAATGGAATGGTCTGGAAGACCGTCCTACTGGCCCTATGGTCCAGGAATCTCCCAGTCTCCGGCTGGCAGGAGGTCCTCCCCGATGCACTCCACTCCATCCGATCACTGCTGTGTACCACGACCAATGAAACACCTCATGAACGTTTCCTTGTCTTCCTTAAGAAGTCCTCCTCCGGGACCTCGCTCCCAACCTGGCTGGCAGCTCCTGGACCCATTCTGCTCCGGAAACACGTGCGGGCGCACAAGTCAGACCCATTGGTCGAGTGGGTCCACCTCCTTCACGCTAACCCTCAGTACGCCTACGTGGCGTACCCCGACGGCCGGCAGGATACGGTCTCCCTATGGGACCTGCCGACCGCTGGATCCCCACCCACACCACCCCCACCTACCCACCCTCCCTCCCACCGGCGCACCCCACGACTGCCCCCTTCCCAGGTGGATCGGTTCTTCCACTGGTCCCATCCAGGGGTGATGAAGCTACTGAAGAAGCCGGAGTCACGCTCCCGGAGTCACGGATGCCCGAGCCGGCGCCTGCATCACCGCCAAAACTGCGACGATGACAGAGGATGACCAGGGCCCCCAAACGATTAATTGCTTCATTTTGATGTACGTGTAAATAAATTCTACAAATAGTTGTGACATGTAATAAGGCAAAACACTGTACCACCGACGGGTACCACCATAACCTCTACCACTGTTTAACACGAGACCACCACCACTGCTGGATTCTTTTTTTTCACAGGGGGTGAATGTGGTAGTCGGTATTAGGGGTATTACGGTACCTAGGTTGATGCTGTAAGACCATTGGTGTGGGAGGTACCTGAGACATCAAGATCATTGGTGAAGCCTGCCTGCTGGTTCCGGCCAGTAGACGGAGTATAAGAGTCTGTGTCTCCCTAACTGCTACATTCTGTACCTGCGCTGCTGGGGGAAACATCTAATCCAATAAAGCCTTCAATTGTCATCCAATCTCGCTTCTGGAATCATTGATCGAGCATCAGTCGGAAAACAGTCAGTGGCTGGCAAGGTTCCCGATTTTGGCCTCTGCTGCTATCTAACGGGCCCGTTCGTTTGCACCCCAGGCCGAGGCCAGTAGATCGCACCCCACATTTTGCAGTATCTAACAGAGCCTCTCTCCTCTATATCCTTCTTCCCCCGTACCCCCTCTGCCACAGCCACCCTCCCCCACCCTCTTCCCCATTACCCATCGCTTCACTCCAATGCCAAACTTCTCATAGCCTCACTCTCCCCCAGCCCCTCCTTCTCCCTCTCCCTAATCTCTCTCTCCAAAAACCAGTTACTTCTGAGGAGAAAGAGCAAGTATTCAGAAAAAGAAAGAAAAGTTTGACATTCCACTACTTCTGGCTGTGAGCATCACTGGCAAACCACACACGCATTTCAGAGTCAAAAAGTCCTAACTCCAGATATATTCCATCAGAATTTGTTGATGTTCACTCCACATGGTATCAAATCTTCCAACAGGTCAACACAGTTTTGTTCTTCACATTCCTCTGGATATTGAAACGAGAAGTTGCCAAGCGTGACACTCAAGTGTCTAAACTTAATGACACGAGGTGAGTGTCACAGTGTCTGGGGTTTGATGGAAATAGCTTCAAGTTTCCAGAAATGTTTATAAAAGGAAAGTTTTCAGGTCTATGTGGAAAGAATAAAGGAGTGGGACTAATTGGATAGCTCTTTCAAAAAAAAAACAATATCGATACAATGGGGTGAATGGCCTGCTTTTGGGCTAGATGATTCTGTAAGGTTTATACATTTAACTACCTTCAAAGGTAAGAATTATTAAAAGGAAAACATTGAAACTTGACTATTAGTAATTTTAAAAAAGCTCAATAAAGTCTGGGTGTCATGGTAGTACAGTGGTTAGCACAGTTGCTTCATAGTGCCAGGGTCCCAGGAACGATTCCCAGCTTGGGTCACTGTCTATGCGGAGTCTGTACGTTCTCCCGTGTCTGCGCGGGTTTCTTCCAGGTGCTCGGGTTTCATAAGAACATAAGAACTAGGAGCAGGAGTAGGCCATCTGGCCCCTTGAGCCTGCTCCACCATTCAATGAGATCATGGCTGATCTTTTGTGGACTCAGCTCCACTTTCCGGCCCGAACACCATAACCCTTAATCCCTTTATTCTTCAAAAAACTATCTATCTTTTTCTTAAAAACATTTAATGAAGGAGCCTCAACTGCTTCACTGGGCAAGGAATTCCATAGATTCACAACCCTATGGGTGAAGAAGTTCCTCCTAAACCCAGTCCTAAATCTACTTCCCCTTATTTTGAGACTATGCCCCCTAGTTCTGCTTTCACCCGCCAGTGGAAACAACCTGCCCGCATCTATCCTATCTATTCCGTTCATAATTTTATATGTTTCCATAAGATCCCCCCTCATCCTTCTAAATTCCAACGAGTTCAGTCCCAGTCTACTCAACCTCTCCTCGTAATCCAACCCCTTCAGCTCTGGGATTAACCTAGTGAATCTCCTCTGCACACCCTCCAGTGCCAGTACATCCTTTCTCAAGTAAGGAGACCAAAACTGTGCACAATACTCCAGGTGTGGCCTCACTAACACCTTATACAATTGCAGCAAAATCTCCCTAGTCTTAAACTCCATCCCTCTAGCAATGAAGGACAACATTCCAGTCGCCTTCTTAATCACCTGTTGCACCTGTAAACCAACTTTTTGCGACTCATGCACTAGCACACCCAGGTCTCTCTGCACAGCAGCATGTTTTAATATTTTATCATTTAAATAATAATCCCTTTTGCTGTTATTCCTACCAAATTGGATAACCTCACATTTGTCAACATTGTATTCCATCTGCCAGACCCTAGCCCATTCACTTAGCCTATCCAAATCCCTCTGCAGACTTCCAGTATCCTCTGCACTTTTTGCTTTACCACTCATCTTAGTGTCGTCTGCAAACTTGGACACATTGCCTTTGGTCCCCAACTCCAAATCATCTATGTAAATTGTGAACAATTGTGGGCCCAACACTGATCCCTGAGGGACACCACTAGCTACTGATTGCCAACCAGAGAAACACCCATTATTCCCCACTCTTTGCTTTCTATTAATTAACCAATCCTCTAACCATGCTACTACTTCCCCCTTAATGCCATGAATCTTTATCTTATGCAGCAACCTTTTGTGTGGCATCTTGTAAAAGGCTTTCTGGAAATCCAGATATACCACATCCATTGGCTCCCCGTTATCTACCACACTGGTAATGTCCTCAAAAAATTCCACTAAATTAGTTAGGCACGACCTGCCCTTTATGAACCCATGCTGCGTCTGCCCAATGGGACAATTGCCATCCAGATGCCTCGCTATTTCTTCCTTGATGATAAGTTTCCAGCATATTCCCTACTACCGAAGTTAAGCTCACTGGCCTATAATTACCCGCTTTCTGCCTACCTCCTTTTTTAAACAGTGGTGTCACGTTTACTAATTTCCAATCCGCCGGGACCACCCCAGAGTCTAGTGAATTTTGGTAAATTATCACGCGTGCATTTGCAATTTCCCTAGCCATCTCTTTTAACACTCTGGGATGCATTCCATCAGGGCCAGGAGACTTGTCTACCTTTAGCCCCATTAGCTTGCCCATCACTACATCCTTAGTGATAACAATCCTCTCAAAGTCCTCACCTATCATAGCCTCATTTCTATCAGTCACTGGCATGTTATTTGTGTCTTCCACTGTGAAGACCAACCCAAAAAACCTGTTCAGTTCCTCAGCCATTTCCTCATCTCCCATTATTAAATCTCCCTTCTCATCCTCTAAAGGACCACTATTTGCCTTCTTTTTTGTTTTATATATTTGTAGAAACTTTTACTATCTGTTTTTATATTCTGAGCAAGTTTACTCTCATAATCTATCTTACTCTTCTTTATAGCTTTTTTAGTAGCTTTGTGTTGCCCCCTAAAGATTTCCCAGTCCTCTAGTCTCCCACTAATCTTTGCCACTTTGTATGCTTTTTCCTTCAATTTGATACTCTCCCTTATTTCCTTAGATGTCCACGGTCGATTTTCCCTCTTTCTACCGTCCTTCCTTTTTGTTGGTATAAACCTTTGCTGAGCACTGTGAAAAATCACTTGGAAGGTTCTCCACTGTTCCTCAACTGTTTCACCATAAAGTCTTTGCTCCCAGTCTCCCTTAGCTATTTTAAATTCCACCATATTGTGATCGCTCCTTCCGAGAGGATCCCTAACTATGAGATCATGAATCAATCCTGTCTCATTACACAGGACCAGATCTAGGACCGCTGTTCCCTCATAGGTTCCATTTCATACTGCTCGAGGAAACTATCGCGGATACATTCTATAAACTCCTCCTCAAGGCTGCCTTGACCGACCTGGTTAAACCAATCGACATGTCGATTAAAATCCCCCATGATAACTGCTGTACCATTTCTACAATCATCCGTTATTTCTTTGTTTATTGCCTGCCCCACCATAATGTCACTATTTGGTGGCCAACAGGCTACTCCTATCAGTGACATTTTCGCCTTACTATTCCTGATTTCCACCCAAATGGATTCAACCTTATCCTCCATAGCACCGATGTCATCCCTTACTATTGCCCGGATGTTATCCTTAAATAACAGAGCTACACCACCTCCCTTACCATCCACTCTGTCCTTCCGAATAGTTTGATAACCTCGGATATTTAACTCCATGTCGTGACCATCCTTTAATCATGTTTCAGTAATGGCCACTAAATCATAGTCATTCACGATGATTTGCGCCATCAACTCATTTACCTTATTCCAAATACTATGAGCATTCAGGTAAAGTACACTTATGTTGGCTTTTTTACCTCTGCTTTGACTCTTAACACCTCAATCAGTAACCTCTCCTAAGTTATATTTCCTCTTAACTTTTCTCCTAATTTTCCTTGTCGTTGAACCTATATCTTCTTGGAACAACCTGCCGCGTCGCTTACCATTAATGTTTTTATTTCCCATTTTATTCCTTTTAGTATTACTGGTCCTATTCACTGAGCTACCCTCAGTCACTGTGCCTTGTACTGTCGCCCTTTTTGATTTTTGACTACGGCTTCTCTGCCTTACACTTTCCCCCTTACTGCCCTTTGTTTCTGTCCCTGTTTTATTACCTTCCAACTTCCTGCATCAGTTCCCACCCCCCTGCCACATTAGTTTAAAACCTCCCCAACAGCTCTAGCAAACACCCCTCCTAGGACATCGGTTCCAGTCCTGCCCAGGTGCAGACGTGCTGTTCGGTGAATTGGACATTCTAAATTCTCCCTCTATGTACCCGAACAGGCGCCGGAATGTGGCGACTTGGGGATTTTCACAGTAACTTCATTGCAATGTTAATGTAAGGCCACTTGTGATTATTATTATTAACTTCCCCCTGTGTTTATATTACTCACAATTCTGGTCTCTCGCTGATCTCTCTCTCTCTGTGATGCAGGATGATGACATTTAAAGCCATTGCTCAAATCTTTGTCTTGGGCTGTACTTGGATTTTGGGAATTGGGAATGTTCCAGGAGGCAATGTTGTGATGTTCTCTATATTCACCATCATCAACAGTTTACAGGGCACCTTCATCTTCATCCTCCTTTGTGTGTTAAATCCCAAGGTATGTGGTGTACAATAAAAGGTTAATGGTTCTGTTAATGATCAAGTCTCCAAGTGAGCAAAATGCAGAATAATCTGTGTCCAAGAAAACCGTTTATTACCATGAGGTCTTTGTAAAAGAGCTCTAATGATTTGTTTAAGAAACACAATGTGACAACTGTGCCAAGTTGCCCGTAGACTAAGGAAATCCTCATCAAGACATGGTAGCCAGATCGAAAAAGAATGTTGTCTCAGTTAGTCACAAGGCGATGTTAAACTGAGGCTTCTTCTGTCCTCTGAGAAAGACCTCAACAATCCCATGACACTATTCTGAAGACATTCAGAGCAGTTCTCCCTGGAGTTTGAGCCAATATGTATCCCTCAATCAATGTCACAAAAGCAGATTACATATCATTATCACACTGCAGTTTGTGGGAGCTTGCTCCATGCATATTAGCCACTCTGTTTCCCACATTGCAACAGTGACAACATGTCAAAATGACACCATTGGCTGTGATGAGCTTTGGGTAGTCCTGACCACATGAAAGCACGATAAAAGTGCATGTCTTTATTTCATGCAAACATCTCCAAACTTCCAGTATTAAAGTGGGCATCTCACAAAGACTTGTAGTAAGTGTCATGTTATGTACTCTGGGATAACACAGGCTGCAACTGGATGCAGCTTTAACCAAAAGATACTCCAGAACTTGAAGTTAGTTCAATCTGATTTATTGAACAGTTAGCACAGTTCTTTATGAGTTCAACTCTCTGCTAACCTAAGTGTGGTTACTCTGTCTGACTGAACAGACTAGCTCTTAGCCACGTGCTGGAGGTGTGACACTGTATATATACTCTGACTCACTCTGTAGATGTTCATCAGTGGAAAGAGGCGGAGTGTGAGTGCCTCGTGCCTTTTATAGTGAGATACCACCCCTGAGTGTCCTGCATGCTCATTGGGCATGTCCTGTTCCCTGTGTTCATTAGGTGCCTGTCTGTGCCTGTCTGTATATCATTATCTGCATGTCTGCATATCATGACATCTCCCCCCCCTTTTTTTTAATGGTTTTTTGGCACATGGGAACATACTTACATGTGGTGGCAAATATTAACGTATTTACATGTGAAGACTTTTGTCTAATGTGAGAAAACAGAACATAGCAAACAAAACAAATGTTCATAAGTCCAGTCCCTGGGCTTGCATCTGATCCTTGCCAACCGCCGGAGAGGTGGTGGTGGGGACGACGGCGCCTTGACAGGTGGGATGGAAGCCTGACTGGTGGCCTCATAGTTCGAGCTATCAAGAGGTGGCAAAACAACGGACGAAAACAGCTGTTGCGAGCAGGCAACCTTGCGCAGTGCCCGTCTGTTTCGTCGTACAACAGAACAATCAGCCATACGTACAACATACGAGCGAGGCGCAGCCTGTCGAACAACGACAGCTGGAGCAGACCAGCCACCATCCGGCATCTTGATACTGACAGTGTCTGCCGGGGATAACACGGGCAAATCGGTGGCATGAGCATCATAGCCCTGCTTTTGCTGGTTTCGGAGCTGCTGCACCTTCTGCAGCACCGGGAGGTGATCCAGGTTGGGCAAGTGTATGGCTGGAAGTGTCGTCCACAGGTCCCTGTTCATCAGGAGTTGAGCCGGCGAAATGCCAGTGGGGTCACCCTGTATGCAAGCAGCGTGAGGTAGACGTCAGAAGCAGAATCCACGGCCTTGCAGATGAGCTGTTTCACAATGTGCACCCCTTTTTCAATCTTCCCATTGGACTGCGGATAGTGTGGGCTGGAAGTGGCATGGTGAAATGGTATGACTTGGCAAACATAGACCCCTCGTGGCTGTTGAAGCACGGGCCATTGTCACTCATGACAGTGAGTGGGATACCATGCCTGGAGAACGTCTCCTTACAGGCCTTGATGACAGTCCGAGATGTGAGGTCTGAGAGCTTCACAACTGAAATGAAATGAAATGAAAATCGCTTATTGTCACGAGTAGGCTTCAATTAAGTTACTGTGAAAAGTGTCGCCACATTCCGGCGCCTGTTCGGGGAGGCTGGTACGGGAATTGAACCGTGCTGCTGGCCTGCCTGGGTCTGCTTTAAAAGCCAGCGATTTAGCCCAGTGAGCTAAACCAGCCCCAACTTCAGGGTAGTTGGAGAAATAGTCAATAATCAACACGTAGTCACGACCATTCGCACGAAAGAGTCGATGCCAATCTTGGACCACGGGGAAGTCTCGATTTCATGCTGCTGGAGTGTCTCCTTGTTTTGCACTGGCTGGAAGCGTTGACAGGTTCGAGATGTCCTGACTACTACCGGGCCAGTAGACAGCCTGCCTGGCTCTGCGTCTGCACTTCTCGATGCCCAGGTGTCCCTCATGGATTTGGCGGAGCATCAAGCTCTGGAGACTGAGTGGAGTGACACGCCTGTCCAGCTTGGGGAGGATACCATCAATCACCATCAGGTCGTCCTTTACATTGTAGAATTGAGGGCACTGCACTTTCTGTCAGCCATTGGCGAGGTGGTGCATGACACGCTGCAAGAGGGGGTCTTTGGCTGTCTCCTCGTGGATACGAACCACCTTCTCATCAGATGCCGGGAGGGTGCTAGCACACAGCTGCACCTGTGATTCAATCTGGCGGATGATTTCCAGCAGTTCACTAGGCAATGTGATGAAGTGGGATAATGCATCAGCGATGATAAGCTCCTTGCCATGTGTGTACACTAAATCAAAGTCGTACCTTCTGAGTTTGAGGAGGATGCGCTGCAACCGAAGCTTCATGTTGTTCAGGATAATGTGGACCAGAGGCCTATGATCCGTCTCGACAGTGAATGTCGGCAGGCCGTAGACACAGTCGTGAAACTTGAGAATGCCAGTGAGAAGACCCAGGCATTCCTTCTCTATTTGCGCATACCTTGTTTCAGTGGGCGTCATGGCCCTCGATGCGTAGGCTACCGGTGCCCAGGATGAAGTGCCATTGCGTTGAAGCAGCACCGCACCGATGCCATCCTGGCTCGCATCTGTCGAGATCTTCGTCTCCCTGTCTGGCTCGAAAAATGCCAAGATGGGTGCCGTGGTGAGCTTGGCTTTCAGCTCCAACCACTGCCTGATGTGCTGCCTTCCACTCAAAGGCAGTGGACCTTTTCACCAGGTTTCGTAGGGCTGTGGTATGTGAGGCCATGTTTGGGATGAACTTGCCCAGAAAATTGACCATGCCCAGGAAGGGCAGCACCGCCTTCTTGTCTTCAGGGACCTTCATGGCTTTGATGGCCTTGACCTTGTCTGTGTCCGGGCGCATGCCCTGCTGAGAGATCTGGTCACCTAGGAACTTGAGTGTCGACATGCCAAACATTTGGACCTGTTCAGCTTCAGGCCATTGGCATGGACACGGTGGAATACCTGCTGGAGACGGGAAACATGCTCTTCAGGGGTCGTGGACCATATGATGATGTTGTCCACATACACACGAACCCCTTCAATGCCTTCCATCATCTGCTCCATGATGCGATGGAAGATCTCCGATGCCGAGACAGTGCCAAACGGCATGCGAGTACAGTAGTATCTGCTAAACGGTGTGTTGAAGATGCAGAGCCTTCTGCTGGACTCACCCAGCTGGATTTGCCAAAATCCATGTGATGCATCTAACTTGGTGAAAAAATGTGCGTGTGCCATCGCACTGGTGAGTTCCTCCTGCTTCGGGATGGGGTAGTGTTCACGCATTATATTCTTATTGAGATCCTTGGGATCAAAGCAAATGCGCAGGTCTCCCGAAGGCTTTCTAACACATACCATCGAGCTGACCCAGTCAGTCGGTTCGGTTACCTTGGAAATGATGCCCTGTTGCTGAAGATCCTTGAGCTGTGCCTTCAAGCGCTTCCTCAGTGGAGCCGGGACCCGGCGTGGAGCGTGGACCACTGGCTTGGCATCAGGTCGTAGCAGAATCTTGTATCGATATGGCAGGGTGCCCATCCCGTCGAACATATCCGGATACTGAGCGAGGATGTCGTCAATGCCGGCCTGAAGATCCACATTGGAAGATGTCGTTGTGTAAACTCGCTGCACGAGGTTCAGCTGCTTGCAGGCCTGCGCGCCAAGCAGGGATGCCCTGTCTGGCTTGACAATTTCAAAACGTAACCGTGCAAGGGTGCTCCGGTTGGAGACGAGTAGATGGCAGGATTCCAGTCCCGTGATGGCATTTCCATTGTAGTCCAGGAGCCTGCAGGCTGCTGGAAGGATCTTGGGGGGCTACTTGATGCGTTTGAAATCTGCCTGTGAGAGGAGGTTGGCAGAGCACCTGTGTCCAGCTTAAACTGGATGGAGCAGTGGTTGATCTGCATCATCACACTCCAGTCGTCCACAGAATCCACAGCGAGGATGGATTGAATTTGTGATGAGTTGAATGTGACATATTCACATTTGGTAATGATGCCCACACAGTAGGCAGAGTCCAAGCATTCTTCCTCTGGATCCGTTGTGCTGCCAGCATCAGAATCCTGTAATCGTTGTTGCACAATCTGAACACGCCGTCGTCGGAATTGGGAGCTGGTGGTGCAGACCTGCACAAGACTGCATAGTGTCCAGGCTTCCTGCAGTTTAAACATTGCCTGCCTCTTGCAGGGCAGTGTTTCTTTAAGTGGGCGTTGCTGCAGTTCGTGCAAGTCATGACGTTGGCGTCCTGACGCTGCACGCGTCGTCGTCGCACATGCGCAGTGTGGGTGTCGGCCGCTTCATTTTCCCATTCGCAAAGCGCATGCGTGGGGCCCTGGGAAAAGCGAGCGAAATGGCCGCTTTCACCAATGCTGAGGCGCTGCATCCGGGAGATGGCCTGCGCACTCTCTGCCTCGTTGGAGGCAAGTTTCTCATTTTCAGACAATTTGTACTGGGCATAGCGATTTTTAGCGTGCTCATGCACTGTGCATGTTTCAATCGTGACTGGCAGGGTCATATGCTTGATTTTCAGTAGCTGCTCTCTCAGAGGATCAGAGTGAACTCCAATAACGATTTGGTCTCTGATCATGGAGTCAGCAATATCACCAAAGTTGCAGGACAGCGCTAGCGGACAGAGGTTAGTTAAGAAGGAGATGAAAAATTCATCTTTGCCTTGTAGACGCTGTTTGAATATGTAGCGCTCGAAGAGTTCATTGGTGTCCACTTCACAGTGACTGTCAAACTTGTCCAGGATGGTCTGAAACTTTGTCTTGTCCTGGTCTTCGTAAAGTGAAAAGAGTTGAAGAGTTTGATGGCTTGATCACCCACTGTTGAGAGGAGAAGCGTGGTCTTCCTTGCATCAGACACACCCACGAGGTCTGAAACTTCGATGTACAGCAGAAACTTTTGCTTGAATGTCTGCCAGTTAGCACTGAGATTGCCAGAGGTCCCGAGCTGGTGAGGAGCCTGAATCTTTTCCATGGTGCCGGGATACATTTGCTGGTCGTCACGGAACGGACTGAGGTAAACCACCTAGATTAAGCAGTCTCCTGGTAGCATGTCGTGTTATGCACTCTGGGATAACACAGGCTGCAACTGGATGCAGCGTTAACCAAAAGATACTCCAGACCTTGAAGTTTGTTCAATCTGATTTATTGAACCAGTAGCACTGTTAGCACAGTTCTCTATGAGTTTGACTCTCTGCTAACCTAAGTGTGGTTACTCTGTCTGACTGAACCAGACTAGCTCTTAGCCACGTGCTGGAGGTGTGATATGGTACATACACCCTGACTCACTCTGTAGATGTTCATCAGTGGAAAGAGGCAGAGTGTGAGTGCCTCGTGCCTTTTATAGTGAGATACCACCCCTGAGTGTCCTGCCTGCTCATTGGTCATGTCCTGTTCTCTGTGTTTATTAGCTGCCTGTCTGTGCCTGTCTGTATATCATTATCTGTATTTCTGCACATCATGACAGTAAGCAGAGAAAGTACAATTCATTGCATATCAACAAGGGTGGCACAGCAGCACTGCTGCCTCACAGCACCAGGAACGCCAGTTCCATTCTGGCCTCGGGTCACTGTCTGTGTGGAGTTTGCACGTTCTCCCCTTGTCTGCGTGGGTTTCCTCCGGGTGCTCCGCTTTCCTTCCACAGTCCAAAGATGTGCAGATTAGGTGGATTGGCCGTGCTAAATTGCCCCTTAGTGTCCAAAGGTTAGGTGGGGTTACGGCAATAGGTCAGGAGAAGGGTCAAGGTATGCTGCTCTTTTGGAGGGTTGGTGCAGACTCCACGGGTGAAGGCCTCCTTTGGCACTGTAGGGATTCTATAAGGAGCAGCCGTAGGTCATTCAACCCCTTGAGCTTAGTCCACAATTTAACAAGATCCTGGCTGATCTGATAGCTACCTCAAATCTGCACCTTTCCTACTTCCGATAACCTAGCACCCCCTTGTTTCCCAAGAATGTATTCACATCTGCCTGAAAAATTTTCCACGATGTGGAGATGCCGGTTTTCAACTGAGGTGGGCACAGTAAGAAATCTTACAACACCAGGTTAAAGTCCAACAGCCCGACTGATCACTCACCTGATGAAGGAGCTGCGCTCCGAAAGCTAGTGATTCCAAACGAACCTGAGGAAGGAGCTGTGCTCCGAAAGCTAGTGATTTCAAACAAACCTGTTGGACTTTAACCTGGTGTTAAAAATTTTCAAAAACTCTGATTCCACCGCCTTCTCAGGAAGAGAGTTGCAAAGGCGACCACCCTCTGAGAGAAGGAATTTCACCTCATTTCCGTTTTAAACAGTGACAGTGCAGGAAATACCAGTCACAGGGCTTTGACCTGCATTACATAAAGAAATAAAGACTTACATGGTTCCCGTGTCTTTCACGATAGCAGGACAGCCCAAAACATTTTACAGCCCATGTAATATATTGACATTACTGGGCTCAGTTTTCCTTTTAGGACAAGATCCTGATGTTGGGGTCAAATGCGGTTGCTGAGCCGTACCGTGTCAGGAATGCTCACTCAACACAATCTTTGTAGGATTGACTAACTAATGACCCGAGGGCTCGCTGACAATCTATTAAGGATAGATGGGCACAGTGGTTAGCACAACTGCCTCACAGCACCAAGGACCCAGGTTCAATTCCAACCTTGCATCATTGTCTGTGTGGAGTTTGTTCGTTCTTCCTTTGTCTGCGTGGGTTTCCTCCGGGTGCTCAGGTTTCCTCCCACAGTCCAAGATGTGTGGGTTAGCTGGATTGGCCGTGATAAATTGCCCCTTAGTGTCTTGGGATGTGCAGGTTAGGTGATGGGATTATGGGGATAGGGCGGAGCGGACATGGGTAAAGTGCCCTTTCGAAGGGTCGGTGTAGACTTGATAGGCCGAATGTACTTTTTCTGTACTGTAGGTGTTCTACGATAGTATTCTTCTCTGATATTGAGCAGGCACCCGTCACTGGGGCCTTCCAGCACTGAGAGGGCCTGCAGCCTGCCGATGAAGGTAAGGGAGAGAGAGGAGGCCTCTCAGCACCTTTCAAATTGTTGAAATTAAAAATGGCTACAGCTGCATGACCACTATTGTGGAGGGAAACAGGCTAAAGCTGCATCTATTTCAAAGTTGGCTGTGGGAAGGGCGATACGGAGTGCTGTGAAAAGCCCCTAGTCGCCACATTCCGGTGCCTGTTCGGGGAGGCTGGTACGGGAATTGAACCATGCTGCTGGCCTGCTTTAAAAGCCAGCTATTTAGCCCAGTGTGCTAAACCAGCCCCAGGTGGGTGAGGGATTGCGTCTGTCGACATGAAAATTCCACTTGATTCACAAAAGATGCCTTCATCGGCCCCTGAATTGCCTTAATTTTCTACATGTCACTTGCGGGCAGGTAGCCACTGTACCTCTACCCAGCTTCTTTGGAAATGACCTGGAAGCAGGAAGATGCCAGCAATCCGGTACGCCACTATCCCCCAGCAATTTATCAGCTTCAAGTCACAACCCATCTAACTTCATCAATCCAGCTCATAAGTCACTGCATAAATTAACTATATTTAAATCCCATCTAATTTATGCCAAGAGCAGGTTTACTCTGAACATTATTCACATGACAAGGTCACATATTGAGCACAAATTCCTAATTGTTCGATTTTGGTTACATGTCGCTGAATTGCTGACTGTGTGTTGCATTGTGAATTAAGGTGAGGGCCGAGTATCGAAAATTCTTTGCCAGGATGTGTAAGGCAAAGGACACAAGGGCTTCACTGACGGATGCTGGCAACACAATGATAACCATGTCGGTAAGTGGGCTTTGGCTGGCATCTTAAATCAACAATCACCCTGTAAGACGTAGCTATAATTATATATATATATATATATATATATGTAGATTTTATTTATCCATGGAACGTGAGCATCGCTGGCTGGGCCAGCATTTATTGCCCATTCCTGAGAATATTTAAGAGTCAACCACACTGCTGGTGGTTCTGGAGTCACGTGTAGACCAGACCAGGTAAGGATGGCAGATTTCCTTACCGAAAGGGCATTACGATAATCAACAATGATTTCATGGTCATCATTGAGACTTTTCATTCCAGATTTTTATTGAATTCAAATTCACCATCTGCCCTGGTGAAATTCAAACCCAGGTCTCCAGAAAGTTACCCTGGGTCCCTGGATTACAAGTCCAGCAATAATACTATTACGCCACTGCCTCCCCAATTCAGGAAATGTACTGGCAAAAAGATAATCCATGAGGACTACTTCAATAAGTCAAAGTCAGAACGAGATTATTAATTTCTACAATAATCAATTGCAATAAACTCAAACAGTGGTTTAAAACCTAACTTGGACTATAGTAAAGTCGCCATATTTCCCATGACTGGATGGGGGCGTGCTCAGTGACTTCTTTTCTTGCAGCCTTTGGTTTTTGGATCTTCTTCTCTGTTTTTCTCTCTCTCGCTCTCCCTTGCCTCGAGTCTTGTTTGCGCATGTCTTCATTTCTCCACTGCACAAATCTGTTTGGGGAGCTCTCTTTCATCCTGGCACTTATCCAATTGACCCCTCCTGGCCAGTAAGGTACTAGATAGTAAACTCAATGGGACTAAGGGGAAGAGTAGACAGGGAAGAGATGAAGAACGCAAAGGGACAGGTGGTCTGAGTTGCACCTGTTTCAATGCGAGAAGTGTAGCAGGTAAGGCAGATGAACTTAGGGCTTGGATTAGTATCTGGGAATATGATGTTATTGGTATTACGGAGACTTGGTTGAGGGAAGGGCAAGATGGCAACTAAATTTCCCAGGGTATAGATGCTTCAGGAGGGATAGAGAGGGAGGTAAAAGGGGTGGAGGAGTTGCATTACTGGTCAGAGATGATATCACAGCTATGATTAAGGAGGGCACAATGGAGGATTCGAGCACTGAGGCAATATGGGTAGAGCTAAGAAATAAGGAGGGTGCACTAATATTGTTGGGACTTTACTACAGGCCTCCCAAAAGCAAGCATGAAGTAGAGGTACAAATATGTAGACAGATTATAGAAAAATGTAGGAGCAATAGGGTGGTCGTGATGGGAGATTTTAACTTCCCCAACATTGAATGGGACTCATGTAGTGTTGGAGGTATAGATGGAGCAGAATTTGTAAGGAGCATCCAGGAGAGTTTTTTAGAGCAGTATGTAAATAGTCCAACTCGGGAAGGGGCCATACTGGACCTGGTATTGGGGAATGATCCCGGCCAGGTGGTTAAAGTTTCAGTCGGTGATTACTTTGGGAATAGCGATCACAATTCCGTAAGTTTTAAAATACTCATGGACAAAGACGAGAGTGGTCCTAAAGGAAGAGTGCTAAATTGGGGAAAGGCCCAAGTATAACAAAATTCGGCAGGAGCTAGGGAGTGTGGATTGGGAGCAGCTCTTTAAGGGTAAATCCACATTTGAAATGTGGGAGTCTTTTAAGGAAAGGTTGATTAGAGTGCAGGACAGACATGTCCCTGTGAAAATGAGGGATAGAAATGGCAAGATTAGGGAACCATGGATGACGGGTGGAATTGTGAGACTAGCTAAGATGAAAAAGGAAGTATACATAAGATCTAGGCGACTTAAAACTGATGAAGCTTTGGAGGAATATCGGGAATGTAGGACAAATCTCAAACGCGCAATAAAGAGGGCTAAAAGGGGTTATGAAATATCTTTGGCTTACAGGGTTAAGGAAAATCCCAAAGCCTTTTGTTCATATATAAGGAGCAAAAGAAAGGAGTGGCTCACTCAAAGACAAAAGAGGGAATTTATGCATGGAGTCAGAGGAAATGGGTGAGATTCTTAATGAGTACTTTGCATCGGTATTCACCAAGGAGAGGGACATGACGGATGTTGAGGCTACGGATGGATGTTTAAATACTCTAGGTCAAGTCGGCATAAGGAAGGGGTAAGTTTTGGGTATTCTAAAAGGCATTAAGGTGGACAAATCCCCAGGTCCGGATGGGATCTATCCCAGGTTACTGAGGGAAGCGAGGGAAGAAATAGCTGGGGCCTTAACAGATACCTTTGCAGCATCCTTGAGCACGGATGAGGTCCCGGAGGACTGGAGAATTGCTAATGTTGTCCTTTTGTTTAAGAAGGGTAGCAGGGATAATCCAGGGAATTATAGACCTGTGAGCTTGACGTCAGTGGTAGGCAAACTGCTGGAGAAGATACTGAGGGATAGGATCTATTCACATTTGGAAGAAAATAGACTTATCAGTGATAGGCAGCATGGTTTTGTGCAGGGAAGGTCATGTCTTACAAACCTAATAGAATTCTTTGAGGAAGTGACAACGTTAATTGATGATGGAAGCGCTGTAGATGTCATATACATGGACTTCAGTAAGGCGTTTGATAAAGTTTCCCATGGCAGGTTGATGGAAAAAGTGAAGTCGTATGGGGTTCAGGGTGTACTAGCTAGGTGGATGAAGAACTGGCTGGGCAACAGGAGACAGAGAGTAGTGGTGGAAGGGAGTGTCTCAAAATGGAGAAAGGTGACTAGTGCTGTTCCACAGGGATCTGTGCTCGGACCACTGTTGTTTGTGATATGCATAAATGATCTGGACGAAGGTATAGGTGGTCTGATTAGCAAGTTTGCAGATGATACTAAGATTGGTGGAGTTGCAGATAGCGAGGAAGACTGTCAGAGAATACAGCAAAATATAAATAGATTGGAGAGTTGGGCAGAGAAATGGCAGATGGAGTTCAATCCAGGCAAATGCGAGGTGATGCATTTTGGAAGATCTAATTCAAGAGCTGACTATATGGTCAATGGAAGAGTCCTGGGGAAAATTGATGTACAGAGAGATCTGGGAGTTCAGGTCCATCGTACCCTGAAGGTGGCAACGCAAGTCGATAGAGTGGTCAAGAAGGCATACAGCATGCTTGCCTTCATCGGACGGGGTATTGAGTACAAGAGTTGGCAGGTCATGTTACAGTTGTATAGGACTTTGGTTAGGCCACATTTGGAATACTGCGTGCAGTTCTGGTCGTCACATTACCAGAAGGATGTGGATGCTTTAGAGAGGGTGCAGAGGAGGTTCACCAGGATGTTGCCTGGTATGGAGGGTGCTAGCTATGAAGAAAGGTTGAGTAGATTAGGATTTCACGTTGGAAAGACGGAGGTTGAGGGGGGACCTGATTGAGGTCTACAAAATTATGAGAGGTATGGACAGGGTGGATAGCAACAAGCTTTTTCCAAGAGTGGGGGTGTCAATTACAAGGGGTCACGATTTCAAGGTGAGAGGGGGAAAGTTTAAGGGAGATGTGCGTGGAAAGTTTTTTACGCAGAGGGTGGTGGGTGCCTGGAATGCTTTGCCAGCAGAGGTGGTAGAGGCGGGCACGATAGCATCATTTAAGATGCATCTAGACAGATATATGAACGGGCAGGGAACAAAGGGAAGTAGATCCTTGGAAAATAGGTGACAGGTTTAGATAAAGGATCTGGATCGGTGCAGGCTGGGAGGGCTGAAGGGCCTGTTCCTGTGCTGTAATTTTCTTTGTTCTTGTTCTTTGTTCCCCCAATCATCTTCAGCCTCGGGGTGTTCATGCTTTTCTTGACCAACCAGGAATAGTTTCCGTGGTTGTTACTAACCTTACACATTTATGTATTGCTCTTTGTATTCATCATTGTATCTCAAGGTTTTTACATCTCATAGTTTCTTATCTCGTGGAGTCAGGCATCTACATTCCATTCTTACTCGAGCAGTTTGGCACAGACAGCCTTCAAGGTATCATTTTGTGTTCCAGTGAGCAGCAGAACATGAGATAACGTTCCCCTGGTCACACTGCCTTGGCATCATTCTATACTGTGGCCTATATCCTACGTTCTCCCCCTCCAACATACTACTAAGCCAAGTTCCTAATAAAGTCAGGTATTAGTTTAATAATAAAGTTAGATTTTAACAATTATTATTCTGGTTAGTGACGTATTAATCTTTCATTGTAGAGCTGAAAGCAATGATGAAGCTGCTGTTCTCACTGGCTGTGCTATGGAGATCTAATGGATGAAGAAATTAAGACCACCATCGTCTTTGCTGCAGTGATGAGAATTCTGTTATTGCCGTCTTTTGTCTGATATGTGGTCCTGGACTTAGTCTGGGGGCAATGCAATTAGCAGACTCTATGTTTTATTAACATGATGCTAACTGATTACAAGGTGGTCTCCACACACTGCTGTAGATGGAACTATCTCTCCCCATGCTCTCCAAAAGTGTGGGTTCAATTCCAGTACCGGCTGAGGTTATTCATGAAGGCCTCGTCTTCTCAACCTTGCCCCTCGCCAGAGGTGTGGTGACCCTCACTCAGGTTAAATCACCACCAGTCAGGTCTCAAAAGGGGGGGAGCAGCCTATGAACCTCTGGCACTGTGGGGACATTTACATAAATATCACAAGCCCACTTGCGATCTACTTAAACTTTGGAAAACATTGGAATAAATTCTCCACAAATGCTGCAGTTAGAAATTATAGAACAAATTTAACAATCATATATGGGAAAAAAAAAAAAAATCAGACAAATAGCAAAGAACAAAGAACAAAGAAATGTACAGCACAGGAACAGGCCTTTCGGCCCTCCAAGCCCGTGCCGACCATGCTGCCCGACTAAACTACAATCTTCTACACTTCCTGGGTCCGTATCCTTCTATTCTCATCCTATTCATATATTTGTCAAGATGCCCCTTAAATGTCCCTATCGTCCCTGCTTCCACCACCTCCTCCGATAGCGAGTTCCAGGCACCCACTACCCTCTGCGTAAAAAACTTGCCTCGTACATCTACTCTAAACCTTGCCCCTCTCACCTTAAACCTATGCCCCCTAGTAATTGACCCCTCTACCCTGGGGAAAAGCCTCTGACTATCCACTCTGTCTATGCCCCTCATAATTTTGTATACCTCTATCAGGTCTCCCCTCAACCTCCTTCATTCCAGTGAGAACAAACCGAGTTTATTCAATCGCTCCTCATAGCTAATGCCCTCCATACCAGGCAACATTCTGGTAAATCTCTTCTGCACCCTCTCTAAAGCCTCCACATCCTTCTGGTAGTGTGGCGACCAGAATTGAACACTATACTCCAAGTGTGGCCTAACTAAGGTTCTATACAGCTGCAACATGACTTGCCAATTCTTATACTCAATGCCCCGGCCAATGAAGGCAACCATGCCGTATGCCTTCTTGACGACCTTCTCCACCTGTGTTGCCCCTTTCAATGACCTGTGGACCTGTACTCCTAGATCTCTTTGACTTTCAATACTCTTGAGGGTTCTACCATTCACTGCATATTCCCTACCTGCATTCGACCTTCCAAAATGCATTACCTCACATTTGTCCGGATTAAACTCCATCTGCCATCTCTCCGCCCAAGTCTCCAGACAATCTAAATCCTGCTGTATTCTCCGACAGTCCTCATCGCTATCCGCAATTCCACCAACCTTTGTGTCGTCTGCAAACTTACTAATCAGACCAGTTACATTTTCCTCCAAATCATTTATTTCTACTACAAAGAGCAAAGGTCCCAGCACTGATCCCTGTGGAACACCACTGGTCACAGCCCTCCAATTAGAAAAGCATCCCTCCATTGCTACTCTCTGCCTTCTATGGCCTAGCCAGTTCTGTATCCACCTTGCCAGCTCACCCCTGATCCCGTGTGACTTCACCTTTTGTACTAGTCTACCATGAGGGACCTTGTCAAAGGCCTTACTGAAGTCCATATAGACAACATCTACTGCCCTACCTGCATCAATCATCTTAGTGACCTCCTCGAAAAACTCTATCAAGTTAGTGAGACACGACCTCCCCTTCACAAAACCGTGCTGCCTCTCACTAATACGTCCATTTGCTTCCAGATGGGAGTAGATCCTGTCTCGAAGAATTCTCTCCAGTAATTTCCCTACCACTGAAGTAAGGCTCACCGGCCTGTAGTTCCCGGGATTATCCTTGCTACCCTTCTTAAACAGAGGAACAACATTGGCTATTCTCCAGTCCTCCGGGACATCCCCTGAAGACAGCGAGGATCCAAAGATTTCTGTCAAGGCCTCAGCAATTTCCTCTCCAGCCTCCTTCAGTATTCTGGGGTAGATCCCATCAGGCCCTGGGGACTTATCTACCTTAATATTTTTTAAGACACCCAACACCTCGTCTTTTTGGATCACAATGTGACCCAGGCTATCTACACCCCCTTCTCCAGATTTACACCAACGCACATGATTATCTATATGATTACATATTATATATAACTTAAGAAAACAGCAAGTAGCCACTTTAAAAGGGCATCTGACAACAAGAGTAAACCTTGCAGGAAAGTTGGGCTGCAGATCAGGCCTCAGACATCAATTTATATCAATTGTTGTTCAATGTCCCAGGAGTTGTCATCTTGCTGATGGGATGGGGCAAGCCTGAATGAGATAGAAGCTTCCACCTGCTCCAAAACTCAATCAGAAATGGCTCGTCCACATCCTGTTGACAAGCAACCGCAGGGCCGAGCTTCCCAGAAACAATCTCCAGGATGACCAGCTAGATTCAGTCTGGACACCTAGCCGGAGAATCGCCGGGGGCTGGCATGAATCCCGCCCCCCGCCGGTTGCCGAATTCTCCGGCACCGGATATTCGGCGGGGGTGGGAATCGCGCCGCGCCGGTTGGCCCCCCCCCCCCTCCCCGCGATTCTCCAGCCCGGATGGGCTGAAGTCCCGCTGCTAGAATGCCTGTCCGCCAGCGTAGAATAAACCACCTACCTTACCGGCGGGACAAGGCGGCGCGGGCGGGCTCCGGGGTCCTGGGGGGGGCGCGGGGCGATCTGGCCCCGGAGGGTGCCCGCACGGTGGCCTGGCCCGCGATCGGGGCCCACCGATCCACGGGCGGGCCTGTGCCGTGGGGGCACTCTTTTCCTTCCACCTTCGCCACGGTCTCCACCATGGCGGAGGCGGAAGAGACTCCCTCCACAGTGCATGCGCGGGGATGCCGTGAGCGGCCGCTAACGCTCCCGCGCATGCGCCGCCAGGAGATGTCATTTCTACGCCAGCTGGCGGGGCACCAAAGGCCTTTTCCGCCAGCTGGCGCGGCGGAAATCAGTCCGGCGCGTGCCTAGCCCCTTAAGGTTGGGGCTCGGCCCCCAAAGATGCGGAGGATTCCGCACCTTTGGGGCGGCGCGATGCCGGACTGATTTGCTCCGTTTTGGGCACCGGTCGGCGGACATCGCGCCGATACCGGAGAATTTCGCCCCACATGTTGCTCACAACATAGGAACAGGGGAAATCTGTCATCCTTACCCGGCCTAGTTGACATGTGACTCCATATCCACAGCAATGTGGTTGACTCTTAAAATGCCCTCAGGGATGGGCAATGAATTTTGGCCCAAGCCATCGATGCCCACATCCCATGAACAATTAAAAACATTTTTGAAAGATTCACAACCCTTTAAGTAAAGTAATTTCTCCAAATTTCATCTTCCCCCTTATTTTGAAATTATGCCCCCTGGTTCTCGACTGCCCGACCAAGGGAAACATCTTACCTGCATCAACATTGTCTATTCCTTTCAGTATTTTGCAGGTTTCAATGAGATCACCTCGCGTTGTTTGAAACTCGAGAGAACACCAGCCCAGTTTTCCCCAATCCCTCTTCATAAGACAGTCCCACCATCCCGGGAACAAGTCTGGTGAACCTTCGTTGCACTCCCTCTGTGGCAATAATATCCTTTCTGTGGTAAGGGGACTTAAACTACACACAGCGCTCCAGATGGGGTCTTACCAAGGTCCTATACAATTGAAGCAAGATCTCACTGCTCCTGTATTCAAATCCTCTTGCGATAAAGGCTACATTCTATTAGCCTTCCTAATAGCTTGCTGCACCTGCATGTTAGCCTTGAGTGACTTGTGGACAAGGACTTCGATAAACATTGAATTTACAGCACAGACACTGGCCATTCAGGCCGACTGGTTAATACAAGTTAATGCTCCTCCCACTCTATACATTTAACCTTCCTCTCCCCCTCGTGTGTCTATCCAGTTTTCTCTAAAAAGCACCTGTACTACTCACTTCAGCTACTCCTCATGCCACATTCAAACCACTCCCTGAAGTGTTTTGCGATGTGCTGTGGTCATTAAAGTTGCTTCAGAAATGGAAGTTGTTTTCTTTTAATGCTGAAGGTATTTACTAAAGCTGTTAATTAACACAACTCTTGGCAGAGTCCGATCGGGGTGTTTGTGCCTAATAAGTGTAGAAAAATGATACATGGCAGATCTTGGCCAAAAGGAAGCAAATCGACAAACATGATGAGACAGGGCAGTGTGGTGATGAAGCGAAGAAATTTCAATGTCACTGCGAGAGAGGAAGTAGATGAATCAATATGGCTTGAGACATATACTGGAGCCTTCAAGGAGTTAACAATGGAGTTTATTGATGATAGGCAAAGGCAGTTAATGTGCTTTCTCATCGCATTCTTGAAAGTCTCTCAGCCAATCCATTAGTCGCCGAGTGGCATGGGCACGTTCTCATGTGTCGTATGCCATTTGCTCGTACATAAACCTGGAGATCATTGCCAGTAAGACGAGTGACATTTTCCAAAATAATGGATTCAGGAAGCCTATGAATAGCAAACACTCGGTGCAAGGTGTCCACTGTGGGCGCCAAGGTCCAACTGTTCCGTTCGATGGACTGACCCCAATGCTCAGTCCCTTGGTCAAACTGATCTGGTTTCCCAACGGTCGGCATTTTCACTCAGGGTTTAAAAGATTCCCAACTCTTGCTGGAGTTTCTCTACTTTGTCAAATGCTCCCTCCCTCAATTCATGACATGGCGATCGAATACCTTTACCTCGCCGTAAGTGTGGTGGCTCGAGGCAAACATTGGAGGCCTCCAATAATTCAGAAAGAGGTTTACTGATGAATGGCAAAGACAGTTAAGTAAGAGGCATAGGAAACAATAGAGTGGCTCCAGGTTCCTGCTCCCAGGGCCCCACGCACTGCCACGCGATTGGCCCCAAGACAGTCATGTGGTGAGTTGAACCCTGCCCCCTTAAAGAAGCCACGCAACCATAAACACTAAGGCTGCTTTTACTGAACATGAAATTCAACATGAAACAGTTTTGCGACTGCAATGATGGTAAGTTTGGCAAGTAGAGACATCCCACTATTTGTCACATTGAATGATGCAGCCTTCAGCAAGGGGCAGTGTGCCCCACAACAGTTAAAGGTGCTGCTTTTGGACATCCCCATAATAGAGCCCGGTATTTAATCGATTAACAGCAGGTTAACAAGAAATGGGAAGATGGGTAAAAGTATGGGACACAGAAAAATACTTTAAAAAGTTAATAAAATTATGGAACTCAGAGGAAGCTTGCCACTATCCAGAAATAAACAGCCCTATGGATTGACGCTGTATCCACCAGCTTTACATTCACCCCCTCTACCACTGGCACAGTGGCAGCAGTCTGCGCCATCAACAATCTGCACTGCAACAAATCACCAAGGATTCTTCAACAACACCTCCAAAGCTGTGACCCGGTGAATGGGGACACTACCACTGCATGTTCCCCTCCAAGCCACACACCATCCCAACTTGACAATCTATTGGCCTTTCATTCACCGTTAGAGTCTAATTCCCAGACTTTGCTGTGCATTTACCTACAGCAGATGGGCTGCAGCGGTTGAAGAAGGCAGCCCACCACCTGCTCAAACGCAGTTAAGGGTGGGGGGTCAATATCCGCCTTGCCACTGATGCCCATAATAAAGAGACAACAGATTGCAAAAGCTCCATTTATAAATACATCTCATGAGCCCCATGGGTTTGATTACAGCCTTTAACTGGTTCTCTCATATTGCATCTATAATTTAAATATCAAAATCAAATGGACATTGCGAGTTCGGTTTCAGAGTTAGGACCTCCTATCCTATGGAATTTTCCAAAGTTACAATTGTTGTGTTGGGTGCTCTGGATCCGTGGAACACATACAGGCCACCAACACTTAAAATAGTACAACACTATTTTATTAAGTTAGAAACAGTTGAACATACTTTCACTGTGGGTTAACACGATGTTAGATTAAACTAAAGACCTATGCCTGTCCTAACCAGTCTATGCACTCAGCACATGGTGAAGATCTGTGCTGTAAGCTGTAAGCTCTATCCTTCTAAGAGGCTGCATCCCGAATGAGCGGGAACTCTGATGCCCCCTGTCTTTATAGTGAGTGTGCTCTAACTGGTGATTGGCTGCGGTTTGTGTGTGTTGATTGGTCTTGCTGTGTGTCCATCAGTGTGTGTGTGTCTGCACCATGATATACTGGTGTATATTATGACAACAATGACAGTCGTTCCTCGTGCTGCCTGTCGGTGTCACTCTGACATGAGTTTTCCATTCTAAAATGGGCAGTGAGCTGTCCCTGACACAGCAACGGGCCAGCTCTGTCGCTCGGTGAAGTTGACAAGCCCCTCATTAACATCTTTACTTCACCGGCCTGCGGGAAAACTGAGGTTTGATCTTTCAGTTTGCTTTTGGCAGCAGTCGAGTAATCGGATTATGTTAATCGATTAACCCTACTCAACGGTTTGCTGAATTGCAGGAAAACACAGGACGGCAGTAACTCACACGACGACGCCCAGGTTAACATTATGTGAAAGCAAATATCTCGCCATGTAGGCTTTGTAAGTCCAGAGTTGAGTTCTGTAACAGGTTTTTGTAGCTTTCCAGTTTTTGTGGCTTGAACCTGTAATGTATTAGGCTATATTTTTATCTTAAAATTAATACACCATCTCTAGGCACTGATTTTTATATGTATTTCTTTAGATTTTATGTAACGTCTGTAACCCTGTAATTTCTGGAAGACTGTGCACCACTCTGCACTCCTTTACTATATTTCATTTAACTTGTACAAAGCACAGGCAGTTAAGAATTCTACAAGACACCAGGACATCAATTAAACATTTGGGTTACTGAGCCTGAATGTTAGTCAGCAATCCTAGACATCGCACTCGAATAGGCAAACACCAAAAGTAAAAGCAGACACCAAAACTACCCCTGAGGCCAAAGCTACCCCTCACACAAAAACTACCCCTGAGGTCAAAACTAACCCTGAGGTTAGTTATCTCAGTGGGAACTCACAAAATTTAATAAGACAACAGAAAAGCTCCACTGAGAGAGACATTTCTGTGAATAGTTAATACAATGGATAATCGTCCGTCACTAGAACCAATCAGAAACTGACCATGGCCCATCCAAACCAATCAGAAACTGATTGTGCCCCACGCAAACCAATCAGAAACAGACCATGCACAAGTCATGTAGTTTAAAACGAGTTAAAAAGCACAAACTTGGGGCTATCAGGTCTGCTGAATTTGAAGACTGAACTGAAGATCACACACCGAATGTCAGAGAATAGAGAAGGCCTTGTGTCGCTAAGTGTCCTGGGCTAAATTAGGAAGCAGGAACCACATGAAGACAGTAAAGTCGCTGCCCAGCTTTGTTTAATATCACTTTTGTTGCTTAATAAATGTTTCCGGAGTTACTTCACTAGATTATCTCCTCTTGTCTGAATTGTCTCAAAAGAACAAATTAGTAAGTGGAGGTTAAACTGCCCCAAAAACTTACCAGACTGTAGAGAAATATTGACTGTGAGGAAAAAAGGCTCACTCGCTGCAATAATATGCTGGGGGTGGTCTAGGTGAGTGTGGCACCACTGGCCCTCAGGGAAAGGAAGACCCGCCCTCGAGAGTTGCTGGCCAAGGGAGCCCTTGGAAGAATTGTCATGGATGCCAGGCAAAGGTAAGTTGGGGTGTTTTGGGAGGGAAGGGATTGGGCACCTTAGGGATCGGAGGAGGGACTGCCGGGTTTTCAGAACATAGGGATTAGGAGCAGAAGTGGGCAATTCAGCTCTTCGAGCCTGCTCCTCCATTCAATCAAATCATAGCTGATCTCTTCCTGGTCTCAAAGTCACCTCCCTGCCTGTTCCCCATATCCCGTTAACCCATTTTTAAAATCAGAAATATATTTATCTCCCTCTTGAAACCATTTAATAATTCGGACTCCACCGCACTGTGGGGCAGCGAGTTCCACAAATTCACCACCCTCTGCGAGAAATAGTTCCTCCTCATCTCAGTTTTAAATCTAACATCTCTCAACCTATATCTGTGACCTCTCGGTCTAGATTGCCCCACAAGGGGGAACATTTGGTCCACATTTACTTGATCAATCCCTTTTAGTATTTTATATGCCTCAATTAGATCCCCTTTCATCCTTCTGAACTCCAGCGAGTATAAGCCCAAACTGTTTAATCTCTCCTCATACGGCAACCCTTTCAACCCCGGAATCAATCTGGTGAACTTGAAATGAAATGAAAATCGCTTATTGTCACGAGTAGGCTTCAATGAAGTTACTGTGAAAAGCCCCTAGTGGCCACATTCCGGCGCCTGTTTGGGGAGGCTGGTACGGGAACTTCCTCTGAACTCTCTCCAATGCCACCACATCCTTCCTCAAATAAGGAGATCAAAACTGGACACAATACTGCAGGTGTGGTCTCACCAACACCCTATACAATTACAACACTTCTCTACTTTTATATTCCAGTCCTTTTGCAATAAACGCTAACATTCCATTTGCCTTTCTTTTGACATTTTGTACCTGCATACAGACCTTGTGCGATTCATGAACAACGACACCCAGATCCCTCTGCGCAGATGCATTTTGAGTCTGCTTTCCAATTGGATAATAATTTGCCTGACTATTTTTTGGCCAAAATGGATAACCTCACACTTACCCACATTAAATTCCATCTGCCAAAATTGGGCCCAATCTCCTCACCTATCTATATCCACCTGTAAAATTTATATCTCCTCCTCACTGCCTGCATTCCCACCTACATCAGTAACCACAAATGTTGTTATGTTACACTCTGTTCTAGCTTGCTGATTATTTATACAGATTGTCAAAAGTTGAGATCCTAGGACTGAGCCCTGCATTACCCCTTTAGTTACAGTTCGCCAGCAAGAGAAGGGCCCATTTAACCCGACCCTCTACTGTCTGTCAGTCAGCCAATCCTCTATCCAATCTGGTATTCAAACTCTAACCCCTGCGATCTCACCTTCTGGATCAATCTTTTATCCAGCACCTTGTCAAACGCTGAAGCCAGGGTGAAGGCACAATAGAACATAGAACATAGAACAATACAGCGCAGTACAGGCCCTTCGGCCCACGATGTTGCACCGAAACAAAAGCCATCTAACCTACACTATGCCATTATCATCCATATGTTTATCCAATAAACTTTTAAATGCCCTCAATGTTGGCGAGTTCACTACTGTAGCAGGTAGGGCATTCTACGGCCTCACTACTCTTTGCGTAAAGAACCTACCTCTGACCTCTGTCCTATATCTATTACCCCTCAGTTTAAAGTTATGTCCTCTCGTGCCAGCCATATCCATCCGCGGGAGAAGGCTCTCACTGTCCACCCTATCCAACCCCCTGATCATTTTGTATGCCTCTATTAAGTCTCCTCTTAACCTTCTTCTCTCCAACGAAAACAACCTCAAGTCCATCAGCCTTTCCTCATAAGATTTTCCCTCCATACCAGGCAACATCCTGATAAATCTCCTCTGCACCCGCTCCAAAGCCTCCACGTCCTTCCTATAATGCGGTGACCAGAACTGTACGCAATACTCCAAATGCGGCCGTACCAGAGTTCTGTACAGCTGCAACATGACCTCCCGACTCCGGAACTCAATCCCTCTACCAATAAAGGCCAACACTCCATAGGCCTTCTTCACAACCCTATCAACCTGGGTGGCAACTTTCAGGGGGATCTATGTACATGGACACCTAGATCCCTCTGCTCATCCACACTTTCAAGAACTTTACCATTAGCCAAATATTCCGCATTCCTGTTATTCCTTCCAAAGTGAATCACCTCACACTTCTCTACATTAAACTCCATTTGCCACCTCTCAGCCCAGCTCTGCAGCTTATCTATATCCCTCTGTAACCTGCTACATCCTTCCACACTATCGACAACACCACCGACTTTAGTATCGTCTGCAAATTTACTCACCCACCCTTCTGCGCCTTCCTCTAGGTCATTGATAAAAATGACAAACAGCAACGGCCCCAGAACAGATCCTTGTGGTACTCCACTTGTGACTGTACTCCATTCTGAACATATCCCATCAACCACCACCCTCTGTCTTCTTTCAGCTAGCCAATTTCTGATCCACATCTCTAAATTACCCTCAATCCCCAGCCTCCGTATTTTTTGCAATAGCCTACCGTGGGGAACCTTATAAAACGCTTTGCTGAAATCCATATACACCACATCAACTGCTCTACCATCGTCTACCTGTTCAGTCACCTTCTCAAAGAACTCAATAAGGTTTGTGAGGCATGACCTACCCTTCACAAAGCCATGCTGACTATCCCTGATCATATTATTCCTATCTAGATGATTATAAATCTTGTCTCTTATAATCCCCTCCAAGACTTTACCCACTACAGACGTGAGGCTCACCGGTCTATAGTTGCCGGGGTTGTCTCTGCTCCCCTTTTTGAACAAAGGGACCACATTTGCTGTCCTCCAGTCCTCTGGCACTATTCCTGTAGCCAATGATGACATAAAAATCAAAGCCAAAGGTCCAGCAATCTCTTCCCTGGCCTCCCAGAGAATCCTAGGATAAATCCCATCAGGTCCCGGGGACTTATCTATTTTCAGCCTGTCCAGAATTGCCAACACCTCTTCCCTACGTACCTCAATGCCATCTATTCTATTAGCCTGGGGCTCAGCATTCTCCTCCACAACATTATCTTTTTCCTGAGTGAATACTGACGAAAAATATTCATTTAGTATCTCGCCTATCTCTTCAGACTCCACACACAATTTCCCATCCCTGTCCTTGACTGGTCCTACTCTTTCCCTAGTCATTCGCTTATCCCTGACATACCTATAGAAAGCTTTTGGGTTTTCCTTGATCCTTCCTGCCAAATACTTCTCATGTCCCCTCCTTGCTCGTCTTAGCTCTCTCTTTAGATCCTTCCTCGCTACCTTGTAACTATCCATCGCCCCAACCGAAACTTCACACTTCATCTTCACATAGGCCTCCTTCTTCCTCTTAACAAGAGATTCCACTTCCTTGGTAAACCACGGTTCCCTCGCTCGACGCCTTCCTCCCTGTCTGACCGGTACATACTTATCAAGAACACGCAGTAGCTGATCCTTGAACAAGCCCCACTTATCCAGTGTGCCCAACACTTGCAGCCTACTTCTCCACCTTATCCCCCCCAAGTCACGTCTAATGGCATCATAATTGCCCTTCCCCCAGCTATAACTCCTGCCCTGCGGTGTATACTTATCCCTTTCCATCATTAACGTAAACGTCACCGAATTGTGGTCACTGTCCCCAAAGTGCTCTCCTACCTCCAAATCCAACATCTGGCCTGGTTCATTACCCAAAACCAAATCCAACGTGGCCTCGCCTCTTGTTGGCCTGTCAACATATTGTTTCAGGAAACCCTCCTGCACACACTGTACAAAAAACGACCCATCTATTGTACTCGAACTATATCTTTTCCAGTCAATATTTGGAAAGTTAAAGTCTCCCATAATAACTACCCTGTTACTTTCACTCATATCCAGAATCATCTTCGCCATCCTTTCCTCTACATCCCTAGAACTATTAGGAGGCCTATAAAAAACTCCCAACAGGGTGACCTCTCCTTTCCTGTTTCTAACTTCAGCCCATACTACCTCGGAAGAAGAGTCCCCATCTAGCATCCTCTCTGCCACCGTAATACTGCTCCTGACTAGCAGCGCCACACCTCCCCCTCTTTTGCCTCCTTCTCTGAGCTTACTAAAACACCTAAACCCCGGAACCTGCAACATCCATTCCTGTCCCTGCTCTATCCATGTCTCCGAAATGGCCACAACATCGAAGTCCCAGGTACCAACCCATGCTGCCAGTTCCCCTACCTTGTTTCGTATACTCCTGGCATTGAAGTAGACACACTTCAAACCACCTACCTGAACACTGGCCCCCTCCTGCGACGTCAAATCTGTGCTCCTGACCTCTATACTCTCATTCTCACTTACCCTAAAACTACAATCCAGGTTCCCATGCCCCTGCTGCATTAGTTTAAACCCCCCCAAAGAGCACTAACAAATCTCCCCCCCCAGGATATTTGTGCCCCTCAGGTTCAGATGTAGACCATCCTGTCTGTAGAGGTCCCACCTTCCCCAGAAAGAGCCCCAGTTATCCAAAAATCTGAATCCCTCCCGCCTGCACCATCCCTGTAGCCACGTGTTTAAATGCTCTCTCTCCCTATTCCTCATCTCACTATCACGTGGCACGGGCAACAACCCAGAGATAACAACTCTGTTTGTTCTAGCTCTGAGCTTCCATCCTAGCTCCCTGAAAGCCTGCCTGACATCCTTGTCCCCTTTCCTACCTATGTCGTTAGTGCCAATGTGGACCACGACTTGGGGCTGCTCCCCCTCCCCCCTAAGGACCCGGAAAACACGATCCGAGACATCACGTACCCTTGCACCTGGGAGGCAACATACCAAACGCGAGTCTCTCACGCTCCCACAAAATCTCCTATCTGTGCCCCTGACTATAGAGTCCCCAATTACTAATGCTCTGCTCCTCTCCCCCCTTCCCTTCTGAGCAACAGGGACAGACTCCGTGCCAGAGGCCCGTACCCCATGGCTTACCCCTGGTAAGTCCCCCCCCCCACAAGTATCCAAAGCGGTATACTTGTTTCTCAGGGGAACGACCGCAGGGGATCCCTGCACTGACTGCTTTTTCCCAGTCCCTCTTACAGTTACCCACCTATCTCCAATCTTTGGTGTAACTAATTCCCTGAAGCTGCTATCTATGACCCCTTCTGCCTCCCGGGAGGGGGGGGGGAGGGGTAACATCTTGAAGAAAGAATACCACTCCTGCGTACAGGGCACCCCTAAAAGCAGGTATTGCCCACTCACCATCAGCGCCCCCCCCCCCTTCCACTCCGCCTTTTCACCTCACATGGTGAAAAAACAGCTTGCCCCACCTTCCACTGATTACCATATTATGGTTGTGGATGTGGTAACCGGACCTTAATAAGCGCTTAACTGTATTTTGGGGGTGGGAAAAATATACTTTATTCATAAAATATCAGAAGGAAATTACAAACATTTCAAAATGGCCATTACACAAAGTTCCATAATATTCCGGTTCTCTATATATGTCATGTTGCACTCACATGATCAAGAGGGAGAGGTTTAAGGAGGACATTCCACAGTCTATCACCCAGGCAGATGATGGCACGGTTGCCAATGGTGGAGAAATTAAAATTGGAGACACTCAAAAGGCCAGAATTGGAGGAGCACAGAGATTGCAGTGGTTACAGGACCGTGGCAGGTTACAGAGATAAAGGAGGGTGCTGGGGGCACGGAGGATTTGAGCACACAGATGAGGATTTTTAAGTTGAGGCTTTGCAGGATCGGCAGCCAACGTGAACGAGAGAACAAAGAGGTGATGGGTATTTGGAAGACAGAATGAAAACCAAATTACTGCCCTGTCTTGTACTGAACCATCAGAGCGCTAAGAAGTTCTTGTTCATCCTTCTGGCAGTATGAGCAGCTAACACCACCACAGAGAGAGAGAGAGAGAGAGAAAGGCAGCAGATACAATCAGGGAAGAACTTCGCTCATAAAATGCAGACGGTTCGCCACTGGATAGCAGAATATGAAGAGGAGGACCCTTGATCTTTTGATGCCCCATGCTTGACTGGATTTTCTAAACAGATCACCAAGAGCTTCAGCAGAGCACAAGAGGAAGAAATGAGCAAACTCGGAAAGAGATCAACCTGATAACACCAGCCCACTTCTCCTTACTGTAAATGTAAGAGGTTCTATCTGATCACCTTTAATGTCTCATTTCTTCTTGTTTTCATTTGAAAAAGGAACTATTTTGGCTATCGATAGTTTAATAGCAGGCAAGGAAATTAAGTTAAGGATCGATCAGATCAGCCAAGATCTTATTGAATGGTGGAGCAGGCTCGATGATCCGAGTAGTCCATTCCTACTCCTATGCTCTTACAGTGGTTAAATCATTGGGTTAATAATCATTGTGTGGATCAGCACTAAACGGCGCCAGGGTGAGGTCTCCCAGGCACAGCCGTTAGTTCCCGGGCTTCAGGAGAATTAGGTGCAAGCCCAGCCAGATCCAGATCGCAATGTCTCACGAGATCTCGTTAGATCCCGCAAGGTATTCTGAGAGTCGCAAATCTCACGAGAGGCCTCACATGATATTGACCGGCCTCATCGCGTCACTGAGTCGGGCGTGATCAGGCCATACGATCACTCCCCTAGTCTCAATCACGATGAGCATGAAGCTACTGGATTGTCGTTAAAACCCACCGGTTTCATTAATGCCTATTAGGGAAGGAAATCTGCCATCCTTACCCAGTCTGACTAGGCATGGCTCCAGACACACAACAACGCAACCGACTCTTAACTGGCTTAGCAAATCATTCTGTTGTATCAAAGTGACAACAAGAATTAAACAGAATGGGCCACCTAATGTCAACCTAAACACTGATCAAAGGCGTTCCCAGTCCAGTCCACCCACAAATGCCACATGGCATATCCATCTTCTCCTCCTCCGGAGATCCCCCACCATCACAGTCGGTCTTCAGCCAACTCCATTCACTCCACGTGACATCAAGAAACAGCGGAGCACACAGGAAAAGTCCATTCACATCACTGCTGCAAAGCGAATGGGCTTCCTCATTCATCAGGTCTGTGTAATGCAGCTGGTGAAGTAAGAGCAGCTTCATCATTGCTCAGAGCTCTAAGACAAAATGGAAATACATTCTTATGATTACATTTGGTAAGTTACTTCAAATCTACAACAAACCTGTGGTACAGGATTTGACTGGGCGAGGGCACAATGCAATGTTCCGATGGCTCAGTTGAATTCATTTGAGCCACGCAGACCAGAATGGGCTCAGTTTTGATTCTGGTCTTTGTTAAGCTAACTGGACAACAAAGGACACTACATTTACCTTCAGACCTCCTTGGTTAGCAAGAGGAAATATCAGCCGAGGGGTCTTTGCTATCCAATGACACTTGTTGGCGACACATGAGGACAAATTTGGGTTCAGTTGTGATGCCCTCTGTGGCCGAACAGACTACCATTATCAAAGTGACAGTTGGGGACATAAATCAGTTCTTGGACAGTGATGGCATCAGATCAGCTACTGTTCTCCTTTCTATAATCTCCCTGGTTTCAATAGAACCATCTGAGGCAAGGCATAAATGAAGCAAACAATATGACGGCATCTATTTCGGACTGCCGCTCTAGTTGAATTTCTATGGCATTGATTTCCAGCAGTTGACACCAGCTTGCAATATCAGCCACGCAATACAAAATCAAAGGATGTGACTTGGCCAACTACACAAGGAAGGGCATTGGCTGTTCTACCATCAGTGGAAGGTGTATAGACATCATTCAAAACCCACTTACCATCCCGGTCACCTTTGGCACGTTTGTGACTATATTCCTGGGCGCAACAATCCTCCTTGCCTGGAACATTGTGGAAAACCATTTCTGGCACTGGGCCCTCACCTTAATGCAAGATACAACACGCAGTCAGTAATCCCAGAGTTGCAAATCTCACACCGAACCTGTGGCCTTGTCACCTTGTTATTAGTCACAATTAACCAGCTCTTGGTGTAAAATATGTGCAATACAAGTATGGTCGCTATCATATAACTGCAGGACTGTGACAGAAGCTTTCTGTGTTGAATTACACTGCCTTTGCTTTATCATAATATTCCTCTGCGAGAATCCGATTTTACGATGGAATGTTTTCAGAAAATTGGGGGAAATGAGGCCGGCGCGAGGAAATGGGGAATTGGGGGTGGCACCTAGAAAAGAGAAAGTTGGGAGGTGACCCGATAGATCTTTGAAATTATTATTTTAAAAATAAATTTAGAGTACCCAATTCATTTTTTCCAATTAAGGGGCAATTTAGCGTGGCCAATCCACCTACCCTGCACATCTTTGGGTTGTGGGGGTGAAACCCACGCAGACACGGGGAGAACGTGCAAACTCCACACGGACAGTGACCCAGAGCCGGGATCGAACCTGGGACCTCAGCACTGTAAGGCAGCAATGCTACCACTGCTCCACCGTGCTGTTTAGATCTTTGAAATTATGAAGGGGTCCAATGGGTAGGTAAAGAGAAGGTGTTTCCACTTGTGAAAATGTCCAAAAGTAGAGGCCATCAATATAAAGTAGTCACAAATAAATCAGGGGAGATTTACTCCGAGAGTGGATCTTGCACCATCACGAGCATTTGTAATGATCAGCACCACTTCCAAACCCACGAACTCCACCAAGAGTAGCACATACCTGGGAACACCACCATCTGCAGGTTCCTCTCCAAGTCAATCACGATCCTGACTTGGAAATATATCAGCTGTTCCCTCATTATCGCTGGGTCAAAATCCTGGAACTCCCTCCCTAAAGGCACTGTGGGTGCACCTACACCACATGGACCACAGTAATTCAAGATGCTGGCTCACCACCACCTTCTCAAGGGGCAACTAGGAATTGGCGACAAATCCTGGCCTTGCCAACGATGCCAACAACCCATGAAGGAATATTTTAAAAAATTAAGGGGAATCTAGTTAAACACATGAGAGAGAAAGGAAAAAAAAATGATGTTGTCCAGGGAGATGAAGTAAGTAATGGGGAGGAGGCTTGTGGGGAACGTATACATTGGTATGGATCTGCTGGAGACAATGGCCTATTCCTGTGCTGTAAACTCAATGTAATACTATGATCCTTACCTTGGCATTTAACACACAGAGGATGATGAAGATGAAGGTGCCCTGGAAACTGTTGATGATGGTGAATAAATAGACCATCACCACCATTTCTTCTTTAAAGTGGAACAAGCCAAGAATCCAGCTCGAGCCCAGGACAAACACCTGCAAGATGGCTTTAAATGCCAACATCCTGCAGTGAAGAGAGATCAGTGAGATATGGAACTGGCAAACGTACTCTGTATTGTCTGTGCTATTTTAGATGACATTGTATATACGCTACTGCCGTAATGATTTATTCGCCCATTGACTTGTCCTCGGGTGAAGAGAGTCACCACGGCACAGAAGGTGGACATTCGGTCCATCCACTGTTGTGACGGTTCAATTTCATGGGTCCTGAGCCTTAGGGTAGAGTTGCCAATGCTCATTGAACGTATTCCCGCCGACTCCATCAGCTGACACAGAATCACAGGATTTCTACTGCGCTAAAGGAGGCCATTCGACCCATTGTGTTTGTACCAGCTCTCCAAATGAGCAACTCATTTTGTGCCATTCACCCACTTTCTCCCAGTAAGCCTGTACATTCTTCCGTTTCAGACAACGGTCTAGTTAGCTTTTGAAAGCCTCGATTAAACCAGCCTCCACCACACTCTCAGGCAGCCCATTCCAGAGCCTAACCGCTCGCTGCGTGGAAAAGCTTTTCCTCGTGTCACTTTTGCTTCTCTTGCCAATTAGTTTAAACCTGTGCCCTCTCATTCTTGATCTTTTCACGAATGGGACCAGTCTCTCCCTATCTACTCTCCCTATCATGTCCAGACTGCACATGATTTTTATTCCTCCAACAAAACTCGGGTCAACCTTCTTTTCTCCAAGGTAAACAGTCTTAACTTCTCCAATCTATCTTCCTCACTGAAAGTCCCCATTCCCGGAACCATTCTCTTCTAGCCATCTGACATATGAACAGACAAACTAGAAGCAGCAATAGGTAATTCGGCTCCTCCAGACTGCTCCACCAGTCAATAAGATCAGGACTGATCTGTTTGTGTTGAGTTCCCCATTCCCCATTCTCCATCCAACAACTCCTCCACCCCACCAAGAACCTTTGATTCTCTTAATCAACAAGACATCTGGTCACATGACACCTGAGCCAAGATTGAATGTTTAATTGAATTAGAAACTAATGAAGGGATTACAAGTTTGACACTCTTACTATCTTAAAGTTGGTGCACTTAAATGTTCTATTTCATTATCTATGCTAAGATTGCCATATTCAGTAAATTAATTCATTTATTTGTCCTCTGCCCAAAGGTAGCCCCTGGCTCATTGTTTACTTGCTGATTTTGTCAGTGGTGGTTTGACATAGCTTAACACTCCCAGGAGCCGGGCAAGGAGGCAGACCCCAAATCTACAAGAGTAGTGCAGCTTGGTGGCACAGTGGTTAGCACTGCTGCCTCACAGGGTCTGGGATCCAGATTTTGAATCTGGCCTCGGGCGGCTCTCTGTGTGGAGCTTGCACTTCCCCCCGTGTCTACCAGGGTTCCCTGCGGGTGCTCCGGTTTCCTCCCACAGCCCTAAGATGGGCAGGTACATGGATTAGCCACGCTAAATTGTCCCTAAGTATCCAGGGATGTGCAGGTAGGGTTATGGGGACAGGGATTGGATTGGATTTTGTTTATCGTCACGTGTACTGAGGTACAGTGAAAACTACATAAACACCGACATCAGGTGACGCATACAGGGGTGTAGTGTTAAGGAGGTCAATCCATAAGAGGGTCATTTAGGAGTCTGGTAACAGCAGGGAAGAAGCTGTTTTTGAGTCTGTTCGTGCCTGTTCTCAGTCACCGTGAGCAAGGGAGTGGAGATGGGTAGGGTGCTGGTCCAGGGGGTTGATGCAGACTCCATGAGCCAAATGGTCTCCTTCTGCACTGTAGGGATTCTATTCTACCTCAGCCATAATGGGAACCCAACTCTGCTATGGTAATTCTGCACAACACACTAGCCAGTTACTAGCTATCTAGCCTACTGAGCTAACTAGCCCTCAGTCAGCTGGCAAAGTTTCAAATTTGATAGGTTATGGGTTCACGTCCCATTCCATTGTTTTGACCCCAGTTGACCTGTAGGTAAGACTACTACTTTAGTTCCAAGATGCTGGGGCATCTCCACTAGACTCACAACAAGCCCTGTCCACATTGTGCTTGCTGACCTTCATTGGCTCCCACTTATGATTTTAAAATATTTGTCCTTTTCAAATCCTTCCAAGGCCTCACCCCTCCCTACTGCTGTCACCTCCTCCGGTCCTGAAACTCTCTCAGATATCTGTGCTCCTCCAATTCTGGCCTCTTGAGCAAACCCAATAGCACCACCATTGGTGACCATTCCTTCAGTTGCGTGGGCCCTAAACTCTGGAATATTCGACCTAGCCCTCTCCACCCTCTCTAATCTCTTTCATCTTTTAAGTCACCTTGAAAACTCTTTGACCAAGCTTTTGGTTAGCTGCTTGAACACCTTCTTCAGTGGCTTGGATGTCAACCTTTGCTTGATACTGTTCCTGTGAAGCAGCTTGGGATGCTGTGCTACATTGAAGACACTATATAAATGCAGATTGTTGTTGCATTACTCACATCTCCCTTTGCTAGATCTGGCTTTCATCTCAATGTCTTCATTCAGACAAAAGTGAACCAGCCACGGATCCTGCCTGAACACTATCTGGTGGTTCCCGCCCCAAGTGCCCAGGACTGATGCTTCCCACAGTTGTGTTATTCACCTGTGAATAATGGCCACCTGGGTGAGATACCTGGTACTGAGCTGGGCAGAACTGCACCTTGCCAAGGAACGATTTCTTAAGCAGAGTAAGTGAGGCAGTAAAACCCTTAAAAATAAAGTCTGGAGACCTTGGTGGAGCTCACCTTGTGTCTTTAAGTTTTGATACTGCCACGTCACGCTTGGAAACTGCGTTCTTCAAAGTCCAGAGTGTTATGAGGAACAGGAATGTGTTGATCTGTTGAAAGATTGGAAATGCAAGATGAATTGAGTGAGCCTGCACTCCCGAAGGGTCACTGCCCTTAACTGGAGCCTGAGGTGGTGAGAGAGAGATAGACAGAGAGAAAGAGAGAGAAAGGGAGAGCAACATGACACCACAGCTTCTCCAGCCCACTCTGCCTAAGACTTGCACCAGCTGCTATCGGGGCAGCCCAGGAACTGATTAAAGTCAAGATATTCACACCAGCATGGATACAGGTTCTCTTATCTCAAGAAGCTAGACAGGAGGGCTCTCGATGCTGAAGGAGTAATCAGAGGCCTTCACATAAGAACATAAGAACATAAGAACTAGGAGCAGGAGTAGGCCTTCTGGCCCCTCGAGCCTGCTCCACCATTCAATGAGATCATGGCTGATCTTTTGTGGACTCAGCTCCACTTTCCGGCCCGAACACCATAACCCTTAATCCCTTTATTCTTCAAAAAACTATCTATCTTTATCTTAAAAACATTTAATGAAGGAGCCTCTACTGCTTCACTGGGCAAGGAATTCCATAGATTCACAACCCTTTGGGTGAAGAAGTTCCTCCTAAACTCAGTCCTAAAAATCTTTTCAGAGAGGAGCCTTGGCTGCAGTAGAAGGTAAATGATGGGGAGAGCACCACAAAATGTAACAGCCCTCTCAGCAGATTTTTGAACAACATCGGTAAAAAATACAAAGAAAGCAGCCAGGACACCAATGCGGGGAAATGAGAGGCAGGTGTAATCTCTCTTCAGCATGGCATTCGGCTGTACTGCCATCCAGGTACTCACAGAGGGCTCATAGGTCTACCGGGACTGCTGGCACTCAAGTATGCCACTGGGCGTCCACCTTCAAGCAGTTATGCCCTCGTCCCCATCCACCCCCACTCACATCACATCGGGAAACCAGAGGCCAACTCAAAATTCCCGGTCGATCTTCCAAAATCCCTACTCATCAAAACTCCTAATGAACCTACTTGTCTTCCCACCTATTGGATGTGGGCAGCCTTCCCGGGCCCCCGAAGCAACATCGGTCAAAATGGTCGCTGTCAGGAACAGGTTCGCGAAGCTGGCACCTCGGCCAGCCACATAATCTTCGGGCTCCATCTGCCTCAATTCCCAACATCGGCGACACCCATAAATTCAACTGCTCACCCCATCGGCATCCCCTAACTCGCAGCACAGCCCAAGTCTGTCAAATTCTGCCATCATACCTCGGGAGACTTTTCCTAGCAACTCTCCTCTGAACAGCATGCAAGATAGTTCATGGTCTGAAAGTGACCCTCAGCTCTGCCTCCATCCTTCCTCTGTCAGAGATATTCTGATCTCTATTTTTTTGGTACCATACTTTGATCGCCCTTATCGACTTTCCCTCTGTTCCTCTGAAAAGCTCCAAAGGTGCTGACTTTATTAATCTATTGTGCTCAAATGGAAATTCACCGGACAGATCAAGCCAATCGGGCACGGGCGAGGCCAGCGGCGGGACTGCCCCTGTAATTAAGACCCCAGGAGATCGCCCCTCCCGAGAGCTACCGGCTAAACAGGAGCAGACAACTCTGGAGCGCAACAGCTCCAGTGGAGGCCGTAGCTGCTGCCAGAAGGACAGGCACCGGAGTCCTGGGATCATGGAGCAACCCAGGCCACAGGTAATTAATGTGGGATTGGGGGGGGGGGGCAGTGCGTTTCACAGGGTTGAGATCACGGGGCGAGGGGGTGCAGCAGGGTTGCCGGTAGCAAGGGCTGGCGGGTGCCTCTCAACAGGCTCCTCTCCCCGATGTCAAGTCAACTTTCAGGCACTGGGAGCTTTTGATGGAGGGACCCCTACCCCAAAAGGTGACAAATCAGATGCAGGGTTTTAAGCTGCCTAACTGCAGCTAGGTTAATAATAGCGGTGATGGGATGAGACCGTTAAGTGATATTAATTGGTCACTTACTGGCCTCAACAGGTGCTAGGGCAACAAGGTAAACCTTCCCACCGAGAACATAGTTCTGGCAGAGGTGGGAAGGTGATAAGTTCCGGTACATCACAATCCCAGCTAATTACATGCCCGTCCCACTGACAACGAGAGCAGAAGATCCCACCCATCATGTCACCTCTTACACTCATTGGGGTGGTATGACGGCACAATGGTTAGCACTGCTGTCTCACAGCGCCAGAGACCCGGGTTCAATTCCAGCTGTGGGTGACTGTCTTTGTGGCGGACGCACTTTCTCCCTGCGTCTGCGTGGATTTCCTCCGGGTGCTCCGGTTTCCTCCCACATTCCAAAGATTAGATGGATAGGTTAGATGGATTGGCCATGCTAAATTGCAACAACTCTGCTTTACATAGTGCCTTTAAAATGTCCCAAGATTCTTCATGAGACACATAAGAAAATATTGAGACAGATCAACAAAAATCTGGCCAAAGAGCTGGACGTTGACCAGTGTCTTAAAGGAGAAGTGAAAGGTAGAAGGAGAGTTCAGAGAGGGAATTGCAGAGCTTCAGAATTAGGGAACAGGCCAAATGTGAAGGAACGCAGACATCATAGAAGTTTGTCGAGTTTGCCATACCATACTAGCCTCCCCGAACAGGCGCCGGAATGTGGCGACTAGGGGCTTTTCACAGTAACTTCATTGACGCTTACTTGTGACGATAAGCTATTATTATTATTATTGTCATTATTGAATATGGTATAGAATCATAGAATCCCTACAGTGCAGAATGGGGCCATTCGGTCCATCGAGTCTGCACCAACCCTCCAAAAGACCACTCTACCTCGGCAAGATCTCCACCCCCACCCTATCCTCATAACCCCATGCATTGCTCATGGCCAACCTACCTAACCCACACATTTTTGGACTGTGGGAGGAAACTGGAGCACTGGAGGAAATCCACGCAGACAGGGGGAGAACGTGCAAACTCTCACACAGTTACACAAGGCCAGAATCGAACCCCTCGGCGTTGGGAGGCAGCAGTGCTAACCACTGTGCCATTAGGGACTCCATGGAGATATTTGAAAACATGAGAGAAGAACCTTAAAATCGAGACATTGCCAGACCAGCAGCCAATGGAGGCCAGTGAGCGCAGGGATGGTGGTGATGAACAGGACGGTGTGAGTTGGGATGCGAGGAACAGTATGTTTAAGGTCGATGAAGGTATGAGACCAGCCAGGAGAGAATTGGAATAGGCAAATCGAGAGAGAACAAAGGTGTGAGTGAAGGTTGCAGCAGCAGAGAAGCTAAGAAATGGGCATCAAAAGAGGAATTACCTTCACTGTTTTTTGAACCATAATTTCTGACTACATAAACTACACAATCTCAATGTGGAGAATATTGATATTTACCCCGATTATCACACACACAGGCCCCAAGAAGCTCCAGATGAATTTTCTATGCAGTTGTAGCCAGCAGCTGGAATTGGAACAACAGAAGATTTATGATTAAAGTTCAGGGTGTATTACATTTTCAACAAATACAACGTTGTGAGCCAAGTGTCAGGTAACCCGTGTGCAAATGAACCAGGCTGGTGTGGAGCATAAAAGCTAGCAGGGACTAGTTGGTCTGAATGGCCCATTTCTCCGCTGTATTTCGATATGGAGATCTACGCTCTGCATTGATTCAGCAAACTGAGCGGCAGGGGGCACTGCACCTCATCTCAATGATCTCTGACCTGGGAAGGAAGAAATTAGATCAGCCAATGCTCCTGGGGGAATATGCAAGTGACTGTTGCAACTACGTAGAAATCAGCCAACAAAGGATTGGGATCGATTGCGGAGCCTTAGCTGATCGAAGTGCCCTCTGCCACTCACTGTAGAGACATGGATGAAGAATGCTATTTTGGTGGAGAGGCTGAACAGAGAATTAGAGTCATGCACACAGTGTGGTGGTATGTATTAGGGGTAATACGGTACACCATGACTGCCGAGGAGCTATTGGAGGACAGATGCTGGGTCCTGATTGGATCTGCTGCCTACTGGGCTCCACCCAGATAGGCGGGGTATAAGAACCCGGGTTTCTCCCAGCAGCTGCATTCTGCAACTGAGCTGCTGGGGAACAAGTCTGCTCAATAAAGCCTCGATTGAAGTTCTCTACGTCTCGCCTCGTGTATGATCGATGGTGCTACAATTTATTGAGCAGACTTAAGAAAAAAAGGAATATGGAGCTCCGGATCGCCCCGTAGTGCCTGTGAATTGGCCCCCAAGCAGCTAACGCAACATCGGCGTTTAAGCACTGGCTGGCGTGCTTTGAGGGATACCACCGAACGGCCCCCGGCAGACCAACAGAAGACCAAAAGATGCAGGTCCTGCATTCCAGGGTGAGTCCTGAAATCTACTCACTCATCGAGGACGCGGAAGATTTCCCAGCAGCGATCAACTTGCTGAGACCTACATTCGGCCCGCCAACCAGGTCTATGCACGCTACCAGCTCGCGACGAGACGACAAATCCCCGGGGAATCGCTAGACGAATTCTACAATGCTCTAACGATCCTGGGAAGACACTGCAACTGCCCAGCGGTAACGGTGAATGAACACACGGAGCTCCTGATCAGAGACGCGTACGTAGCAGGTTTGGCATCATCGCAAATTCGCCAGAGACTTTTAGAGAAAGACTCTCTCGGACTCACAGAGGCACGGGCCCTTGCAGCCTCCCTCGACGTGGCCTCCCAAAACGCCCGCGCCTATGCCCCCGACCGCACTACAGCCCTTTGGGCTCCGTGGGCCCCCGCCACGACCGACCCCCCGGCATGCCCCATCTCCCCGCAAGCATGCGTGGCCAGAATCCCAGACCACCCAGGGGGGCCCCGCTGCTATTTTTGCGGGCAGCCGAAACACCCTCGCCAGCGCTGCCCGGCCCGCTCGGCCACCTGTAAAAGCTGCGGCAAAAAGGGGCACTACGCAGCGGTGTGCCAGTCCCGTGGGGTCGCCGCTATCTCCGGGGAAGAAACGGGACCACGGACTCAACCCCCCCAGCGACCCACGTGCGGCCAACGGGCGCTGCCATTTTGGACCCCGGACACCACGAGGGGGGGGACGGGCGCCGCCATCTTCCTACCCACGGGCAGCGTGCGATCCATGGGAGCGGCCATTTTGTCCACCCCCGGCCGCGTGCGACCCATGGGAATGGCCATTTTGTCCACCCCCGACCGCGTGCGATCCATGGACGCCGCCATCTTGGCTGACAGGCAAGGACCCCAGCGTAGACGGCTCCACACTGCCTGAAGACAACAACCAGATGCACCAACCACGTCTGGCATCGGTGACCCTGGACCAGTCGCGGCCCCGGACGCTTCAGACAACAACGACGAAGGTGCTGGTGAACGGGCACGAGACGTCGTGGTTGATCGACTCGGGAAGCACGGAGAGTTTTATTCATCCGGACACGGTAAGACGCTGTTCCCTTGTAATTCGTCCAAGCACCCAAAAAATATTCCTGGCGGCGGGGTCCCACTCCGTTGCAATCAAAGGGTTCTGCATCGCAAATCTAACGGTGCAGGGGAGAGAGTTCAAAAATTACCGTCTGTATGTCCTCCCCCACCTCTGCGCTCCCACCCTCCTGGGGTTGGATTTCCAATGCAACCTCCAGAGCTTAACATTCAAATTTGGCGGCCCTATACCCCACTGACTATCTGCGGCCTCGCGACCCTCAAGGTCGAACCGCCCTCCTTGTTTGCGAACCTCACCCCGGATTGCAAACCCGTCGCCACCAGGAGCAGACGATACAGCACCCAGGACCGGACGTTTATCAGGTCCGAAGTCCAGCGGCTGCTGAAGGAAGGCATAATCCAGGCCAGCAATAGTCCCTGGAGAGCCCAGGTGGTAGTTGTGAAGACCGGGGAGAAGCAGAAGATGGTCGTAGACTACAGTCAGACCATCAAAGGTACACGCAGCTAGATGCGTACCCTCTTCCCCGCATATCCGACATGGTCAATCGGATTGCACAGTACAAGGTCTTCTCCACCGTGGACCTTAAGTCCGCCTACCACCAGCTCCCCATTCGCCCCAGTGACCGCAAGTACACTGCCTTCGAAGCAGACGGGCGGCTATACCACTTTTTAAAAAAATATATATTTTATTAAAGTTTTTCGATCAAGCTGAAACAAGATTTTCCCATTTTACAACTTTGTAATAAGATATACATTGATCGTTTTTTAAATAAATAATATGCTAACTAACAGCAACTGCCAACAACAAAATAAGAAACAACAGAAATAGTAACTAAAATAGTAACTTCGTAAACTCTAATATAAATAACTAATATATAAACACACACATAAAACCCCTGAGGACCCAAGTGAGTCCTCCCCCCACCCTCCCCCCCCCTCCCCCCTGGGTTGCTGCTGCTACCTTTCCTATTTTCCCTTATCGCTCTGCGAGATAGTCGAGGAATGGTTGCCACCGCCTGGTGAACCCTTGAGCCGAACCTCTTAGTGCGTACTTTATCCGCTCCAATTTTATGAACCCTGCCATGTCGTTTATCCAGGCCTCCACTCCCGGGTGTTTAGCTTCTTTCCACATAAGTAGAATCTTTCGCCGGGCTACTAGGGACGCAAAGGCCAAAACATCAGCCTCTCTCGCCTCCTGCACTCCCGGCTCATCTGCAACCCCAAATATAGCCAACCCCCAGCCTGGTTCGACCCGGATCCCCACCACCTTTGAAATCACTTTTGCCACACCCACCCAGAACCCATGCAATACCGGACATGACCAAAACATGTGGGTGTGGTTCGCCGGGCTTCCCGCGCATCTCCCGCACCTATCCTCCACTCCAAAAAATCTACTCAGCCTTGCTCCAGTCATATGCGCCCTGTGTAGAACCTTGAATTGTATCAGGCTGACCCTGGCACACGAGGACGAAGAGTTTACCCTACTTAGGGCATCTGCCCACAGCCCCTCCTCGATCTCTTCCCCCAGAACCTCCTTTCATTTTCCCTTATATATATCTGACATCCTACCATCACCCACCCATGCCCCCAAAATCACTCTGTCCTGGATCTCTTGCGCCGGGAGCTGCGGAAATTCCCTCACCTGGGGCGTCATTCTCCGACCCCCCAGAGGGTCGGAGAATGGCCGTTGGCCGCCGTGAATCCCGCCCCCGCCGGTTGCCGAAGTCTCCGAAGGGAGAAAAGTCGGCGGGGCGTTAATGGCGCCGCTGCCGCGGAGAATGTCACGGGTCTGCGCAAGGCAGCCGATTTTCGGCCTGCCGATATTCTCCCTTCCGGATGGGCCGAAGTCCCGTCGACGTGATGACCGTTCACGTCGACGTAAATTAAACCTCCTTTTCATCGGCGTGACCCGGTGCTCCAGGCTCACGCCGACCAGCGTGGAGGTGAGTGACGGCCTGGGAGGTTGGCTCTGGGCAGGCAATGGCGTGGCCGCAGTCTGAATGCGTGAGGAGAGGTGTGTCTCGGGTTGTGTGTGTGTGTGTGGCTGGGCTCCGGGGGAGTGCCGGGAGGGGGTCCGTGCCGGGGTGGAGGTTGGGGGGGGGGGGTCCGTGCCGGGGTGGAGGTTGGGGGGGGTCCGTGCCGGGGTGGAGGTTGGGGGGGGGTCCATTCTGGGGTGGAGGTTGGGGGGGGGGGTCCGTGCCGGGGTGGAGGTTGGGGGGGGGGTCCGTGCTGGGGTGGAGGTTGGGGGGGGCCGTGGCGGGGTGGAGGTTGGGTGGGGGGGGGGTCCGTGCCGTGCCGGGGTGGAGGTTGGGGGTTGGGGGGGGTCCGTGCTGGGGTGGAGGTTGGTGGGGGGGGGGGGTCCGTGCCGGGGTGGAGGTTGGGGGGGGGGGTTCCGTGCCGGGGTGGAGGTTGGAGGGGGGGTCCGTGCCGGGGTGGAGGTTGGGGGGGGGTCCGTGCTGGGGTGGAGGTTAGGGGGGGTCCGTGCTGGGGTGGAGGTTGGGGGGGGTCCGTGCTGGGGTGGAGGTTGGGGGGGGGGGTCCGTGCCGTGCCGGGGTGGAGGTTGGGGGTTGGGGGGGGGTCCGTGCTGGGGTGGAGGTTGGGGGGGTTCCGTGCTGGGGTGGAGGTTGGGGTGGGGGGGGGTCCGTGCCGGGGTGGAGGTTGGGGGGGGGGTCCGTGCCGGGGTGGAGGTTGGGGGAGGGTCCGTGCTGGGGTGGAGGTTGGGGGGGGGGGGTCCGTGCGGGCCGGGGTGGAGGTTGGGGGTTGGGGGGGTCCGTGCTGGGGTGGAGGTTGGGGGGGGGGTCCGTGCCGTGGTGGAGGTTGGGGGGGGATCCGTGCTGGGGTGGAGGTTGGGGGGGGGTCCGTGCCGAGGAGGGGGATGGGAGGGCAAGTGAGTTGGTCCACCTGGCCAGGTGCCAGCCTCCAACAGTTGGACCCATGCGGTCCATGCCACCTGACTGGGGGGAGGAGGGGATATGGGCAATGATGACATGTCGTCGTTCCCCTCCCCCCCACCAGGCCGTCATGTTTTCGGATCATCCAGCGATGTTGGCCACCGTGGTGGCAGCCGCTCATGTCTATGTTGCCCTGGATGAGGAGGAGGAGGAGCGTGCCAGAGAGGCGGCGCAGGCTGCCGCAGAGGGGCAGGCGGCAGCCGCCCAGGCTGGAGGGACACCTGACCGACAGGACGAGGAGGGGGAGGAGGACGTCGCGGCCCCACGGCAACGGAGGCACCCGAGGGCGCCCCGTGTGTACCGGCCCCGGCAGTCATACCAGGACCTCACGGACCGGGAATGCAGGAGGAGACGCCGGATGAGCCAGGAAACCGTGGCACACATCTGCCACCTGCTGGCACACCTGTCACCGCGTGGCACTGGCGGGGGACACCCTCTCCCCGTGTCCGTCTAGGTTACGGTGGCCCTGAACCTTTATGCAACGGGGTCATTCCAGGCACCGAGTGGGGACCTGTCCGGCATATCGCAGACATCGGTGCACCGGTGCATCCGGGCAGTGACAGATGCCCTATATGCCATGGCGCACCGCTACATCCGCTTCCCCGTGGACCGGGCCAGCCAAGATGCCCGGGCCGTGGGCTGCTCTGCCGTGGCCAGGTTCCCCATGGTCCAGGGCGCGATCGATGGGGTGCACATCGCCGTGCGGCCACCTGCAGATAACAGGGCCATGTTCACTAATAGGAAGGGGACCTATTCGATGAACGTACAGGTGGTCTGCGACCACCGCATGATGATCCTGCACGTCTGCGCCCGTCACCCAGGCAGTGTACACGACTCATTCGTGTTGTCGCGGTCATCCATCCCCGGCATGTACGAGGGACACCATCCCCGGCTGAGGGGCTGGTTGCTGGGCGACAGGGGCTACCCATTGCGATCGTGGCTGATGACGCCTATACGGAGGCCACGCAATGAGGCGGAGAACCGCTACAATGATGCCCATGTAGCGACAAGGGGAGTGATCGAGAGGTGTTTTGGCGTGCTGAAGATGCGTTTCAGGTGCCTGGACCTCTCTGGGGGCGCCCTCCAGTATCGGTCAGATAGGGTCGGCCGCATCATTGTGGTGTGCTGCGTCCTGCACAACATAGCCCAGCAGAGGGGCGATGTGCCGCAGGCAGAGGAGGGCGGAGTGGAGGAGCAGCAGGAAGAGGCCCAGTCCTCCCCAGAAGAGGGGGATGGGGGCAATGGTCAGGGCAGACGGGGTAGACACAAGCGGGTGGCTGTCCACCGTTACCGGCTGGCCCAGCGGGCACGGGACAGACTGATAGACGCCCGCTTCACTGACTAGATGGGCGTGGGAATCGGGTAGTATGGCCACAGACCGCACACCATGGCAACAGCCGACCACCCACACCCCCCACCCATCCACCCACCCAGCACCCTCACCCCTCTCCCCAACCCCACCCACCCCACCCGCATGCACCCCCCCCCCCCCCCCGCCCCCCCCCCGCATTGCCGATCCACCTGCGGCACAACGGGCCGGGCTCACACAGTTGCGGGTGGACGCGTGTCTATCGCAGGCCATGGAGGATGATGACAACCCGCCCTGCGATGAGCTCCTGGCTCTACATCGTTGGGCTATGTCTGACCCATGGCCACAGTACCACCATCCACCCGGACCATCCCTGCCTGCGGCTGTGACACTGCAGCGCACGGTCCCGTCCTCTGCCCGGGGGATGTTGATGGCGGCCCAGGGGGAAGGGGACAGACTCACCTGGGGCTGAGGTAAGACCACCCCTCACACACACACTTGCGCTCAACGTACATGACACCCCCGCACACTTTGGACAGAGCACAAAGGCAGCTTCGGTAGGTGTAACATTGACTTTAATAACCAAAGGAGTTCATGCACGTGCCCTAGCCCCTAAAACTCATCTGTGCCCTGCACCCGTGCCAACTTATTCAGTGTCTAATTGTTAGGCCTTACGGGCCCTTTGACTACGTCTACATGGTTCCCCAGACGGTACAGCAGAACTGGAGGTGGACTCCTGTGATTCCTGCCCTCTGACACTGGATCCCTTTGGCGGCCGTTTCCTGGGGCGTCCTGGCCTAGATGGGCCAGGCTGCGGCCCGGGCAACTGGGTTGGCGAACTGCCAGCCTGTCTTGCCCGTTGCCCACCCGATGCACCTGGGACGGAAGTGGGGGGGAGTCCGAGGTGTCGCGGTGTACCGGGACCTCCCCTATAGAGGGAGCCGGGACGGACCACACCACCTCCTCCTCCCTCGGGGTGCCCGATGGCCCCCAGGCCTCTACATGGGTGGGGGATGCGAACGGACTGGCCATCCGACGCCCCCCCAACATCTGGTGCTGCCAGTCCTGGAGGCCCGTGCTGGTATCGACAGGGGTCTGCAGGAACCCGGGATCCATCTGGGCGGCAGATGTTCGCTTGGGCTGGGCTGCCCTCCGACAGCCCGGTCCCTCTGCTGCTCCTACCTCCACCTGCTGTACCGGGACGGCTGTGTTGTGCGCATCAGTGAGTGTACCAGACGCCTCATCACTAAAGTGCCCAACCGTGGTGAGTGTTTCTGCGATGGTGGAGGGTGTTGGTGACAGCAGTGGCGTTGTGTCGTGCTCTTCGTCCCACTCTGAGTCCATGGCACTTTGGGGTGGGGGTTCGTCTCCACCCATCCACTCTGAGTCACTGTCCGGTATTTCGTCTTCCTGGGTAGTGCTGTCCCGGGTAGGGATGTCCTGGGTAGTGGTGTCCTGGGTAGTGGTGTCCTGGGTAGTGGTGTCCTGGCTCGGATGTGACGGGGGCCTGTGGCTGCCCCCCTCGTCGCTGGGTGGTCGCTCCCGCACGTGACGGGGGTGTCGTCTCCCTGTTGCTCCAGGTCTCTCCGTCTCCCGTGGTGTGCGAGGGGCATCCTGCGGGCGTCGCATGCTGGAGGGTCCGGGTCTCTCCGTCTCCCGTGGTCTCCGAGGGGCATCCTGCGGGCGTCGCATGCTGGAGGGTACGGGTCTCTCCGTCTCCCGTGGTCTCCGAGGGGCATCCTGCGGGCGTCGCATGCTGGAGGGTGCGGGTCTCTCCGTCTCCTGTGGTCTCCGAGGGGCATCCTGCGGGCGTCGCATGCTGGAGGGTGCGGGTCTCTCCCTCTCCTGTGGTCTCCGAGGGGCATCCTGCGGGCGGTCTGCATCTGCGGGGATGGGTGCCTGGACGTTTGGTCCTGCGATACACAATGAAGCATCAGGCAGTGATCAGGTGATACGGGGGAGGGGGATATAGGGGAGGAGGGATATGGGGACGGGCTGTCGGTGGCTCACTTGCTACTATGCCCCCGACCTCTGCATCAGCAACCTCCCGGTCCTCAGGTCCTCCAGCCAGTTCCAGGGCCCTTTCCTCGTGTACGGTCAGTGGCCTCTCATCAGCGGGCCCTCCTCCAGTCCTCACATGCTCCTTATTGTTGTGTGCGCGCTTCTCCTGTGGGGGGGCAGGGGTAAAAGGCAACAGTGTTAGGCAGGTATATGAATGCATGCCATCGGTTGCGCGCGCATTGCAGAGGTTAAGGTTAGGGCTGGATTCACTTGGGGATATGGGGGAGGGGGGATATGGGGTAGGGGGGGGATATGGGGGAGGGGGGGATATGGGGGATATGGGGGAGGGGGGAATATGGGGGATATGGGGGAGGGGGGATATGGGGGAGGGGGGATATGGGGAGGGGGATATGGGGGATATGGGGAGGGGGGATATGGGGGAGGGGGGATATGGGGGAGGGGGGATATGGGGAGGGGGGGATATGGGGAGGGGGATATGGGGAGGGGGAAATGGGGAGGGGGATATGGGGGAGGGGGGATATGGGGGAGGGGGGATATGGGGGAGGGGGGATATGGGGGATATGGGGAGGGGGGATATGGGGGAGGGGGGATATGGGGGAGGGGTGATATGGGGGATATGGGGGAGGGGGGATATGGGGAGGGGGGATATGGGGAGGGGGGATATGGGGAGGGGGGATATGGGGGAGGGGGATATGGAGGATATGGGGGAGGGGGGGATATGGGGAGGGGGGATATGGGGATATGGGGGATATGGGGGAGGGGGGATATGGGGAGGGGGGATATGGGGAGGGGGGATATGGGCGAGGGGGGATATGGGCGAGGGGGGATATGGGGGAAATGGGGAGGGGGGATATGGGGGAGAGGGGATATGGGGGATATGGGGGAGGGGGGATATAGGGGATATGGGGGAGGCGGGATATGGGGGAGGGGGGATAAGGGGGATATGGGGGTGGGGGATATGGGGAGGGGGGATATGGGGAGGGGGGATATGGGGATATGGGGGAGGGGGATATGGGGGATATGGGGAGGGGGGATATGGGGGAGGGGGGATATGGGGGATATGGGGGAGGGGGATATGGGGGAGGGGGGATATGGGGGAGGGGGGATATGGGGATATGGGGAGGGGGATATGGGGGATATGGGGGAGGGGGGATAAGGGGGATATGGGGAGGGGGGATATGGGGGAGGGGGATATGGGGGAGGGGGGATATGGGGGAGGGGGATATGGGGGAGGGGGGATGTGGGGGAGGGGGGATATGGGGGAGGGGGGATATGGGGGATATGGGGAGGCAGGATATGGGGAGGGGGATATGGGGGATATGGGGAGGGGGGATATGGGGGATATGGGGAGGGGGGATATGGGGAGGGGGATATGAGGGAGGGGGATATGGGGAGGGGGGTATGGGGGATATGGGGGAGGGGGGTTTGGGGGATATGGGGGAGGGGGATATGGGGGAGGGGGGATATGGGGAGGCTCATCCTGCCTGCTCTGACAAGGTCGTTCACCTTGTGGCACTGGGTGCCTGTCCGTGGTGTCAGGGCCACAGCGGTGACGGCCTCTGCCACTTCCCTCCACAGACGCCGGCTGTGGCATGGGGCAACTCTGCGGCCGTGCCCGGGATACAGGGCGTCCCTCCTCTGCTCCACCGCGTCCAGGAGCGCCTCCACATCCCGTGACTCGAACCTAGGGGCTGAGCGACGGCCAGCCATCCAGTCGGGTGTTGCGGTCGGGTGTTCCGGTCGGGTGGGGGGGAGCAGCGCGGCCTTATGAGCCGTCACGCCGTGCAGCGCGTATGACGCTGCACGGCGTGAACCACTGCACAAGCGCGGATCCCGTTACGTCGCTGCTAGCCCATTTCGGGCCGGAGACTATCGACCCATTTTTCCGACGTGACGCAAGTCGGATTTGCGCCGTTTTTTGCGCCGATCGGCGGACTTTCCGCCGATAACGGAGAATTTCGCCCCTGATGTCTCACAAATGCCCTCACTTGCATATAACGAAATGCATTCCCAGGTGGCAACCCATATTTTTCTGTCAGTACTCCCAGACTCGCGAACGTCCCGTCAAAGAACAAGTCCTTCAATTTCGCAATTCCTGCTCGCTGTCAAGATTTAAATCCCCCATCTATCTTTCCTGGGACGAACCTATAGTTGTTCCTTATCGGGGACCACACCGAGGCATCCGTCACTCCCTTGTGTCGTCTCCACTGCCCCCAGATTTTCAAAGTTGCCACCACCACTGGGTTTGTGGTGTATTTTTTCGGGGAGAACAGTAAAGGCGCCATTGCCAGTGCTTTTAGGCTAGTTCCCCTACAGGACGCCATCTCAAGTCTTTTCCACGCCGCTCCTTCCCCTTCCCTCATCCACTTACATATCATTGACACGTTGGCGACCCAATAATAATCACCTAGACTCGGCAGTGCCAGTCCCCCTCTGTCCTTACTACGCTGCAGGAACCCCCTCTTTACTCTTGGGGTCTTTCCAGTCCACACAAAGCTCATAATGCTCTTGTCCACCTTCTTAAAAAAGGCCTTTGTAATCAGTACAGGGAGGCACTGGAACACAAAAAGAAACCTCGGAAGGACAACCATTTTAACCGCCTGCACCCTGCCTGCCAATGACAGGGGCGCCATGTCCCACCTCCTAAAGTCCTCTTCCATCTGCTCTACCAATCGTGCCAGGTTTAGCTTATGCAAGGTTCCCCAGTTCCTGGCCACCTGGATCCCTAAATACCGGAAATCCCTTGTTACCCTCCTCAACGGTAAATCGTCTATTCCCCTGCCTTGTTCCCCAAGGTGCATCACAAACAGTTCACTCTTCCCCATATTCAATTTATATCCTGAAAATTCTCCAAACTCCCTGAGTGTCTGCATTATCTCAGGCATCCCCTCCACTGGGTCCGCGACATACAACAACAAATCATCCACGTATAATGACACCCGATGCTCTTCTCCTCCTCTAAGTACCCCCCTCCACTTCCTAGAGCCCCTCAGCGCTATGGCCAGTGGCTCAATTGCCAACGCAAACAGTAACGGGGACAGGGGACATCCCTGTCTTGTACCCCTATATAGTCGGAAGTAGTCAGATCGTTGCCTATTTGTAATCACACTTGCCACCGGGGCCCTGTATACGAGCTGAACCCATCTAATGAACCCCTCTCCAAATCCAAATCTCCTCAGTACTTCCCACAGGTAGTCCCACTCCACTCTATCAAATGCTTTCTCTGCATCCATCGCCACACTATCTCCGCCTCCCCCTCCGGTGAGGGCATCATCATCACCCCCAGCAGCCTCCGTATATTAGCATTCAATTGTCTCCCTTTAACAAACCCCGTTTGATCATCATGCACCACCCCCGGGACACAGTCCTCTATCCTCGTCGCCATCACCTTGGCCAAAAGCTTGGCATCTACGTTCAGGAGGGAAATAGGCCTGTATGACCCGCACTGCAGCGGGTCTTTGTCTCTTTTCAAGATCAGCGATATCGTCGCCTCCGACATAGTCGGGGGTAGTGTCCCCCTTTCCCTAGCCTCATTAAAGGTTCTCGTCAGAAGTGGGGCCAGCAGGTCCACGTATTTCCTATAGAACTCCACCGGGAACCCATCCGGTCCCGGGGCCTTCCCTGCCTGCATGTTCCCAATTCCTTTTACCACCTCCTCCACCTCAATCTGCGCTTCCAGTCCTATCATCTCCTGCTCCTCAACCTTCGGGAACTCCAGCTGGTCTAGGAAACGCATCATTCCCTCTTTCCCTTCCGGGGGTTGAGCCTTATATAGCCTCTCATAAAATACCTTAAACATCCCGTTCACCCTCTCCGCTCCCCGTCCCATCTTTCCCTCCTCGTCCCTAACCCCTCCGATCTCTCTCACCGCCCCCCTCTTCCTAAGTTGTTGGGCCAACAGCCGGCTCGCCTTTTCTCCATATTCATACTGCACTCCCTGCGCCTTCCTCCAATGTGCCTCCGCCTTACCCGTGGTCAACAAGTCAAAGTCCGTGTGCAATCTTCGTCTTTCCCTGTATAGCCCTTCATCTGGAGCCGCCGCATATTGCCTATCCACCCTCAAAATCTCCCTCAACAATCTCTCCCTTTCTTTACCCTCTTGTTTCCCCTTATGGGCCCTTATGGAGATCAGTTCCCCTCTAACCACCGCCTTCAGCGCCTCCCAGACCACTCCCACCTGGACCTCTCCGTCATCATTAATCTCAAGGTACCTTTCAATACATCCCCTCACCCTTACACATAGCCCCTCGTCCGCCAACAGTCCCATATCTAATCTCCAGAGTGGGTGCTGTTCCCTTTCCTCTCCTACTTCCAGATCTACCCAATGTGGGGCATGATCTGAAATGGCTATAGCCGAATACTCCGTTCCTGCCACCTTCGGGATCAGCGCCCTCCCCAGGACAAAGAAGTCTATCCGGGAGTACACTTTGTGGACATGGGAGAAGAAGGAAAACTCTTTACTCCTTGGCCTAGTAAATCTCCAGGGATCCACTCCTCCCATCTGCTCCATAAAGCCCTTAAGCACCTTGGCCGCTGCCGGCCTCCTCCCGGTCCTAGATCTAGACTGGTCCAGCCCTGGGTCCAGCACCGTGTTGAAGTCCCCCCCCCCCATTACCAACTTTCCCATCTCCAGGTCCGGGATGCGCCCCAACATACGCTTCATAAAGTTTGCGTCATCCCAGTTCGGGGCATATACATTCACCAGCACCACCGCCTCACCTTGCAATCTGCCACTCACCATCACGTATCTACCCCCACTGTCCGCCACTATGGTCTTCGCCTCAAACAATACCCGTTTCCCCACCAGTATTGCCACCCCTCTATTTTTCGCATCCAAGCCCGAGTGGAATACCTGTCCCACCCATCCTTTTCTTAATCTGACCTGATCCGCCAGTTTCAGGTTCGGCTCCTGAAGCATGACCACGTCTGCCTTTAGCTTCTTTAGGTGCGCAAGTACCCTTGCCCTCTTAATCGGCCCATTGAACCCTCTCACGTTCCACGTGATCAACCGGGTTGGGGGGCTCTTTTACCCCCCCCCCCACCCTCGTCGGCTAGCCACCCCCTTTTTTAGACCAGCTCCTCACCTGGTTCCCACGCACCCGCTTATCCCCCCGACGGCGCCCTCCCGTCCCGACCATCCCATCCCGTAACAGCTCCCCCTTCCCCTTAGCAGCAGCAACCCAGTTAACCCCCCCACCCCCCGCTAGATCCCTCTCTAGCTTAGTTGCTCCCCCCATATTGCTTCCGGAAGTCAGCAAACTCTGGCTGACCTCGGCTTCCCCCGTTAATCCTTAGCCTCCCATTATGTGAGGCCCCCTCCTTCCTGCGCCCTCTTTTCCCACCACAATTTCCATAGCGCGGGAACAAAGCCCGGGCTTCCCTCTCGGCCCCGCCCCTGATGGCGCAGCTCCCTCTCTCCTTCCCCCTCCCCTTCCCCACCGGCGGCCACATTTCTTCGTGTGTGTCCCCTTCGAGGGGAAAGAAAATTTTCCCCCATCTGATTCACAGTCCCTTGCCACCACCTCACTACTTCATTTCAAACACTCTTTCTCCAATCTAGTCCAGCTTCTCCTCTTCAATAAATGCCCACGCCTCTTCTGCCGTCTCAAAGTAGTGGTGTTTACCCTTGTGTGTAACCCAGTCTTGCCGGCTGCAACATTCCGAACTTCACTTTCCTCTTGTGGAGCACCGCCTTGGCCCGATTGAAACTCGCCCTCCTTCTCGCCACCTCCGCACTCCAATCCTGATACACGCGGATCACCGCGTTCTCCCACCTGCTGCTCCGTGCCTTTTTCGCCCATCTCAGGACCATCTCCCTGTCCTTGTATCGGTGGAACCTCACCACTATTGCTCGAGGTATTTCTCCTGCCTTTGGTCTTCTCACGAGGACTCGATACGCTCCCTCCACTTCCAGGGGGCCCGTCGGGGCCTCAGCTCCCATTGAGATATGGAGCATCGTGCTCACATACGCCCCAACGTCCGCTCCCTCTGCCCCTTCGGGAAGGTCCAAGATTCTTAAGTTCTTCCTCCTCGAGCTATTTTCCAGGGCTTCCAGTCTCTCCATACACCTCTTATGCAGTGCCTCGTGCGTCTCCGTCTTCACCACCAAGCCCTGTATCTCGTCCTCATTTTCGGCAGCTTTTGCCTTCACTCCACGGAGCTCCATCTCTTGGGTCTTCTGCGCCTCCTTTAACCCCTCAATCGTCTGCAGCATCGGCGCCAGCACCTCCTTCTTGAGCTCCTCCACACATCGCCGGAGGAACTCCTCCTGTTCCAGGCCCCATACCAACTGGCCTCCCTCTGCCGCCATCTTGCTTCTCACTTCCCTTCTTTGCCGCTGCTCCAGAGGATCCTCCGCAATCTGGCCACTATTATCTCTTCTGTCCATTCACATCCGGGGGGACTCCCTTCTATGTCGCCTCACAGTGGGTTTAGCCTTCGAAAATTGCCGTTGGGACTCCCGATAAGAGCCCAAAAGTCCGTTAAAACGGGAGGTGCCGAAACGTGCAACTTAGCTGGTCATCGCCGCACCCGGAAGTCCTATACCACTTTTTAAGGGTTCCATTCGGCGTCACGAATGGAGTCTCGGTCTTCCAACGGGAGATGGACCGAATGGTTGACCAGCACGGTTTACGGGCCACGTTTCCGGACCCCGACAACATCACCATCTGCGGCCACGACCAGCAGGACCACGACGCCAACCTCCGAAAATTCCTCCAGACCGCTAACGCCCTCAACCTCACCTACAACGAGGAAAAATACGTGTTTAGCACCGACCGTCTAGCCATCTTGGGCTACGTAGTGCGTAATGGAGTGATAGGCCCCGACCCTGAACGCATGCCCTCATGGAGTTCCCTCTCCCCCACTGTGCCAAAGCCCTGAAACGCTGCCTGGGCTTCTTTTCTTATTACGCCCAGTGGGTTCCTCAATACGTAGATAAGGCCCACCCACTAATCCAATCCACTACTTTTCCCCTGTCGACAGCCGCATCAAAGTGGATATCGCAAAGGCCACGATGCGCGCCATGGACGAGTCCCTCCCCTTCCAAGTCGAGAGCGACGCATCCGACGTAGCTCTGGCGGCCACCCTCAACCAAGCAGGCAGACCCGTGGCCTTTTTCTCCCGGACCCTCCACGCTTCAGAAATTCGCCACTCCTTGGTAGAAAAGGGGGCCCAAGCCATAGTGGAAGCTGTGCGACATTGGAGGCATTACCTGGCCGGTAGGAGATTCACTCTCCTCACTGACCAACGGTCGGTTGCCTTCATGTTCGATAATGCACGCGGGGCAAGATAAAGAACGACAAGATCCTGCGGTGGAGGATCGAACTCTCCACCTACAACTATGAGATCTTGTACCGTCCCGGAAAGCTGAACGAACCGTCCGATGCCCTATCTCGCGGCACATGTGCCAACGCACAAGTGGACTGTCTCCAAGCCCTCCACGAGGACCTCTGCCACCCGGGGATCACTCGGTTCTACCACTTCATAAAGCCCCGCAACCTCCCTTACTCCGTCGAGGAGGTCCGAACAGTCACCAGGAACTGCCAAATCTGCACAGAATGCAAACCGCATTTTTTCAGGCCAGATAGCGCGCACCTGATAAAGGCTTCCCGTCCCTTTGAACGCCTCAGTTTGGATTTCAAAGGCCCCCTACCCTCCACCGATCGCAACACGTACTTTCTTAATGTCGTTGACGAATACTCCCGTTTCCCCTTCGCCATCCCCTGCCCCGACATGACCGCGGCCACGGTCATTAAAGCCCTCTGCACCATCTTTACCCTGTTCAGTTTCCCCGCCTACATCCATAGCGATAGGGGGTCCTCCTTCATGAGTGACGAGCTGCGTCAATTCCTGCTCAGCAAGGGCATAGCCTCGAGCAGGACGACCAGCTACAACCCCCGGGGGAACGGGCAGGTAGAGAGGAAGACCGTCCTACTGGCCCTACGGTCTAGGAGTCTCCCAACTTCATGCTGGCAGGAAGTCCTCCCGGATGCCCTTCATTCTATCCGGTCCTTGCTGTGTACCACCACGAACCAAACGCCTCATGAGCGCCTCCTTGTCTTCCCTAGGAAGTCCGCCTCTGGAACATCACGTCCGACCTGGCTGGCAGCCCCGGGACCCATACTGCTCCGGAAACATGTGCGGGCGCACAAATCAGACCCACTGGTGGAAAAGGTACATCTACTCCACACAAACCCGCAGTGCGCCTATGTGGCGCACCCAGACGGCCGACAGGACACGGTCTCTCTGCGGGACCTGGCGCCCGCCGGAGCTCCCCACACCCCCCCAACACCAATCACCACCCCCTCACTCCCGCCGGTGCACCCCACAGCCCACCCCTTACCCGGGGGGATCGGTTCTCCTCCCAGGCCCCCTCAGGAGTAAGGAAACAGGGATGGACAGCGCGATGCTCCCAGAGTCGACCGGACCCGAGCCAGCACCACCACCATCACCATCCGGGCTGAGACGATCGGAAAGGGCGACCAGAGCACCATCTCGACTCATCGAATCGACTTAACATGTATATAATTCAGTGGCCCAGTAAAGCGGCATGGTTGTAAATAGTTAATGCTGCGAATCGGGTTAAGATGTAAATAATTCAGTGGCCCAGTAAAAGCGGCATGGTTGTATATAGTTAAATGGTTAAGGCACCGACCCTGTAAACCCCTACCACCATACCACCCACCACCCCGCCGGGTTCTTTTTTAACAAGGGGTGAATGTGGTGGTATGTATTCGGGGTAATACGGTACACCATGAATGCCGAGGAACTATTGGAGGACAGATGCTGGGTCCTGATTGGATCTGCCGCCTACTGGGCTCCACCCAGATAGGCGGGGTATAAGAACCCGGGTTTCTCCCAGCAGCTGCATTCTGTAACTGAGCTGCTGGGGAACAAGTCTGCTCAATAAAGCCTCGATTGAAGTTCTCTACGTCTCGTCTCGTGTATGATCGATGGTGCTACACACAGTAAATTATGTTTAGTATGAAGCTTTATCTCCTATACATTTGCCCAGTTTATCTCTCAGTTAGTGCTAACATTGATTCCAGCCGCACCGCCTGGGGGAGATACAGCTGCGTGGGAACCGGGTGAGGAGCTGGAAAAAGTGGATGGCTAATCGATAAGGGGGGGGGGGGGTAGGAAGCCCCCCAACCCGGCTGATCACGTGGAACGTGAGAGGGCTGAACGGGCCGATAAAGAGGGCACGGGTACTCGCACACCTTAAGAAACTTAAGGCAGATGTGGTTATGTTACAGGAAACGCACCTGAAACTGATAGACCAGGTTAGGCTACGCAAAGGATGGGTGGGGCAGGTGTTCCATTCGGGGCTAGATGCGAAAAACAGGGGGGTGGCTATATTAGTGGGGAAGCGGGTAATGTTCGAGGCAAAGACTATAGTGGCGGATAACGGGGGCAGATACGTGATGGTGAGTGGCAAACTACAGGGGGAGACGGTGGTCTTGGTAAACGTATATGCCCCGAACTGGGATGAGGCCAATTTTATGAGGCGCATGCTAGGACGCATCCCGGACCTAGAGGTAGGAAAGTTGGTAATGGGGGGAGATTTTAATACGGAGTTGGAACCAGGGCTGGATAGGTCGAAGTCCAGGACTGGAAGGAGGCCGGCAGCAGCCAAGGTACTTAAAGATTTTATGGAGCAGATGGGAGGTGTGGACCCGTGGAGATTTAGCAGACCTAGGAGTAAGGAGTTCTCGTTTTTCTCCTATGTCCATAAAGTCTACTCGCGAATAGACTTTTTTGTGCTGGGAAGGGCGTTGATCCCGAAGGTGAGGGGAACGGAGTATACGGCTATAGCCATTTCGGATCACGCTCCACACTGGGTAGACTTGGAGATAGGGGAGGAAACAGGAGGGCGCCCACCCTGGAGAATGGACATGGGACTAATGGCAGATGAGGGGAGGTGTCTAAGGGTGAGGGGGTGCATTGAAAAGTACTTGGAACTCAATGATAATGGGGAGGTCTAGGTGGGAGTGGTCTGGGAGGCGCTGAAGGCGGTGGTTCGAGGGGAGCTGATATCAATAAGGGCACATAAAGGGAAGTAGGAGAGTAAGGAACGGGAGCGGTTGCTGCAAGAACTTTTGAGGGTGGACAGACAATATGCGGAAGCACCGGAGGAGGGACTGTACAGGGAAAGGCAAAGGCTACATGTAGAATTTGACTTGCTGACTACGGGCACTGCAGAGGCACAATGGAGGAAGGCACAAGGTGTACAGTACGAATATGGGGAGAAGGCGAGCAGGTTGCGGGCACACCAATTGAGGAAAAGGGGAGCAGCGAGGGAAATAGGGGGAGTGAGGGATGAGGAAGGAGAGATGGAGCGGGGAGCGGAGAGAGTGAATGGAGTGTTCAAGACATTTTATAAAAAATTATATGAAGCTCAACCCCCGGATGGGAGGGAGAGAATGATGGGCTTTTTGGATCGGCTGGAATTTCCCAAGGTGGAAGAGCAGGAAAGGGTGGGACTGGGAGCACAGATCGAGGTAGAAGAAGTGGTGAAAGGAATTAGGAGCATCCAGGCGGGAAAGGCCCCGGGACCGGATGGATTCCCAGTCGAATTCTATAGAAAATATGTGGGCTTGCTCGCCCCGGTATTGACGAGGACCTTTAATGAGGCAAAGGAAAGGGGACAACTGCCCCCGACTATGTCTGAAGCAACGATATCGCTTCTCTTAAAGAAGGAAAAGGACCCGCTACAATGCGGGTCCTATAGACCTATTTCCCTCCTAAATGTAGATGCCAAGATCCTGGCCAAGGTAATGGCAATGAGAATAGAGGAATGTGTCCCGGGGGTGGTCCACGAGGACCAAACTGGGTTTGTGAAGGGGAGACAGCTGAACACGAATATACGGAGGCTGTTAGGGGTAATGATGATGCCCCCACCAGAGGGGGAAACAGAGATAGTAGTGGCGATGGATGCCGAGAAAGCATTTGATAGAGTGGAGCGGGATTATTTGTGGGAGGTGTTGAGGAGATTTGGTTTTGGAGAGGGGTATGTTAGATGGGTGCAGCTGTTGTATAGGGCCCCGATGGCGAGCGTGGTCACGAATGGACGGGGATCTGCATATTTTCGGCTCCATAGAGGGACAAGGCAGGGATGCCCTCTGTCCCCATTATTGTTTGCACTGGCGATTGAGCCCCTGGCGATAGCGTTGAGGGGTTCCAAGAAGTGGAGGGGAGTACTTAGAGGAGGAGAAGAACACCGGGTATCTTTGTATGCGGACGATTTGTTACTATATGTGGCAGACCCGGCGGAGGGAATGCCAGAAATAATGCGGATACTTGGGGAGTTTGGGGATTTTTCAGGGTATAAATTGAACATGGGGAAAAGTGAGTTGTTTGTGGTGCATCCAGGGGAGCAGAGTAGATAAATAGAGGACCTACCGTTGAGGAAGGTAACAAGGGACTTTTGTTACCTTGGGATCCAGATAGCCAAGAATTGGGGCACATTGCATAGGTTAAATTTAACGCGGTTGGTGGAACAAATGGAGGAGGATTTCAAGAGATGGGATATGGTATCCCTGTCACTGGCAGGGAGGGTGCAGGCGGTTAAGATGGTGGTCCTCCCGAGATTCCTCTTTGTGTTTCAGTGCCTCCCAGTGGTGATCACGAAGGCTTTTTTTAAAAGGATTGAAAAGAGCATCATGGGTTTTGTGTGGGCCGGGAAGCCCCCGAGAGTGAGGAAGGGATTCTTACAGCGTAGCAGGGATAGGGGGGGGCTGGCACTACCAAGCCTAAGTGAGTATTATTGGGCCGCTAATATTTCAATGGTGAGTAAGTGGATGGGAGAGGAGGAGGGAGCGGCGTGGAAGAGATTAGAGAGGGCGTCCTGTAGGGGGACTAGCCTACAGGCTATGGTGACAGCCCCATTGCCGTTCTCACCGAGGAACTACACCACAAGCCCGGTGGCGGTGGCTACACTGAAGATTTGGGGACAGTGGAGACGGCATAGGGGAAAGACTGGAGCCCTGGGGGGGTCCCCGATAAGAAACAACCATAGGTTTGCCCCGGGGGAATGGATGGGGGATATGGAATGTGGCAAAGAGCAGGAATAACGCAACTGAAAGATCTGTTTGTGGATGGGAAGTTCGCGAGTCTGGGAGCGCTGACCGAGAAATATGGGTTGCCCCAAGGGAATGCATTCTGGTATATGCAACTGAGGGCTTTTGCGAGGCAACAGGTGAGGGAATTCCCGCAGCTCCCGACACAAGAGGTGCAGGACAGAGTGATCTCAAAGACATGGGTGGGGGATGGTAAGGTGTCAGATATATATAGGGAAATGAGGGACGAAGGGGAGACTATGGTAGATGAACTAAAAGGGAAATGGGAAGAAGAGCTGGGGGAGGAGATCGAGGAGGGGCTGTGGGCAGATGCCCTAAGCAGGGTAAACTCGTCGTCCTCGTGTGCCAGGCTAAGCCTGATTCAGTTTAAGGTATTACACAGGGCGCATATGACTGGAGCACGGCTCAGTAAATTTTTTGGGGTGGAGGATAGGTGTGCGAGGTGCTCGAGAAGCCCAGCGAATCATACCCATATGTTTTGGTCATGCCCGGCACTACAGGGGTTTTGGACGGGGGTGACAAAGGTGCTTTCAAAAGTAGTGGGGTCCGGGTCGAACCAAGCTGGGGGTTGGCTATATTTGGGGTTGCACAAGAGCCGGGAGTGCAGGAGGCGAGAGAGGCCGATGTTTTGGCCTTTGCGTCCCTAGTAGCCCGGCGCAGGATATTGCTAATGTGGAAAGAAGCCAAGCCCCCGGGGGTGGAGACCTGGATAAATGACGGCAGGGTTTATAAAGCTAGAGCGGATTAAGTTCGTTCTAAGGGGGTCGGCTCAAGGGTTCACCAGGCGGTGGCAACCGTTCGTCGAATACCTCGCAGAAAGATAGATGGAATGGAAAAAAGAAGGCAGCAGCAGCAGCCCAGATTTGGGGGGGGGGGGGGGGGGGGGGAGGAGGAGGAACCAGAGGAATCTCAGGCTTGTTAATATATACTGTATAATATATATAGGTCGTTGCTACAGATAATTATATATTGGACTGTTAAATTATATTTTTGGAGCGTGTTACTTGTGATAAGGCAGTTGCCAATTAGGGTTAGTTTTCATTTTTGTTATTTATTATTTATTAATTTTCTGTTTATAAAATAGGTCATTGTTATTTGTGTTGTTATAATATTGTGTAAAGGATGCACAATGTACTGTGTTGGTTGACCAAAAATTTTCAATAAAATATTTTATTAAAAAAAAACATTGATTCCAGCCAACTATGGCAAATTTGATAACACTCCTATGAAGCACCCTGGGAGAATTCACAACATTAAAGGTGATATAAAAATGCAAGTTACTGTTTCACTGAAAGACGGTGCTGCCAACAATACAGTACTCAAAGAACAAAGAACAAAGAAATGTACAGCACAGGAACAGGCCCTTCGGCCCTCCAAGCCCGTGCCGACCATACTGCCCGACTAAGCTACAATCTTAAAGAACAAAGAATGTACAGCACCTCCTTCAGTAGTGCACTGTGAATCTCAACCTGGATTTTGTGTTCATGTCTCTGTGGGATGGGGCCTGAGTTCAAGATCATGCAAGAAATAACAGGCTTTTTCCTGTCTCCTGATTGGTCAAGAATGTATTCAGATAATGTGTCAACAGGAAGTTAACAACTTGTATTGTCATGAGACCTTACTTACTGTTTGGCTGACCCATAGCCATCATGATGCACTGCAGCAGAAATGATTACGATTATTGCAGGAACCCCGTAGCCAATGGGGTACATGTATTTTGCATTGCTTTCAAAATTGGGAATTCTCAATTTTCTGATGTTTCTGACCATTAGGTGGAGTTGGATGCCCTCCAGAAACATCCAAATGAATGCGGCCAGGAACAAGTAGTGTAAAAATCCTGCTATCATCCCACACAGCACCTGAAACAATAAGGAATGCCATGAGAACCTTTCACAGACCGTTTAACGTTGTCTTTCCAATGATATAATTTCATGTTCAGTACTGATATGTTTGCACACAAGAACAGAAGGCCATCCATCCTCTCGAGCCTGTTCGGCCATAACATCCGTACCACATAAGTGCCAGGCAATGACCATCTCCAACAAGAGAGAATCTAACCATCGCCCCTTGACATTCAATGACATCACCATCACTGAATTCCCCCACTATCAACATCCTGGGGGCTTACCATTGACAGAAACTGAGCTGGACTTGTCATATAAATACTGTAGCTACAAGAGCAGGAGAGAGGCTTTGAGTTCTACAGTGATTAACTCAACTACTAACTCCCCGAAGGCTGTGCACCATTTACAAGGCGCAAGTCAGGACTGTGATGGAATACTCAGTCTGGATGGCTGTGGTTCACAACATTCAAGAAACTTGACAACATCCAGAACGAATTAGCCCACTTGATTGGCACCCATTTACCAACTTAAACATTTGCACCCTCCAGCACTGACGCACAGTGGCAGCCGTGTGTAATATCTACTAGATGCTCTGCTGCAACTCATCAAGGCTACCTCGACAGCACATTCCAAATCTATGAACTCTAACGTCTAAAAGGATAAGGGCAGAAGATGCATGGAAACAGAACCACCAGAAAGATCCCTTCCAAACCACTCACCATCCCGGCTTGCAACTATATCGCCATTCCTTTACTGTCGTTAGGTGAAAATACTGGAACTTCTTCCCTAACAGCATTGTGGGTGTTGCTGCACCACAGGGACTGCAGCGGTTCTAGAAGGCAGCTCACCATCACCTTCTCAAAGGCAATTAGAGACAGGCAACAAATGGAGGCCTAGCCAGCGATGCCCACATCCATGAACGAATTAAAAGAAAATTCGATCAGGGCTGACCTCAAACCCAAATCCATTTAGCCATCTTTGTTCTGTATCCAGTAACGCAAAATCTAACAAAAATCTATTGACCTCAGTCTTGTGTCAACTCCATCCCAGGATTGGGTAGAATGGTGGTTTTACACCCTACCAAAGATTAATTCTGGAAAGGCAGCATGTGGCGCAGTGGTTACCACTGGGACTGCGGCGCTGAGGACCCGGGTTTGAATCCCGGCCCTGGGTCACTGTCCGTGTGGAGTTTGCACATTCTCCCCGTGTTTGCATGGATGTCACCCCCACAACCCAAAGATGTGTTGGTTTGGTGGATTGGCCACGCTAAATTGCCCCTTAATTGGCAAAAAAAAAAAATTGGGTACTCTTAAAAAAAAAAAATTATTTTAAATTGATTCTGGAAACTTGGCTGAGGGTGAAAACCAGCCTTGCACCTGATCCCATCAGTTTCCATATTGTTAGGTTAATATCTCCTCCACCAACGTTTTCTGATCTCCTTTCTGCCAAATTTTATATAATTTTGGATCACAAACATGCGCAGTGCGCTCCCAATATGACCCCCACCCCCCCACCCCACCTCGTGCACCACTGGCTATGGAGGGGACTCTTACCCGGTTTTCGGTTCTGTTGACCCCGGTTATGAAGAGCAGCTCTGCCAGAAAGAGACTCAGACACAGCTGTGTGTGGGTCGCAGTTACAGCGCTCTTAAGTTGCTTCGCAAAAACAAAAATTCCAATAGCAATAGCGAGACACACCAGCGATACAGAAATCCCGACAAGTGTGATTATAGAAAGAGCAGCCGATTTTGTCTACAGGAGAAACACATACAAATGCTTTGATTATGAGCAATTCTCATTCATAATGTAGATTCCCATTTCTTAAGCATTCCGCAACTTAACTGATCATCGTGTTGTGCAACACAACAGGAGATATCCCCTTGTGCCTTTACAGGTTCGTTGAATGAATTAACTTATTAGGCCCACCCCTCCTGGTCTATCACTATCGTTCTCTAAGTTTAGTTGACAGTTAATGACAGGGAACTGGAATCTTTGTGACAGAAACCCAGTGGCCTCATCTGTCTCCTCCATGGAGTTCCTGTTTTTATGCAAAGCCTTTTGTTTTCCCTTCAACATTCTGAACAAACCCTAATCGCCTTCAAGTCTTGAAGAATGCTCCCATCGTTTGCTGTAGGGACCTCTAACACAGTTTCATAGAATTTGATTATCATAGAATTTACAGTGCAGAAGGAGGCCATTCGGCCCATCGAGTCTGCACCGGCTCTTGGAAAGAGCACCCTACCCTATCCCCATAACCCAGTAACCCCACCCAACACTAAAGGCAATTTTGGACACTAAGGGCAATTTATCATGGCCAATCCACCTAACCTGCACATCTTTGGACTGTGGGAGGAAACCGGAGCACCCGGAGGAAACCCACGCACACACGGGGAGGATGTGCAGACTCCGCACAGACAGTGACCCAAGCCGGGAATCGAACCTGGGACCCTGGAGCTGTGAAGCAATTGTGCTATCCACAATGCTACCATGCTGCCCTTCTACCGTTCTACTCAAGTTCATTTGTTCCAGATACTTTATAACCATCTCCCCAGTCTCTCTTTCTGTCTAGCATCGGCAGGCTCTTAGTGTCACCAAACCATTACTTCTTGATCCACCCCTCTTTTGGTGGTCCGGGAGTCCAGGTGACATTGACTAAAAATCACACCCAGCCCTTCAGGGGAAAGGTTTTGAAGGGCTGAGTGGCCTCATCATGTTTCTATGTTCTCCCCCTATCTTTTCATGGAATCCCTACTCACAGAATGAGGCCATTCGACCCATCGACCCTTTGAAAGAACACTCTACCCAATTCCCCAATTCACCCTGCTGTATCCCCATAACCTGCACATCCCTGGAAACTAAGAGGCAATTCAGTATGACCAATCCAACTAACCCGCATATCTTTGGACTATGGGAGGAAACTGGAGCACCTGGAGGAAACCCACGCCGACACGGAGAGAATGTGCAGACTCCGTACAGACAGTGACCCAAGCCGGAATTGAACCCAGGTCCTAGGCGCTGTGAGACAGCAGTGCTAACCATTGTGCCATCGTGCTAGCTTTCACATTATATTGCACTCTGGGCCTTGATCTCTTCCCAAGTTCTCTGAATAAAGCAAATTACCAATGCAACAGTACAGACCCGTAGTAGGAGGTAGGTTTCATGGAACCACCGAAAATAGGAGCAGGAAGAGACAATTCAGGCCTTTGAGCCTGCTCTGCCATTCATTATGATCATGGTTGATCATCCTATTCCTGTCTTCCCCCCCATATCCTTTGATCCCGTTCACCCCACATGCTATATCTAATTTCTTCTTGAAAACATACAGCGATTTGGCCTCAACTATTTTCTGTGGTAGCGAATTCCACAGGCCCACCACTCTCTGGGTGAAGAGATTTCTCCTCATCTCAGTCCAAAATGGTCTACCCCATATCCTCAGACTGTGACCCCTGGTTCTGTGGTGACATTGCTGTCTCAGAATCAGGAGGCATAGGGTTCATACCCCACTCTAGCCTGTCTGGTGTTGTTGAAGCTCGTGAAACTCTCTCTCCCATCATAAAAGACTAATCCCCTTTCTATTGATATAAAAATGGTTGTGTTCAAGTTGTGACCTAACCGTCCTGTGAATCACCATACCTCAATCCTAAATGTGAAGAACATTGATGAATAAGCATTTATACCTGCCAATCGAAATGAGTAATCAGCAGAGCAAGGCTGGAAAGCTGACTGCATCGACACTGGGTGTGAGTTCCATTGGAATCGCCCATAACGCACCCTCTCGGAGACCAATAGCTTTGCCCAGACGCATAATTCCAGTTGGCGCAGTGCAATTTAGAATTAACATCAGCTTCCTGTGGAGAGCAAGGATTACATTTTACAATGGACAAAAAGTCCATGCACGTCAAACTGTGTATCAAACTGGCACAAGTCTTTACAAACCTCAGTGTGTTTGAGAGTGAAATTCACTGTTGGGTCAAATCCAAGTATGCCACTGTTAGTTGTCACAGCTGAAACCACATTTGAGATCAACTGGAATGGCGTTAGTTCTCCACCAGTGGTGCTGAGGTTGAAAATGCTTCCATTCAGGACAGAATCCATGTCATTGAAGGCGATCAAAGCCACAGCAGCAAAATCTGTCCCTGGAGGGAATGTTAAACATTATTAAGGCTGAAATGAAACCATTGAGGTAGATGATGTAATTCATGCCTTCTGCATAAGAACATAATAAAGAGGAGCAAGAGTAAACCATATGGCTGGTCGAGCTTGCTCCGCCACTCAATACGGTCAGCATTGATCTTCAGTTTTTATTTCATTTTCCCACTTGCTCTTGAAAATGAAAAAAAAATGAAAATCGCTTATTGTCACAAGTAGGCTTCAAATGCAGTTACTGTGGAAAGCCCCTAGTCGCCACATTCCGGCGCCTGTTCGGGAAGGCTGGTACGGGAATTGAACCCGCGCTGCTGGCCTGCCATGGTCTGCTTTAAAAGCCAGCTATTTAGCCCTGTGCTAAACCAGCCCCTCTTCATATCCTTCTGATTCCCTGAGAAACCAAACATTTGTCTATCTCAGCCATAAATACATTCATTTTTTTAAAAATATATATTTTCTTCGAGTTTTTTGGCCAAACATAACAATACGTAGTGTTTCTTTTACACAACAATAAAGCAATATAAATAGCCGTGGCCAGTTTTAAACAAATAAATAAATAATATATAAACAAAAACAAAACTAAATGGCAACTGCCTTGTCCAAAATAAATACTCTCCAAAATTACAGTCCAACAGTCCAATATACAATTACATATACCAAATACCTATACATGTACAATAACATCCCTGAGAGTCCGTCCGATTCCTCCCCCCCACCCTCCTCCCCCACGGGTTGCTGCTGTTATCTACTTCTTTTCCGTTCCCTCTATCATTCTGTGAGGTAGTCGACGAACGGTTGCCACCGCCCGGTGAACCCCTGAGCCGAACCCCTTAACACAAACTTAATCCGTTCTAACTTTATGAACCCTGACATATCGTTTATCCAGGTCTCCACCCCCGGGGGCTTAGCTTCCTTCCACATTAACAATATTCTGCGCCGGGCTACAAGGGACGCAAAGGCCAACACGTCAACCTCTCTCGCCTCCTGCACTCCCGGCTCTTCTGCAACCCCAAATATAGCCAACCCCCAGCTTGGTTCGACCCGGACCCCCACCACCTTCGAAAGCACCTTTGCCACCCCCACCCAGAACCCCTGTAGTACCGGGCATGACCAGAACATGTGGGTGTGATTCGCTGGGCCACTCGAGCACCTCGCACACCTATCCTCTACCCCCAAAAATTTACTAAGCCGTGCTCCAGTCATATGCGCCCTGTGTAGCACCTTAAATTGTATCAGGCTTAGCCTGGCACACGAGGACGATGAGTTTACCCTACGTAGGGCATCCGCCCACAGCCCCTCCTCAATCTCCTCCCCCAGTTCTTCTTCCCATTTCCCTTTCAGCTCATCTACCATGATCTCCCCCTCGTCCCTCATCTCCCTGTATATGTCCGCTACCTTATCGTCCCCCACCCATGTCTCTGAGATCACTCTATCCTGCACTTCCTGCGTCGGGAGCTGCAGGAATTCCCTCACCTGTTGCCTCACAAAAGCCCTCAATTGCATATACCGAAATGCATTCCCTTGGGGCAACACATATTTCTCCGTCAGCGCTCCCAAACTCGCAAACGTCCCATCTACAAATAGATCTCTTAATTGTACTACCCCAGCTCTTTGCCATGCTCCAAATCCCCCATCCATTCTCCCCGGAACGAACCTATGATTGTTTCTTATCGGGGACCGCACCGAAGCTCCCGTCCCTCCCCTATGCCGTCTCCACTGCCCCCAAATTCTCAATGTAGCCACCACCACCGGGCTTGTGGTGTATTTCTTTGGTGAGAACGGCAACGGCGCCATCACCATTGCTTGCAGGCTAGTCCCCTTGCAGGACGCCCTCTCCATTCTCTTCCACGCCGCTCCCTCCCCTTCTCCCATCCACTCACACACCATTGAAACATTGGCGGCCCAGTAGTACTCACTTAGGCTCGGTAGTGCCAGCCCCCCCCTGTCCCTACTACGCTGCAAGAATCCCCGCCTCACTCTCGGCGTCTTCCCAGCCCACACAAAACTCATAATGCTCATCTCAATTCTTTTGAAAAAAGCCTTCGTGATCACCACCGGGAGGCACTGGAACACAAAAAGGAATCTCGGGAGGACCACCATTTTAACCGCCTGCACCCTACCTGCCAATGACAAGGACACCATGTCCCATCTCTTGAAATCCTCCTCCATCTGTTCCACCAACCGTGTTAAATTAAGCCTATGTAATGTACCCCAATTCTTGGCTATCTGGATCCCCAGGTACCGGAAGTCCCTTGTTACCTTCCTCAACGGTAAATCCTCTATCTCTCTGCTCTGCTCCCCCGGGTGCACCACAAATAACTCACTTTTCCCCATGTTCAGTTTATACCCTGAAAAATCCCCAAACTCCCCAAGTATCCACATTATCTCTGGCATCCCCTCAGCCGGGTCCGCCACATATAGCAACAAATCGTCCGCATATAGAGATACCCGGTGTTCTTCTCCCCCCCCCCTAAGTACTCCCCTCCACTTCCTGGAACCCCTCAGTGCCATGGCCAGGGGTTCAATCGCCAGTGCAAACAATAACGGGGACAGAGGACATCCCTGCCTCGTCCCTCTATGGAGCCGAAAATAGTCAGACCCCCGTCCAGTCGTGACCACGCTTGCCATCGAGGTCCTATACAGCAACTGTACCCACCTGATATACCCGTCCGCAAAGCCAAATCTCCTCAACACCTCCCACAAATAATCCCACTCCACTCTATCAAATGCTTTCTCGGCATCCATCGCCACCACTATCTCCGCTTCCCCCTCTGGTGGGGGCATCATCATTACCCCTAGCAGCCTCCGTATATTTGTATTTAGCTGTCTCCCCTTCACAAACCCAGTTTGGTCCTCATGGACCACCCCCGGGACACAATCCTCTATCCTCATTGCCATTACCTTGGCCAGGATCTTTGCATCCATATTCAGGAGGGAAATGGGCCTGTATGACCCGCATTGCAGCGGGTCTTTTTCCTTCTTTAGGAGGAGCGATATCGTTGCCTCTGACATAGTCGGGGGCAGCTGCCCCCTTTCCCTCGCCTCATTAAAGGTTCTCATCAGTAGCGGGGCCAGCAAGTCCAAATATTTCTTATAGAATTCAACTGGAATCCGTCTGGTCCCCGGGCCTTCCCCACCTGCATGCTTCCAATCCCTTTCACTACTTCCTCCATCTCAATCTGTGCTCCCAGCCCCACTCTCTCCTGTTCCTCCACCTTAGGAAATTCCAGCTGATCCAGAAAGCACATCATTCTCTCCTTCCCGTCCGGGGGCTGCGCTTCATATAATCTTTCATAAAATGCCTTGAACACTCCATTCACTCTCTCCGCTCCCCGCTCCATCTCCCCCTCCTCATCTCTCACCCCCCCTATCTCCCTCGCTGCTCCCCTTTTCCTCAGTTGGTGGGCCAACAACCTACTCGCCTTCTCCCCATATTCGTACTGTACACCCTGTGCCTTCCTCCATTGTGCCTCTGCCTTACCCGTAGTCAACAAGTCAAACTCTATATGTAGCCTTTGCCTTTCCCTGTATAGTCCCTCCTCCGGTGCCTCCGCGTATTGTCTGTCCACCCTCAGCAGTTCTTTCAACAACCGCTCCCTTTCCCTACCCTCCTGCTTTCCTTTATGTGCCCTAATAGATATCAGCTCCCCTCTAACCACTGCCTTCAGTGCCTCCCAGACCACTCCCACCTGTACCTCCCCATTATCATTAATTTCCAAGTACCTTTCAATACACCCCCTCACCCTTAAACACGCACCCTCATCTGCCAATAATCCCATGTCCATTCTCCAGGGTGGAAGCTGTTGTTTTTCTTCCCCTATCTCCAGGTCCACCCAGTGTGGAGCATGATCCGAGATGGCTATAGCCGTGTACTCCGTCCCCGTCATTTTGGGATCAGTGCCCTTCCCAAAACAAAAAAATCTATTCGTGAAAATACTTTATGTACATAGGAGAAAAACGAAAACTCCTTACTCCTAGGTCTACTAAATCTCCAGGGATCTACTCCTCCCATCTGCACCATAAAATCCTTAAGCACCCTAGCTGCAGCCGGCCTCCTTCCGGTCCTGGACCTCGATCTGTCCAGCCCTGGGTCCAGCACCGTATTAAAGTCTCCACCCATTAACGGCCTCTTTCCCGCCTCTAGGTCCAGGACGCGTCCTAACATACGCCTCATAAAATTGGCATCATCCCAGTTCGGGGCATACACGTTCACCAATACCACCGCCTCCCCTTGCAGTTTGCCACTTACCATCACATATCTGCCCCCATTATCTGCCACTATAGTCTTTGCCTCAAACATTACCCGCTTCCCCACTAGTATGGCCACCCCCTTGTTTTTTGCATCCAGCCCCAAATGAAACACCTGCCCCACCCATCCTTTGCGAAGTCTAACCTGGTCTGTCAGCTTCAGATGCGTCTCCTGAAGCATAACCACATCTGCCTTAAGTTTCTTTAGGTGTGCGAGTACCCGTGCCCTCTTAATCGGCCCGTTCAGCCCTCTCACATTCCACGTGATCAACCGGGTTGGGGGGCTCTTTACCAACCCCCCTTGATGACTAGCCATTTCCTTTTTCAATCCAGCTCCTCACCCGGTTCCCACGTAGCTGTATCCCCCCAGGCGGCGCCCCCCCCCCGCCCCGACCCCCCCCTCCCATACCAGCTCCCCCTTCTCCCCAGCAGCAGCAACCCAGTTAACCCCCCCCCCCCGCTAGATCCCAAGCTAGCGTAATTGCACCCCCCATGTTGCTCCCAGAAGTCAGCAAACTCTGGCCGACCTCGGCTTCCCCCCGTGACCTCGGCTCACACTGTGCGAGGCCCCCTCCTTCCTGCTTCCCTGTTCCCGCCATGATTACCATAGCGCGGGAACAAAGCCCGCGCTGCCCCTTTTGGCCCCGCCCCCAATGGCCAGCGCCCACAGCTCCTCATCCTCCCTCACCCCCTCCCCCACCACATGGGGAAGAGAGAGAAGTTACATGGTCGCAGGTTTAACAATCTGGGAAGTCTTCTCTTCCCCCTTTTCCCCCCTTCATCCCACAAATTCACCCCCCCCCCTTTTGTCCCAAACGTTCTTTTTCTTCTGGCCCGCTCACTCCAGCTTCTCCTCGACAATAAATGTCCACGCTTCGTCTGCCGTTTCGAAATAGTGGTGTTTCCCTAGATGTGTGACCCACAGTCTCGCCGGCTGCAACATTCCGAATTTGACCTTCCTTTTATGCAACACCGCCTTGGCCCGATTAAAGCTTGCCCTCCTTCTCGCCACCTCCGCACTCCAATCTTGATACACGCGGATCACCGCATTCTCCCACCTACTGTTCCGAGTTTTCTTGGCCCATCTGAGGACCATCTCTCTGTCCTTGTATCGGAGAAATCTCACAACTATTGCTCGAGGAGTTTCTCCAGCCCTCGGTCTTCGCGCCATAACTCGATAGGCTCCCTCCACCTCCAGCGGACCCGTCGGGGCCTCCGATCCCATTAACGAATGCAGCATCGTGCTCACATATGCCCCGACGTCCGCCCCCTCTGCACCTTCGGGAAGACCAAGAATCCTTAAGTTCTTCCTCCTCGCATTGTTCTCCAGCACCTCCAGCCTTTCCACACATCTTTTGTGTTGTGCCTCGTGGATCTCCGTTTTCACCACCATGTCGTCCTCATTCTCAGCAGCCTTTGCCTTCACGACCCGAAGCTCCTGTTCCTGGGTCTTTTGCTCCTCCTTTAGCCCCTCAATCGCTTGTAATATCGGGGCCAACAGCTCCTTCTTCATCTCCTTTTTGAGTTCATCTACGCAACGCCGCAGGAACTCTTGTTGGTCAGGGCCCCATATTAAACTGCCTTCTTCCGACGCCATCTTGCTTTGTGCCTGCCTTCCTGGCCGCTGCTCTTGAGGATCCACCGCAATCCGGCTACTTTCCTCTCTTTTTTCCATCCGTGTCCGGAAAGGGTTTTCCCTTCTGGATTACCGCACAGTGTTATTTGCCGTTAAAATTGCCGATGGGGCTCCTATTAAGAGCCCAAAAGTCCGTTCCACCGGGAGCTGCCGAAACGTGCAACTTAGTTGGTCATCGCCGCACCCGGAAGTCCATAAATACATTCATGATGGTGTATCTATAACACTCTGGAGTAGATAATTACAAAGATTCACAAATGGATTTCCCAGCCAGCGGAAACAACCTCTCAGTGTCTATCCTGGCCAGACCCTTTGGGATCTTGTGCATTTCAATTAGATCGCCTCGCATTCTTCTAACTCCAAAGAATATAGACCCAATTTATTCAGCCACTTAATATCGGACAATCGTCTCGTGCCAGGGACCAATTTAGTAAACCTTTGCTATACTGCCTCCAATGCAAGTACATCCTACCTTATACATGGAGACCAAAGCTGCACACAGTATTCCAGATGTGTTCTTACCAAAGCCCCCACGATTGTAGCCAGAATTCCTTATTCTTATACTCCAATCCTCATGCAATAAAGGTTATCATGCCATTTATCTTTTAATTGTTTGCTGTAGGTACACGCTAACTTTCTATGTTCCTGTAGGAGTACAACCGACACCTTTTGAGCTCTGTTTAAGAATGAAGCAACGACCATCCTTCCCCACCCACTGTACTCCATCTGCCACTCTCTTAACCTGTCTAGAACTATTTGCAGGACCAGAACGGATTGAGACGGGAGCCTGTATTGTACATGGTTTGCAGAATGTTTATTGAGAGTTAAAGGTTACCTACAGTCTTGCCTCCAGCAGTCTACATTGTTACTAACCGAAGACAACCAAAGCTGGGACCCACAACGCTGGTACCAGATTTTATAATGGCAAAATTGTATTTTGATGTCCCAATGTCCCTTCCCACAGAACCTCCAGGGATTAATGACCTGAAATGTTCTGCATTTAGATTTAGTCATGAAAATAAGCAGATGTGTTGACTGCGAGCAAGACAAGAATTTACCCGTTGTTACTTTTCTGGTGACTGCACTTCGATAGATTTCTATAAAGTTGCCTTTTGCCTGGAGTTTGACTCTATCAGGCACTGAAGCATTTTTTCCTCGAAAGGTTCCTATTTCCAAATCTACAAAAGGAAAGAAGATCTGTAAATATTCCCTGTCAGAGTGAGATTTACTCACAAGACGTTGAACCTCTGCATTCAATACATTTAAAAGTTCTCAGGGAGCGGTTTAAAATAAATTTATCTAGCGCCTTTTATCACCTCAGGGCACCAAAGCACTTTCCAGACAATTAAGTACCTTTTTTGAGTGCAGTCAAGGTGGTAACATATGAAATGTGGCAATCACTTTGCAAACAGTAAGCTCCCAAGAACGGCAATGAGATAAATGACCAGATAATCTGTCTTTTAGAGACTTTCTTTGAACAATAAATGTTGGCCAGGACATCAGGGATAACTCGTCGGCTCTTCCTCAAAACGATGCCAGGGGATTGTTTACATCCGCCTGAGGGAGCAGACAGAACCTTGGTTTAATGTCTCATTCAAAGATAGGTACCTCCAATAGTGCAGCACTGTCTCAGTACTGCACCGGGAGTGTCAGCTGGGATTTTGTGCTATTGTTTCCACCTGGACTCAATGGGATGAAAACCAGATAGGTTCTACAATTGATCAGAACTGCCAGATAATGACTGCGAACCTTACCCTCTTGGTGTTTTGCGGCACTTTGATTTCAGTGACTTAAATTTGTTCTCCAGACAGAAGAATTGTCCATTTGTTGCATCCCATGACTGAAGAACCAATGAGGAACACTTTCAAACAAATTCTCACATCACACACACAGGCACATGCTCACACACACATATGTTGTAAGGTGTTGAGCGTAGTTCGGTAGGTCTTATTAAGGTTTGATAGTCTTAGTTTTTAATTACTAGAAATTATATATATAGGTACAGTAAAGGTCCAAGCTAGGAGGTGCCTCCATGCTTACTTCTACACACTGCTTTGTCCAACACTACACTGACCTCTAGGTGTGGGTCATGTATTCTCTTACATCACTATGTGGCCAGTACTGTATTCAGTCCCACGTTAACCCTTATACTTCAATACATGCATACATTGCATGAACAGACACGAACACACATGGGCGCGCACACACACAAACAAGTGGGTACACACAGTGCAAACGTAAACACATGCGGGCGTGTGCTCACACACACAGACACACACAAAATTCAAGGTAATACGTGAATAAAATATGTCTGTGGAAAGTACCGATATTTTCAGTTGATATAATTCTCCTCCCCTGATCAGGTATATGTAGGCTGGCAACGATAGCAGAATTTTCCACAGCTCGCAGGAATATGGAACCCAAATAGAAACGCTCTTCCTTTTTCAAGTTGGACCACAGGGAATCATTGCTCAGTAGATCATTTGCAGTTGAAATGATTTTCTGTGACGGACAAGACATTTTATTTGCATCTCCATGAACACTGGGCCATTTTTTTAAACAAACTTTTTTATTTAAATATATTCCTCTTCCTGCCTCCGCCCAGAAACAACCATTCAAAGCTCTCCTGGCAGGTCTCCCATCTTGCATCCATCATAAACCTGAGCTCTGCTATCCATATTCTAAGTCGTACCACCTTATTTATACATCGTCATCATCAATTCTCTCTTAGTTTGAGGATGACGTCAACTCAGGGTCGCAGGTTTCTGCCATGGATCTTGATGCGACTGCACAAACTCACAGAAGTGAGAACATGATCAGGATGCCACAGGATGTAGTGGGAATCAGAGTCTTCCTAGTCCTTTCTTCCTATACACCTCCAAACTGCCTCATCTTTAAGGCTTTGTGACCCAAAGTTCGATGGGGTTTAATGGGCAAGTTGTCGCCATTATGAATGATTAGAAGCAAGCTCCTCCCAGCCATTAAGGTCATTGCAGCCACATTTCAAGGAGGACTTCACGGTGTCTTTGAACTCTGAGAGTTGAGAGAACAGAACCTGAATGCGGGGAGTGTTTTCAACCATCTGGATGGTTGTGTCCAGTTTATCGATGTTGATTTTAGAGGAGCTTTTCCTGGATCCTTGTGGACCTGACTTCAAGAAAGAGAATAGCACTTATTCAACAGTCCGCCTTTGAATCTGAAGGTGTGGCGGACGCTGATACACAGTCCAGATCTCCCTCACGACAACTGCTCTGTACACTAGGGCGTTTGTTGACTTGCAGAGGATTTTGTTGTCAAACACTTGCTGCCGTAGTTTGCAGAAGGCTGAACTGGTACAGTTGGATCCAGACTGGCGTTGGATCTCCTTGTCAATCAATGGTGGCTTTTTGAGAGAGGTAACTGCCAAGGTATGGGGAGTGCCCAGCATTATCCAGTCTCCCATTTAAATGCGAGGTGGAATATTTGACTCAATAGGTGTGGGTTAATATCGGAGTTTTATTTTGACAACATTTAAAAACAGGCTGAGTTTCTTGTGTATGCAGGGTTGAAGAGATCGAGAGTGACTTGTAAATCTAATACACAAAGGGCAACAACTCCACAATCATGCAAACTGCAGATCGTGTATCTATGGTTCAACCATCGCCCCTATGTTCACTGACCAACTTTGGCTTCTATATTGTTTTTTCTCCTGCCAATCACCCCCGCCCCATCTCTGAAACCTCCCCAACCTCCAATTCTTGTCTCTTGTCCATTCTCCACTTCCTCCGCTCTGACAACTGGCAGCCAAGCTGTCAGAAATCTAGGCCCTACGCTCTGGAACCTCCCAAGGCTGAATTACTGACTTGACCATGAGAAAACAGTGCAGAGCATTCTGTGCCGCCACTAACCTGAAATATAAGTTCACTTTCTTGAGTCTGGCACTGTTTATTCACCAGTGCAACCATTGAATTGACCACAGAACAATATCCATGGAATTTATACCAGGGGCTCTGTGAGAAGAAAGAAAATCAGTTTCTCAGGATCAGAGAGTGAAATTCAGTCTGTTTGAAATAATCAAACTTCAAAATCTTCACGGGTCAGCACTGCTTTACGGAGGTCACACATGTGAACGCACAAATAAATCACACGTATAACATGTATTTCAAATACATATTCATATATCACACAACCGATCATACTCAGACATGTATGAACATTCTGTATATTCAGATACATAGATGGGACATATCACCTATCGACAGACATATTGAGAATTGAGGAGTGAAGGGGGGGGGGACGTACTTCGTATCCAGCCAGTTCTGAACCTGAAATCTTAGTGGGTGAAATTGATCTTCACCAATAGCGCAAAACATGGGACGGGATTCTCCAATAATGGGGCTATATCCCCACTCCAGCGTCAAAACGCGGGCGTTTCACTCTGGACTTTGTGATTTTCCGACATGAAGTGGGCTAGCAGGGCCCTGGAGTACTCTTCACAGCTCTGGCTGCCGATACAGGGTCGTGTACTTCTGGTCGGGAGTCCGCGCATGCGCACGGCGGTGGCCTTCGGTGGCCTCCCCATGCGCACGGCGGTGGCCTTCGGTGGCCTCCCCATGCGACATGGCGGACTCACACCGCGGACCGGCCCCGGAAATAAGGCCCCCCCCCCCCCCGAGATCACACGCGCCCGCGAATCGGTGGCCCCCGATCGCTCGCCAGGCTATCCGTGAGGCCTCCCCCCCTGGTGAAGGATCCCTCCGACCCCCCCCCCCCCCCCCAACCAGGACTGACTTCGCAGCCGCCACTGGCCGTTCCCGACAGGCAAAACGTGGTTAGAACCACGCTGTCGGGAATTCAGCCAGTTTACGGCAGAGAATCGCCGCGGGGGGCCTCTGTCAATAGCCCCCTAGAGGAGACTCGCGGGAGTGGTGTCGCGCCGGATTTTGGCGTCAACGCCCATTCTCCGCCCCCGCTCCGATCGTGATTTCGGCACGGAGGCTCAGAGAATCCCGCCCATGCTCTTCGCCAGTTAGTAGATCCATTTTACACCATCCCAGAATAGTAACAAACGACGAACAGCCTTGTTTCGCATTCCTGGCAAAGACCAAGTTTACCCCCAGTGTTCTGGACGCTGGCAATGGGGCACTGTTCAATTCCCTAAAACACATGTCGCTCCCTCGATGGTTGCAAAGCTTCAGTGCAGTGTATCACACACGGTTATTGCTATTTTATCCAGAATGGTAATTTGTTTGGTAAAGTACCTGAATCTGCTGGTCCCAGTGAATGAAGCTGCACTGCTTCATGCTAAATTGCTTCTGGTCTGTAAAGACATTTAGTTGCAAAATTAAAAAATAATAAAAGCAATGGAGAACGATGCACAGATTTATTTCTACTCATTGTCAGGTGAGGCTGAAAAAGACCAACATTTATTGCCGATCACTGGTTGCTCTGAGTAAAATAAATGTGCATTTATATAGTGCCTTTCATGATCACAGGACTCTCCAAAGTGCTTCATAGACAATAAAGTACTTTTGAAGTGGAACCACTTTTGTAATGTGGGAAATGTGACAATGTGGTAATGTCCTAAGTTGCAAACAGACTCTCTTAATCTCAGACTGTTGCCCGAGAATAGCCGGAATCGGTAACAAAGGAGTTTAAAGTAGGGACCAAAAACAACGGGCGGAATGTTGTTGGCTTTTCACAAAGTGTCAACTGGGGCAGGAAAAGCGGAGTGTATCCCGTCGGCTGCACTGCCGGCTTTTCCTGCCATATCTTTTGAAACTTTGTCCAGAAAAAGGTATGGGCCGGGTCCCACAATGTCATGTTGTCGGGCCATCCCTCCCACCCCCCCCATCACTATCTCCCGCCTCCACAGGCATGGAACGTCCACCCCTCCCATTAAATCCACTATAACGGAAGTCCCTCTGCCCCGCCTTCACCACGGACCCCTCGCATCTCCTGCATGGACCAACCCTCCCCCCACTGTCCCATGGCATTCCCCCCCCCGGGCACCCTCCGGTATTGGGCAGTGCTAGGGACGGTGCCAGGACAGTACCCATGCAAAGTCAAGGGGGTGGTGCCAAAGGGGCAGTGCTAGGGTACAGTCCATGCATGACACTAACACCCCCCCTCCCCCGAGGCTATTTGCCTCTGGCAGGTTCAGTTCACCAGTTGCATGCTGTGGGGGACTTGTCGTGACTCATGCCTGCATGAGAATGGACTGTCCAACGTGGGCCATATGCAAACAGATGTCAATGGGGATCCCAACTTTTAAAATTGGGATCCCTATTATGTCATTTGCGGGAGGCGAAGACAATCGAGCGGGGACATCCCGCCGGCATGGAGGCTGTTTTGGGTCTCCCACTCGATTCTCCACATCTCCCCAATCTGCCATTCCCTCCGCCCCTGCCCCAGAAAATGGAGGAGCAGAAACCCCCCCCCCCCAATTATTTCAATTTTAAATTCTGCTCATCCAGTACTGCATGCCTGATGATTGAGCAAGAGTGAAGGAGTCAAGAAAGGTGGTAGTGAGGTAGAGCCGCGTGCCATTTGCATACATGTGGAAAATTTCCCAGGTGTGTCCTGTACACAAATAACAGGACAAATCCAACGCAGCCAATTATCCCGTCCTAACAGCCTTCTCTCTCCATCATCAAAAAAGTGATGGAAGGAGTCATCAACAGTGCTATCAAGCGGCACTTACTCAGCAATAACCTGCTCACAGATGCTCAGTTTGGGTCCCGCCCCACCTTCCAAACCCACGACCAGTACAATCTGAAGGACAAGAGTAGGAGATATGTGGGAATCCCGCCACCTGGAGGTTCCCCTCCAAGTCACTCACCTGACTTGGAAATATATCACTGTTCCTTTGCTGTTGCTGGGGCAAAATTCTGGAACTTCCTTTCTAACAGCACAGTGGGTGTGCCTACACCACAGGACTGCAGCGGTTCAAGAAGGCAGCTCACCACCACCTTGTGAAGGGCAACTAGGTATGGGCAATAAATGCTGGCCCTAACCAGCGACGCCCACGTCCCGCATGTGAATACAAATTTAAAAAAATAAAGCTCAGCTCTGCTGAGGGGGAACATGTACATGAGAAAAAGCCAGAGCCAAGGGTAGATCTTTGGGTAACACCAGAGGCAACACTGTGAGAGCAAGGAAGAGAAGCCATTGTAAGTGATTCTCTGGCTACGATTATATAAAATATAATAGAAGCGGGGGAGAGCATTTCCACCCACCTGGTTAGCAATGGAAGGGCGAGGGAGGAGTACGGTGTGGTCAACTATGTCAAAGGCTGTGCACAGTTTGAGAAGGATAAGGAGTCACATCAATGTAACAGTCACATAGGATGTCATGTGTGACTTTGTTAAGAGTCGTTTTTGTAATGTGGCGGAGTGGAAACCTGGGATGAATGTAAGAAATTGTCATACCTTTTGTAATTTTAATAAAACCTGGATTAATATGCATAGATGCAGTATGACTGCTAGACCTGTGATTGTGTCGTAAAAGTAAGGTAATCATTGATTTACAGGTGATGTGTTCTGCTAATTGTCCTTGAGAACCATTTACTTTTTTACAGATCGCTAGCTAAGGAATATTGTTTAGGTTTGAACTCCACCTATGGTGTAGATAATTTATATGGGGTAATGTGTTTGCTCCTGGCTAAACAAGTCAAGGGACATCTTGTAAGAAGAGATAAAAGAATGCCTTATGCTTTGAGGTACAGATGATGTAATAAATGGGAGAAGCCAGATCTGTCTGAAAAGGTAGTAGGTCCTCAACATCTGCTTGCTAATTTTATTCCTGAGTGGTATTTGAAGTATATTGATATGGTTAATTGGAATACAGTGGCAGGTTTAGGTAGTAAGTTAAGATTTTCTTTTTTATTTAAGGACTGTTGCAACTGTTAACTGTAAAACTATTTCTTTGTTGCTAATGTGGTTAATTCTGTGCTCAAATTAAAGTTTGTTAGAACATAAAAGATACTTACCTATTGGTCAGTGTTATCACTCCTGTGGGGCAGTAACATTTCCTCACAGTTTTACAAATCGCAAAGAATTAGGTTTTCGTCCTTGATCCTAAAAAATCTAACTGGAGGGACTCAAGCATGGAATGCAAGGTGCATGTTGGTACGTGGGGAGGCGGAGAGTGCAAACATGACGGTATTTGTAAATGGTGAAACAGATATTTTGGGAGTGGAATCCAGGGTATTTAATGAGGTTGGCACTCTTGAGGGTGCAGTGGATTCAGTGACTGACCAAATAGAGAATTTTGGATAAATTGGAGTTCAGTTACAATGAATACATGCGGAGATTCCAAGAGGTTGGGCCTGGAAGTGAGAATAACACCATGGTGGAGTTGTGTGATGTTTCAGAGGGAGAGCAGACTATCTGTGTGATGGATAGTATAGGGAACTCAGTAACAGATTACACTGATACAATATCTGTATCATACAAAGGAGACAAAGTTTGAATTGGTTCAGTCTGCCTGAGTACCACCAAGAACAATTTCCAGTCCAATTTCATGCAGTATTACAATCAAGAGATTATTGATTTATTTATTTTACCAATACAGGTCTTATTAACACAGGTGTAGCTTCCAGGTATATTCGTACAGATTTCCTGAGCCTCACATGGATCCTGAAGACACTCGTCAATATCTGAAACCAAAATAACCACATGAGTGTTAACTTGGGTGTCTGCCATATCACAGTCATGTCAATAAGTGGGGAAAAAAACAACCTTGCTAGTCTAAAATACTTTGAATAGAGAAAACGCAATGTTGGGAAAATGTTTTGAACCATGCAGTACTGCAAATAGGCCTAATTCATAATCCTTTGCAGGTTAACAAAACCATGTTATCGCTGTGCTGCCCAATAACAAATACAAAAATAACTCGTATTCACTTAGCAGCTTTAACGTAATGTAACATCCCAAAGCGCTTCACATTACCGAGCCACAGGGTTGCTCAAAGTGTTCTAAGAAATGTCTTAAAGGACAGCAATAAGGTAGAGAAGCAGAGAGAATTCAAGAGCTTGGGACAGAGACAACTGAAGGCATGCCCACCCATTTTCCTTTCATTCCTTTATGAGATATGGACATCACTGACAAGGCCGGTATTACAATCAAGAGATTATTGATTGATTTTTTCTTTACCAATACAGGTTTATTAACACAAGTGTAGCTTCCCCATCCCTAATTGCCCTTGAACTGAGCAGTTTGCTTAGTCATTTCGGAGGGCAGTTAAGAGTCAACCGTGTGTAGGCCAGACCAGGTAAACGCAGCAGATTTCCTTCCCAAAACAACCAGATGGGCTTTAATGACAATCAATTATACTTTCAGGGCTTCAGTGTAAATTGGAATCAATTATAATTGGAAATGCACAAGAGGCCAGAATTAGAGGACCACACATATTTGGAGCATTGTAGGGCTAGAGATTACTGAGATAGGGAGCGACAAGACCTTGGAGTAATTTGAAAGTGAGTATGAGAATTTTAAAATCAAGATGTTGCTTGACCAGAAGCCAGTTGAGGTTGGCGAGCACAGGGATAAGGTGAACAAGACTTGCTGTGAGTTAAGATATGAGCAGCAGTGCTTTTGATGACCACAGATTTATACAGGGTAGAATGTGGGAGGCCAACCAGGGCTGCCTTAGAATAGTTGTGTCAGGAGGAAACAAAGGCATGGAGGAGTGTTTCTGTAGCAGATTTGCTGAGACAGAGATGAAGTTGAATGATTCTAGGCAGTGAAAATTGGCAGCCTCAGTGATGGTGTGAATATGATGCTGGAAGCTCCTTATACAGGTTGTCAGTCGGAGCACAGAATCTACACTCTCACTCCGAGGTCAGATGGTTGCATGTTCAAAGTTCCGCTTTAGGCTGACACTCCAGTACAATAGTGAGGGAGAGCTGCACTGTCAGAGATGCTGTCATTTGGAGATGTTCAGCCGAGGCACCATCTCAGGTGGATCTAAGATATTCCCCGACCCTATTGCAAAGAACAGGGGACTCCTGGCCAGTATTTAGCTCTCAATTGATATCACTTAAAAAGCTGATCCGAACATTGCTATTTGTGGGAGTTGCTTATGAAAATTGGCTCCTGTTTTTACGGCCCTTCAGTGGTACCTCCTTGGCTATTAAGCACTTTGGTTCAACCTTCTCTCCATGCAAACAAGTTGAGTAACAGCCAGCATAGACCAATTGGACCGAATGACCTGTATCTACACTGTAACTTCTACTTAAAGGCCAATGGGTCTGCCGATTCTCATGGGATGTTATTCTTTAAATTGGCAGCCATTTTACTAAGTGCACTGCTGTACCAATAGTGGCATGAGCAACGTTGAAATCTACTCTGCCTTTACAAGTCTTCTACAATATGACTGAGAACCTGCTGTATTCAATCATTCTCAATTCTTGAATACAGCTCAATTGATCAAAGTCCTGAGACATAGATGGGTTGATCAGTAAGAGGTAATTATTTCTGAACAAAAGAACAGGAGAAGACCAGTCAGCCCCTCAAGGATGTTCTGCCTTGCAATTAGATAACGGCTAACCTTTATCCCACTCGAACTACTCACCTTTACTCCATAACTCTTTTGCACTCTTGCCTAACAACGATCTATCAATCTCAGTTTGGAGATGTTTACCTCAGCCACGACAGGTTTTTAAAAGAGACAGTTCCAGATTTCCCAACAAACCTCTCCTGACATGATCACTAAAGAGCCGAGCTCTCTTTTTGAATTCTGGAATTTTCTAGCAGAGCAAATAGTTTCTCTCCGACTCATCTTCACACACTTCAACTGGATCATCTTTATACACAAATCATGAGGCCTGGCAGATGCCATCCTCATTTTAAAGGGCAGACAATGGCTATGAGGGTGACAAATCTTCTATTATCAAGGGAATACAAACCTAGCCTTCCTAACCGGCCCTTGTAATTTAACCCTTTTAGCCCCAGTATCATTCTGGTGAATTTACATTGCATTATCTCCAAGGTCCAGAACTGAACATAGTGCTCCAGATGGGCTATAACCAGAGCGTTGTATTGTTGTAACGCTCAGTGTTCCAGATATTTTGGGATAAAGGGCAACGTTCCATTAACCCTTTTTAATTACCTGCGTTTACAAAACCCTCATGGTAATAGGTACATGTACCAAAAATATCCCCTCTACAAGGCTTTTGTGAGGGCCACGAAGAATCCAGCACGAGTTGTAGGATAGAAGGAAATAACATTTATTTCATAGATGTGGAAGACTGCTTCTTTAAGGCCCGTTTGAATGTCTGCATTGCGCGCTCCGCCAACCCATTGGAAGCTGGGTGGTATGGAGCAGTGCGGATATGCATATGCCATTCATCTTCATGAACCTCGCAAACTCCTCACTTGTGAACAGAGTGTCGTTGTCTGTGACCAGCACCTCGGGAAGGCCATGCGTACTGAAAGACAAACGCATCTTCTCGATTGTTGCGCAGGACGTTGTGCCTACCATCTTATGCACCTCTAACCATTTAGACTGGGCATCGATTAATAGAAGGAACATGGATCCTTGAAAAGGGCCGGCGAAATCCGCATACAAGCGTACCCTGGCCATTCCCAGTGATGTAGGGGCGCGGCCGGCGGAAGCTTCTGATGCCCCTGGCAAATGGAGCAGTTTTGGACCACCTTATCAATGTCGGTGTCGAGACCTGGCCACCAGACATAACTCCGGGCCAACATTTTCATTTTGGTCACACCCGGATGCCTATTGTGCAAGTCCCTTAGTATCAGCTCCTGTCCTTTTTCCAGGATGATCACACGCGTCTCCCACAAGAGGGGGACACACTAAATTCTGACAGCTTGGAGGAAAATGCCCGCAACTCGCCTGGGAGCTGTCTATGCTACACACCATAAAGGACTATGTGCCGAACCTTTGACAGGACTGGCTCCGTCTGGGTCCACTCACGGATCTGTGATGCCGTGACAGGCAAGGAATCCATAAAATTTCAGGTTGCAACCACCTCACCGGTCGTGGGGGTCGACATGAGCCAGTCGACAAAGGCAATCTTGCTCAGTGCGTCAGCATTTGCTATCTGGGTTCCTGGTTTATGCTCCAGAGAATACAAAGAACAAAGAAAAGTACAGCACAGGAACAGGCCCTTCGGCCCTCCAAGCCCGCGCCAACCATGCTGCCCGACTAAACTACAATCTTCTACACTTCCTGGGTCCGTATCCCTCTATTCCCATCCTATTCATGTATTTGTCAAGATGCCCCTTAAATGTCATTATCGTCCCTGCTTCCACCATCTCCTCCGGCAGCGAGTCCCAGGCATCCACTACCCTCTGTGTAAAAAACTTGCCTCGTACATCTACTCTAAACCTTGCCCTCACACCTTAAACCTATGCCCCCTAGTAATTGACCCCTCTACAATGGGGAAAAGCCTCTGACTATCTACTATGTCTATGCCACTCATAATTTTGTAGACCTCTATCAGGTCGCCCCTCAACCTTCGTCGTTCCAGTGAGAACAAACCGAGTTTATTCAACCGCTCCTCATTGCTAATGCCCTCCATACCAGGCAACATTCTGGTAAATCTCTTCTGCACCCTCTCTAGAGCCTCCACATCTGGTAGTGTGGCGACCAGAATTGAACACTATACTCCAAGTGTGGCCTAACTAAGGTTCTATACAGCTGCAACATGACTTGCCAATTCTTATATTCAATGCCTCGGCCAATGAAGGCAAGCATGCCGTATGCCTTCTTGACCACCTTCTCCACCTGTGTTGCCCCTTTCAGTGACCTGTGGGCCTGTACACCTAGATCTCTCTGACTTTCAATACTCTTGAGGGTTCTACCATTCACTGTATATTCCCTACCTACATTAGACCTTCCAAAATGCATTACCTCACATTTGTCCAGATTGAACTCCATCTGCCATCTCTCCGCCCAAGTCTCCAAACAATCTAAATCCTGCTGTATCCTCTGACAGTCCTCATCGCTATCCGCCATTCCACCAACCTTTGTGTCGTCTGCAAACTTACTAATCAGACCAGTTACATTTTCCTCCAAATCATTTATATATACTACAAACAGCAATGGTCCCAGCACTGATCCCTGCGGAACACCACTAGTCACAGCCCTCCAATTAGAAAAGCACCCTTCCATTGCTACTCGCTGCCTTCTATGACCTAGCCAGTTCTGTATCCACCTTGCCAGCTCACCCCTGATCCCGTGTGATTTCACCTTTTGTACTGGTCTACCATGAGGGACCTTGTCAAAGGCCTTACTGAAGTCCATATAGACAACAACCACTGCCCTACCTGCATCAATCATCTTTGTGACCTCTTTGAAAATACTCGTAGGCAGCGAGCAACAAAGCCCAGCGCTGGATCCGTGCGGAAGCAATGGGCAATATAGGTTTATCCTCTCGGAAAAGTCCCAGCAGAGGCTCATGATCAGTCACGATAGTGAAGTGGCGGCCATATACATACTGGTGGAAGCGTTTCACTGCAAACACCACCGCCAGGCCCTCCTTCTCGATCTGCGCTCACTTCTTTACCGCTGCAGTCAATGTGCGGGAGGCGAAAGCTATCGGCCGCTCGGCCCTATTCTCCATCTTGTGGGACAGGGCGGCTCCAATACCATACGGAGATGCATCACACATGATGAGCAAAGGCTTTCCAGGATCATAGTGGGTTAGTAACCCAGAGAACGACAATTGTTGTTTTACCCACCGGAAAGTGGTTTCTTGCGGCTCACCCCAAACCCAGGTGTGATTCTTCTTTTGCAGAAGGTGCAACAGGGCCAGCGTAGTTGCCAGATTGGGGAGGAACTTCCCGTAATAGTTTACGAGGCCAAGAAAAGAACAAAGGTGCGAAGTGTCAGTCGGGCAGGGGCCTGTTGAATTGCACGTACCTTCTCTGCGACGGGGTGCAAACCTTTGCTGTCCACCCGATAACCCAGATAGACTACCTACTTCGCCTGAAAGATGCACTTTGTACGACGTAAACGGACTCCAGCCTCTGAAAAGCGTCTAAGGACAGCCTCCAAATTTTCCAAATGTTCCTGCTCCGACGTCCCTGTCATCAAAACGTCGTCTAAGTAGACAGCGACACGCAGTAAACCTCTCAAGATGCCCTCCATGACGCGTTGAAAAATAGCGCAGGCAGAGGATACCCCAAAGGGCGACTGTGTATATTCATACAGGCCCCGGGGTATATTAATAGTTATATATGGCCGGGAAGCAGGGTCCAGTTCCAACTGTAGGTAGGCGTGACTCATATCTAATTTTGTGAACGAGAGTCCGCCTGCAAGCTTCACGTAGAGATCGGTCGAGCCGGGAAGCCATATTCACTGTAAGTTTATCGTCGCCGCACAAGCTAACTGTGGCATTTGGCTTCATTACAGATACAATTGGCGCTGCCCAGTCCGCGAAACGGACAGGCCTGATAATACCCAAGGACTCCAAATGAGTGAGCTCCCCTTCTACTTTCTCGAGCAAGGCGTAAGGCACCGGGCACGCCCGGAAATAGCACGGCGTGGCTCCTGGTTCGACTTGGATACAGGCTACGGCCCCTTTTATTTTCCCCAAACTGGGCTGGAATACATGTGGGTACCGTCTTAGTACCTCTGTCAACCCTCCAGAACCTGTTTGGAGGATGTGCTACAACTGCAGCCGCAAATGGCGCAACTAATCCAGACCCAACAGGCTGGGCCCGTGGTCGTGCACCACGATAAGTGGGAAACACCCCTCCTGGGGTCCACAGACAACAGGAGTCATCATAGTTCCTGCAATGTCCAATGGTTGACCCGTGTAAGTGGCCAACCTGGCCTGTGTGTCGGTTAATGTAAGGGTCTGTATACCCTGCATGATGCGGTCGAATGTCCTCTGGGTGATCACGGAGACCGCTGCGCCAGTGTCCAACTCCATCTCAAGCAGGTGTACATTGACCTGTACTGTCACCTTAATGGGGGCCACAAGGGGAGCTGCCACACAATGCAGCTGCAGGCAGTCGTCCTGGGGACGTCTTCACTTCCTCGGGAGTAGTTGCCGCAGGTTCATCCAGATGGAAGGTATGGGCCCTGAGCTGGCCCCAGTTTCTGACGGAACGACGGCGCCTCTGGCGCCCCCAGGACCGGTGTCCGCGGCGGGGTCGGCACCCACAAGTCTGCCACTGACATGGCTCCTCATCCATTGGTTCTGGAGGCTTCCTTCGGGGAGAAACGTCCGGCGGCCACTGGCGTCGATCCGGATGCCGCACTGCCCAAGGTACCGCAGGGGTGCGGGGAGACACGTTTGGATGGAAGGGGTTGCACCCCAAGGCGTGCACCTGCATTCCCGGCAGCTCCTGCACTCCCCGTTCTGCGCTCTCTCAGGACAATACTATTTGGATGGCCTATTGAAAAGTCAATGTTGGCTCAGCTAACAACTTTCACTGGGTAGCCACATTATTAATACCGCAAACCAAACGGTCGCGTAACATTTCTGACAAGGTCTCACCATAGTCACAGTATTCCGCAATCCTGTGTAGCCTGGATAGAAACTCTGCAAGGGATTTTCCTAGGGTCCTCTCAGCGGTATTAAACCGGTAACGCTGAACTATCGTGGACGGGGTTGGGTTAAAATGTTGCCCCACTAAGGTCACAAGTTCATCAAACGTCTTGGTGCCCGGCGCAGCTGGGTACGTAAGGCTCCTAATCACCCCAAACGTATGCGGGCCGCAGACGGTGAGCAAAATGACCACCTGGCGCTCATTTTCGGTGATGTTGTTTGCCCGGAAATAGTAATGCATCCGTTGTGAGTACTGGTTCCAACTTTCCAGCGCAGCATCAAAGACATCCAAATGTCCATACAGAAAAAATACTTCCAACCTGTATCCAACAAAAATCCAGGGAGATGGCTTCAGCAGCATAGACAGCTATCCACTTTAACCCTCGTCGCCAGTTTTGTGAGGGCCATGAAGAATCCAGCACGAGTTGTAGGATAGAAAGAAATAACATTTATTTTCAATAACATATACAACAGCAGCAGTAACTCCCTTGCTGCTCACTCCTCTCTAGCTGGTTCCAAACTGGCCAGCTTTATTGATGCAGGGAATCTGCTAATGATTTCTCCGCCCCCGTCACTGGGAAAGCTCATACTCCCAAAGGATTGTGGGATTGCTATTAGTCCCCAGCCAGTGGTAAGAAGGCAGGTTATAACAAAGGCAATCCACTTTCTAGCATTTTGCCTTGTGGTGAAGTTCCATTGAGCTTCCTCTAACACAGGGACATTCTTTATGAGGCTTTGCTTGTCAATTTGGCTTGGCTGGTAGCACTCACATCTCGGGTGCTGAAGTGTGTGGATGAATATAGATACCCAGCAGCTCAAAATAAATAAGTCTATGAAAATAGCGGAATGGATAGATGAAGCCATAAACAAAATAAGTGCAGAAAGTATGATGAACTTGTATAAGGCACTGTTATAGTGCCGTGTACAATTTGAAATTAAATTAAATTAAAATAGTTTATTGCCACAAGTAGGCTTCAAATGAAGTTACTGTGAAAAGCCCCTAGTCACCACATTCCGGCGCCTGTTCCGGGAGGCTGGTACGGGAATTTGCGAATTCTACTCTAGAAAATACGTTAGATCATTCAAGGAAAGGGAATGAAGGTTCGTTAGGCTGATTTCTGGGGTAAACGTTGTCTAATGAGAAAGGTTTGAGCAAATTAGGTCTGTACTCATTGGAGTTTAGAAGAATGAGAGGTGATCTTATTGAAAGGGGCCTTGACTGAGTAGATGCTGATAGGATGATTCCCCTCATGTGGGAATCTCAAACTAGGGGCCACAGTTTAAAAATAAGGGCTCTCATTTAAGATGGACATGAGGAGAAATGTCTACTCTAAGGTGCCAGTTGCCTTTGAAATTATCTTCCAGAGAGAGCAATGGAGGCAGGGTCAGTGAACATATTCAAGGCGGACTTGGACAGATTTTTGATTGACAAGGGAGTCAAGGATTATGGGGGCAAGCAGGAAAGTGAAGTTAATGGCACAATTAGATCAGGCAAGAGCTTAGTGAATGGCAGAGCAGGGTCGATGGGCCGAATGGACAACTCCTGCTCCTATTTCTTCTGATCTTATGTCACTGGTTTCCACAGCCATTGAGCTCTGTCTCTTTATTTAAAGCAGGATTCCCTGCTGAATTCTCCATGGAGGACCCAACAGGTCATTGAGGTTACAGCAAACTCCACAGGACATACACCTAGGAAATATGAGCAGAAGTCGGCCATAAGGCCCATCAAGTTTGCTCCGCCATTTACAAAGATCTTAGCTGAACTTCTACATCAGCTCATATTGTCCCCCCACCACATCAGCTCGTATTGTCTCCCCCCACCAAACCTGTATTCCCTGATTCACTTCTTCTCCAAATCTCCATCACTCTCAGTCTTGAATATACTCATCAACTATGCCATGTTGAGAATTCCAAAGATTCACATCTCTCGGACTGAAGAAATGTTTCCGGATCTCAGTCCTAAATGGCCAACCCTTTATCCTGAGACCGTGAGGCAATGTGCTCCATCGCAAAACAGTTTTTGACTATTTTTATTTTCTGGAGTAACATCAGGAAATATAATGCGTTAATGTCCTACTCACCACTGCACCTTGATGAAAATACACTCTGCCGTAATTTACGTGGTTCAAGTACGTGCCCGCAGCTGCAGGACCGACCATTAGGTGCAAGGAAACATCTCATATTCACAGTGCACCAGTTAATACGAATGTATTCTTTCGAACCACAAGCCCAGTCTGAAACAAAGAGAACCAGAGCTACAAACAGTCTTTTCACTTTTTGTTGAACTGAATCACACAGTGATTATTTTAGCCTGGGTGTTAAAGAGTGGGGTTGATAACTTCCTGACTGCACAAAGCCTCTCCACCGTCAATAAAACACAAATCAGGAGTGCAACTGAATACGGACCACCTAGGGTTGGGGTGATGGGGGTGGCAAGGTATCTTTTGCTTCACATGACCAACTCAATTCCAGGTGGCGCAGTGGTTAGCACTGCTATCTAAGGCGCTGAGGACCCGGGTTCGATCCCAGCCCCGGGTCACTGTCTGTGTGGAGTTTGCACATTCACCCCGTGTCTGAGTAGGTTTCATCCCCACAACCCAAAGATGTGCAGGGTAGGTGAATTGGCCACACTAAATTGCACCTTAATTGGACAAAAAAATAATTGGGCACTCTGGGCGAGATTCTCCGACCCCCCCGCCGGGTCGGAGAATCGGCGGGGGCTGGCGTGAATCCCGCCCCCGCCGGTTGCCGAAGTCTCCGGCAGCGGAGATTCGGCGGGGGCGGGAATCACGGTGCGCCGGTTGGCGGGCCCCCCCCCGCACGATTCTCCGGCCCGGATGGGCCGAAGTCCCGCCGCTAAAATGCCTGTCCCGCCGGCGTAAATTAAACCACCGACCTTGCCGGCGGGACAAGGCGACGCGGGCAGGCTCCGGGGTCCTGGGGGGGGGCGCGGGGCGATCTGGCCCCGGGGGGTGCCCCCACGGTGGCCTGGCCCACGATCGGGGCCCACCGATCCGCAGGCGGGCCTGTGCTGTGGGGGCACTCTTTCCCTTCCGCCTTCGCCACGGTCTCCACCCTGGCGGAGACAGAAGAGACTCCCTCCACTGCGCATGCGTGGGAAGCTGTCAGCGGCCGCTGACGTTCCCGCGCATGCGCCGCCCGGAGATGTCATTTCCGCGCCAGCTGGCGGGGCACCAAAGGCCTTTTCCGCCAGCTGGCAGGGCGGAAATTCGTCCGGCGCCGACTTAGCCCCTCAAGGTTGGGGCTCGACCCCCAAAGATGCGGAGCATTCCGCACCTTTGGGGCGGCGCGATGCCCGTCTGATTTGCGCCGTTTTGGGCGCCAGTCGGCGGACATCACGCCGTTTCCGGAGAATTTCGCCCTCTGAATTTATTTTTTAAAAAGACCAACTCAAATTAGCGGTGAAATTCTCCAGAAACGGCGCGATGTCCGCCGACTGGCGCCCAAAACGGCACAAATCAGACGGGCATCGCGCCGCCCCAAAGGTGCGGAATGCTCCGCATCTTTGGGGGCCGAGCCCCAGCCTTGAGGGGCTAGGTCGGCGCCGGACTGATTTCCGCCCCGCCAGCTGGTGGAAAAGGCCTTTGGTGCCCCGCCATCTGGCGCGGAAATGACATCTCCGGGCGACGCATGCACGGGAGCGTCAGCGGCCACTGACGGCATTCCTGCGCATGCGCAGTGGAGGGAGTCTCTTCCGCCTCCGCCATGGTGGAGTCCGTGGCGAAGGCGGAAGGAAAAGAGTGTCCCCACGGCACAGGCCCGCCCGCGGATCGGTGGGCCCCGATCGCGGGCCTGGCCACCGTGGGGGCACCCCCGGGGCCAGATCGCCCCGCGCGCCCCCCAGGACCCCGGAGCCCGCCCGCGCCGCCTTGTCCCGCTGGTAAGGTAGGTGGTTTAATTTACGCCGGCGGGACAGGCATTTTAGCAGCGGGACTTCGGCCCATCCGGGCCGGAGAATCGCGCGGGGGGGGCCCGCCAACCGGCGCGGCGCGATTCCCGCCCCCGTCGAATCTCCGGTGCCGGAGACTTCGGCAACCGGCGGGGGCGAGATTCACGCCAGCCCCCGGCGATTCTCCGACCCAGCGGGGGGTCGGAGAATCTCGCCCCAGGTCAGTGACACCAATTTATCACTGTGTGCTTTGTCATTGTTCTCACAATATTTACTGGGTTTTGCGAATCTCAGCAATTTTGGAAGGATTTCCAGGTCATAAGAGAGTGTGCAGAGGTTGGCTGGAATGGACCATGGATGAGGGAATTCAGATACACAGCGAGGTTAGAGAATGTGTGATTACACTCCTAAGAGCAGAAAAGATTAAAGGGAGAGTTAATTGGAAGTGTTCAAAATCATGAAGGACAAGTGATGAAAAGCTCTTTCCACTGCCAGAAGGAATGAAATTCAGAGGATCCAGATTTAAAGTATTTGGCAAAAGAACCAGAGATGAGATGAAGAGAATTTTTCAATGCTCGTACTTTTCAAGGAGCATGGGGAAAACAATCATCCCCAGGACTTCCAGTGGCGGCCATGGTGTGAGTGGTCGCACACAGGGCAGCTCCTGCTTGAAGGCGTAGAAAAGAGCTCTTTTTACCCAAAATTGCGTATAACTTCAACGGAAAAGTGTAACTGAAGGTCGGAGAAGTTCCCCCCGGGAGTGGCATGTTTGCTTGTTACCAAACCTGGCAGAAGGTGAAGGAGAGGGTAGAGTGCCCGAGAGGAAGTGAGTTTAGGTTTCTGCAGGTAAGGTGGGGCAGCACGGTAGCACAGTGGTTAGCACTATTGCTTCACAGCTCCAGGGTTGCAGGTTCGATTCCCGGCTTGGGTTACTGTCTGTGCAGAGTCTGCACATTCTCCCCGTGTCTGCGTGGGTTTCCTCGGGGGGCTCTGGTTAGCTCCCACAGTGCAGGTTAGGTGGATTGGCCATGCTAAATTGCCCCTAGTGTCCAAAAAGGTGGGGTGGGGTTACTGGGTTACAGGGTGGAGGTGTGGGCTTGGGCTTGGGCAGGGTGTTCTTTCCAAGGGCTGGTGCAGACTAGATAGGCCAAATGGCCTCCTTCTGCAGTGTAAATTCTGTGATTCTATGGTTGTATGATTCTAGCGGAAGGAATTTGGAAAGAGTTCCCCAGATTGACGAGGTACACCCTGTTGGAGCGACTGATGCTTCTGGATGTGGAAGGGGAGGGCAGGATCAGAGACATATACGGGTGGCTTGGAGAGCAGGGAGTTGAGCAGGCGGTGAAGATTAATGAAAAGTGGAAGGAGGAGCTGGGAGGGGAGATAAACTGGGGAGTATGGAATGAGGTGCTTCGAAGGGTAAATACGACCTCCTCGTGCGCAAGGATGAGCCTGATACAGTTCAAGGTGGTACATAGGGTACATATGACTCGGAGAAGAATGAATGGGTTCTTCCAGTTAGTGGCAGAAGTGTGGGCGGGAACCAAAGAAACACACAGACATGTTTTGGGGCTGTGAAACGTTGGAGAGATTCTGGGCAGGAGTGTTCGCGGCGCTAACAAGGATAATGGGGGAGGAGGTTGAGCCGGACCCTTTGGTGGGATATTGGGAGGCTGGGGCTGATGGAGGGGAGGAAGGCCGATGTTGTGGCCTCTCTGATTACCTACAATTCTGTTGGAGTGGCAGTCAGTACAGCCACCGGGGGTGGCGGTCTGGCTGGGGGGGGTCTTGTATGACTTTCTTAGGCTGGAAAAGATCAAATGCGAATTAAGGGGTTCAGTGGAGGGCTTCGAGGCAAGGTGGGGGATGTTCGAGCCAAGTTTGAGGAGCTATTCGTCACGGGGGCGGGAGGGGTGGGGTGATGGGGGTGGGTGAAAAAGGGGAAGATTTGTACTAACTATATATTGTGTGTTGGGGGGTTTACTCCCCGAATTGTTTATGTTTTGTCACCTTTTATATAAGTTTTGAATAAAATACATTTAAAACAAAAACCCATCCCCACACCGTATGTCCCATCTTGGTTATTACATATATTTAGAAGCATGAGTTGAAATCCCATTAATGTAGCTATGGAATTAAAAATCAATTCTCAGTGAGAGTGGTAGTGATAATGACACGGCATATTGTTGCACAAATCCATCTGGTTCGTTAATATCCTCTGGGGATTGAAAAGTAACGTGATATTTTGCCAGAAATCGGCAAAGGCCAATTGAAGGCGGGAAAAGCGGCACTTTCACCGCCATATAATGCCGCACCTTGGGAAAAAAAACTTCAAGGAACGGGTCCCTCACTGGGAGGCAGCCTCAGATTCACCCGCCCCGCCAGAAACTTAGAAATGCAATGATCAGGGAACCATTTTTAAAGGCCGCCCCAGCACACAGCAACCGAACCAGTTATCGATGGAATCCTCCCGGCACCCCAATCCGACGCCCCCCCCCCCCCCCCCCCCCGGCACTGGCTAGGAAACCCCTATCTGGACAGTGTCCAGGTAGAGCCCGGGCAGTGGAAAGGCTGCCAGGGTAGTGCCAAGGCAGTACCCTCTCATGATTCTCTCCCCCATAAGTGCTGCGCTCATGCTGGTCTACTTGCCAGGCGTGCACCTTCAGAGAACAGTCATGTTGTTCTGTTGTAACGCTGCCGTGGATGGATTTTTTGACCAAGGGAGAATGATTCCGGCCTGATAATGCAACGTTAATTTATTATAATGGTGCTCACGATGATCAACATCTTTAAATATGCCCCATCACTGACAGGGGGAGGGGACAATCGTGTCATGCTTTTAAGCCTACTTAAAACGCGACTTTGGCCTTCTCGCAATATTTTCCACTCCTGCCGTCAACCTCAGCTGATGTGAGCAGGATTGGAAAATCTGAGCCGTACAGTGGGACACATGGCAAAAAACTGACAATAGACTGCAGGGATTCAGGAAGACGGCTCACCGCCACCTTGTCAAGGGAATCACTCCGTAGGAACAGAGTAAGCATAGCCCCTGGGGTGGGGGGGAGGGGGGGTTAGAGTGACTTGCCAGGGTAGAACATGGCATAGGTTGGCACTGCCAGGTTGTGAGTGCCAACCTGATGGTGCCAATCTGTGCGAGGGGCAGTGCCTGGGCGGGCCCTAGCGGGAGCCAATGAGGCGGGGGCGGGGGTGGGGAGTGCCGGCTATTCTTTGGTAGGGGAGGGGGAGGGGAAGAATGCAAATTGCTGGTGATGCGACCATCAATTCACTCGAGGCAAGAGTAAAAGTAAACCATGGCTTTAATCAACTTAGAACAGTGCCTGCCTGCGACTGATACAATACTGTGCGCCGCCTACAGGTCGACTGCTCTTTATACCCGTTTCAAGGGGAGGAGCCATGGGCGGAGCCCATACATGTCCCAGCATGTTCCCCTGTGGATGATGCCATACAATGGCCCATAGGTGGGGCCCACAAGGCAACAGCATAGTATAGATGCAAATACAAAGGCAAAGCATGGTACTGATACAATGGTGGATTATTGGTGTAATACATTCACCACAGCTGGTGAGGATTGTCAGGAGATCGATAGCCTGCAATGCTGGTCAGGGTGCCCTTTACAGAGGGTGCCCGTTATTAGACGTTTTAGTTGCTGTGATATGAAGAGTCTAAAGTTCTGTTCCTTTTTCACCAACACACATTTATTTCATTCCAACAGACTTTGCACAAAACTCTAACTACACATCACCTGCCAGAGGTCACCTGAAGCCCCTTTACATATCAGTGTCAATTAATGGATACTTAACATAAATGAGACAACTAATTGCAATGTCTCTTAACCCATTACTTAACAGTCTCCCCTTCCTTGGAGAAAAAAAATAATTAGGTGAAAACAAAATTTCAAGAAACTCAAAAAAACACACATGATTTCCCCCCCCCCCCCCTTTCTTTTCCAGTTTTTTTTTGTTTGGACGAGAAAGAAAAAAAAACAGTCACAGAAACAAGCGCCCTTCATTAACAATATCCAAAAGTTTCTGTGAACTCGCCCCTCTTTTCGTAAAACAGTCTGACAGTTGATAACTACTGTCGACCCATTTAATTTTTGTTATTTCCCCTCTGTCCAACATCTGCTTCAAACTTGCGATGTGTATCTGTAACCTCTTTTCATTGACACTTTTTATAGAGTGCACATTTTCCCACAGGGATTTATTGTCAACGTGACAGTCAATAGGTATATTACCCAAATCCCCTAATCCCAAAATTTCTGTCAATATCTGACTTACATAAAAGGCCATATCCACCGCCTCTACAAGGTTTAACGTCTCAGCAGCCAAAGTGCTTTTTACCACTCTCCTTATTTTCTTTGTTTCCCACACAAGCAGGCAACATTTACCATTGTTCCCCAAAAGGAAAATTATAAAACCTCCTGCGCTTGAAACCCCATCACATAAATTTGCGTAGGACGCATCACTATAAACTATGAGTTTCAAGTGCCTAAGGTCACCTAAAACCGGGAACTTCAAAACACACTCCTGCATTTTTAGTTTGGCCAACACTTTATTTGCTCTTATTATGTCTTCCACTTTGGGATCATTCATTTTTGTACTCAACTCTAAGACATCAAAACTCACGTCCGGTCTAGTCTGTCTACCTAAGTTGCCCAATTAAACTTCGCAGTTGCTCTTTTTCTATCTTTGAAACCATTGCGTCTTTTTGTGAAACTCGGCCACGACTAATTGCTATTGGGCTGATGCTTTCCAAATAAGATTGCTGACGTAAAGTTGCCCCTAACTTAGTCTGTCCAATTTCCAGTCCAATATATTTAAATGCGCCGGAAGCTTGACTTCCAACCCTGAATTCTTTCCTCAAACCAGAGATTACAATAGCTTCAAAATCATTAGTACCACTCCACAAAAAATCATCGACATGCATCATAAATATGCCAGAAAGATTTCCTTTATAGTGCCAGCAAAACATTGCAGGATCTGCTTTCAACTGGCAACAGCCTAACTTTAACAAAACTGACCTGACCGAAAAATACCAGACTCTAGATGCATCATTTAATCCATATACACATTTGTTCAACTTCCAGAGTACCCCTTCTGTGTTAGTTGCTTCTTTCGGAGGACGGAGAAAAATGTCTCTCTGGAGCTGATGCCCCTGCAAAAAGGCAGCTTTTATATCTATAGATTTGCATTCCCATGCCTGTGTGGTTAATAGAGCCAAGAAGATCTTTAAAATAACCTTTCCTGCTGTAGGTGAATCTACCCTTAAATCCTGATCTTCTAAGTTTTCTCCAAATCTCCTTGCCACAAGCCTGGCCTTTGCCTTATAAGTTCCATCTGGAAGAACCTTTTTCATGCAAATCCATCTGTGGGATAGAGCTCTTTGTCCCCTATCCGGTACTTCCGTGTATACCCCAAATTCACTCCAACTATGCAGTTCTTGCTGTTTAGCATTTTTGATAACTTTTTCATCAAATTTATTTGAATCCACCAAAATCTCACGTGCATGTGGGCTTCTACTCCTATTCGTAGCCTTACTCATGTTCCGAGATCTTGATAAACTACGTCCCCTCTCCCGCCTGTACTGCTACTGCTTGATCTTTCTCTTTTGCTGTGGGATGTCCTTTCAATAGTTCTCAACCTTTTCCTGCGGACCTGTTCACTATCTGATGTACTATCTGAACTGGCACTGCGTTTCTGTGCCTTCCATTTTTGAACTTTGTTTTCCCAATCTATTGTCTTGATTCCTTCCCCTGAATGCAGTGCATTCAACCAATGTTTATACTTTCCAGTGGCCTTCCCTACTCTACTAATAACAGTTGCATCCTTCCATTGACTAGACCCTTCAGGCAAGTATGTCACTTTTGTACCAACTTTTGGCAGTTGCCCTTTTGGAAAAATGGCCTGTTCTAATTCATCAGAAGTGTTGTGTTCCTCTACAGAAACCCTGTCTATATCAGTTAACTGATCCTCATAATTCTGTAACACATGCGTACCAGATGACTCTGGTTCCTCGTCATGTCTGTCTGCTCTGTCTAAATTTGAAAATGTGTAATCTGTACTCATTATCCTTGATGAATGTACCCTAACAGTTTGATTACCATGTTGCAAAATAATTGTTTTGCCATCTATGCTTTGATCTTCCCTGGGCCTTTCCATTCATTAGAATTGTCTCTCTTATAGTATACCATGCCTCCTTGCTGAAAAACGGCATCTGATGGCCATACGTTATGTCTTAAAGCTCTGCGACTTCTTTCATAGACTTCTGCTTCCAAAAAAGCTTTTCTACTGCTATGTAATGCATTTAAATGTTCAGCAAAACCAGAGCTAATTGTAGTCCCCTCCCAAGCTGGAGGCTGGTCATCCAAAATGGATGGAATTTTAGGATTTCTACCAAACACTAATTGATAAGGACTATAGCCCCCAACCATCTGCAATGAATTATTTGCATGCACCGCCCATGCTCAAGCTGAATTTAGCCTGCAATTTGGTCGATCTGTCAAAATCTTCCGAAGCATATCAATCGATGACAGCATGATTTCTTTCACAGACACCATTACTAAATGGGCTTTCTGCGGCCGTATTCATAACTCTGATATTCACGTTTTCACACATATCCCTAAACACATCATTAGCAAATTCTCCCCCATTGTCCGTAAGGAATTTTGCCGGTGGACCCATTCCTGTCCCTATCCATTTTTCCACGATTTGATCCAGAATTACTCTCTTTTCTTCACTTCGTACAATCGTTGATTGACTAAATCTGGTTGCTAAATCTACAAAATGCAAAATAAATATATTATTTGCTTTATCCCAGATCTTAAGGTCCATGGCCACAATGTCGTTAAAATCCCTGGCCAAAGGTAGGGTTACTATCGGTCGTGCTGTTGTCCTTCTGTACTTCCTACAAACTTCACAGCAATCACTAACCTGTTCTATCAGTTTAGTATAGTCGTCATCCCTTACCCCTGCATCCTTTAATACATTTTTCAGCCTCCGAGGAGACGGATGTGCAAATTGCCTATGCAGTTTTAATACCACAAGCTTTTTATCAGCTAAAGTCCCATTTTCAACTGCCGTTAACACATCCTTAACCACTCTACTTGAAATATTATTTGTCAGTGATGGAATACAATAGTGTCCCGACTGTGTAAATTGTAAGTCCATCGTCTTTCCAAAAACTGTCGCCTTATCCTGTTCCATATCCAGTTTCATGTGTGCTTTCTTCATCGACGGTCTGCTCAGAAGCAAAGGTATCTCACTTGATACAACATCCGTCTAATGAAATGATTCACTCCGGCAATATTGCAAGTGATCACCACTCTTTTCAGCGACTTCAGAGTATTATCATCCCCAAACCTGAAACTTGTGGAACTTTCAAATTCCTTAACCTTGTTACGATTTTCAGCATTCAAAGAGTCCAGGTAACATTTTAACCAGTCAATTCCACACACAGTAGATGTGCAGCCACTGTCCAATACAGCACAGTTAAAGGATTCTGCAACTAACACCCTCATTACCGGCGTAAAACTGCTTGTCAATAGGACAATGCCTTCTTTCTGGTCACTATCTTTTTCCTCTTCTGACTCTTCCGTGTCACGTGTCGCTTCAAACACTCGATCATACCGAGTTGGACAGTTGAACGCATAATGGTATTGAGAGTCACATCAAAAACATCGATTTATCATGCCCCGCGTATTTCTGGGGTTCATCGTCCTATTGTAGGTTCTAACTGGGTTTCTGTCTTCATAATTTCCTTGTCTCGGTCTCCTTCTCTCGTCTTGAGCCCTGTCCGTAGCCATAAGATTTCGCCATCCTGTTAGTAGTGTATCTTCCATATTCTGCCTTATTGCAGGCTGACCTATTTAGGTCATCAAAGCCATCGGAATCAAATGTTTCCCCAGAAACCTTTGTAAAGCTTTTGTCATCTGTTCGAATAAGGTATCCTTATCAGTAAACTGAACTCCTGTCAAAACGAGGAGCCTATCCATGTTGCTCACTCTAGCACAGTCAAGTAATTTAAAGGCCAACACAGACTGTGGAAATTCCAGGTTGTTTTTCTGCAGCCTTTTATATAGTCTGCCAAATTCCATTATATAGTCTTCCATGGAGATATCCTCCATTTTCCGGAATTTATCAAAATCCAACCATGCTTCATATGCACTTAACAAGTCATCTTTCTTATAAATCTTATCCATATAATGTAATAAAGTCTCCAGACCTTCTTCTGAGTCTAACTCTTCCAATTCCAGCTCAGAAAGCACTTTGTTTCAGATTTTACTGCCATATGGTAGAGAAAGAGCCAATGCCATACCTTGTTTTCTCTTTCCCAAAGCAGTTACCTTAGTCCACATAACTACTGCACTTCTCCATTGGTCGTACGATTCCCTTTCAGAAAATAAGGGAGGATAGTCATATCCAGCCATCTTTATCCTCGGTCCAGCCATATATCCCTTTTTTTTCTTTTCTCACTCACTCCTTGGTTTGATCTGGAAAAGTTGTATCTTTCAACCCTTCACATTTACACAGCAACCATCCTCTGCTGCCAATTGTTAGACGTTTTAGTTGCTGTGATATGAAAAATCTAAAGTTCTGTTCATTTTTCACCAACACACATTTATTTCATTCCAACAGACTTTGCACAAAACTCTAACTACACATCACCTGCCAGAGGCCACCTGAAGCCCCTTTACATATCAGTGTCAATTAATGGATACTTAACATAAATGAGACAACTAATTGCAATGTCTCTTAGCCCATTACTTAATACCCGTTCTAAGAGGCCCAGCCTGCCAGAATGACAGTGTAAACCACGGCCACTCATTTTATTTGGTCTAAGAGGATCAAGATTTGGATAGAAAATTGGTTTGTGCAACTGGGGAGTTGCACGCCAGGTTTATGTCTGGTAAGATTTTGCTCATATTTCCAAGTCAGAATGGCGAGTGGCTTGGAGGGGAACTTGCAGGTAGTGGTGTTCCCATGCATCTGCTGCTCGTATCCTTCTAGCAGGTAGAGGTCATGGGTTTGGATGTGCTATCAAAGGATGGGCTATCAAACGAGTCTTGGTGAATTCCTGCGGTGCATCTTGCTGCCGTTGTGCGACGGTGGTGGAGAAGAGCGAATGTTAAAAGTGGTGGATGGAGTGCCGATCAAATGAGCTGTTAGATAATGCAGCAATAGAGTTACTATCTCTGGTTGGACGTATTCATGGAGGTTTTATTATCCATCTAAGTAGAACCAGCAAGCTCCGCTTTAATCCACTCACAGAATCATAGAATTGTTACAGCGCAGGACGAAGCCATTCAGCCCATCCTGTCACACCATCCGGATTTAGAACTATGTCATCATTCCTTCACTATCACTGCATCAAAATCCTGGAACCTCCCTCCTACAGCGCTGTACCTACACCACAGGGACTGCAAGTGTCCAAGAAGGCTGCTCACCACCGCCTTCTCAAGGTCAATTAGGGATGGGAAAGAGTTGCTACCTTGTCAGCGAAGCCAACATCCTGTGAAAGAGTTTTTTAAAAAGGGGTTGCACATCTATCAAAATCCGGCAGAATGCACTCTGGTGCAAAAGTTTGTATTTGATTTAATAATTCACAGGATGTGGCCATTGCTGGAAAGGTCAGCAGTTATTGCCCATCCTCAGTTAGGATGTGAGCCACCTTCTTGAAACCCTGCAGATTTTGCCAATTTTTATGTGACACAGGCCACTCTATGTATCTTTCCCCTAAGGGACATTAGCAAACCAGATGTGTTTTGACAACAATGCAGTGGTGTCATTACTGCCTTACTAAATTACTCATTACTGCTCCTAAATTATCAGCCCAGGTCTCTGGATTACTACATAACCACCACGTTACTGTACACCCACATCCACAACCATACATTTTTAGATGGCAGAAAGAACAGAAGATATACCAATGGTGATGACTCACCAAAGCAGAAACTTCTTCTGTCAATGTATCCAGGTGGGCACAATGTCCCATTCGCAGTGTAGTTGATATAATACTGGTCCAGTTCTGCAAAAGAAAATAGTCCTTCGATACAAATTGCCCGTTGCAAAGAGGTTTTCGTGGAAAGGAAAAACAAATGGAAGATTTTTCAGAGGGGTGGCGACGGTGTGAAGTCAGGATCAGCCACCTGCTACCCACACACAACAAGATGCTAAATTGCCCCTTGGTCCAGGGATGTACAGATTAGATCACGGGGAAATGGCTGTGGAGAATGCTCTTTCAGAGGATTGGGGCAGACTCAATGGACCAAATGGCCTCCTCCTGCACTGTAGAAATTATATGGTTCTGTGGTATATACACATCTGGGTGGAGGTTTCCTCTGGTGAATTGAGTGCTCAAAAGAAAGGGGTTTGTAATGGACACAGGACATTGGCATTCATTCCTTTAGGGCCCCGCTTGTGCTGCCCATTTGTACCCCATGGCAGATGGGGGTTGGGGGAGGAGAATTCTTTCAGCCACTTAGATTTACCTGGCAAATTGAACCAAAACTAGACAGGAGCCTGGCAAATAAACGCAAATTGAGTTCAGGTAATGCCATGTTGACCCGTTTACGTCCCCGCCATTTTGCCAATGCCAATTGTCGCTCCCACAAAGCAACTGCAAGAGGCGCAAGTCCGGAGGTAGCGCTTTCAAAGGACACTCAGCAGAATCCTCAGCTGCGTTCAGGTGACTCTGCATTGAGCTCGTCTTGGAAATGATTTTTTTTCTTGCTTCAAAAGCTCGACTGACTCAGAAGATGTAAAAACCCATTAGAAGGCTGTTCCTGAACTGGTGGCAGACCAGATTCCCCAACCCCCTCATGTGCAAATGGCCTAATGCAAACAGACAAATGGGGAGAATATTCAAGCTTATTGCGCCATTTCATTTCATCATGGCTGATCTGATTGTGGCCTGCCTACCCCCATAACCTTTAACCCCTTAGTCAGCCAAGGATCCATCTAATCCAATGAAGGAAGTTGAGCTGAAGAGAAACCTTAACTATGCTAGAAACTCCTTTGTCCGACCCACACTCATTCACAGTTAGCCCCCATAATGTTCAAGAGAGATCATAAACCGAGACAACAGCTTCACAATACGTATAAGAATTACCTCATAGAGAGGCTTAATTGTGATTCCTTACTATTACCTCTGCATTTTTGTATCAAAGAGGCATATTCTGGAATATTTTCCGTTTTCAAACATCCACAGTGCAAATTTGCAGGTACAAGTTGACATTTTTGGGCATTTGTACAGTTTTTGATTCGAATAGCTTGATCCATGTCACAGTGATCGTAACCTGAAACGTAGGGAACATGTATTAGAAGAGTTGTTTTACCTTTGGTCCATTAAGGTGCACAGCGGGAGCCAGTGGATATTTTCCTCTTGGAGATTTGGGGATGGTTGGGAGGTGTTGGGGGGCAGGGGGGTGTGGGGGGGCATGGAGTTGTCAAGTTAAACCGGTGTCAGTGATAACGGTTAATATTTTCACAATTCCTGGAGAGTCCGTGCAGCGTGTTCCTGAAGTGTTGGCTACTGCATTGGGTAAAGGTGCTAAGGCTCTCGCCACATAACCAGCTTAACTTTATGGCGCCAGATTTAAATGGGGAGGGGGGGGTGAGTGATGGTGAGGTTGGTTAGCTCAGTTAGCTGGACGGCTAGTTCATGCTGCAGTGCGACACCAACAGCACAGGTTCAATCCCCGTACCAGCTGAGATTATTCATGAAGGTCCCGCCTTCTCAACCTTTCCCCTCTCCTGCGGTCTCAATGGGGAGGGCGGCCTATGGAGCTCTGGGACAGTATAAATGGGGAAGGGTACAGGGCGCGGGGGAATGCTTCAAGCTGGTCATCTCTCTGAGTTTCCTGCCCATTTTCACAGCCTCTTCCATTCTGCATAGCAATCTTTCTGCTCGGTCAGATTCTGTGCACTGCAGGGAGATCCATCCACGTGACTAATAGATACTCTTACTCCACAGCAACATGCCCCAATTACATAAGTTCAGAGAATTCCAGTGTAAAGTGACGACACAGGTTTTGAGACCATCAGGATTGTTTAGCGATGCGTCTAGAGTTTAACACAGCCATGTTCTAGTTAAGTAATCTGATAGAATGGCGAAAAATGTTGGGTGCTGTGTGTGTGATCCTAATCCACAAGCACATAAGTAGCCAGGTTTTGACTCGCCATCAAGTTAGAAGCTCATTGGTTCATCTCCGAGTCCAGAGGGTTGAACACAAAATGTGGGGCTGACACTCCAGCACATCACTGAGAGAGTGCTGCACTGTTGGAGGTGCCATCTTTTGGATGAGATGTGATTAAACCGTGGCCCGTTCTGCTCTCTGAGGTGGATGTGAAAGATCCTAAGACACTATTCAGAAGAGCTGATGCTTACTTAGTTTTCTGTTAATGGGAGCTTGCTGTGCATAATTTGGCTGTAACATTTCCTCCATTACAACAGTGACCAGGCTTCAAAAAGTACTTCCTTGGCCATAAAGTACTTTGGAACATCATGAGTTTTTGAAGGGCACTATATAAACACAAGTCTTCCATTTGCAATCAATACCTTACCAATGCAAAAACCATTGTTTTGCAAGTAGAAAAATGGTTTGCAGTTATCACTCGTGATGATGAATTGATTCATTAATGTCCCAAAGTAGGTCACTGTAACGAAAAGAAACACTTAATTACTCAACAATATCCCTTCTTTTTTTCAAGTAATTGTTGATCATGAGGTCTCTTGCGGCAAAATAGCACAGTGGTTAGCACTGTGGCTTTACAGTATCAGAGTCCCAGTTTTGATTCCGGCTTGGGTCACTGACTGTGCGGAGTCTGCACGTTCACCCTGTGTCTGCGTGGGTTTCCTCCGGGTGCTCCGGTTTCCTCCCACAAGTCTCGAAAGACGTGCTTGTTAGGTAATTTGGACATTCTGAATTCTCGCTCCGTGTACCCGAACAGACGCCGGAATGTGGTGACTAGGGGATTTTCACAGTAACTTCATTGCAGTGTTAATGTCCAGACTCTATACAGCTGCAACATGACTTGCCAGTTTTTATACTCAATGCCCCGGCCAATGAAGGCAAGCATGCCGTATGCCTTCTTGACTGCCTTCTTCACTTGTGTTGCCCCTTTCAGTGACCTGTGGACCAATACACCTAGATCTCTCTGACTGCCAATACTCTTGAGGGTTCTACCATTCACTGTATATTCCCTACCTGTATTAGACCTTCTAAAATGCATTACCTCACATTTGTCCGGATTAAACTCCATCTGCCATCTCTCCGCCCAAGTCTCCAAACAATCTAAATCCTGCTGTATCCTCTGACAGTCCTCATCGCTATCCGTAATTCCACAACCTTTGTGTTGTCCGCAAACGTACTAATCACACCAGTTACATTTTCCTCCAAATCATTTATATATACTATGAACAGCAAAGGTCCCAGCACTAAACCCTGCGGAACATCACTAGTCACAGCCCTCCAATCAGAAAAGCACTCTTCCATTGCCACTCTCTGCCTTCTATGACCTAGCCAGTTCTGTATCCATCTTGCCAGCTCACCTCTGATCCCTTGTGACTTCACCTTTTGTACCAGTCTGCCATGACGGACCTTGTCAAAGGCCTTACTGAAGTCCATATAGACAATATCCACTGCCCTACCTGCATTAGTCATCTTTGTGACCTCCTCGAAAAACTCTATCAAGTTAGTGAGACACGAACTCCCCTTCACAAAACCGTGCTGCTCTCGCTAATACATCCACTTGCTTCCAAATAGGAGTAGATCCTGTCTCGAAGAATTCTCTCCAGTAATTTTCCTTCCACTGACATCAGGCTCACCGGCCTTTAGTTCCCTGGATTATCCTTGCAACCTTCTTAAACAAAGGAACAACATTGGCTATTCTCCAGTCCTCCGGGTCATCACCCGAAGACAGTGAGGATCCAAAGATTTCTGTCAAGACCGCAGCAATTTCCTCTCTTGCCTCCTTCAGTATCAACACAGCCGCTTAATTCTACGACTCCAAGACTCATCCAGCCTGGGCCTACCGACATATTTTCGTATTACCATGCATAGGTTGCTCTGTTTATGAACCCCAGCCTTCCAGTCATCATTTTATTTTTTTTATTTTTAGAGTACCCAATTCATTTTTTTTCAATTAAGGGGCAATTTTGCGTGGCCAATCCAACTGGCTTGCACATTTCTGGGTTGTGGGGGCGAAACCCATGCAAACACGGGGAGAATGTGCACACTCCACATGGACAGTGACCCAGAGCCGGGATCGAACCTGGGACCTTGGCGCCGTGGCCCTCCAGTTATCATTAATGAACCAAGTCAATTACTCAATCTTCAACAGAGCTCTACACTATATTACCTGGTTGGGTCTGCGATTTAAAAAAAGTTTTTTTTTAATATTTTTATTCTCTTCCTTTTTCACATTTTCTCCCAAATTTACACCCTGAATGTTCACATAAACAAATGACAAAAAGGAATCACCCATAGTCATCATTAACACACACAGTCCCCCTCCCCCCAACCCTCCATACCACCCCCCCCAACTAATGGTCGATGTTATCCAGTTCTCGAAAGTGCATAATGAATAATGCCCATGAATTGTAGAACCCCTCCATCCTTCCCCTCAGTTCAAACTTAACCTTCTCAAGAGTCAAGAATTCCGGCAGGTCCCCATGCCACGCAGGGCACAGGGTGGAGAGGTTGCTCTCCAACCCACCAAGATCCGCCTTCGGGCAATCAACAAGGCGAAGACTACAACACCTGCCTCACCCAATTCCAACCCTGGCTGGTCTGACACCCCGAATATGGCCTCCCGAGGGCCCGGGTTTCACGTGCACCACTTTAGAGATTACCCTAAAAACCTCCTTCCAGTAACCCTCCAGCTTTGGACAGGACCAAAATGTATGAATGTGATTTGCGGGGCCCTCCCTCAATGTTCTCACACATCTTCTACCCCTTCAAAGAACCGGCTCATCCTCACCCTCATGAGGTGTGCTATGTATCCCACCTTCAGCTGTATCAGCCCCAACCTCACACACGAGGTGGAAGCGTTCACTCTCTGGAGCGCCTCACACCAGAACCCCTCCTCCATATCCTCTCCCAACTCTTCCTCCCACTTTGCTTTGATCCCTTCCAGTGGTGCCTTCTCCTCTTCCAACATAGCTCCGTAACCGATGACATTACCCCCTTCTCCAGTCCCCTGTCATTAGCACCTCCTCCAGCAATGTGGAGGCCGGCTCCACCGGGAAGCTCTGTATGCGATGCAAAAGTTGCGTTTGGTTTCAATGTTCCATCAATGTTTCCCGCATCTCCAAACTGACCTTAATTACTGTCTCTCTAAGTACAGTCATTAATTTTGATTAGACTACTGGCAAATACAGTTTGGACCCAGGGTAATCGCAAAATAGATGCCAAAACCTGCTCACAGATAGCATGACCACCAACATATTTCACGTGAAATACACAGTTCCGGAACTATCATCTTCCTGATCAAAGTATATGGACGATAGATCATGGCGGGAATTTTCCGACCGTTGGAATTCTCTGTTCCCACCGACAGCGCACCTTAGAGTTTCCCGGGTTTCCCGGCGCACGGGATGTCTTCAATGGGAAATCCCATTGACAAGTGGCAGGAGTGGAGAATGCCGCCCTCCAGCGGATGGCGTGCCGCCGAGAAACATGTGGCTGGGGGACCTGAGAATCCCGCCCCCATATGTCGCTGAGGCACTGGTTCCACCATTTTGGGGTGCGAACCTTTAGTTTATATTATGATCATAAAGGCACAAATTCCTAATCGGATGCATGATGGACATCAAGAACAGGTTACTCTCTGAACGAGCTATTTACATAGCAAATCATCTCAAGGGGGTTTACAGATGTGATTATCATAAGGAGATTTTAAAACACATGACCAAAAGTTCCTTAGAGGGAAGGAATTCCAGAATTTCACAGCCAAGCAGCTGAAGACTTGGCCGCCACTGGTGGAACAATGAAAATCAGGGATATAAATTAGGCTAGATTTGGAGGAGCGCAGAGATGTCTGAGGGCTGCAGGGTTGGAGGAGGTTACAATGATAGGGCAAGGTTTGAAAACAAGAATAAGTCATTTTCAATCAAAGCATTGCCATCGAGCAAAGTGGTAATGGGGGAAAGGGACTTTGCACGAGACATGTCTTCAAAGTGGTCAAAGGCTTCCAATCATGTGGCTGCCTTGATATTTCAGTCATCCATGTGTGCCGGGCTGCCCTCGCAACAGCTGCTTAATTTAGGCCTTTATATAATGGGCATTAATTAAACAATGTCCCCCTGATGAAATTGACTCCAGAAGACCATAGTTGTAGGGGCAGAAATAGGCCATTCGGCCCATTGAGTCTGCTCCACCATTCAATGAGATCATGACTGATGCATATCCCTGGATTCCCTTACAGATTAAAAATGTGTCTTTCTCAGCCTTGACTCATACCTGGGCACTCAGTGATGGATATGTTAGGCCTGCAACCTAGCCCTATTTTTTCCATAAACCTATCTCAGACGGTTGTTAAACATTGTACTTGACTTGAACAGATAATGATCTAGTACTAGTTTAGACATTCTCCGTTAGATCTACCAGGCCCATATAAAGCAGTATCAGGATCTGCTCTCATCTGCAAGAATTTCAATATGTCAGAATCATTGGTTTCTTTACTTTATTCCAAACCGTCATCTCAAACGCATTTTCCACTATCACTTCCAGTCTCATCCACAAGAAAAAGAACGTGGAGCTCGTGGACATCTTTGTCGCAATGAATGGGGTCATCTGATTAACTGTACCGCAGACGGAATCATAGAGCCTTCCCTGTCCTGGGATCCTCTGCTCCAGACTCTATCCACCCCTTTTAACTTCCAGCGACAATTCCCACAAGTCTACAATTTATGGCCTCTTGCTCCATTTGCCCAATTCCCACCTACCCGCCTGACATTATTGACTCCGGTCAGGGGCGGGAACAAGGCCTGAAGTATTTAACTTTACCCGGGAGTTAAAAAGACCCCAGCCATTCGCATCAGCGAGTCAAGGCGGGCTTTCTATTGTCTTATGCCCCATGCTTTATTCAAATTCCATACAATAAACTGTCTGATTCTGGGGTTATGAGGACTGGGAGTAATGTGGCCGCCACACTAGATTTATTCATAAAAAAGCTCCTCCTCAAATAGTGCCTTGGGATCTTTTACATCCACCTGAGAGGGAAGATACAGTATCAGTTTAAAGACGCCTCACAAAGAAACTCCTACAGAGCAGCATACTCCTTGCCCTATTGTTCCAGACTTGATAGTAGAGGTCAAGTGGAGATTTCAGAGATATTCAAACTCATGGTGAGTCCGGGCAGAGCAGACGGGGAGAAATTGTTTCCACTGGTGGAAGGATCGAGAATAATTTAAGGTGATTGGCAAAAGAAGCAATGACGACAAAAGAAAAACACTTTTTCCGCAGTGAATGGTTTGGTTCTGGAATGCAGTGCCTAACAGTAATGGTGGTGGCAGATTCAATCGTAGCTTTCGAAAAAAACTGGGTCATAATCTGAAAAGCAAAAACATGCAGGGCTGCGGAGAAAATGCAGGAGAGTGTAACTAGGTGAATTGCTCTTGCAAAGAGGTGACACAAATATAAGGGGCCAAATGGCCTCATTCTGTGCTGTAGCTATTCCCCTCCCATCCTACCTTAAAGCCAAGAAGCTTAACAAGTCAGCCAGAGGGACTTGGGAGTTTGAGTTCATGGTGGGGGAAAGCGGCAAGAGAATGGACTAATTGGATAGCTCTTTCAACGACCTGGCACAGACACGATGGACTGAATGCCTTCCTTCCATGCTGTGTCATTCTGTGCTGCTATGCTTCTAACATATAGAGAAATAAACAGAAAATAGAAGCAGGAATAGGCCTTTCAGCCCTTCGAGCCCTGCTCCACCATTCATTATGATCATTGGTTGATCATCAAATCCAGTACTCTGATGCTGCCTTCCCCCGATATCCATTGATCCCTTTAGCCCCGAAAGCTACATCTATTCCTTCTTGAAATTACACAGCATTTTGGCCTCAACTACTTTCTGGTAGCGAATTCCACAGATTTACCACTCTCTGGGTGAAGAAATTTCTCCTCACCTCAGTTCTAAAAGGTTTACTCCTTATCCTCAAACTATGACACTTAGTTCTGGACTCCCCCCACCATCGGAAATATTCTTCCTGAATCTCCCATGTCTAATCCTGTTAGAATTTTGTAAGTTTCTCTGAGATCCTCTCTCACTCTTCTGAACTCCAGTGAACATAATCCTAACTGATTTAGCCTCTCCTCATATGACAGTCCCACCTTCCCAGGAATCAGCCTGGTAAACGTTCGCTGCATTCGGAGGAATAGCAAGATCCTACCTCAGATAAGGACACAAAACTGCACACAATACTCCAGATGTGGCCTCACCAATGCTCTATGCAATTGCAGTAAAACATCCCTATTCCTATACTCAAATCCTCTCGCTATGAAGGCCAACATACCATTTTCCATCTTTACTGCCGGCTGTACCTACGTGTTTGCTTTCAGTGACTGATGCACAAGGACACCAAGGTCTCGCTGAGTATTCAGCTCTCTCAATTGTACGGTGACACAGTGGTTAGCACTGCTGCCTCACAGTGCCAGGGACCCAGGTTCAATTCCGGCCTCGGAATTTGCACTTTCTCACCCTGTCTGCGTGGGTTTCTTCCGGGTGCTCCGGTTTCCTCCCATGGTCCAAAGATGTGCAGAGTAGGTGGATTGGCCGTCCTAAATTTCCCTTTGTATCCAAAAGGTTATGTGGGGTTACTGGGTTACAAGGATAGGGTGGGGCTCTTTCAGAAGGTCGGTTCAGACTCGATCGGCCGAATGTCCTCCTTCTGCATTGTAGGGATTCTACGATGATAATAATGTCTTCCTATTTTTGAGACCAAAGCGGATAACTTCACATTTATCGACATTATACTGCGCCTGCCATGCATATGCCCTCTCACTTTGCCTGTCCAAATCACGCTGAAGCATCTCTGCATCCTTATCACAGTTCACCCTCTCACCCAACTTTGTATCATCTGCAAATTTGGAGACAATACATCTTCATCCAAATCATTAATATAGAACATGAACAGATGGGGTCCTAGCACTGATCCCTGCAATACCCCACTAGTCACAACCTGCCATTCGGAAAAAGACCCATGTATTCCAACTCTTTTCTTCCTGTCTGCTGACCGGCTTTCTATCCATCTCAAGACACTACCCGTAACCCCATGTGCTTTAACTTTATATAGTAATATGCTTGTCAAAAATCTTTTGAAATTCTAAATAAACCACATCCACCAGTTCACCCTGGTCAACTCTACTAGTTACATCTTCATAGAATTCCAGTAGATTTGTCAAGCATAGGGCAGCACGGTGGTGCAGTGGGTTAGCCCTGTTGCTCACGGCGCCGAGGTTTCAGGTTTGATCCCGGCTCTGGGTCACTGTCTGTGTGGGGTTTGCGCATTCTCCCCATGTTTGCGTGGGTTTCGCCCCCACAACACAAAAGATGTGCAGGGTACGTGGATTGGCCACACTAAATTGGCCCTTAATTGAAAAAAAATTAATTGGGTACTCTAAAATTAGATTTAAAAAGATTTGTCAAGCATGATTTCCCTTCCATACATCCATGCTGATTTTATCTGATTATACCACCACTTTCCAAATGCTGTGCTATGAAAGCCTTGATAATTGACTCCTGCAACTTCCCTACTACAAAAGTTAGGTACATAGGTCTCTGCTTTCTCTCTATCTAATTTTTTGAATAGCTCCCTTTTTGAACTTAGCTGCCTTCCAATCCATAGGAACCATTCCAAAATCCAAAGAATTTTGGAAAATGACCACCAATGGATCTACTATTTCCAGGGCCACTTCCTTAAGTACTCGGGGATGAAGATTATCAGGCCCTGGAGATTTATCCACCTTCAATTCCACTAATTTCCCCAAACCAGTTCTCTAATACTGATTTCTTTCAGCTCCTCACTAAAACTTGTGTTTCTCAGAACGTCTGGTACATTATTCACGTCTTCCCTTGTAAAGACAGAAGCAAAGTACAAATTTAGTTCCTCAGCCATTCCTCTGTTCCGTTATGTATTCCCCCATTTCTTGACTCTATTCATTTTTGTTAGTCTTTTTCCCTTTACATATCTATAGAACTGTGTTCCCTGCTAGCTTACTTTCAGATTGTATTTTCCCCTTCTTAATCAATCCCTTGATTATTATGATTGAACATTAATCAAACTACTTACCTGTGATCAGATAGGCTGAGCTAAGTACTACCATGATTTGTCAAGGACGTGATACTCCAGGCAACTTCCCTCACACACACTGAGCACAACTTCAACACCTTGGAAGAGCTCTGTGTCATTCACAGGAGGTGGGACTTTACTAGTCGGGAGGGAGCTGTGTTCTTACACTCGCACAATACAAGCAGGTAAATTGAGGAATGCTTTCAGGGAGTTTCCATCTCAAATACTTAATGAGTTTGTGGGTGTCGGAGTAAGTACGTGTTGAAACAAGCAGACTTGAGCATCAGCTCAGCTGAAGGATGGGTTCCAGAGGGAGGCTGTTCGTTGGTTACACCTAGATCACATGTGACTCAGAGGCCATAATTCTGTGACATGTACATTAATAATAATATAATAATAATCTTTATTGTCACAAGTAGGCTTAATTAACACTGCAATGAAGTTACTGTGAAAAGCTCCAGGCCAGCAGCACGGTTCAATTCCTGTACCAGCCTCCCCGAACAGGCGCCGGAATGTGGCGACTAGGGGCTTTTCACAGTAACTTCATTGAAGCCTACTCGTGACAATAAGCGATTTTCATTTTTCATTTCATTTCACTGCCAGGTCCAGGATCTCATCCTCGTCCTCCGAGGCTTTTTGCCGCACCTCCCGGATCGCCGCCCCTTGGGCCTTCTGTGTCTCTACCAGCTTGTCGATCGACGCCTTAATCGGCTCTAGCAGTTCTGCCTTCAGCTCCACAAAGCAGCGTTTGAGGAACTCCTGCTGCTCCTGCGACCATAGCGCCCACGCTGCTATTCTCCACCCGCCGCCATCTTGCTTCTCCTCGCTCGCACTTTTCGCTGCACTAAACCTGATCACTTTCCTGACCGCTCCACTCCTGGTCCAATCCATACGGTGCCGGGGGAACCGTACTGTCACCTTCCCACGCTGGGAACTGTTAAACAATTGCCGTTGGGGCCCCTCAAAAGAGCCCAAAAGTCCGTTTCTGGCAGGAGCTGCCGAACGTACGACTTAGCTCAGCATAGCAGCACCCGGAAGTCATGAAGCAACAGTGTTAATCTCTGTGCTACCGTGCCGCCCATTATTGTCTTGTGTCATATTTCATTGTTTGGAACAGGGGTCAGCAACCCGTGGCTCCGAGGCACATGCAGCTTCTTAACGTCTTAATTGTGGTTCCCAGCCTCGTTATAGATTCTGCGGTTGGCTAAAGGAATAGTATCTTATGGCAACTACAATTATCGCTTCTAATATACCCGAGATGATAAATTATTCTGAATGTCTTTTTAGAAGCTATGTTTTTTATCGTGAGAGTCAATAGTCGAAAAAAAACAGTCTTCATTCTAGTTTGGTTAAGGATGACTTTACTGACAAAATTATCGTAATTTCATTTATCACAAGATCGGCTATTAAAAACCCATAGGTAAAAAGCATTTTTAGTTTCACATGTAAGTCTCTTACTATGTTTTTATTCAAAGTCGAACCTGCTGTTTTTCTATTAAACTTGTTAGGTTTACCATTTTCACCAACTCATTTTGTTTTATTTTAAATATTTTTTTATTCTCCTCCTTTTTCACATTTTCTCCCAAATTTACACCCAACAATAAACAATAATCAGTAACAAAAGTAATGTCAATCCCCATATCAATAACAACGATCCCGTCCTCCCACCAAACCCCCAAACATTAGCCCACATTTTAACATCAACAAATGACAAAGAGGAATCAGGAATCACCCATAGTCACCATTAACACACACACAGTCCCCCTCCCCCAACCCTCCCAGCCCCCAAACCCCCTAATGTTCGATGTGATCCAATTCTCAAAAGTGCATAATGAATAATGCCCATGAATTGGAGAGCCCCTCTATCCTTCCCCTCAGTTCAAATTTGAGCTTTTCAAGCATCAAGAATTCCAGCAGGTTCCCCCGCCACACCAGGGCACAGGGTGGAGAGATTGATCTCCACCCTAACAGGATCCGCCTTCGGGCGATCAATGAGGCGAAGGCTACAACATCTTCCTCCCTGCCCGTTTCCAACCCCGGCTGGTCCGACACCCCGAATATGGCCTCCGGGGGCCAGGGTCCAGTTTCACGTGCACCACTTTAGAGATTACCCAAAACAACTCCTTCCAGTAATCCTCCAGTTTTGGACAGGATCAAAACGTGATTTGCCCCCTGTGGCGCACAAAGACTCCGTGAGACAAATAGAGTGAAGTCGATGAGGCTTTATTAAGCGTGTCTGTTCCCCAGCAGCCCGATAGTAAACTGGCCTGCGGGGGAAGGCACCGGCTTCTTATACTTCGCCTTCAGGGCGGAGTATGAGGTCAACGGCCAACCAGGACCCGGGATCTGTCAGCCAATGACATTAGGGCTTCCAGTCCCACATGACCCCCAATACATACTACCACATTCACCCCTTGTCAAAATGAACCCGGCGGGGTGATGCTTCGTATGGTGGTAAGGGTTTACAGTACTGGTCCTGGGAGGATAGAACAGTTACATGGTAGTACCGTATTGGACAGTATCGTCCTGTTACAACTATTTACAGAGGATATAGGAAAAACAAAATGTTCATTGGACAGTCCATCTTTGTTTTACATCGACGCCACGAGTCGGTCGGGCGGTCTGGTCGTCCGTGTCGATCGCCTCGGCCCCAGCGGAGGTGGTGGTGCTTGTACCAGCGTTGTCACCTCCGGGAGCCGCACGGTTTCAGCTGTCGGTGCAAAGGGGAGGGGGACTGATCCTCCTGGGAAGGGGGCGGTCGCGGGGTGCGGCGGTGGCAGGAAGGGGGGCGGTTGGGTTGATGGTGCCGGGGGGGTGTGCGTGGTGCCGGCGGGCGCCAGATCCCGCAGGGAGACCGTGTCCTGTCGGCCGTCGGGGTACTCCACGTAGGCGTACTGGGGGTTTGCGTGGAGGAGGTGAACCCTTTCGACCAACGGGTCCGCCTTATGTGCCCGCACGTGCTTTCGGAGCAGGATGGGTCCTGGGGCCGCCAGCCAGGTCGGCAGCGACGTTCCAGAGGAGGACCTCCTAGGGAAGACAAGGAGACGCTCGTGAGGCGTTTGATTAGTGCTCGTACATAATAACGACCGGATGGAATGGAGAGCGTCCGGGAGGACCTCCTGCCACCGTGAAACTGGGAGATCCCTGGACCGTAGGGCCAGTAGGACGGCCTTCCAGACCGTGCCGTTCTCCCTTTCTACTTGCCCGTTCCCCCGGGGGTTGTAGCTGGTCGTCCTGCTTGAAGCTATACCCTTGCTGAGCAGGAACTGGCGCAGCTCGTCACTCATGAAAGAGGACCCCCTGTCGCTGTGGACGTATGCGGGGTAACCGAACAGTGTGAATATGCTGTTCAGGGCTTTAATGACTGTGGCCGCGGTCATGTCGGAGCAGGGAATGGCAAAAGGGAAGCGGGAGTATTCGTCCACTACATTAAGGAAATACGCGTTGCGGTCGGTGGAGGGGAGGGGCCCTTTGAAATCGAGACTGAGGCGTTCAAAGGGACGGGAAGCCTTAATCAGGTGCGCTCCATCTGGCCTGAAAAAATGCGGTTTGCATTCTGCGCAGATGTGGCAGTCTCTTGTGACTGTACGGACCTCCTCTAAGGAGTATGGGAGATTGCGGGACTTGATGAAGTGGTAAAACCGAGTGACCCCCGGGTGGCAGAGGTCCTCGTGGAGGGCTTGGAGGCGGTCAATTTGTGCGTTGGCACATGTCCCGCGGGATAGGGCATCAGACGGCTCGTTCAGCTTTCCGGGCCGGTACAAGATCTCATAGTTGAAGGTGGAGAGTTCGATCCTCCACCGCAAGATCTTGTCGTTCTTGATCTTGCCCCGCTGTGCATTATCGAACATGAAGGCTACCGACCGTTGGTCAGTGAGGAGAGTGAATCTCATGCCGGCCAGGTAATGCCTCCAATGTCGCACAGCTTCCACTATGGCTTGGGCTTCCTTTTCCACTGAGGAGTGGCGGATTTCTGAGGCGTGGAGGGTTCGGGAGAAGAAGGCCACGGGTCTGCCCGCTTGGTTAAGGGTAGCCGCTAGAGCTACGTCAGAGGCGTCGCTCTCGACCTGGAAGGGGAGGGACTCGTCGATGGCGCGCATCGTGGCCTTTGCGATGTCCGCTTTGATGCGGCTGAAAGCCTGGCAAGCCTCTGTCGACAGCGGGAAAGTCGTGGTCTGTATTAGGGGGCGGGCCTTGTCTGCGTACTGGGGGACCCACTGGGCGTAGTATGAAAAGAACCCCAGGCAGCGTTTCAGGGCTTTTGGGCAGTGCGGGAGGGGAAATTCCATGAGTGCGCGCATACGTTCGGGGTCGGGGCCTATTATCCCATTGCGCACTATGTAGCCCAGAATGGCTAGCCGATCGGTGCTAAAAACGCACTTGTCCTCGTTGTACGTGAGGTTCAAGGCTTTGGCAGTCTGGAGGAATTTTTGGAGGTTGGCGTCGTGGTCCTGCTGATCGTGGCCGCAGATGGTTACATTGTCGAGGTACGGGAACGTGGCCCGTAACCCATGTTGATCAACCATTCGGTCCATTTCCCGTTGGAAGACCGAGACGCCGTTTGTGACGCCAAAAGGGACCCTTAGGAAGTGGTATAATCGCCCGTCTGCCTCGAAGGCTGTGTACTTGCGGTCACCTGGGCGGATGGGGAGCTGATGGTAGGCGGACTTGAGGTCCACGGTGGAGAAGACTTTATACTGGGCAATCCGATTGACCATGTCGGATATGCGGGGGAGAGGGTACGCGTCTAGTTGTGTGTACCTGTTGATGGTCTGGCTATAGTCAATGACCATCCTTTGTTTCTCCCCTGTCTTCACTACTACCACCTGCGCTCTCCAGGGACTATTGCTGGCCTGGATTATGCCCTCCTTTAGTAGCCGCTGGACTTCGGAGCGAATGAAGGTCCGGTCCTGGGCGCTGTACCGTCTGCTCCTAGTGGCGACGGGTTTGCAATCCGGGGTGAGGTTCGCAAACAAGGACGGGGGTTGCACCTTGAGGGTGGCGAGGCCGCAGATAGTGAGTGGGGGTATGGGGCCGCCGAATTTAAACGTAAGGCTCTGTAGGTTACATTGAAAATCTAAGCCCAGCAAGGTGGGGGCACAGAGTTGGGGAAGGACGTTAAGTTTGTAGTTTTTGAATTCCCTCCCCTGTACCGTTAGGGTAACTATGCAGAATCCCTGGATCTGTACGGAGTGGGATCCTGCAGCTAGGCAAATCTTTTGTGCGCTGGGGAAGGTAGTTAAGGAACAGCGTCTTACCGTGTCGGGATGTATAAAACTTTCCGTGCTCCCGGAGTCGACTAGGCATGGCGTCTCGTGGCCGTTAATTAGGACCGTTGTCGTCGTCGTCTGGAGAGTCCGGGGCCGAGCCTGATCGAGTGTAACCGAAGCGAGCCGTGGTTGTAGTAGTGGGGTGGGGTCCGTTGTTGCCGTCCAAGATGGCGTCGGGGATGGACAAAATTGCCACCCCCATACCTCGCCCGTAGCTGAGGGGTCACAAGATGGCGTCGGGGGTTGACAAAATGGCCGCCCCCATGCGTCGTACAGGTCGGGGGCGGTCCAAGATGGCGGGGCCCCTCCTCCCCTCGTGGTGGTCGGGACGCAAAATGGCAGCGTCTGCGGGTCGCACATTGAGTGCTGGGGGGTCTGGGGGGCGCTAGGACCGCGCGGAGTTCCTGCCTTGCGAGCGCCCAGGCCGCAGGCGCTAGGACCGCGCGGAGTTCCTTGGCTGCGAGCGCCAGGGCCGCGGAGCTCCCTCGCTGGGGACAGCGGTGGTCGGGGCCAAGGCCGGCGTGTCAGTACTGCGAGCGCTGGGACCGTGAGGAGGTCCCTCGCCGGGGACGGAGATCGGGGTCCAGGTAAGTTGTATTGCCGGCGGGTCAGGCGTGGGGCGCGGGACGGGGGTGAGGGCCCAGGTCGGCGGCGCTGGCGGGTCAGGCGTGGGGCGCGGGACGGGGGTGAGGGCCCAGGTCGGCGGCGCTGGCGGGTCAGGCGTGGGGCGCGGGCGAGGGCCCAGGTCGGCGGCGCTGGCGGGTCAGGCGTGGGGCGCGGGACGGGGGTGAGGGCCCAGGTCGGCGGCGCTGGCGGGTCAGGCGTGGGGCGCGGGACGGGGGTGAGGGCCCAGGTCGGCGGCGCTGGCGGGTCAGGCGTGGGGCGCGGGACGGGGGTGAGGGCCCAGGTCGGCGGCGCTGGCGGGTCAGGCGTGGGGCGCGGGACGGGGGTGAGGGCCCAGGTCGGCGGCGCCGGCGGGTCAGTCGTGGGGCCGCGAGCGCTGGCACCGCGCGGAGCTCCCTCGCCGGGGACAGCGGTGGTCGGGGTCAAGGTAGGTGGCGCCGGCGGGTCAGGCATGGGGCGCGGGACGGGGGTGAGGGTGGCGTTCGGGATGCGAAAAACCCCCTCCTCTCCGTGGAGAGTGTTGGCCGGCACCCAAATCGGGAGCGCCGGCGGCGGGTCGTACATGGACTGCGGGGAGGGGGGTTGGGGAGCGTAGGCGGCGTGCAGGGCTCCCAGTTCTCCCGGGGCCGCGGTGGTCGGGACCCAAAATGGCGGCGCCTGCGGGTCGCACATGGCGTGCTGGGGGGGTTGGGAGGCATAGACTGCCTGTAGGGCTCCCTGTTCTCCCGGGACGGCGGCGACCACGCGGGATCGGCACACCACCGCATAGTGGCCCTTTTTCCCGCAGCTTTTGCAGATGGCTGCGCGGGCCGGACAACGTTGTCGGGGGTGCTTCGCCTGGCCGCAGAAATAACAGCGGGCGCCCCCGGTGCGACTCGGCGTTTGGACTGCGCAAGCCTGTGGGGTGTCCGGGGGGGGGGTAGGGGGTTTGCCGCGGCGGGTACGTACGGGGCCCAATGGCCTGCCGCGCGGTCGGGGCCGTAGGCGCGGGTATTACGCGCGGCTACGTCCAGCGAGGCTGCCAGGGCCCGTGCCTCTGAGAGTCCTAGTGACTCTTTTTCTAGAAGTCTTTGGCGGATTTGGGAGGATTGCATACCTGCAACAAAAGCATCGCGCATTAACATGTCCGTGTGTTCGTTTGCGTTCACCGACGGGCAGCTGCAGGCTCGTCCCAAAATCAGCAGCGCGGCGTAGAACTCGTCCATCGATTCTCCGGGAGCTTGCCGTCTTGTCGCGAGCTGGTAGCGAGCGTAGATTTGGTTAACTGGGCGAACGTAGAGACTTCTCAGTGCTGTGAAGGCCGTCTGGAAATCGCGGGTGTCTTCAATGAGGGTGAAAATCTCCGTGTTCACCCTCGAGTGCAGGACCTGCAGTTTTTGTTCGTCTGAGACTCGGCCTGTGGTCGATGTGATGTAGGCCTCAAAGCAAGTCTGCCAGTGTTTGAAGGCTGCTGCCGCATTCACTGCGTGGGGGCTGATCCTCAGGCATTCTGGAATGATCCTGAGCTCCATAGTCCTTTTTAGGCACGCTTAATAAATTGTGGCGCACAAAGACTCCGTGAGACAAATAGAGTGAAGTCAATGAGGCTTTATTAAGCGTGTCTGTTCCCCAGCAGCCCGATAGTAAACTGGCCTGCGGGGGAAGGCACCGGCTTCTTATACTTCGCCTTCAGGGCGGAGTATGAGGTCAACGGCCAACCAGGACCCGGGATCTGTCAGCCAATGACATTAGGGGGTGTAGATAGCCTGGGTCACATTGTCATCCAAAAAGACGAGGTGTTGGGTGTCTTAAAAAATATTAAGGTAGATAAGTCCCCAGGGCCTGATGGGATCTACCCCAGAATACTGAAGGAGGCTGGAGAGGAAATTGCTGAGGCCTTGACAGAAATCTTTGGATCCTCGCTGTCTTCAGGGGATGTCCCGGAGGACTGGAGAATAGCCAATGTTGTTCCTCTGTTTAAGAAGGGTAGCAAGGATAATCCCGGGAACTACAGGCCGGTGAGCCTTACTTCAGTGGTAGGGAAATTACTGGAGAGAATTCTTCGAGACAGGATCTACTCCCATTTGGAAGCAAATGGACGTATTAGTGAGAGGCAGCACGGTTTTGTGAAGGGGAGGTCGTGTCTCACTAACTTGATAGAGTTTTTCGAGGAAGTCACTAAGATGATTGATGCAGGTAGGGCAGTAGATGTTGTCTATATGGACTTCAGTAAGGCCTTTGACAAGGTCCCTCATGGTAGACTAGTACAAAAGGTGAAGTCACACGGGATCAGGGGTGAACTGGCAAGGTGGATACAGAACTGGCTAGGCCATAGAAGGCAGAGGGTAGCAATGGAGGGATGCTTTTCTAATTGGAGGGCTGTGACCAGTGGTGTTCCACAGGGATCAGTGCTGGGACCTTTGCTCTTTGTAGTATATATAAATGATTTGGAGGAAAATGTAACTGGTCTGATTAGTAAGTTTGCAGACGACACAAAGGTTGGTGGAATTGCGGATAGCGATGAGGACTGTCTGAGGATACAGCAGGATTTAGATTGTCTGGAGACTTGGGCGGAGAGATGGCAGATGGAGTTTAATCCGGACAAATGTGAGGTAATGCATTTTGGAAGGGCTAATGCAGGTAGGGAATATACAGTGAATGGTAGAACCCTCAAGAGTATTGAAAGTCAAAGAGATCTAGGAGTACAGGTCCACAGGTCATTGAAAGGGGCAACACAGGTGGAGAAGGTAGTCAAGAAGGCATACGGCATGCTTGCCTTCATTGGCCGGGGCATTGAGTATAAGAATTGGCAAGTCATGTTGCAGCTGTATAGAACCTTAGTTAGGCCACACTTGGAGTATAGTGTTCAATTCTGGTCGCCACACTACCAGAAGGATGTGGAGGCTTTAGAGAGGGTGCAGAAGAGATTTACCAGAATGTTGCCTGGTATGGAGGGCATAAGCTATGAGGAGCGATTGAATAAACTCGGTTTGTTCTCACTGGAACGAAGGAGGTTGAGGGGCGACCTGATAGAGGTATACAAAATTATGAGGGGCATAGACAGAGTGGATAGTCAGAGGCTTTTCCCCAGGGTAGAGGGGTCAATTACTAGGGGGCATAGGTTTAAGGTGAGAGGGGCAAGGTTTAGAGTAGATGTACGAGGCAAGTTTTTTACGCAGAGGGTAATGGGTGCCTGGAACTCACTACCGGAGGAGGTAGTGGAAGCAGGGACGATAGGGACATTTAAGGGGCATCTTGACAAATATATGAATAGGATGGGAATAGAAGGATACGGACCCAGGAAGTGTAGAAGATTGTAGTTTAGTCGGGCAGTATGGTCGGCACGGGCTTGGAGGGCCGAAGGGCCTGTTCCTGTGCTGTACATTTCTTTGTTCTTTGTTCTTTGTAGGGCTTCCAGTCCCACATGACCCCCAATACATACTACCACACCCCCCGCCCCCCGCAACGTTCACATACATCTTCTACCCCCTCAAAGAGTCAGCTCATCCTCGCCCTTGTAAGGTGCGCTCTGTACACCACCTTCAGCTGCATCAGCCCCAACCTCGCACATGAGGTGGAGGCGTTCACCCTCCGCAGCACCTCACACCAGAACCCCTCCTCCATTCCCTCTCCCAACTCTTCCTCCCACTTTGCCTTGATCCCTTCTAGCGGCGCCTTCTCCTCCTCCAAAATAGCCCCTTAAACCTCCGACACTACCCCCTTCTCCAGTCCCCCTGTCGTCAGCACCTCTTCTTCACCAATTCATTTTGAACATGGAATATACATAATTCATGCAAATTGATGCTGGAAACTTAAACGAGCATTTACTGGAGGTATGGAGGAAAAATGAAAAAAATGAAAAACAATGTCGAAAAATGCATTATTTCCGGGCGGGACGGTGGTGCAGTAGTTAGCACTACAGCCTCATGGCACCGAGGAGCCGGGTTCAATCCCAGCCCAGGGTCACTGTCCTTGTGGAGTTTGCACATTCTCCCCTTGTGGATTCACCCCCACAACCCAAAGGTGTGCAGGGTAGGTGGATCGGCAATGCTAAACTGCCCCTTAATTGGAAAATAAAACCACAATATTTCGGAGTTTGATCTATTTTAAGTTTGAGTTTTTTTCTACTGATACATAGAATCATAGAATTTACAGTGCAGAAGGATCCCATTCGGCCCATCGTGTCTGCACTTGCCCTTAGAAAGACCACCCTCCTAAGCCCACACCTCCACCCAATCCCGGTGACCCAGTAACCCCACCCAATCTTTTTGGACACTAAGGGCAATTTGTCATGGCCAATCCACCTAACCTGCACATCTTTGGACTTTGGGAGTCAACCGGAGCACCCGGAGGAAACCCACTCAGACACGGGGAGAATGTGCAGACTCCACACAGACAGTGACCCAAGCCGGGAACCTGGGACCCTGGAGCTGTGAAGCAACTGTGCTAACCACTGTGCTACCGTGCCCTAAATGAAATATTTGTATTTTATTAATTATATATGCAAATTATGCATTCTTCAGAGACACTTGGCAATTTGCCAAATATTTGTTTGGGAAAGTTCTTGTCCTCTTGTGGCTACAAGTTTTTATTTTGTTAGGTACCGGACCAGAACCCCAAACAATTTTATTTTTAATTTGTAAAACAGTGAGAAAGCTACTTCACCCCCAGGAGAGATGACTCTGACCAACAGGTATCTTATGGTGAAACAAACTATAATTTAAACACAGAATTAACCATATTACCATCAAAGAAATAGATTTGCAATTGTCAATTAAACAGTTCTTAAGCACAAGGAAATCTTAAGCTTACTATCTATACATGCTACTATGGGTGGCAAGGTGGTTAGCACTGCTGCCTCACAGTGCCAGGGACCCGGGTTCAATTCCGGCCACGGATGACTGTCTCTATGGAGTTTGTACGTTCTCCCCGTTTCTGCATGGGTTTGCTCCAGGTGCTCCGGTTTCCTCCCATGGTCCAAAAATGTGCGGGTTAGGTGGATTGGTCATGTTAAATTGCCCATAGTATCGAAAAGTTAGGTGGGGCAATGGGGCTATAGTGATAGGGTGGGGGAGTGGGCCTAGTTAGGGTGTTCTTTCAATACAGTTCAAATGCCACTTATATATAAAGTTAACAAAGATATTACTTGCTTAGTTGTGTAGAGACATTTGGAGAGACCCTTTCAACAGCAGAACCAGTACACTTCTGCACAACCTAATAAAATTTTACAAAATTGCTGTTCAATTTAACATCTTTCTGCCTTGTCAGACTCAAATTCTATAGCAAACTGCAAAATTGCAAACAAACCTGGCTTCTCCCATTAATATCATCTGTATCCCAATCTGTCCCATCACCTGCTTAGCTAGGAATAAATACAACCCCTCAGAAATGATTTACTCTCCAGCAAATCTTTAGCAATCATTACAATATCCCATTAAGCCTTTATCTGCAACCAAGTAGTTGGAATGAATCAAGACCTCATCTTTTATGACTTCTGAATTACAGCTTTTAGCAGGCACACAGTCTGGATACCTACACCTAGGTTCTTTAATAATATTACTGTAACAAATATATACCTTAACTCAGGCTTTTAATAACATTACTGCCACAAATATAAAATACAATATATAACAATTTCTACATTCATCACAGTTTTAGGCATATTTTTCCTTTAAAAAAAACCACTTACCTTCACAGGAGCAGCACTTGGATTTCGGCGGGAGCGGTGCGCAAGGCATTTCTGGGAGGTAAGTTTTTCCTTTAAAAACGTTTTTCCTTTAAAAAACACTTACCTTCACAGGAGCAGGCCGTTGGATTTCGGCGGGAGCGGTGCGCAAGGCATTTCTGGGAGGTAAGATTTTCCTTTAAAAGACACTTACCTTCACAGGAGCAGCACTTGGATTTCGGCGGGAGTGGTGCACAAGGCATTCTGGGAGGTAAGATTTTCCTTTAAAAGACAGTTACCTTCACAGGAGCAGGCCGTTGGATTTCGGCGGGAGCGGTGCGCAAGGCATTTCTGGGAGGTACGTTTTTCCTTTAAAAGACACTTACCTTCACAGGAGCAGAGCTTGGATTTCGGCGGGAGCGGTGCGCAAAGCATTTCTGGGAGGTATGTTTTTCCTTTAAAAAACACTTACCTTCACAGGAGCAGCACTTGGATTTCGGCGGGAGCGGTGCGCAAGGCATTTCCGGGAGGTAGGTTATTCCTTTAAAAAACACCTACCTTCCCAGGAGCAGGCCGTTGGATTTCGGTGGAAGCGGTGCGCAAGGCATTTCTGGGAGGTAAGTTTTTCCTTTAAAAGACAGTTACCTTCACAGGAGCAGGCCGTTGGATTTCGGCGGGAGCGGTGCGCAAGGAATTTCTGGGAGGTACGTTGTCCCTATAAAAGACACTTACCTTCACAGGAGCAGCACTTGGATTTCGGCGGGAGCGGTGCGCAAGGCATTTCTGGGAGGTAAGTTTTTCCTGTAAAAGACACTTACCTTCACAGGAGCAGCACTTGGATTTCGGCGGGAGCGGTGCGCAAGGCATTTCTGGGAGGTAAGTTTTTCCTGTAAAAGACACTTACCTTCACAGGAGCAGCACTTGGATTTCAGCGGGAGCGGTGCGCAAGGCATTTCTGGGAGGTACGTTTTTCCATTAAACGACACTTACCTTCACAGGAGCAGCACTTGGATTTCGTCGGGAGTGGTGCGCAAGGCATTTCTGGGAGGTAAGTTTTTCCTTTAAAAAACACTTACTTTCACAGGAGCAGCACTTGGATTTCTGCGGGAGCGGTGCGCAAGCCATTTCTGGGAGGTAAGTTTTTCCTTTAAAAGACACTTACCTTCACAGGAGCAGCACTTGGATTTCGGCGGGAGCGGTGCGCAAGGCATTCTGGGAGGTAAGTTTTTCCTTTAAAAGACAGTTACCTTCACAGGAGCAGGCCGTTGGATTTCGGCGGGAGCGGTGCGCAAGGCATTTCTGGGAGGTAGGTTTTTCCTTTAAAAGACACTTACCTTCACAGGAGCAGCACTTGGATTTCGGCGGGAGCGGTGCGCAAGGCATTTCTGGGAGGTAAGTCTTTCCTTTAAAAGACACTTACCTTCACAGGAGCAGGCCGTTGGATTTCGGCGGGAGCGGTGCGCAAGGCATTTCTGGGAGGTACGTTTTTCCTTTAAAAGACACTTACCTTCACAGGAGCAGCAATTGGATTTCGGCGGGAGCGGTGCGCAAGGCATTTCTGGGGGGTACGTTTTCCCTTTCAAAGACACTTACCTTCACAGGAGCAGAACTTGGATTTCGGCGGGAGCGGTGCGCAAGGCATTTCTGGGAGGTACGTTTTTCCTTGAAAAGACACTTACCTTCACAGGAGCAGGCCGTTGGATTTCGGCGGGAGCGGTGCGCAAGGCATTTCTGGGAGGTACGATTTTCCTTTAAAAGACACTTACCTTCACAGGAGCAGGACTTGGATTTCGGCGGGAGCGGTGCGCAAGGCATTTCTGGGAGGTACGATTTTCCTTTAAAAGACACTTACCTTCACAGGAGCAGCACTTGGATTTCGGCGGGAGCGGTGCGCACGGCATTTCTGGGAGGTAAGTTTTTCCTTTAAAAGACACTTTCCTTCACAGGAGCAGCACTTGGATTTCAGCGGGAGCGGTGCGCAAGGCATTTCTGGGAGGTATGTTTTTCCTTTTAAAAACACTTACATTCACAGGAGTAGCACTTGGATTTCGGCGGGAGCGGTGCGCAAGGCATTTCTGGGAGGTAGGTTTTTCCTTTAAAAAACACTTACTTTCACAGGAGCAGCACTTGGATTTCGGCGGGAGCGGTGGGCAAGGCATTTCTGGGAGGTAAGTTTTTCCTTTAAAAGACACTTACCTTCACAGGAGCAGGCCGTTGGATTTCGGCAGGAGCGGTGCGCAAGGTATTTCTGGGAGGTAGGTTTTTCCTTTGAAAGACACCTTCACAGGAGCAGCACTTGGATTTCGGCGTGAGCGGTGCACAAGTCATTTCTGGGAGGTAAGTCTTTCCTTTAAAAGACACTTACCTTCACAGGAGCAGGCCGTTGGATTTCGGCGGGAGCGGTGCACAAGGCATTCTGGGAGGTAAGATTTTCCTTTAAAAGACACTTACCTTCACAGGAGTAGCACTTGGATTTCGGCGGGAGCGGTGCGCAAGGCATTTCTGGGAGGTACGATTTTCCTTTAAAAGACACTTACCTTCACAGGAGCAGCACTTGGATTTCGGCGTGAGCGGTGCGCAAGGCATTTCTGGGAGGTAAGTTTTTACTTTAAAAAACACTTACCTTCACAGGAGCAGGCCGTTGGATTTCGGCGGGAGCGGTGCGCAAGGCATTTCTGGGAGGTACGTTTTCCCTTTCAAAGACACTTACCTTCACAGGAGCAGGCCGTTGGATTTCGGCGGGAGCGGTGCGCAAGGCATTTCTGGGAGGTACGTTTTTCCTTGAAAAGACACTTACCTTCACAGGAGCAGGCCGTTGGATTTCGGCGGGAGCGGTGCGCAAGGCATTTCTGGGAGGTACGATTTTCCTTTAAAAGACACTTACCTTCACAGGAGCAGGACTTGGATTTCGGCGGGAGCGGTGCGCAAGGCATTTCTGGGAGGTACGTTTTTCCTTTAAAAGACAGTTACCTTCACAGGAGCAGCACTTGGATTTCAGCGGGAGCGGTGCGCAAGGCATTTCTGGGAAGTATGTTTTTCCTTTTAAAAACACTTAGATTCACAGGAGTAGCACTTGGATTTCGGCGGGAGCGGTGCGCAAGGCATTTCTGGGAGGTACGTTTTTCCTTGAAAAGACACTTATCTTCACAGGAGCAGGCCGTTGGATTTCGGCGGGAGCGGTGCGCAAGGCATTTCTGGGAGGTACGATTTTCCTTTAAAAGACACTTACCTTCACAGGAGCAGGCCGTTGGATTTCGGCGGGTGCGGTGGGCAAGGCATTTCTGGGAGGTATGTTTTTCCTTTAAAAAACACTTACTTTCTCAGGAGCAGCACTTGGATTTCGGCGGGAGCGGTGCGCAAGGCATTTCTGGGAGGTAAGTTTTTCCTTTAAAAAACACTTACCTTCACAGGAGCAGGCCGTTGGATTTCGGCGGGAGCGGTGCGCAAGGCATTTCTGGGAGGAAGGTTTTTCCTTTAAAGGACACTTACTTTCACAGGAGCAGGCAGTTGGATTTCGGCGGGAGTGGTGGGCAAGTCATTTCTGGGAGGTAAGTTTTTCCTTTAAAAGACACTTACTTTCACAGGAGCAGGCCGTTGGATTTCGGCGGGAGCGGTGCGCAAGGCATTTCTGGGAGGTAGGTTTTTCCTTTAAAAGACACTTACTTTCACAGGAGCAGGCCGTTGGATTTCGGCGGGAGCGGTGCGCAAGGCATTTCTGGGAGGTACGATTTTCCTTTAAAAGACACTTACCTTCACAGGAGCAGGCCGTTGGATTTCGGCGGGTGCGGTGCGCAAGGCATTTCTGGGAGGTATGTTTTTCCTTTAAAAAACACTTACTTTCTCAGGAGCAGCACTTGGATTTCGGCGGGAGCGGTGCGCAAGGCATTTCTGGGAGGTAAGTTTTTCCTTTAAAAAACACTTACCTTCACAGGAGCAGGCCGTTGGATTTCGGCGGGAGCGGTGCACAAGGCATTTCTGGGAGGTAGGTTTTTCCTTTAAAGGACACTTACTTTCACAGGAGCAGGCCGTTGGATTTCGGCGGGAGCGGTGGGCAAGGCATTTCTGGGAGGTATGTTTTTCCTTTAAAAAACACTTACTTTCTCAGGAGCAGCACTTGGATTTCGGCGGGAGCGGTGCGCAAGGCATTTCTGGGAGGTAAGTTTTTCCTTTAAAAAACACTTACCTTCACAGGAGCAGGCCGTTGGATTTCGGCGGGAGCGGTGCGCAAGGCATTTCTGGGAGGTAGGTTTTTCCTTTAAAGGACACTTACTTTCACAGGAGCAGGCCGTTGGATTTCGGCGGGAGCGGTGGGCAAGTCATTTCTGGGAGGTAAGTTTTTCCTTTAAAAGACACTTACTTTCACAGGAGCAGGCCGTTGGATTTTGGCGGGAGCGGTGCGCAAGGCATTTCTGGGAGGTAGGTTTTTCCTTTAAAAGACACTTACTTTCACAGGAGCAGGCCGTTGGATTTCGGCGGGAGCGGTGCGCAAGGCATTTCTGGGAGGTACGATTTTCCTTTAAAAGACACTTACCTTCACAGGAGCAAGCCGTTGGATTTCGGCGGGTGCGGTGCGCAAGGCATTTCTGGGAGGTATGTTTTTCCTTTAAAAAACACTTACCTTCACAGGAGCAGCACTTGGATTTCGGCGGGAGCGGTGCGCAAGGCATTTCTGGGAGATAAGTTTTTCCTTTAAAAAACACTTACCTTCACAGGAGCAGGCCGTTGGATTTCGGCGGGAGCGGTGCGCAAGGCATTTCTGGGAGGTAGGTTTTTCCTTTAAAGGACACTTACTTTCACAGGAGCAGGCCGTTGGATTTCGGCGGGAGCGGTGGGCAAGGCATTTCTGGGAGGTATGTTTTTCCTTTAAAAAACACTTACTTTCTCAGGAGCAGCACTTGGATTTCGGCGGGAGCGGTGCGCAAGGCATTTCTGGGAGGTAAGTTTTTCCTTTAAAAAACACTTACCTTCACAGGAGCAGGCCGTTGGATTTCGGCGGGAGCGGTGCGCAAGGCATTTCTGGGAGGTAGGTTTTTCCTTTAAAGGACACTTACTTTCACAGGAGCAGGCCGTTGGATTTCGGCGGGAGCGGTGGGCAAGTCATTTCTGGGAGGTAAGATTTTCCTTTAAAAGACACTTACTTTCACAGGAGCAGGCCGTTGGATTTCGGCGGGAGCGGTGCGCAAGGCATTTCTGGGAGGTAGGTTTTTCCTTTAAAAGACACTTACTTTCACAGGAGCAGGCCGTTGGATTTCGGCGGGAGCGGTGCGCAAGGCATTTCTGGGAGGTACGATTTTCCTTTAAAAGACACTTACCTTCACAGGAGCAGGCCGTTGGATTTCAGCGGGTGCGGTGCGCAAGGCATTTCTGGGAGGTATGTTTTTCCTTTAAAAAACACTTACTTTCTCAGGAGCAGCACTTGGATTTCGGCGGGAGCGGTGCGCAAGGCATTTCTGGGAGGTAAGTTTTTCCTTTAAAAAACACTTACCTTCACAGGAGCAGGCCGTTGGATTTCGGCGGGAGCGGTGCGCAAGGCATTTCTGGGAGGTAGGTTTTTCCTTTAAAGGACACTTACTTTCACAGGAGCAGGCCTTTGGATTTCGGCGGGAGCGGTGCGCAAGGCATTTCTGGGAGGTAGGTTTTTCCTTTAAAAGACACTTACTTTCACAGGAGCAGGCCGTTGGATTTCGGCGGGAGCGGTGTGCAAGTCATTTCTGAGAGGTAAGTTTTTCCTTTAAAAAACACTTACTTTCACAGGAGCAGCACTTGGATTTCGGCGGGAGCGGTGGGCAAGGCATTTCTGGAAGGTAGGTTTTTCCTTTAAAAGACACTTACCTTCACAGGAGCAGCACTTGGATTTCGGCGGGAGCGGTGCGCAAGGCATTTCTGGGAGGTAAGTTCTTCCTTTAAAAAACACTTACCTTCACAGGAGCAGGCCGTTGGATTTCGGCGGGAGCGGTGCGCAAGGCATTTCTGGGAGGTAAGTTTTTCCTTTAAAAAAACACTTCTTTTCTGTCTTATTTTTTCTCGACCCGCGGACTTCTGGGAAGGCGCCCCCCCCCCCCCCTCCAACCAATAAATTCTGGTGGAGAGGAAACCCGAGACACTACACGTGTAGTGTCTCCCACCCACCCTCCTCCTCTAACCTAATAATAAGCTCCATTGATGTGAGGTAAGTGCCATATTATATTATTATTATTAAAATTATTATATTATATTATTAGCATTGCGCAGGTCAAGGAGACACAGCCGGAGTGAGAGAGATACAGACAGTGAGAATTTGGTAGTTTGGTGCAGTGAGGTAACCAGGAAAGGTAAGTGGTTAATCTAATTGTGCTGTTGTTCAGTTAAATGTGCAGGGTAGTGTCTGATTGGCTGAAGCTGCCCCCACCATAAACTTAAATTAAACTAATTAATTAATTAGTGATGGCTGGTCAGGTGATGTGCTTGAGCTGCTTGATGTGGGAGCTGGCAGATCCCATTGCGAGCTGCAGCGACCACATCTGCAGTAAGTGTTGGCTGCTCGAAGAGCTCCGGCTCCGAGTTGATGAGCTGGAGTCTGAGCTTCAAACACTGAGGCACATCCGGGAGGGGGAGACTTACCTGGACACTGTGTTTCAGGAGGCAGTCACACCTGTCAGAGTAAGTAGTTTAAATCCTGCCAGTGGCCAGTGACAGCAGGGTGTGACTGCAAGTCAGTCAGGTAAAGGGAACCAGCAGTCAGGAACTCAGGAGCCTCAGCCCTTGACTCTGTCCAACAGGAATGAGGCACTTGCTCCCTGTGTGGATGGCGAACAGGGTTGCAGGAAGGATGAGTCAGCTGACCAAGGCACCATGGTTCAGCAGGCCATTCAAGGGGAGGGAGTAAATAGGCAACTTGTAGTTGTAGGGGATTCTATTATCAGGGGGATAGATAGTATCCCTTGTGAGCAGGATAAAGAGTCCCGCATGGTATGTTGCCTGCCTGGTGCTAGGGTGCGGGACATCTCTGACCGGCTTGAAAGGATACTGGAGAGGGAGGGGGAGGATCCAGTTGTTGTGGTCCATGTCGGTACCAACAACATAGGCAAGTCTAGGAAAGAGGACCTGTTTAGAGATTATAAAGAGCTAGGATTCAAATTAAAAAAACAGGTCCTCAAGGGTCATAATCTCCGGATTACTGCCCGAGCCACGTGCAAATTGGCATAGGGAGGCAAGAATAAGGGAAGTTAACACGTGGCTGAAAGAGTGGTGTGGGAATGAGGGGTTCCTTTTCATGGGACACTGGCATCAGTTTTGGGACAGGGGGGACCTATACCATTGGGATGGTCTCCACCTGAACCGAGCTGGGACCAGTGTTCTGGCGAAAAGAGTAAATAGGGTGGTCAATAGGACTTTAAACTAAAGATTGGGGGGGGGAAGGGAAAGTCAGGGAACCAAGAGGTGAAGTAATCAGCGGGGAGCGTAGCTGCTTAGGAATACAAAAAAACACGAACAGACAAAACTCAAGAGTGGTTACGATTGTCCCCATCCCACAAAATATGACACAGTGTATGGAAAAGCTCAGTAAACCAAGGGCCACCACACTAAGAAAACAAAAAGGGACGGCCAATAGAGAATTAAAGGTGCTATATTTAAATGCGCGCAGTGTACGGAACAAGGTAGATGAGCTTGTGGCCCAGATTGTGACTGGCAGGTATGATGTGGTAGGCATCACAGAGACATGGTTGCAGGGGGTTCAGGACTGGCATTTAAACATCCAGGGATTCACAACCTATCAAAAAGACAGAAAGGTGGGCAGAGGGGGCGGGGTTGACTTGTTAATTAGGAATGAAATTAAATCAATAGCACTAAACGACATAGGGTCAGATGATGTGGAGTCTGTGTGGGTAGAGTTGAGGAACCACAAAGGCAAAAAAACCATAATGGGAGTTATGTACAGGCCTCCTAACAGTGGTCAGGACCAGGGGCACAAAATGCACCACGAAATAGAAAGTGCATGTCAGAAAGGCAAGGTCACAGTGATCATGGGGGACTTTAATATGCAGGTGGACTGGGTAAATAATACTGCCAGTGGACCCAAGGAAAGGGAATTCATTGAATGTTTACAGGAGGGCCTTTTGGAACAGCTTGTGATGGAGCCCACGAGGGAACAGGCCATTCTGGACTTAGTGTTATGTAATGAGCCAGACTTGATTAAAGATCGTAAAGTAAGGGAGCACTTAGGAGGCAGTGATCATAATATGGTCAAATTCAATCTCCAATTTGAAAGAAAGAAGGTAGAATCAGATGTAAAGGTGTTACAGTTAAATAAAGGTAACAACAGGGGCATGAGGGAGGAACTGACGAAAATCGACTGGGAGCAGAGCGTAGTGGGAAAGACAGTAGAACAGCAATGGCAGGAGTTTCTGGGAGTAATTGAGGACACAGTACAGAGGTTCATCCCAAAGAAAAGAAAGGTTATCAGAGGGGGGATTAGGCAGCCATGGCTGACGAAGGAAGTTAGGGAATGCATCAAAGCAAAAGAGAAAGCCTATAATGTGGCAAAGAGTAGTGGGAAGTCAGAAGATTGGGAAGGCTACAAAAACAAACAGAAGATAACAAAGAGAGAGATAAGGAAAGAGAGGATCAAATTTGAAGGTAGGCTAGCCAGTAACATTAGGAATGATAGTAAAAGTTTCTTTAAATACATTAAAAACAAACGGGAGGCAAAAGTTGACATTGGGCCGCTCCAAAATGACGCTGGTAATTTTGTGATGGGAGACAAGGAAATAGCTGAGGAACTGAATAAGTACTTTGCGTCAGTCTTCACAGTAGAAGACATGAGTAATATCCCAACAATTCCGGAGAGTCAGGGGGCAGAGTTGAATATGGTAGCCATCACAAAGGAGAAAGTGCTAGAGAAACTAAGAGGTCTAAAAATTAATAAATCTCCGGGCCCAGATGGGCTACATCCTAGAGTTCTAAAGGAGATAGCTGAAGAAATAGAGGAGGTGTTCGTTATGATCTTTCAAAAGTCACTGGAGTCAGGGAAAGTTCCAGAGGATTGGAAAATCGCTGTTGTAACCCCCCCTGTTCAAGAAGGGAACAAGGAAAAAAATGGAAAATTATAGGCCAATTAGCCTAACCTCGGTTGTTGGCAAGATTCTAGAATCCATTGTTAAGGATGAGATTTCTAAATTCTTGGAAGTGCAGGGTCGGATTAGGACAAGTCAGCATGGATTTAGTAAGTGGAGGTCGTGCCTGACAAACCTGTTAGAGTTCTTTGAAGAGATAACAAATAGGTTAGACCAAGGAGAGCCAATGGGTGTTATCTATCTTGACTTCCAAAAGGCCTTTGATAAGGTGCCTCACGGGAGACTGCTGAGTAAAATAAGGGCCCATGGTATTCGAGGCAAGGTACTAACATGGATTGACGATTGGCTGTCAGACAAAGGGCAGAGAGTTGGGATAAAAGGTTCTTTTTCGGAATGGCAACCGGTGACGAGTGGTGTCCCGGAGGGTTCAGTGTTGGGGCCACAGCTGTTCTCATTATATATTAACGATCTAGATGGCGGGACTGAGGGCATTCTGGCTAAGTTTCCCGATGATACAAAGATAAGTGGAGGGGCAGGTAGTATGGAGGAGGTGGGGAGGCTGCAGAAAGATTTAGACAGTTTAGGAGAGTGGTCCAAGAAATGGCTGATGAAATTCAACGTGGGCAAGTGCAAGGTCTTGCACTTTGGAAAAAAGAATAGAGGCGTGGACAATTTTCCAAACGGTGACAAAATTCATAATGCTGAAGTGCAAAGGGACTTGGGAGTCCTAGTCCAGGATTCTCTAAAGGTAAACGTGCAGGTTGAGTCCGTAATTAAGAAAGCAAATGCAATGTTGTCATTCATGTCAAGAGGCTTGGAATATAAAAGCAGGGATGTACTTCTGAAACTTTATAAAGCATTAGTCAGGCCCCATTTAGTATACTGTGAGCAATTTTGGGCCCCACACCTCAGGAAGGACATACTGGCACTGGAGCGGGTCCAGCGGAGATTCACACGGATGATCCCAGGAATGGTAGGCCTAACATATGATGAACGTCTGAGGATCCTGGGATTATATTCATTGGAGTTTAGGAGGTTGAGGGGAGATCTAATAGAAACTTACAAGATAATGAATGGCTTAGATAGGGTGGATGTAGGGAAGTTGTTTCCATTAGCGGGGAGACTAGGACCCGGGGGCACAGCCTTAGAATAAAAGGGAGTCACTTTAGAACAGAGATGAGGAGAAATTTCTTCAGCCAGAGAGTGGTGGGTCTGTGGAATTCATTGCCACAGAGGGCGGTGGAGGCCAGGACGTTGAGTGTCTTTAAGACAGAAGTTGATAAATTCTTGATTTCTCGAGGAATTAAGGGCTATGGAGAGAGAGCGGGTAAATGGAGTTGAAATCAGCCATGATTGAATGGTGGAGTGGACTCGATGGGCCGAATGGCCTTACTTCTGCTCCTATGTCTTATGGTCTTTTTCAAAAAAGTGGCTCTCCAGCTAAAAAATTAAATTGGTGACCACTGGATTAGGAAGGGTGGGAACTTAGTGGTGGGATCAGTATTGCATCCTCTCAGTGAACAATATTTCCTTTAAAAAGGGCGACCAATCTCAAAGATAAATTAAACACCCTCTTTCCTCACCCCTCCCCCATGGATTTCGTTACCCTCCCCACAATGCAAGAATCTGTACATCGTCACCATTCCCACACACCCCTTCCCCCACAATGCAAATATCAGTGCACCCTCTCTCACACCACGCAAACATTGGTGTGACCCAAGCCTAACACATCAGTGGTACCACACTCATCCTCAACACAGGCTCCGGACCCCTTCCTCATCGCTGGCATACTCCTATCAGACACATGTCAGGGGACAGTGCTGGCGCATATCAGGGACAGTGCCAAGGAGGCAGGGGGCAGTGCCAGGCCATGTCCCACACCACCCAGGGGCTATACCCTACTGTGCACCCCGACGTGGTCATCATGACTAGTTTTCATGTTTGAAACCAAGTAATGAATTGTGCCTGTGTGACGTCATGTCAGGTGGGTGGGAACATACAGTGGGGGCGGAAGTAGCAGCGTTAAGCTGCAAATCATGTTTAAATTTATTATAAAATAAGCTAATCATGTTTGGGCCCTTCATGGGCATGAATCTGATCGCAGCATCAGGGGTTATGGGGAAGATCATGCTTGGGGGTTCTCGCCGGTGCAAACCCTTTTAGGACTCTCGCGATATTCAGTGACCAATAAATCACAGCTGGTCAGTTCAGCAGAGATAGATGTCTCGATGTTCGAGTATATCCAAACTAGAAGTGATTTCATTGTCTTCTGTGAGTCCTCTAATTTGTTTTGTTATGCTCTTGACGTAGCATAAGCTGCTTCCTTGATGTGCACTCTGACAAAGGAAGGTTCAGACTTGGAGATAGCTTTAACACATTTATTACTGTTAACGATTCTCCTACTTGGATTCGACTTGGATTAATCCTTCTATAGCTACTCAGACTGACGAACCAGTCTGATACAATCCACGTGGTGGGTGTGATGTGTTTCAAATCAACCCTGTGTACACACTGAGTGTCTCCATTGGAAAGAGACTGAGCATGTGTGCTGTGTCCTTTTATATGGGTTGGTGTAATGCCCTCCTGTGGTAGTGCCACCTCTGTGTGTATCGTGAATGCCCATTGGTCGTATCCTATCTTACTGACCTATTGGTTGACTGTCTGTGTGTCATGTCCCTCTAGTGTCTATCTAATCTACGTGTATTTACATTATCCCCTTGTGTATTTACAGTGATGCATATCACCACATCATTAATGAAGAGGTCAATGAGCGGTCACCATGGACCAGTGGTTTTCAACCATGTCGCGGCACACTGGTGTGCCGTGGGAACTGTACAAGGATGCCATGAAAGTTTGTCCCAGCTCCTAGATCACTAGACAAGACATTACTATATAAATTTACTGTAATTATCATAGAATTTACAGTGCAGAAGGAGGCCATTCGGCCCATCGAGTCTGCACCGGCTCTTGGAAAGAGCACCCTACCCAAGGTCAACACCTCCACCCTATCCCCATAACCCAGTAACCCCACCCAACACTAAGGGCAATTTTGAACACTGAAGGGCAATTTATCATGGCCAATCCACCTAACCTGCACATCTTTGGACTGTGGGAGGAAACCGGAGCACCCGGAGGAAACCCACGCAGACACGGGGAGAATGTGCAGACTCCGCACAGACAGTGACCCAAGCCGGAATCGAACCTGGGACCCTGGAGCTGGGAAGCAATTGTGCTAACCACTATGCTACTGTGCTGCCCACAAATGTGAATTACTGTTTAAGGGTATACTTTTCTTATTACTAACACTAAGTACACTCAGAGTGACGCAATGTTTCCGCAATAATCTCTTTGTCTTGCCAGAGTCTGCGTAATTGTCATGCCTTTTTTGAACGCTTTCAGCTTTAAACTCCGTTTAAATACTTGGCTTAGCACACGTAACCTCACCGGCTGATTGGATGGAAAGCGTGGAGATTCTCCCCTGTCTCTGGTCTGATTGGTTAATGAGATTTCGCAGCAGGCAAAATTACTTAGGAAAGGAATCAGAGGAAACAACATTTGGACTTTCCATCTCCCTTTATTATTTAGAAAAGGGAAAGTTCGATGTATATTATTATGTCTGGAGGCGCAAGTTGCAATTCGTCAAGCGGATGATTGTCTCTGTGATTAAAGCCACGCCGCTCCAATCCAAGGTAATTTCTCAATGTTTTTTCCCTGCAAATCATAGAATCATAGAATCCCTACAGTGCAGAAGGAGGCCATTCGGCCCATCGAGTCAACACAGACCCCCCAAAAGAACACCCTACCTCGGCCCACTCCCCTGCCCTATCCCCATAATTCCACCCAACCTTTGGATACTAAGGGGCAATTTATCAGGGCCAATCCACCTAACCTGCACATCTTTGAACTGTGGGAGGAAACCGGAGCACCGGAGGAAACCCACGCAGACACGGGGAAAACGTATATGGTAGAATTGTCATCCAGTGTAAGTATTTCTTTGTAACATTTTACTAAGGCATTTATGGTTTTATAACAACAAAAGAAACAAACACAAATGTAAGTATAATTCAGTACGTAACACCCCACCCAACCAACAACCATATCCCACCAACACAGTTTATACACACAATTCCTAAGTCTCTCCATCCCCTCTCGCTGATCCCGCCTAAACTAAACCATCTCCCCCTACCCCCCTCATTCCCTAACCCCCCCCCCCCTTATCGTATCTACTAGCAGTTTAGTTTGCCCAAGAAGTCGATAAACGCTGCCACCTCCAGACAAACCCTAACATTGATCCTCTCAGGGCAAACTTAATTTTCTCAAGCCTGAGAAACGCAGCCATGTTGCTAACCCACACTCCCGGGGCGGGATTCTCCCAACGGGCGGCTAAGTGCCGACGGGGGAGTAAAAATGGGAGTGTTTTACTCCGACTCTGGCGCCCGTTCCGGACCCATTCTGTGGTCCACAGGGGGCTAGGACGTCGCTGAAACGGCCTACGCCGCCCCAGTTGCCGATCCCAGCCTGAAACCAGGTCCGCGCATGCGCAGTGGCCTGCCCCATGGCGGCCCTGACGTCAAATGGCACAGGGCTACAGGAACCGGCGCGGAGGAAAGGAGGCAGGGGGGCAGAGAGGCCGGCCCGCCGATCGGTGGGCACCGATCATGGGTCAGGCCACTACGGAGGCCCACCCCCCCCCCCCCCCCGGGGTCGGACCCCCCCTCCCCCTCCACAGGCCGCCCCCGGACCCTTCAACGCCAAGGTCCCGCCGGCTCAGAGAATGATAGAACGGCGCCGGCGGGACTCGGCTTTTTGTTGACAGCCACTCGGCCCATCCGGGCCAGAGAATCGGCGCGCCGGCCCGGGCCGGAGTGTCGGCGCATACCCCGACCAGCGGCGCGCCGACCATGCCGGCACCGAATCGCCGCACTGCAGAGAATTGCGTCCTGGCATCAGGGCAGCGTGGTGCGATTCGCGCGGCGCCGCGCTGATTCTCCAAACTGGCGGGGGGGGGGGGGGGGCGGAGAATTCCGCCCCCGATTTCTGGGGTTCCGAGTCCCTCCAGGATAATAGGATCCGTCTCCAGGTTACCAAGAAGGCAGAGGCCAAAACGTCAGCCTCTCTCGCCCTCTGGACTCCCGGGTTTTCCGACACTCGAATCAATACCCCCCTCCCTCCATCCCCCTCAATAACAAAATAACAATCCCAACCCCTCCTCAACAAACTGATCACCTGCTCGCCCCCCACTGCGCTTCCATGAGCTAGCCCACCCAGCTAGCCTGGTAGCCCCTATCCATGGTGCCAAGCATCCTACCCCGCACTGATCTCCCTCCCCCACCCGCTCGAACATACATATGCAAAGCATTACAATCCCCAACAAACACAAAGAAAATTCCACCCACCATCCCCCATTAAGAACAAAGTTACCCCGCAAACAAAACGTAGCAACAGCTCCAAACTCAATGCAAAACAATACATACAAAACCCAGAGAAAATAAATTTAAGCAGCATATCAAGAACACAACTACTTGCCCCCAAGTTCAATGTCCTCCATCACCTGCCAGTCCCCTGTCCTTAACAAAGTTCATTGCCTCATCTGGCGATCCGAAATACAGTTCCTGGCCCTCATAAGTGACCCACAAACGCGCTGGGTACAGCATGCCAAACTTCACCCCCTTCTTAAAGACGGCCGATTTCACCTTATTGAAACTCGCCTTCTTTTGGCCAGTTCCGCACCCAAGTCCTGGTAAATACGCAGCTCATTGCCTTTCCATATGTAGCTCCTTGTCTGCTTGGCCCACCTCAAGATCTGTTCCTTGTACCACCATCGCCCTTGGCGGCTCATTCCTCAGTCACTTTCTCATCAGCACTCTGTGCGCCCTGTTCACCGCCAAGGGTCGAGCAAACGCACCTTCCCCCGGTGCACCTTCTCGAACATAAACGTCTCATATGTCCTTGCGTCTGATCCCTCGCTGTCCTCCGGAAGGCCAACAATCTTCAGGTTCTGCCTGCGCATCCTGTTTTCCAAATCCTCCACATTCTCTTGCAGCCTCTTCTGGTGGACCTTCATCAGCCCATCTCCACCGCTATTGCGGTTAGCTGCTCATCGTACCCAGCAACCGGCTCTTCCACCTTCTGAATCGCCTGGCCCTGGGCTTCCAATCTCTGCTCTACATGGTCAATCCCCGTCTCAGGTATTCCTTTCTTTGCTGAGCAAAGCTCTCCTGAAGAAAGACCACCAGTTGCTCCGTTGACCACCGGACCGGCAGTTTCGGTCCCTGACCCTCCGCCATATTCTCCTGCGCTGCAGACTCCACTCCTGTCTTCGACAAACGATCTCGCCTTTTCAGACTACTTCTGGTCCACGAATCCATACACTGGTGGGGAATCCTTCTCCTCTACTTAACCATCTCCTGTTTTGTCGGTCAACTCCCCACCGTAAATCGGGGGAAAGGTCCCAAAGGTCCACCACGAGCGTGAGCTACCAAATAAGCGACCACTCACTCCATGGCCGTCACCGGAAGTCTCCAGTGTCAGTATTGATCATGCCTCGGGGCTTCAGTGGAATAACTCCATGAAAACAGATGCGATGGGTGATTAACCTGTACTTGTGACACTGGGATAATGGCAGCTTTCCATGATGCCTGCATTATGCCAGTGCTACCTTACCTGTGCCATTTATTAGCTGCACATATCGGCAAAGAGGTCAAAATCGCAGGAGCTATTCAAAGCCAGACTGCACCTCTTAAAAGTGGCTGGAGTGAGGGCAGCAGCGAGGGAAATAGGGGGAATCAAAGATGGAAGGGGAGCCACGGTTTGAAGTGCAACGAAAATAAATAAGGTATTCAAGGCCTTCTATGAAGAGCTGTACAGATCCCAGCCCCCAGGGGGGGAAGGGGGGATGAGGCGATTCCTGGACCAGCTGGGGTTCCCGAGGGTGGAGGAGCAGGAGGCCGTTGGTTTGGGGGCACCAATTGGGTTGGAGGAGTTGAGTAAGGGTTTGGGGAGCATGCAGGCGGGGAAGGCCCCGGGGCCGGATGGGTTCCCGGTGGAGTTCTATAGAAAATATGTGGACCTGCTGGCCCCGCTATTAGTGAGGACCTTTAACGAGGCAAGAGAGGAGGGAACCCTGCCCCAGACAATGTCGGAGGCGACAATCTCCTTGCTTCTAAAGCGAGACAAGGATCCACTGCAATGTGGATCGTACAGGCCGATTTCGCTCCTCAATGTGGATGCTAAGCTATTGGCAAAAGTACTGGCCACTAGGATTGAGGACTGTGTCCCGGGGGTGATTCACGAGGACCAAACGGGATTCGTAAAAGGCAGGCAGTTAAATACCAATGTGCGGCGGCTCTTAACCGTGATAATGATGACATCGGAGGAGTGAGAGGCGGAGATAGTGGCAGCTATGGGCATGGAAAAAGCCTTTGACCGAGTAGAGTGGGAGTACCTCTGGGAGGTATTGCGCAGGTTTGGGTTCGGGGGAGGGTTTATTAGATGGGTTAAGCTCCTTTACAGCGCCCCGGTGGCGAGTGTAGTGACGAACCGGCGGAGGTCGGAGTACTTTCGGTTGTACCGAGGGACGAGGCAGGGGTGCCCCGTCGCCCCTGTTGTTTGCATTGGCGATCGAACCCTTGGCCATATCACTTAGGGAGTCTAAGAAATGGAGGGGGATAGTCCGCGGGGGAGAGGAGCGGTATCGCTATATGCGGATGACCTGCTGCTATACGTGGCGGACCCAATGGAGGGCATGGTGGAGGTCATGCAGACTCTGAAGGAGTTTGTGGGATGTCTCGGGCTACAAGCTTAATGTAGGGAAGAGTGAGCTTTTTGTATTACAGGCAGGGGACCAAGAAAGAGGGATAGGGGACCTACCGCTGAGGAGGGCGGAGGGGAGCTTTCGGTATCTGGGGATCCAGATAGCCAGAAGTTGGGGGGCCCTACATAAACTGAATTTGACGAGGGTGGTGGAGCAAATGGAGGAGGATTTTAAAAGATGGGACATGCTCCCACTCTCGCTGGCGGGTAGGGTGCAGTCGGTCAAAATGGTGGTCCTTCCGAGGTTTTTGTTCATGTTTCAGTACCTCCCCATCGTGATCACCAAGGGCTTTTTCAAGAGAGTAGGTAGGAGTATTATGGGGTATGTGAGGGCAAATAAGACCCCGAGGGTTAGGAGAGGGTTCTTGGAACGCAATAGGGACCGAGGAGGGTTGGCTTTGACAAACCTAGGGAGTTACTACTGGGCAGCAAACGTGGCGATGATCCGCAAGTGGGTCACGGAGGGAGAGGGGGCAGCATGGAAGAGGATGGAGATGGCGTCCTGTAAAGGAACGAGCCTGGGGGCGTTGGTAACGGCACCGCTGCCGCTCTCGCCGACAAAATACACCCCAAGCCCGGTGGTGGCGGCAACACTAAGGATCTGGGGCCAGTGGAGAAGGCACAGGGGTGCAATGGGAGCATCGGTGTGGTCCCCGATCAGGGGTAACCACCGGTTTGTCCCGGGGAAGATGGACGGGGGGTTCCAAGGCTGGCATCAGGCGGGGATAAGGAGGATGGGGGACCTGTTCATCGATGGGACATTTGCGAGCCTAGGGGCAATGGAGGAGAAATTTGAGTTACCCCCGGGAAATGCATTTAGATATATGCAGGTGAGGGCTTTTGTGAGGCGACAGGCGAGGGAATTTCCGTTGCTCCCGGCACAAGAAGTTCAAGATAGGGTGATCTCTGGTGTATAGGTTGGGGAGGGCAAGGTGTCGGAAATATACCAAGAAATGAAAGAAGAGGGGGAAGCGCTAGTAGAAGAATTGAAAGGTAAATGGGAGGAGGAGCTGGGGGAGGAGATTGAGGAAGGGCTATGGGCTGATGCCCTGGGTAGGGTTAATACCTCCTCCTCGTGTGCCAGGCTCAGTCTGATACAATTTAAGGTGGTTCACAGAGCGCATTTGGCGAGGGCGAGGCTGAGTGGGTTCTTTGGGGTAGAGGATAGATGTGAAAGATGTTCAGGGAGCCCAGCGAACCATGTCCATATGTTTTGGTCATGCCCGGCACTGGATGGGTTCTGGAAAGGTGTGGCGGGAGTAATATCCCAGGTGGTGAAAGTCCGGGTCAAGCCAAGCTGAGGACTAGCAATATTTGGAGTAATGGATGAGCCGGGAGTGCAGGAGGCGAAAGAGGCCGAAATTCTGGCCTTTGCATCCCTAGTAGCCTGGCGAAGGGTCTTGCTATTGTGGAAGGAGGCGAAGCCCCCTAGCCTGGAGGCCTGGATTAACGACATGGCGGGGTTCATAAAATTGGAGAGAATTAAGTTTGCTTTGAGAGGGTCTGCACAGGGGTTTTACAGGCGGTGGCAACCGTTCCTAGAATATCTCGCGGAGCGTTAGAGGAAGGTCGGTCAGCAGCAGCAACTCTGGGTGGGGGGGGGGGGGGGGAGATTTACATAGTTTACATAGATTTACAGTGCAGAAGGAGGCCATTCGGCCCATCGAGTCTGCACCGGTTCTTGGAAAGAGCACCCCACCCAAGGTCAACACCTCCACCCCATCCCCACAACCCAGTAACCCCACCCAACACTAAGGGCAATTTTGGACACTAAGGGCAATTTATCATGGCCAATCCACCTAACATCTTTGGACTGTGGGAGGAAACCGGAGCACCCGGAGGAAACCCACGCACACACGGGGAGGATGTGCAGACTCCGCACAGACAGAGACCCAAGTCGGAATCGAACCTGGGACCCTGGAGCTGTGAAGCAATTGTGCTATCCACAATGCTACCGTGCTGCCATGATTGTTTGAGGGGATGGACGAGCGGGAGATGGCATGGAGGGTGGAGAGAAACGGTACGTGCGGCCAAGAGCCAGTGTATAAAACTATGTAAATATACCATCTTGCCATGTATATATCTTGCTCAGGGTGATTTTGCGTTATTTTGTTACGGGGGGGGGGGGGTTTATTGTTTGTAAGGGGAAAAAATTGTGTTGTTAAAAAACCTTAATAAAAAAATATATATTTTTTTAAAGTGGCTGGAGTAGCTGCTGGGAGCATTTTCAAACGTGTACTGTGGATGATTCAACACAGGCTGAGAGTGAGCGTGCATCAAGATTTTCAAGATACTGCACTGGAGGCCTTGGTGACAGAGGTGGAAAGGAGGAGAAATGTGTTGTGTTCTCAGTGAAGCAGGCGGTCATCCAGACACATGTCAAAAGAGATAGCAGCAGAGGCCAATATGAGGAGAATGGCTTTAACAATCTGGATGGATTGTAAAAAGAAGTCTAATGATCTTACGCGAGTTGCCACAGTCAGAGAGTTTATCCTCAAATGGTATATCCTACCAACTGCACCTGTATCCTCATCCACTGCTCAAATTCATTGCACCACCTCAAGACCCACCTATCAACAATATCTATCAATCAGGATTCATCCTGATCATCCTGTGCCATCAGGACAGAGCTTATAGATGAGAGGTCCTCCTTTAAGGTTGGAGATGAGGAGAATTATTTTCTCTTAACGGGTCGTTATCTGTGGAATTTTCTTCCACAGAGAGCAATGAAGGCTGCGGACAGATTTTTTCCATTTTTCTGCAGCGTGGCTTCTCAACTTAGCAGTTCTCTTGATTTGTGGTTGCATGCTACACACTGCACAACGTCGGGTAGAAAAAGTGACATATATGCCGCCGGCCCCAATGGCGGCTTTTTCCACAGTCTTGTATGCCTGACAGAAAATAAAACTTATGGGGCAGAGCCCACAATGTCACATTGGCAGGGCAGGCTCTGATTGAGCCCACCCTGCTGTCAGCAACTTCATTTTTTTAAAGATTGGGGAGCCATTTTTAAAGGTCAGCAAAAAGTTCAAAACAGAACCCCCCCCCCCCAACAAACTCCCCTGGCAACACCAACCCCTCCACCCCCCCCCCCCCCCCCCCCCGCCCCCCCCCGGCACTGTCTCCTGGCACTGCCCAGGCACTACCCCACCATAGTCTGTGACTGGGCAGTGCCAGGTGGAAGTGCCCATGTAGTGCCCGGGCAAGACCCACTCCCCCCTACGCGAGACACTCACTTGAGCTCCTCCTGCAGGTCTGTCCCCCAGGTTCACACCATGGGGGAACTCTGCATAATGCGCAATGACGTGAATAGATAATGTAACGCTGGGGGATGAATTATCATGTGTAGAGGCCTTTATGTTGGCGTGAAACGCAACCTGGGCCTCTTGCGAGATTTTCTGCTCCCGTCGCCAATCCCGCCCAATAAAAGCAGGAGTGGAAAATCCCCCTGGGTCTTTGAATTTATTCAAGGCTGCGTTTGACAGATTTTATAGGCAAGGATAATGGGGGGGAAGATGGCAAAGTGGAGTTGAGACCGCAATCCGATCAGCCATGATCATATCAAATGGCAGAGTAGCCTCAAAGGACGAATGGCCTTCTCCTAAATCCTATTTTCCTATCTATACTATTCATATGCAATAATTCACCCTCACACGCTGTTGCAAGCTGTTTACATTGCAACCTCTCATCTCTGTTCTACCTTTGTTTCTTTGCTTTTGCCTCCTCGTGTCCCTGTTTCAATTTCTTGCCTGACAGGAGGTAGGAAGGGCTGTACCCTCCAAAGGGAAGGTTGTGCAGTGTGTAGCATGCAACCACAAATCAAGAGAACTGCTAAGTTGAGATGTGCAGGTCGCCAACATAGCAGTCCAGCCGGCAGAAGCACTGGTTGAGGATGTCAGTTGTCTGCTCTATTCTTTGTGATAGCATGACACTCGTTGTAGGCTTGCTGTACACGTATGCATCGGTTTCCAAACTGGAGTCATGTACCTTTGTTGTCCAGTAGCCACATCTCGATTTGTTATGGTTTTTTTTCACTCATAGGATGTGAACATGACTGGCTTGGCCACCCCTAATCACCCTTACAAGGTTTGTTCGGCCATTTCAGAGGGATGTTGGTGGTTCAAATACGGCTGACACTGAGAACGGTCTCAAATTGAGGGAAACGTGGCTACTGCCAAAATAACAGACATTGAGCTACATGGTGCACTGCCTGTGGTCACAGACCAAATGGATGTTGAGAGCGTGGCCTCTCTTTCACTTCAAGAAAATGGCTGAGGTGACATGAGAAGCACGCAAAACAAAATGTGTGCAGTTAATGGCATCCTGCACCATGGGAAAGCCTGAGGTCTGCCCAAAGTCTTGTACTCATTCTGTCTCCTTGTCTCTGGCAAAAGGAACGGACAATTAGCTATTCTTTGTGAACTGCAAGCAGAAAGACATTCCTATATCTCCAGCCTAGAAGACGCCAGACTGACAAAAGTTCAGAGCCACATACACCTTGACAGCCACGAGTAATTCAATCCTTAGCCTGCTCTGACGTTGAAGCTGTGGCTCAACAGCTGAAAGTTTTCAGTCATGACCTCTTTAGTGAAACAGAGACCTCAAGCATTGGGGTTCAGGTAAAGGACTTGCTCCATAAACATATGCTGCAGATATAGCCTCCTGCTGAGAGCCCTTCTTGTCCACCCTCTCCGAGCAGTTTGCGCTGCTCTGTGTAGCCTCTCACCACATTCCCAGTGATTCCAAGAGAAAGGTTCACTTGGCCACCTGAGTCGACAAGCCATTAGATTAGCTAACTGCCAGACCAGCCCCTGTAGACTACAGAAACTTTAGACAAGCAAGGAAAAGCTACAAAAGCATAGAATTGAACCAACATCCAGAAAAAAATAATCCAGCTCACCTGCAAGTGGTCGATGATCCTTTTAAATAGAGCTAGATTAGGGAGAGGGGAATGCTTCAAGCTGTTACATACATGTTCAGCTATGAATCGCTAGGAGAGAGCAGGCTTCCCCATGGTGCAGTTTGGAGGTCCAAAATGGCAGTACTGGCATCAAATCCAAATCCACACTCCACACTGATTGATATATTTGGTCTGCCTGCTCTGCATGGATCCAGCATCATGAGGCATGTCCACACAAAACCCTGGCGCACTTCCTGTCAGGTGTCCGCGTGCTTGGCCGTTGCTGTTTTCAAACCTTTAGAGGCATCATAGCACCAGAAATGTGATGGTATTTCTCCCCCCCAATCGCCACAGTGAGATGTCCCTCAAGTGTGGATGTTGATTGAAGATACACTTCCTTGAAATAATTAATTGAATGCAGCTTTATTTTTGACCTTAAGTTTCCCATTCCTAAGCCCTGAACCTTATAGACTGCAACACAAATGTGTGTTGCATTAACAATAATTACGTGCATTTAAATAGTATTGTTAACACAGTAAAACGCCAAGCTGCCTCAAGTCAAACTAAAATTAGCACTAAGCCAATGGATATTAGGGCAGATGAGGAAAATATTGGTCAAAGAGGTACGGCTGAAGGAGCTTCCTAAAGCAGAAGGATAAGGTGGAGAAGCGAGGAGGTTTAGAAAGGAATTCTAAATGGCAAGGAAAGCATTGGAATAGTCACATCAGGAGGGAGCAAAACCATGGACGAGGGTTTCAGCAGCAGAAGAACTGAGGCAGGGTGGGGTTGAGCAATGGTACAGAGGTGAAAGTGGGCCATCTTAATGATTAATTGACCTCAACAAGATGGCACCCTCGCTGGGCTGCACAACAGTGCTGAAAGAATTAAAGTCTAGACCGGCAGACCCTTAGGGATGGAGAGGAAATGCCTCTGCTGGATTGGGATCAGCCATACTTGCAGCCCTTCGTTGCTCGTAGCCCCATCGAGGGGGCATGGCGCCTGCAGCATATGAACTACCGACCTTCCACAGGAGAGCAGCCTCCACTGAGCTGACGTCTGCACACAGCAGGAGGCCCACTCCGCTGGTGATAAAATACTGGTGAGGCCTCAAAACTGGCCCTAATTGAGGCTTTGAGAAGTGTCATTGGCTGACTGCCAACCTGAGTCCCCCATCCACCTCTGAAAAGATTTCCTGGTGGCAGCAACGAGTAGGGAATGCGGCTCCCCTCCTTCATCTCCACACCACCACAAAGCCAGGAAAATTCAGTTCAATGGCTACCATCATCCAATTTCTGGTCATTGCAATATTGGATTTCCGGGCAAGCTGTGAGAAATCAGAAAATGTGGAGTGGTGCAGAGAGTTGTGGGGTGAGCTAGAACTGAGGGTTGTCAGCATACATGTAGGACCTAATGTTTTTTGGATTCTACCACTGAGGGCAGTGTTCAGATGAGGAATATACTGTCGGGGTATCCAGAGGTAACGGTGTAGGTGTTGGAAGAGGCATAATTGTGGTGATTCTCTTGCTACAATTCAATGGGTGAGAATGGAACCAAGAAGCTCCGTTCCATCCAAATGAACGACTGCGTGGTGATTGTCCCTTTAAGGACAACACAGCAGAGTAAGGGTCAACTTTCCTGGGATTTCCCATTGAAACCACCTCACAGCGCCGCAAAACCCGCTAATACAGTATTCTGCTCAGTGAGTTGGAACCATCTGAAGGCTCAGATTTTAAACTGGAGTTTCGGAGGGTTTCAGATGTAGGATAATTACCCAAGGCACGATGAAACTTCCCGGGAAATTCCCATGCAGTCCTTGTTTTTGTACTTGCGGGGTGTCCCCCAAAGTGTTTCCAGGGCACAACTGCCGCAGGAATGGAAGATTGGGCCTTTTCAAAGCATTTCACGGAACTGGAAAGTCCAGTGTGAAGTCCCTTCTTACATCACCCTCTCGAACATCCTTAGAACTATGTATTTGCCTGGTGTTATTAAACCTTTCCTCTCCACAGCACATTAATCAACAGATGTAGCCCTACAGCAGTTTATTACCATTGTGTACATTGTTTTCATTCCTTGCAGCTTCTATACCAGGCAGTTTTCAGGTCAGATCCAACATTGAAATTTCTGTTTGGGCCGTAAATTATCCTGGGGACACCCACCACCTCTCAGAAGAGGAGGTTCTCCTGATATCCAGAAAGGGATTAACCAGTGATTCATTTAAATTACCGTTTGCAGGACTTAGCGATGAGAAAATTGGCTGCCACAAATACTGAAATAACAATGACTGCACTCCAAAATATTTCACTGATTGAGTGTGCCCTGAAACCATGAAAGATGTTACAACATGCTTTCCGACTTCCCTTTATACACTTGCCTATTGAAACTGCACCTGGACTGATCAAAGTGCAGCCGTGTATCATCATGCTGGTCCTTCCAGTAATGACCGCACCCCTGACCTGTAATGCCTCTCTTCCCCTGTTGTAACACATGCTACAATTGACCTGACTCATGCAGCTGGATAGACATTACTACAGGAAGCCAGCGGTGATTGTCCCTTTAAGGGCAACACAACAGATCACCTGGCGTGAGTGACCAATTGTACGCTTGCCATGTGAACGCTGTATAGGAGATTCACCCATGAGATGAAATCTGGTTCGAGCCCAAACCATTCCAGTACCTCTGTGAGGTACTTCCACTCGACCCTGTCGAAGGCCTTTTCTGCGTCCAGGGAAACGATCACCCCAGGTGCTCTGTCCCCGGATGGGGGTCATGATCATGTTCAGCAGGCGCCTGATGTTCGACGTTACCTGTCTAACTTTGACAAAGCCCATTTGATCCTCTGTGGCCACCTCTGGTACGCAGTTTTCCAGCCTTTTGACTAGGACCTTGGCCAATATTTTGGCGTCTACGTTTAGTAGTGAGATGGGTCTGTATGAACCGCACTCAATGGGGGTCTTTGTCTTTCTTAGGTATTAGCGAGATTGAGGCTTGTGCTAGCGAAGGTGGCAGTGTGCCCCTCGCCAGCTAGTCTGTGAACATCTCCCGCAGGTGCGGGGATAGTGCTGTCGTAAATTTCTTTGTAAAAGTTCTCATGGAATCTCTCTGGTCCCGGTGCCTTCCCTGCCTGCATGAAGCGAATACTCTCCATGATCTCTCCCAGTTCTAGTGGTGCTGCCATTTCCCGTTTTCTGTTCTTCCCCACGACTGGCATGTCCAGTCTATCGAGGAACTGTTTCATCCCCGAGTCTCCTGCTGGGGGCTCTGAGGTGCACAGTCCCCTGTAAAAGGCCTCAAAGGTTTTGTTAACCATGTCTGGGTCCATTTCTAGTTTGCCTCTTTTATCCATAATTTGCGCAATCTCTCTAGTGGCTGCCTGCTTTCTCAGTTGGTCTGCCAGCAGGCGGCTGGCTTTGTCTCTGTATTCGTATAGGGTGCCCCGTGCCTGGCGGAGTTGGTGCACCACTTTCCTCGTGGAGAGCAGGTCAAAGTCCATTTGTAGCTTTTTCATGAGCCTCCTTCCTTCATACAACTGAGTGGCTTGCTAGACTTTTCTGGGGTAGCTCATTGTTGTGCACCTGGAGTCACACAAAGGCCAGACAGCTAAGAATGGCAGACTTCTTTCCTTGAAGGATATTAGTGAATAAGATGGATTTTTATGATGACCCAGTAGTTTTATGATCACCGTTACTGAGATTAGCTTGTTTAATTCCAGCTTTCTATTTAATAAACTGAATTTAAATTCTCAACCTGCTGTGGTATAATTTGAAGTAGTGTCTTCATATTCATCTAGGTCATGAGTTGCTACTCCAATAGCGTAACCACTAAGCTACCATTCCCCATAATTGCTCCTATGAAGGACATGGGAGGTTTCATTATTACTTTAAAGGCACTAATGCCAGTTACTGTTTCAGGTACTTCGCTAACACGGCCCTCCCTCCAGGTCAAGCCTAGTCTATTCATAATGGCTTAAATTGTCTCCCAAAGTGCTTCACAAGAGGGTTAATATACAAAATTTTACACTGAGACCCATAAGGATATACTAGATCAGGTGACCATAAGCTTCATGTAAAAGGATTTGGATTTTGTTTATTGTAACGTGTACTGAGGTACAGTGAAAAGTATTCTTCTGCAAGCAGCTCAACAGATCATTAAGTACATGAAAAGAAAAGGAAATAAAAGAAAATACATAATAGGGCAACACAAGGTACACAATGTAACAACATAACACTGGCATCGGGTGAAGCATTCAGGGTGTCGTGTTAATGAGGTCAGTCCATAAGAGGGTCGTTTAGGAGTCTGGTAACAGCGGGGAAGAAGCTGTTTTTGAGTCTGTTCTTGCGTGTTCTCAGACTTCTGTATCTCTTGCCCGATGGAAGAAGTTGGAAGAGTGAGTCAACCGGGTGGGAGGGGTCTTTGATTATGCTGCCCGTTTTCCCCAGGCAGCGGGAGGTGTTGATGGAGTCAATGGATGTGAGGCAGGTTCGTGAGATGGACTGAGCTGTGTTCACGACTGTCTGAAGTTTCTTGCGGCCTTGTGTCGAGCAGTTGCCATACCAGGCTGTGATGCAGCCTGATAGGATGCTTTCTATGGTGCATCTGTAAAAGTTGGTAAGTTAATGGGGACATGCCAAATTTCCTTCGTTTCCTGAGGAAGTATAGGCGCTGTTGCGCTTTCTTCATGGTAGCGACGACGTGGGTGGACCAGGACAGAGTTTTGGAGATGTGCACCCCGAGGAATTTGAAACTGCTAACCATCGCCACCTCGGCCCCGTTGATGCTGACGGGGTGTGTACAGTACTTTGCTTCCTGAAGTCAATGGCCAGCTCTTTAGTTTTGCTGGCATTGATGGAGAGATTGTTGTCACTGCACCACTCCACTAGGTTCTCTATCTCCCTCCTGTATTCTGACTCATCGTTATTCAAGATCCGGCCCACTATGGTCGTATCGTCAACAAACTTGTAGATGGAGTTGGAACCAAATTTTGCCACGCAGTCGTGTGTGTAAAGGTTAACTTGAGTTCATAGAATAAACATTGTTTTGCTTTAAAAAGTACTTTTCCATTTCTGCTGTACCACACCTGTAGAGTGGGCCGTGTGCTCCCCTTAGCACAATCTGTTAAAAGTTGTGGGTCAGGTGAACTCCATGATACACTTTGGAGTTCTCTAAACCCTGGCTCATAACATGAGCTTGGCTGGGATTATGGTGTTGAAGGCGGAGCTGAAGTCAATAAATAGGAGTTTGATGTCGGAGTAGTCCTTGTTGTTGAGATGCTCTCGGGATGTGTAGGGCCAGGGAAATGGCATCTGCTGTGGACCGGTTGTGGCGGTATACAAATTTCAGTGGATCAAGGTGTTCTGGGAGTATGGATGTGATGCGCTTCATGATCAACCTCTCGAAGCACTTCATTACGACTGAAGTCAGGGCCACCGGAAGGTAGTCACAGTAAAAATAGGTATACAATAAAGAGAGAATATTTTGCACACTTCTAGTGATGGGGATGAGCTGAGTAGTCGCACATCAGGTGGCTCTGCTCCCTTGTAGCTTAAAATAGGCTCTTTCACTCAAAATAGCCCGCTAGTACAGGGAAAAAAAGTATCCCTGCACCCTAACCACCAACAACACAAACGAAGATATCAAGCAACAGCAACTCCAGATGTTGCAAACAGACGAGAAATGGGAAAAGCCAGGAGAAGTAAGTGGCCAAGCCAGCGGGCGTACAAAGCGACAAAGCTTTAGCTTCGCCCAAGACGCAAGGCTGGAGAGCAGCCGAGGGTGATAATCGCCAAAATGCACCGCTATCAGGACCGGGAAAGAATCCTGCACTGGGTAAGACAGGAAACTGTAACTGGGAAGGTCACCGGAACAGATTCTACCAGGACATTGGGGCTGACCTGGACAAGCAATGGGCAGAGTTCAACAGGGCAAAGGCAGCCCTGTACAAAAAACGGTGTAAAATTTGGGATGCTGTACCCGGCCAAACTCTGGGTCACAATCCAGGGCAGGAAGCACTTCACGGCTCCTGTGGACGCGAACAAATTTGTCCTGGAGAACAGGCTGGAAAAACAGCAGTGATAAAAAGTGCACTTAAAGAGACTTTATTTATTTACTTAACCAACTTGAAGGACAGAAGGATATTGGAGGGAATCGATGTATGGAACCAGAGGAAATCGGCGAGATACTAAATGAATACTTTGCCTCAGTATTCACAAAAGAGAAGGACTTGGTGGATGAGGAGTATAGGGTTGGGTGTGCAGATATTCTGAGTCATGTTGATATTAGTAAAGAGGAGGTGTTGGGCATCTTAAAAAGCATTAAAGTAGATAAGTTCCCAGGGCCTGATGGGATTTACCCCAGAATACTGAGGGAGGCAAGGGACAAAATTGCTGGGGCCTTGACAGTAATCTTTGTATCCTCATTGGCTACAGGTGAAGTTCCAGAGGACTGGAGAGTAGCCAATGTTGTTTCAGTGTTTAAGAAGGGCAGCAGGGATAATCCAGGAAATTATAGGACGGTGAGTCTTACGTCAGTGGTAGGGAAATTATTGGAAAAGATTCTTAGAGACAGGATTTCCTCACATTTGGAAACAAATGGATGTATTAGTGATGGACAGCATGGTTTTGTGAAGAGGAGGTCGTGCCTCACTAATTTGATCGAGTGTTTCGAGGAAGTGACAAAGATGATAGATGAGAGAAAGGCAGTAGATGTTGTATACATGGACTTCAGTAAAGCCTTTGACAAGGTACCTCATGGTAGACTGATACAAAAGGTGAAGTCACATGGGGTCAGATGAGAGCTGGCAAGTTGGATAGAGAACTGGCTTGGGCACAGAGGACAGAGGGTAGCAGTGGAAGGGTGCTTTTCTGAATGGAATGCTGTGCCTAGCGGCATTCCACAGGGATCAGGGGCGAGAGAATCGCCGGGGGCTGGCGTGAATCCCGCCCCCGCCGGTTGCCGAAGTCTCCGGCACCGGATATTCGGCGGGGGCGGGAATTGCGCCGCGCCGGTTGGCGGGCCCCCCCCGCTCGATTCTCCGGCCCGGATGGGCCGAAGTCCCGCCGCTAAAATGCCTGTCCCGCCGGCGTTAATTAAACCACCTACCTTACCGGCGGGACAAGGCGGCGCGGGCGGGCTCCGGGGTCCTCGGGGGGGGCGCGGGGCGATCTGGCCCCGGGGGTGCCCCCACGGTGGCCTGGCCCGCGATCGGGGCCCACCGATCCGCGGGCGGGCCTGTGCCATGGGGGCACTCTTTCCCTTCCGCCTCCACCACGGTCTCCACCATGGCGGAGGCGGAAGAGACTCCCTCCACTGCGCATGCGCGGGAATGCCGTCAGCGGCCGCTGACGCTCCCGCGCATGCGCCGCCTGGAGATGTCATTTCCGCGCCAGCTGGCGGGGCACCAAAGGCCTTTTCCGCCAGCTGGTGGGGCGGAAATTCGTCCGGCGCCGGCCTAGCCCCTCAAGGTTGGGGCTCGGCCCCCAAAGATGCGGAGCTTTCCGCACCTTTGGGGCGGCGCGATGCCCGTCTGATTTGTGCCGTTTTGGGCGCCAGTCGGCGGACATCGCGCCGTTTCTGGAGAATTTCGCCCCAGTTCTGGGACCTTTGTTGTTCATAGTGTATATAAATGATTTGGAAGAAAATGGGGCTGGTCTGATTAGTATGTTCCCAGACGTCACAAAAATTGGTAGAGTTGCGGATAGTGAAGAGGATCGTCAGAGGATACAGCAAGATATAAACAGGTTGGAGTCTTGGGCAGACAAATGGCAGATGGAGTTCAATCCGGACAAGTGTGAGTAATGCACTTTGGAAGATCCAATGCATGTAGGAATTACACAGTAAATGGTAGAACTCTTTCGAGTACTGACAGGCAGAGAGATCTGGGTGTGCATGTCCACCGACCACTGAAAGGGCAACGTATGTGGATAAGGCAGTCAAGAAAGCATACTGCATGCTGGCCTTCATCGGTCGGGGCATTGAATATAAAAATTGGCAAGTCATGTTGCAGTTGTACAGGACCTTAGTTAGGCCTCATTTGGAATATTGTGTACAATTCTGGTCGCCACACTACCAGAAAGATGTGGATGCTTTGGAGAGGGTACAGAAGCGGTTTACAAGGATGTTGCCTGGTATGAACCCTGTACAGCACTCCCACGATGAGCGTACGGACAAATATCACCAGCTCCAAGTACTCCCAGCTGCAGAGACACAATGCAGGGATGTCCGCTGCCCCTAATGCTATTCGCCCTAGCAATTGAACCACTAATGATCACGCTCAGGGTGGCAAAAAATTGGAAGGGGATCCAGAGAGCACAGACTCTCACTCTATCGGATGACCTGTTCCTCTACATCTCGGACCCGCAAAGCAGCATGGAGGGAGTCACGGCGCTCTTGAAAGATTTTGGTTCCTTCTCGGGCTGCAAACTCAACCTGAGCAAAAATTAGATCTTCCCATTAAATCCGCAAGGGAGGACTTCTGATGGCGGCAGGTAGGAGGAAGCCGCACTTTGGAGGGCTCCCGCCCGAGAGTTGATTTTTCGGAGTTTTGATGCCGCATCCCAGGAGCAACTTTTGATTAAACAAGGGTAGGAAGGCATAGAGAAGAGAAATGTCCAAATCTCAAAGAAAAGCATCCGTGAAAAAGGGAGCTAATGAAGGTCCGCCAGTGGGTGGAAAGGTTGGCTCAGGCACTGGAAGGTAGGCGGAGGCTGGGACGCCGGGTGAGGCTGCACTGCTCACGGCAGAAAGGATGACCGAGACGATGGCCGTGGAACTTGAAAAACAGTTCACAAAACACATGGAAGCGATGAGGAAGGAGATGGGGACGGTACTGAAAGTGCTGGTGGAGGAGGCGATTGCCCCGGTGAGGGCGGCGGTATCGAGTGCAGCGGCTGAGGTGCGGGAACAGGGTGAGACACTGAAGGAAGTGGAAGAGGCACTATCGCAACACAGCGATCAACTCACCTCAATGGGGAAGGTGCTGCGGAGGGTGATACAGACCAACAAGGGTCTGGGAGCCAAAATGGAAGACCTGGAAAACAGATCCAGGCGGCAGAATCTGAGAATCGTGGGTCTGCCCGAAGGGGTGGAAGGCCTGAGTCCGACAAGAGTATTTTGCCACAATGTTGGGCGGATCTATTGGGGAGGGGGAAGATCCCTCTCGATGCGAACTGGATCGGGCTCATAGGTCGTGGAGGCCTATACCAAAGGCGAGTGAGCCGCCAAGAGCAGTGACTGTTTGATTCCGTAGGTACCGCGTGAAGGAGAAGGTCCTGTGCTGGGCAAAGCAGAAGCGGGAGGTGCAGAGGGTTGGAGTTGGTGTATGCATATACCAGGACTTTACGGTGGAGTTGGCGAGGAGGCAGGCGGCCTTCAGCCGAGTGAAGACGGCACTGTACAATGGCAAGGTGTGGTGTGGCATAGTATATCCAGCCAAGTTGAGGGTGACCTACAAATCCAAAGACTTTTATTTTGAGGCGGCGGAAGCGGCGGAGGAATTAGCGAAGGCAGAAGGGCTGTGGCAGAATTGAGAAATGCGACTGAGGACTGGTCTTGAATTGAGGGTAGTGGGTTGGTAGGAGAGTATGTAGCTTTATGTAGCTTTATCTTTTCACTGCATGTTGTTGTATGAACTAAATGAGTCAACGCTGTCTATTTGGACAAGGTAAGAATTGGGACTTTTCTTTGCAATGATTGTTCTTTGTGGCTTGTGTGTTTATGCTGGGATTGTGTGATAAAGGGGATTTCTTTGTTTTCCTGGGACCGGGCAGTGGGGAAGGAGACCTGGGCGTGGTCCTCCACACTGGCTGGTTTAAGCTGGCCAGTGAACGGGAGTGAGGTGGGGGGAGGGGCTGCTGCCATCAGAGCCTCGTAGAGCAGGTCTCTATGAGCCCAGCCGGGGTGAAAAGTTGGGGGAAGGGGCCAATACTGGGCGAGGTGTTTTCGAGAGGAAGTGGCGGGGTGGAGTCTGGGAGGGGGGGTTTACAATTCATGGGTGTCATTCATTGTACACTTTCGGGGATTGAATGGCCTTGAATATTAGCGGGGGGGGGGGGGTGGACTATATATGATTCCTGATTCCTTTTTTGTTTTTGTTTTTAATTTGATGCTTATATTTGTCATGCGGGCTTTTGTTTGAGGGTTGGTGAAAGGATGGGATCGTTGTTGTTAATAAGGGATTTGACATTGTATCCGTTACCGTTTACTGTTTATTGGTGGGGGTAAAAAAAAAAATTAAATGTGAAAAAGGAGAATAAAAACATTTTTTTTTTAAACCCGCAGAGCTGGTGGGGCTGCCATTCAAACAGGCCCGACACAAATTCCGCTACCTGGGGATCCAAATCGTCCATGACTGGACACGGATCCACAAGTAGAACCTGACCAGCCAGGTGGAGCAAGTTAAAAAGGACCTGCAGAGATGGAACACACGCCCACTCTCGCTGGCAGGGAGCGTCAGATGATAAAGATGAACATACTGCTCAAGTTCCTGTTCAGATCCATACCGATCTACATGCCCAAGACCTTCTTCAACTCAGTAGAAAAACTGATCATGGCATTTGTATGGGGGGGGGGGGGGTCACCCTAGGATCCCCCAAAAAGTCCTGAAGAGAATGAGAACCAGAGGGGGGCCTAGTCCTTGCAAACCTGCAATATTACCCTGGGCATCAACTGCGGAAGTGGGTAAAAGGGTGGATAAAGCTGCTGGAGGCCGAATAGGTGAGAATGGAGAGGGCTCCTGCACGGGGGCCTCCCTCTGGGCCCTGGCCACGGCAGCGCTCCCATCCCCACTGTCCAAACACTCAATGAGCTTAGTGGTGATAGCAACAGTCCAACCACGCCAGTACTTAGGATTAATCAAAATGTCCATTTGCAACGACCACAGGTTTGCGCCAGCCATAATGGAAGCCATCTTCAAAAGGTGGAGACAGGACGGGGGGACGTTGGCAGTTAGAGACTTCTACACTGACAACAGGCATACAAAATTAGAGGAACAGAGAAGTTCCAGCTACAGAGGGAAACGAGCTTAGATACATGCAGGTCAAAAAATTCTTAAGTAGGGAAACATATACCCACAACCACAACAATAATCGCTGTTCGAGGATCTACTGGATGCAGACATCTTAGGGAGGGGGAACTCCGGCAATCTGTAAGGGTGACAAATGGGAAGGGCACACACACCACTGGACGAGACAAGGGAAAAGTGGGAGGAAGACCTAGGGTTTGAAATGTGGTGGGGGCTCTGAACCGAAGCACTGTACAGGGTCAACTCCACTTCCCCATGTGCAAGGCTAAGTTTAATGCAGCTGAAAGTGGTACATAGAGCTCACTTAACCAGACCTCGAATGAGCAGGTTTTTCACGGAGGTGGAGGACGAATGCGAACGGTGCCAAGGAGGCCCGACCAACCACGCCCACGTATTCTGATCTTGCCCCAGATTAGTTGGGTACTGGATAGCCTTCTTCGAGGCAATGTGCAAGGTGACGGGGATGAGGGTGGAGCCATGCCCGAGAGTGGCAACCTTCGGGGTTTCAGAACAGCCAGATCTCTTAATGAGGACGAGGGCCGACACCCTTGCCTCCCTAATCATGCGCAGGAGAATCCTGCTTGTTTTGCGAGCAGCACCACCCTAAGCTGCAGACTGGCTGTCCGACCTATCGGAATTTCTCTAGATGGAGAAAATTATGTTCACCATCCGGGGGTCGGAAGAGGGCTTCCACAAAAACTGGGAGCCATTCACACAGCTGTTTCAAGGCCTGTTTGTAGCCAACAGCCAAGACACCAGAGGGAGGGAGGGGGAAGCCAAAGTAAAACAAAGGTGTAGCCAGTTAAAATGGCTATCTCCCGATTAGAATGGCCAAACCCCGATTTAAAATGGCAAACGGCTAATGGGAAAATCAGCCAACAGGACTCAAACAGGCAGCTGCAGGTAAAACAGTGTATTCGCCTCTGGGGAGGCCAGACAGAATCGATACCTGCAGCCATCAGCATAACAACACACCAGCCATCTGAATACTAAGTAGCAATCCCCGGGAACAATGTGCTACAAATTAGACACACAAAGCCAACCCAGACTTTTCGGCGCCAACAGGAGCCTACACAAAGAGAGGTAAACGACCACCTCAAAACCGCCCATCGATCAAGGAATCGCTCCAGCATTGGAGAATATCGAACCAAGTGATTGGGACCAAGTCCAATCACTTGGAACCAGGTACAGGGTCCGCCCCGAAAGGCGGGAAGCCCCTGGGGACTATAAGAATAGAGTCCAAGGTCAAATCTCTCTCTCTCCATCCTCCCGCACCCTTCGAGACCCTTCTGCTGACCTTCTACAACAGCTGCTAGAATCGTAAGTCTTACTCCAACGCTCGCTACGAGATAGGCACTCCTGGCTATCGACCTGTATCAGCTTTGAATCCCGCAGGCTCAGAACCCATACGAAAGGCCATTCGTTTCCCTGACCTGGTGGGCCATTTCCAAAGTTAAGTATTGGCCTGTTAGTTGTAGGAAGTAGCTTAGAAGTAGAATATATGTATAAGTATTGATTACTGTATCTAATAAATGTGCGTTGATTTAATTTTTACTAAGCGGTGTGTTGGATTATTGATCATTACTCGGACTTGAACCACGTGGCGGTATCAGAAAGATACCTGGCGACTCAAGAGCAAAGGTGATAGAACAAGAGCAATTAAACTAAGGCTAAAACGAGCAACAACAGACACAAACAAAACGAAGAGGAGGGGAAGAGGAGAGGAGGGGGGAATAAAGAGGCATGGAGCCCAACCATGCCCAACAAATAACAAGATGCACAGCATCACGCCACCCTAACAGGAACAGGATAAAAGAACCGATGAGTGAAGAGAGCACGCCAGACAACGAGAAGGGAGGGGGGGGGGGGGGTCAGGAAGAAAGGGGGGGGGGAGAGGGAAGCAGGGGATCCAATTGGAACTAAACGCCTACTGGAAAAAGAAAAACAAGAAACTGTAACCGATGTAAATAATGAAAGACAACCGATGTATATATATGTTTTCGGTGTATGTTCACGCTTATCTTTGCTCTATGAAAAACCCTTAATAAAAATATTCTGATAAAAATATTTTGCATGGGATTTGAATAATTTATTTGCCTCTCAAGGAAACATCCGTGAATTTCCTGCTTTCAGATTCCGTCAACTACTTAAGAGGAAATAAACTCTCCTTTGTTAAACTTGACTCAAAATCTAACAGGTCAGTGTTTGCTTTCGAATCCTGCAAGACGAGATGAAATTAGGATTTTTCTTGGAATGGTCACACTTTTTCAGGTGTTTTTGGCAAATGTGACCAACGATCTCCAGATTGTAGCTGAATTACTCACCACTGGCCTTTATGACATTGCATGAGTCTGCTGCGCCACATACAAACAGCATTTGACGGGCATGGCTAATCTATAAAACTACTTCCCACAAATTCTGTCTCAAAGCAACTCAAAATGATTCCTGCCACTACACGGAAGGCAGGATTCTCCGTTCATGAGACAAAGTGTTGACGCCGGGACAGGATTCATTGACTATCACAACAGCAAAATTGGCGCCGCTCTTGGACCAATTCAGCAACCATGGAGGGGCTAGCACCGGTGCCACGTGGAACACAATCGATTCCAATGAGAAACGGTACAGGATTCGCCGGGTCCGGGATTGACACTCAGGAGGCTGACAAACTGCAGCCGCACATACACATTACACTCCCCACACACACTCATCCCAGCCAACAAGATGGCACAGGTTGCACTGGAGTTCGCCCATCCCGTTGATGGGTCGGCTGGGGCCAACGGACACCTTGGTGGTGCCCTGGGGCAACACCCACACAACTGTAAGTTCACGGTGGACAGTCAGCGGTGTGTGGAGCTTCATTGCTGCCTTGCAGGCTGCGGCAATGATTCTCCATGCCTGTCCACCCTGACCCAACAGCCCGCCTCCTGGCCACCCCCACAACTCCCTCCCGGCCCTGGCCCCTGGACAGGGGCACGACTATCAGCAAACTATAGCGATGTTGGATACTTTCCGTACTCTGGGCGTCATTCTCCGCCGGCGGGAGTCTCCGTTTTGCCGGCGCCCGGGGGTTTCCCGACGGCGTGGGGCTGCCCCACAATGGGAAACCCCATTGACCGGCCAGTGTTACGGAGACTCCCGCCGGCTGGTCAGGGCAGAAATGTGGCGGGGCGGGTAGGAGAATTTCGCCCTCTATCTCTCCCTCAGCAGCCGCGGTGCCTGTTCCACGATATTTAAAAGCACAAGTGAACCTCATCGTCAGGAGTTGTAGAGGCGGAGCATCGCGGGGCCCCAGAGAATACTGGGTCAGGCCTGCTAATGAAATGCCAATGGAGTTTACTGTACGTGCATTCTGGAACGTGTTGACGCCGCTGTCAAGGCACCAGAGAATTGCGATTCGGCGCGAAACCGGCACCCGCCACAATTTTGGCATCAGCATCGATTCTCTGCTGAATTGCGTTTCCTGATACCGGCTTCGGCCAACGGAGAATCCCGCCCAGAGAATAAATGAGAAATAATAAGGTATTCCTGAGGTGGCTGGTGCATCTCTGAAGTCCATTCAATATCATTACTATCATCAAATAGTCCATCATTAAAGTACAGGGGATCAACAGCTAGTGGACTCCATTCTGGAAGTCGATAGAAAGTACTCCGAGGCCCCGACCGTAGAGCTCCTGGTGGAGAGGAAAAAGCTGCAAATGGACTTTAACCTGCTATCCACTAGGAAAGCAGTGTACCAACTCCGCCAGAAACGGGGGACCTTCTACGAACACAGAGACAAGGCTGGCCGCCTATTGGCTCATCAGCTGAGAAAGCAGGCAGCCACGAGGGAAATAGCGCAGGTTAAGGATAGCAAAGGCAGACTGGTAACAGAGCCAAAGGAGGTCAATCGGGCATTCGAGACCTTCTACCGGAGACTGTACACCTCCGAGCCCCCCGACGAGGATGCGGGAATGAAACAGTTCCCAGACAGACTGGAATTACCAGTGGTGGGGGAAGACAGACGGGGGGGAGCTGGAAGCACCAATAGACCTGGGAGAAATCATGGAGACCATCAGTTCATGCAGGCGGGGAAGGCACCGGGACCTGGCGGGTTCCCAGTGTACTTCTACAAAGGATTCGCACCCGTCCTGGCCCCACACCTAAGGGACATGTTCGCTGACTCACTGGCAGGGGGCACCCTGACCCCCCCCGCTAGCGCAGGCCACAATTTCACTGATACCCAAAAAAGATAAAGACCTGACGGAATGCGGATCATACAGACCCATTTCACTGCTGAACGTGGATGCGAAAATACTCACAAAGGTCCTGGCCAAAAGGCTGGAGGGCTGCGTACCAGAGGTGGTCACAGATGATCGAACGGTCTTTGTCAAGGGTAGGTAGCTCACAGCGAACATCAGGCGGCTGCTGAATGTGATAATGACCCCCCCGCCCCGGGAGAGAACACGGAGGTGATCATCTCCCTGGACGCAGAAAAGGCCTTTGACAGAGTCGAATGGAGCTACCTCCTCGAGGTACTGGAACGGTTTGGGCTAGGAGCGGGATTCACCGCCTGGGTGAGGCTCCTGTACAACGCTCCCAAAGCGAGTGTCTGAACTAACACCACCAGCTCTGAATATTTCCAGCTACAGAGAGGAGCAAGACAGGGCTGCCCCCTGTCCCCACTCTTGTTCGCGCTAGCGATCGAACCCCTGGCAATAGCCCTGCGGGACGTGAAAAGCTTGAAGGGAATCCGGAGAGGAGACAGAGAGCACAGAGTCTCACTCTATGCAGATGACCTGCTCCTCTATGTCTCGAAGCCACAGGAGGGACTGAAGGCAATACTGCAAATACTGAAAGAGTTTGGACTTTTCGGGCTACAAACTTAACCTGGGCAAAAGCGAGACATTCCCAGTGAACCCAAAAGGGGGAGGGACAGAGGTGAAGGGGCTCCCGTTCAAAAAGGCCCAGAACAGATTCCGTTACCTGGGGATCCAAATAGCCAGAGACTGAACACAGATCCACAAGTGGAATCTGACCAGCCTGGTGGAGGAAGTAAGAAAAGATTTTCAACTGTGGGGCTCACTCCCACTCTCCCTGGCAGGGAGAGTGCAGACGATCAAGGTGAACGTACTGCCAAGGTTCCTCTTCCTGTTTAGATCCATCCCGATCTTCATCCCCAAGGGTTTTTCCAAAACTTAGACAGGCTAATCATGGCGTTTGCGTGGGGTGGCAAGAACACGAGAATTCCCAAACCGACACTGCAAAGAGGGAAAGTCAGAGGGGGCCTGGCTCTACCGAACCTACAATACTACCACTGGGCAGCAATGGCAGAAAAATGAAAGAATGGGTACAAGAACCCGACACAGATTGGGTGCAAATGGAGGAGGCATCCTGTAAAGGAACGACCCTCCAGGCCCAGGCCACAGCAGCACTCCCATCCCCCTCAACAAGGTACACAATGAGCCCAGTGGTAGCGGCCACGCTGAGAACATGGACCCAGTTGAGACAGCACTTAGGGATAACCAAAATGTCCCTCATGGCCCCCATCTGCGGCAATCACAGATTCCCTCCAGCCATGCTAGATACCACCTTCAAAAGATGGAGGCAGGACGGGGGCACACTGATGGTCGGGGACTTCTACGTAGGACGCAGACTGGCGACACTGGACGAACTGACGAGGAAGTGGAAACTAGCAAGAGGACAGGAATTGAGACACCTCCAAATAAAGCACTTCCTCCGCAAAGAGACAGTGGGGTACCCCGGACCCCAGAAAGGACACTACTAGAGGACCTGATATGCACAAGCAGCGAGAAGGGGGGTCTATGAGGAAAAATATACAGACAGCTACTGGACAGAGTTTGAACACCACTGGACGGGACCAGACAAAAATGGGAGGACGAACAGGGGACAGAGGTAGGATGGGGACCCTGGAGCGAAGCACTGAGCAGGGTGAGCTCCACCTCCTCCTGCGCAAGGTTAAGCTTAATGCAGCTCAAAGTGGTGCACAGAGCGCACCTGACCAGAACCCTAATGAGGTGAAATGAAAATCGCTTATTGTCACAAGTAGGCTTCAAATGAAGTTACTGTGAAAAGCCCCTAGTCGCCACATTCCGGCGCCTGTTCGGGGAGGCTGGTACAGGTATTGAATGTTTCTGCTGGCCTGCCTTGGTCTGCTTTCAAAGCCAGTGATTTAGCCCTGTGCGAGGCCAGCAACGAGGAGGGGGGCGGGGGGGGGGGGGGGGGGGGGGGGGGCAGGAGTGTGATGGAATACTCTCCACTTGCCTGGATGAATGCAGCTCCAACAACACAAAAAACTTGACGCCATCCAGGACAAAGGAGCCCCAGTGCAATCATCCACCAACTTTGTTTTTAAAAGAATGTTTATCAAGCTTTTAAATGTTAGAATAGAACTCAACCAAGTTACAAAATAACAAATCACCATAGCAAAGAGAAAAAGAACAGCTTATCATACATGAATACAAAGGGAAATTGGAGAACAGCATCACAACTGGCTCGGGACAATCATTAGACATAACTAGATACCAAACAGCCCCACCAGGAACCGTTGGAGAAACAGGATGCTGGTTTAGCACAGTGGACTAAATAGCTGGCTTGCAATGCAGAACAATGCCAGCAGTGCGGGTTGAATTCCCGTACCGGCCTCCCCGAACAGGCGCCGGAACGTGGCGATGCGGGGCTTTTCACAGTAACTTCATTGAAGCCTACTTGTGGCAATAAGCGATTATTATTATTATTGTTAGAATGAGGCCATGAAAACATGGTAAAATGGTGCACACCCTCCCACGCCGCACAAGCCCGCAATCACCACGGGAGGTCAGGTTACATTTTTCGCACCATGTTCAGGTGCGCACCAACAAACATCTCCCTCAACTCTAGCAGCAACAAAGGCACCAACGCACGATCACAGCCTCCTCTCTTCGGATACCAAACCCATCTTCACCCGTGTAGGAGCCAAGAATGGATTCACCATACCCACCCTTAGAAAAATTTAAGAAAATACATGGAAATCCCAGTTCTAAGATGAGTAACATACAGACCACACAATGCCACTTGACTCCAATCCAGGCCCAGGACAGGACCAGAATCATTTCATACAATTGTGGAGAGGGGACCGGCAATAACATGTTCGGATTGTGATCAAATGTTTAGAGCCTCCTAAAAGAGGAAAGGAAGGAAGGAAGAACTAACACTATAGAGCGAACCCACTGGATAACAAAGGATCGAGACCTGACACAGGCCCCATGCCTCCTTGGCTCCCACCCAGCACTCAACAATGACCGGCACCCAACAATGAGGAGGAGAACAGACCACTCAATCAACAAGAAGATGTCCACTTCCCCATCCCCCACCCCCTCCACCCCAGGGACAATATCCATTAGAGCACAGGACATGGCTCATCCCCAGGCCCCCATGCACCAGAGAAGCAAAATCCAGTCTCCCATGGTGCCCCAACAAGCACCCTTGAAGAGGGACATCCTAAGCTCCCAGGGATAAAAGGGTAATAGCTACAGCACCGGATCTGGTCTATCCCAGTACCAACTGACATCAAAGAAACTATACCCCCAGGACCTTCAGCACACTCTAGAAACTTGCACCTCAGCCAAGCCCGCACCTCTCCAACGGCATCCAGAGTTATGCATCATCTCCACTCATACTAAAAAAGATGATAACCATTCCAGCCCCCTTGTCCTTGGCAAGTAGGATTAAGGTGAATCCCAAAGATTTTTATTCATATGTAAAAAGCAAGAGGGTGGCCAGGGAAAGGATTAGGCCACTTGAGGACAGTGGGGGTAATCTATGTGTTGTGCCAGAGGAAATGGGCAAAGTACTACTTGAGTACTTGCATCAGTGATCACCAAAGAAAAGGACTTTGTGGAAGATGATTCTTGGCCATTTTCCAAGATCATATTTCGAAATTGATGGAAGACCCTTGTTCTGCCCAGCAACAGCACGAGGCTGCATCTTAAAACGGCCCCCTGGCCAGGAGATCGGGATATCTGCGAGTCAAGACCCTGGCAGTGGGATATATGGCACAACTGTATTGCAAAGACTTATGAAAGAATGAAATAATATATTAATAAAATGGCCAAGGCAGGCAAAGAAACCAGAATAGGAGGAATAAAAGAAATGTATAAATTAGATTAGCGTCCCCCACACACACAGCAGGACAAAGATGACATTAACACCTCATCTAGCAAACACAGAAATAAACGCATAGCACAGCCACAGACATTGGTGGTCGATTTAGTTAAGGAGACACATCATGGGAAACACATTAAAGAAGGAAAGAACACTCGGAGCAAGCACAGATAATCTCATCAACACGGACACACACCATACAGATGCAAATTGACAAAGATGCATATTCTCAGTTTAAACCTGTCTGAGAGATCTAAATCAAAACTACCCTTTAACTATTATGTATGAGCAAATGTTCCCGCTTGAATTTGGATTCCTATAAAAATCCAGAGCGAATGTGTAATTGTCGAGATCAACGTGGGCCAAGCCACTGTTTGAGCTGGCTGCGTGGGTCTCCCTGAAGGCTTCAGTAATTGTACAATAAAGAACAACGCTTTGAACCTTGCCTTGAGACTCGGCCTCTTGACTGCACTGGTACAAGGGATTTTTCCCTACAACAAAATGGCGCTGCGAGAGCAGGGTTTGATATCTGGCTTCTGACTGGTGGCCGCGGTCTGGAAGCCGGGATCAAATTCAAACAAATCTGATAAAAATCCAGGGCAGTCAACAACGGGTACAAGTCTCCGTTCAAAGCAAGGTACATTTAAGGGCTAGGGTTTGTCCGTTTAAATGTTGTCCTAGAGAATTGTATAATCTTGCCTAAGTTTTTTTTGAAGTAAAACAGAGAATTTTTTTTGAGGAAAAGAGGACGCCGGACAGAGATACCGTGTGTTAAAGAGGTATAGGTCAAAACGACCACGTGGAAGAAGGTAAGTAAGACCGTGGGTGAAATTCTCCCCAAATGGCGCGATGTCCGACGACTGGCGCCCAAAACGGCGCCAATCAGACGGGCATCGCGCCGCCCCAAAGGTGCGGAATGCTCCGCATCTTTGGGGGCCGAGCCCCAACATTGAGGGGCTAGGCCGGCGCCGGAGGGATTTCCGCCCCACCAGCTGGCGGAAACGGCCTTTGGTGCCCCGCCAGCTGGCGCGGAAATGACATCCCCGGGCGGCGCATGCGCGGGAGCGTCAGCGGCCGCTGACAGTTTCCCGCGCATGCGCAGTGGGGAGAGTCTCTTCCGCCTCCGCCATGGTGGAGACCGTGGCGGAGGCGGAAGGGAAAGAGTGCCCCCACGGCACAGGCCCGCCCGCGGATCGGTGGGCCCCGATCGCGGGCCAGGCCACTGTGGGGGCACCCCCTGGGGCCAGATCGCCCCACGCCCCCCCCCCCAGGACCCCGGAGCCCGCCCACGCTGCCTTGTCCCGCCAGTAAATAGGTACTTTGATTTACGCCGGCGGGACAGGCAATTTCTCGGTGGGACTTCGGCCCATCCGGGCCGGAGACTCGAGCGGGGGTGCCCGCCAACCGGCGCGGCCCGATTCCCGCCCCCGCCGAATATCCGGTACCGGAGACTTCGGCAACCGGCGGGGGCGGGATTCACAGCGGCCAACGGCCATTCTCCGACCCGCTGGGGGGGTCGGAGAATGACGCCCCTTATGTGAAACTTTTAATAGAAGTAATAGAGGACCAGAGGTAAAGATAACAGTTTTTGGGGTATTTTGATAACGGGGATAAGGAATTAAGACTAAAATAAGGATAAGAACCGCATGCAGAACTAACTGGTGTGACTAACCCAGGATTGTAAGTGAAACTGCTGTCTATACCAAGGCAATAGGACAAGGGAGTGCTTGATCAAGGTGCCCTACCTTAAATCGAACGTTAAGAGGAGAAATCTCCCACGCTAAGGTTGGGTGTTGAAGCGGGCACTGAGAGACACAGGCACTCAGGGTGCAAGGCACGGACAGTGTAAATCGGGTAACAGCACAGACTCTGTAGGGGTGAACAACGCAGAGTCGACACAGTTACTAATTATAACAGGGGCTTTGATAACAGATACACATGTGTAAGTGTTGAGGAAAAGGGGACCCGATCCACCCTGACCAAGAGACACGACGACGGAGAGTCCATTAGGGGCCCGGGCGGAGTTTGATAACCTTGTTCGTCTGTAGGGAACACCACAATCCATAGCAGGGTACCAGGGAGCTGAGGCTTCCTCTTTGGGGTGACGGATCAGCCTTGCTAGTGGAGGTGGTAGCCAAGCGGGAGGCGTTGTACTTAAAGGGGCTGGGGATAGGGGCCGACAAACCCACTAAAGACCAGCACACATCCCAATAAGACAACACAAAATAGACCAAGCGTGAGGTGTCAGGAATAGTTGGGGGAGCACAGGGGCCGAGACTCACTGGGGCCCCACTACGAGACCCTACAGCAATACAGACGGTGCTGGAGCAGTATCAGTGATAAGAGAGAGAGATTTGGGGCGCTTTTACTGTTAGAACCAGCACACGGGGGTTGCAGGACTGCTAGACAGAAAAATGGCAGACCACGTTACTAAGGGAGAAACTGCAGTAGCTCTCATTTTTAAATATTTGTTAGCCAGAGAAGCGATAGTTCAAAGATGAAACGGAAAGGGTGGAACGCATCACAACCTTTGGAAGATCAAAGAAAATGGGTGGACGGAGTCAAACGGGACAAAACAAAAGTAATGGGAGTAATGTTGGTGACCCAGTTAGTTGGACTAATTGAGAGGGTAAATGCCTCCATGGAGGAGAGACACAAAGAGACAGAACAAATTAAGGTGTTGCAGGAGAGAGTGAGGGAATTAGAAAGCAGAAACCACACTACGGAGATAGCGCAGAGATCAAAGGAAACGGACCCTCTGCCCTCATACGAGTCAGTGCAGAGTGATGCAACCGCTCCAGTATCAGAGTGGGACATAAAAAATTACAATCTAGCGCCAGTCACCAGAGGAGGGACGGCAGCACAACCGAAAGCAACCTATAAGCCTTTCACCCCAGCTGATTATGGCCTCACTGGGGAAGTTAAAACCCAGAAGCGCAAACCTGGAATTTTGGGGCGAATTAGATACACTCTGGGTAGGGCACCAGTTACATTTAAGGGACATACACCAGCTGGTCAGGGCAGCCTGTCCAGCGGATAAATAGAGGCTAGTGGCAGGAGGGCCAGCGACCCAAGCAGCACAGGACTATAATGGAGGAAGGTGGACACATGCCGTTCTGGTAACGGCTGAGATAGACGCCCAGCAGGCACCCTTCACATTATTTAAGACAGAAATCCAACGGGTCTTAGGGAACTCCCCCACTAATTGGAGCAGGATCACAAATACTAAACAAGGACGGGGGGAAAGTGCATCGGAATTTGGAGAGAGATTATTCCAGATATATAAGGAGGGTTCAGGACAGGACAATGTGGATAGGGGAGACAGGGCTTTTATCCAGGCATTCAAGGACGGGCTATCAGAGGCACACCAAGAGATCCTTAAGATGGGGGTGATAGCATCCCAGGACTATGACGAGTTAGTCGAGTGGGCTAGCGGGATAAAGGAAGGGAAGGTTGCCCAGACAAAGCCCAGACCAGAGAGGACCGGAACCACCCATAATGGAGGTGAGGGAAGAACCAGGCTCAGCTGCTACACGTGTGGCCAGCCAGGGCATATGGCTAGATTCTGCAGGGCAGCACCATTCAGGGGGAGACCAGAGAATGGCCGACCCCGCTGTGACCACTGCCACAGGGCAGGGCACACCGAGGCAACGTGTTGGGGGAAACATAGGAGACCCTAAGACCACTACAGACCAGCCCCGGAGGCACCACATCCCCGGAATTCACAAGGGTGACTAGAAGGAACCCCAAACCCGGGAGATGGGAGACAGGAGAGGATTAGTGTAGCCACGCCCACAGAAGACAGTGAATCCCGACAGAAGCCGGCGTCCACACACCCCACGCGTCGACCAACACCGGTCAAAATCTCACAACCCGTAGCTCCCATTCAAAGCAGTAAAGAGGGAGATATGATATATGTGGAAGCCTTGGTGGGGGGTAGGGAATGCCACATGTTAGTAGATACGGGAGCAGCAATATCAATTACAAACCTGCCCTTGCCACTGACCAACAAAAGAATATACATAATCGGAGTAGGGGGAGAGAAAATGCCCGCCTATCTTAGCGAGACCACATTGGTAGAAGTCAACCACAAGTACATTCCAATGCAATTTTACGTATGTCAGAATAATGAGGGCACAATCATGGGGAATGACTTAATGCGGGAATACCAGGTGCTGATAGATTGTGGGAAAGGGAAACTAATTTGGCCACAACCTGACCGTAGGAAGACCGAAATAGGGACATTAGCAAGCCACCTGGGGACGATCGGGATAGCCCCCATTGTGGCCCAAGATTGGGATAAGGAAAGAGAAGGGTTCGGAGCCATCTGCGCATCCATTCCCGAAGCCTGGGCTAGGACGAAATTAGATACCGGGCTAACCGACACAGAACCGATAAAAGTCCCAGGACCGGAACACAAGCCCCACCGGCAATACCCTATCAAGCGAGAAGCGCAAGCGGCAGTGGTAGACATAGTCAAGGGTTTGGTAGAAAAGGGAATCCTCAGGGAAACCACCAGTACCACCAATTCCCCCACATGGCCAGTCATAAAACCTGATGGGAGCTACCGGCTCACCATCGATTACACAGGTTTGAACAAAGTGACACCTAAATTACACCCCATTGTGGCAAACCCCTCGACTATTTTAAACGGATTGGCACAAGACCACAAAATTTTCACGGTCTTGGATAAAGCAAATGGGTTCTGGCCCCTTCCACTGGACACAGAATCCCAAAACAAATTTGCCTTCACTGTGGGAGAAAAACAGTCCACATGGACTCGCCTCCCACAGGGATTTCACAACAGCCCCGCCATATTTCACAGAACAATGAGTAATATCCTGAGTAGGGTGAAATTGCATGAGGACAATACGGTCCTCCAGTATGTGGACGATGTACTAATAGCGTCCAAAACAGAAGAGGGGCACAAAGCAGCCCTGTATTCAGTATTAAAAGGATTGGTGAATGCCGGGCTGAGAGTCAGCCCACATAAGGCACAAATTGCAAAACCTCAGGTCCTGTACTTAAGACACCTAATTTCCCAGGGAATTAAAGAAATGCCTGAAGATCACAAAACCGCGATTAAAAGGATGCCGTAACCAGTTACAGTAAGATGGGTCCGGAAAGTTTTAGGACTATTCAATTACAGTAGGAGTTTTATCCCTGACTTCACAAGAATCGCAGAGCCAATGCAGAGACTAGTGAAGGGAGGAAAGCCAGTCTTAGAAAGTATAAAGTGGGAACAGGAGCAAGAGACAGCATATGCAGAGTTGAAAGCTAGGTTAGTTTCAGCCCCAGGGCTGGGACTGCCAGATGGAAGCAAGGAGTTCCACGTATTCTGTGACAACCAGGACGGCTTCTATTCGGCCGTGGTGGCACAGACTCACGGGGATAGGAAGAGACCCGTAGGGTATTATTCAACGGCTGAGGGACCAGTAGTCACCGGGATGCCCAGGTGCATAGCCGCCCTAGATTGTGCAGCATGGGCTGTGAGGATAAGTGAACCCATTGTCATGACAGGCGATATTGTGTTACACACAAGACATACACTGGTGGAAATGCTAAACACGGGCAAACTCAAAACAGTCTCGAATATAAGAAGGACAAGGTGGGAGGCCACACTCCTACCACCTAACAAGTCAGTCACCATCATTAGGGACACGGGAGAAAACCCCGCGGAAGGGATTTTAGCTATTGGGGAAGCGCACAGCTGCGAAGAAATTGACAAAGATAGCGAGGAAGAGAAGATTAGGGACGAACCCCTTCCAACAGCAGATCAGACCCTCTATGTGGACGGGTCCCGCAAATATATATCCGGATCACCAAGGACAGGGTGGGCAGTAGTAGACCAGAACCTAAAAACCCTAGAATCGGGACGGATCGACGGGAGTCAGTCCACTCAGGTAGCAGAATTAGTTGCCCTCACCCAAGCCTTGAGATTAGCAGCAGGGAAGACCGTAAATGTGTACACGGACAGCCAATACGCGTTCGGCGTGATCCACGACTACATGTCCACATGGGGGAGAAGGGGGTTCGATACCACAGGATGTACCCCCATTAAACATCAGCAGCGGATAAGGGCACTGCTAGCAGCTAGTGAGCAGCCTAAAGAGGCTGCAGTAATTAAAATAAAAGCCCACCAGCGGGAACCAGGAGGGAACACCCCGGGGTGGATTCATTTCAAAGGGAATCAAGCTGCAGACACAGCGGCACAGCAAGCCTTAGAAAACAGCGACATTAAAAGCCTGCCCCTTGCAGCGATAGTGGTAGAACAGGAAGTAATTGATATACAGAAATTACACAGGGACATTCCCCAACAAGAACGAGATAGATGGGAGGAGCTGGGCGCAGTTAAAGGGACAGATGGGATGTGGAGAAAAGATAACCGGGTATTGGCACCAGGATGCATCCAGACCACATTACTGGAACTATGCCACGCACTCTCCCACACAGGCAGGGATGCAATGACACATAGCTTGGGGAGAGAGTGGTGGTGGAAAGGATTGGGACGGGATGTGGCTACGTACTGCCGCAGATGCACTGTATGTGCACAACACAACCCCGGGAAGCCCATAAAGGTAAAGATGGGACACCAGCCCAGACCGAAGGGACCCTGGGAACAGATACAAATGGATTTTATAGGACCATTGCCTCCCTCTCACGGGAAAACATACTGCCTGGTAATAGTAGATCAATTCACCAGTTGGGTGGAAGCATTCCCCACAACCAATTGCACAGCCCCAACGGTAGCCAGGATCTTGGCAACATAAGTCATTCCCCGATGGGGGATGCCAATTCAGGTTGATTCGGACCAGGGAACACACTTCACAGGAAAAGTTATGAAAAATATGTGCCAACTATTGGGAATAAAACAGAAATTTCAAAACCCCCAACTCCCACAAAGTTCCGGGATGGTGGAGAGGATGAATCGGACTCTAAAAATAACCATAGCGAAAGCAATGCAATCCTCAGGTAGGAATTGGACAGAAGTCCTACCTGCAGTTCTGATGAGGCTTCGGGCGACCACAAATCGAACTACCGGCTTGACTCCATACGAGCTGATGACCGGGCGAGCAATGCACTTACTCGAAAGCATTATTACAGGCGGGACAGATGTGGGCCCGATAAAGGATAAGGTCCGTCAATACATCCGAGACCTTAGCACCCAATTAAAGGGGATGCGCCGGTCCGTAATTTTAAATCAGGCACAGGTCGACACAAAGGAGGACTCAGAAATATTACCGGAGGTCCCAAAAGCCGGGAGCCGGGTCTTAACAAAAATATTTCCTGCAAAACCAGGATTTGCCCCGAAATGGCACGGACCTTACGAGGCCATTATTAGCGGAGATACCTGTGCCTGTATAGATATAAGGGGACAGGGGATCTGGAAACACTGGACCCAATTGAAGCTGTATGAAGACAAATGAATTAAAGATAGTATTTTTCTTTTATATTTAAATTCCACAGGGACCAGGACCAGATCTACTATCAAGACGTCGAAACAAACAACTTTTAATTTAATTACCGGTTTATTTTCTGTATATACTATAATTATAAAAAATACTGTTGTAAAAAAAAAACCGATATGGGAATAGGGACACATTTGATGATAGCCATGACCATTGTAGATACGACCCAACACATGAGGATTATGGGAGCAGCACCACCAATCGTGGAAGAAAACCTATTCCTGAGAACACACATTCAGATCTATGGGAATAGGACCGCTTGTTACCCTTCAGCGCGATCAGTAAACTCCCTATCCATCGCGACACCAGGGTGGCTCCCACAAGAGTTATTCACTATCGACACATCAGGGGCGCCCTGCAAGGAACATAGTGGGTACTTTAAACAAGGGAGGTGTGTAGAGCTCACTGAGCCGGGAATTCCAGGGGGGGGGTGGGACCCCGGGGGGGGTGGGACCCCAACGGGTAGACACACATGGGGACTACCCACAATGTTTTAAGGGAAAGGGATGGGGGTGCGTGCATGCCTTTGTTCCGAAAAACGATTTGTGCGCTGAGACACATTGTGCTCTCCAGGACTGCCGGGTCCGGGAAGGACACTTCACCTGTGACTGTAAGCAACAAAAATGCATTGCAGCCACCGCGGGTAGGCAGCTCATGTGTGGTAAGTGCAACGGCACCCACGTTAGCTCAGCCTCGTGGACATACCCATTCCATTCTCACCAAGGGGTACAATCGCGTGGGCAGTCCCGGGGGAGGAAAGGTTCCACAACATGGAACCATGGGGTCAGGCGACCCAGGGATAATGCAGGTTATCGGGTTAAAGAGGGTTATGTGTTTTTATTAAAAAATAAATACATGACGGCCACAGACAGGCCTCCAAGGTTCTTTGCCGTAGGGACAATCAGACCCCTCGCGGTTCCATGCCCAAGCGAAGGGCATGTCCAGAAACGCATAGTGACCAGGGCCATCAGCGCAGAATTCTGCGCCGACTGGCAGGCCCCTGTCACATTAGGATCTTCTTGGGGATATGGATTTCTGGGGACACTATCCCTAGGGGGCGCAGCAGGAGTGGTCAGTGCCAAGAATAGGAATTTCTTCATATGCGGACTGACCATCTTAGGGAACAGCACCCTACAAGCACTAGGGGCAATTGACCAAGAACTCGCGGAGCTCAGACTATACACACAGCAAACGAGATATGCAGTAGACTATCAGTTAGCCAGACAAGGAGGGGTATGCACCATCATCAAAGAAAAATGCATCACATATGTACATGACGAAACATTAAACATAACAGCAGCCATGTCCAGGATACAAAAGCAATTGGATAGCTTTAAACAGGGATTCGCAGGGACTGATGAGTGGTTAGGGTGGTTGTTTAACACAGTTTGGGGAGCATACACCATGAAAGGATTAATTTTAGTAGTAGCCATCCTGTTCACACTCTGCCTGGGCCTAACTTGTATTAAAATGATATGTGCGAATATTGTATCGAGAATGCTACCCACTGCTAGTATCCAGATGCAAGAAGTTCACCACACCGTAGAGGAAGAGGAACAACAGCAAGGACGACATCTGCACAGGTCTCTATACCTCAGAAGATCGTCCATGGGGGGTCAGCCATGAATGGGACCCCCTGGACGAGAGGAGGGATTGAAGTAGGCCATTTTCCAAGATCATATTTCGAAATTGATGGAAGACCCTTGTTCTGCCCAGCAACAGCACGAGGCTGCATCTTAAAACGGCCCCCTGGCCAGGAGATCGGGATATCTGCGAGTCAAGACCCTGGCAGTGGGATATATGGCACAACTGTATTGCAAAGACTTATGAAAGAATGAAATAATATATTAATAAAATGGCCAAGGCAGGCAAAGAAACCAGAATAGGAGGAATAAAAGAAATGTATAAATTAGATTAGCGTCCCCCACACACACAGCAGGACAAAGATGACATTAACACCTCATCTAGCAAACACAGAAATAAACGCATAGCACAGCCACAGACATCGGTGGTCGATTTAGTTAAGGAGACACATCAGGGGGATAATGGGAAACACATTAAAGAAGGAAAGAACACTCGGAGCAAGCACAGATAATCTCATCAACACGGACACACACCATACAGATGCAAATTGACAAAGATGCATATTCTCAGTTTAAACCTGTCTGAGAGATCTAAATCAAAACTACCCTTTAATATTATGTATGAGCAAATGTTCCCGCTTGAATTTGGATTCCTATAAAAATCCAGAGCAAATGTGTAATTGTCGAGATCAACGTGGGCCAAGCCACTGTTTGAGCTGGCTGCGTGGGTCTCCCTGAAGGCTTCAGTAATTGTACAATAAAGAACAACGCTTTGAACCTTGCCTAGAGACTCGGCCTCTTGACTGCACTGGTGCAAGGGATTTTTCCCTACAACAGGTGTATGGATAGTCTAGGTCATGTTGACATCAAAAAGGAGGTATTGGGTCTTTTAAAAGACATTCAGGTAGATAAGTCTCCTGGGCCTGATGGGATTTACCCAGAATACAGAGGGAAGCAAGGGAAGAAATTGCTAGGGCCTTGACTGACATTTTTGTATCCTCATTGGCTACAGGTGAGATCCCAAAGGACTGGAGAATAGCTAATGTGGCACCGCTGTTTAAGAAAGGTAGCAGGGATAATCCAGGAAACTATAGGCCAGTGAGCCTCATGTCGGTAGCAGGTAAAATATTGGAGAGAATTCTCAGGGACAGGATTTATACCCATTTGGAAGCAAATAGACTCATTAGCGATAGACAGCATGGTTTTGTGAAGGGGAGGTCATGCTTCACTAACTTGATCGAGTTTTTTGAAGAAGTGACAAAGATGATTGTTGAGGGGAGGATGTTGTTTACGTGGACTTCAGTAAAGCCTTTGACAAGGTGCTTCATGGCAGACTGGTACAAAAGGTGAAGTCACAGGATCAAAGGTGAGGTGGTAAGACGGATACAGAACTGGCTCGGTCACAGAAGACAAAGGGTAGCAGTAGAAGGGTATTTTTCTGAATGGAAGCTTGTGACTAGTGGTGTTCCACAGGGATCTGTGCTGGAGCCTCTGTTGTGTGTAGTATACGTAAACGTTTTGGAGTAAAATATAGCTGGTCTGATGAGTAACTTCGCGGATGACACCAAGGTTGGTGGAGTTGCAGATAGCGTTGAGGATTGTCAGAGGATACAGCAGGACATAGATAGGTTGGAGACTTGGGCAGAGAAATGGAAATGGAGTTTAATCCAGACAAATGTGAGGTAATGCATTTTGGTAGGTCGAACATAGAGGGGAAATATACCATAAATGGCAAAACTCCCAGGAATATAGAAAGTCAGAGAGATCTGGGTGTACAGGTCCACAGATCTTTGAAGGTGGCAACGCAAATTGACAAGGTAGTCGAGAAAGCATAGAGAATGCTTGCTTTCATTGGATGGGGCATCGAGCATAAAAACTGGCAAGTCATGCTGCAGTTGTATAGAACCTTGCTAAGGCGCACTTGGAATATTGCGCTCAATTCTGGTCACCACAAGACCAGAAGGATATGGAGGCTTTGGACAGGGTGCAGAGGAGGTTTGCCAGGATGTTGCCTGGTCTGGAGGGTGTTAGCTATGTGGAGAGGCTGAATAGACTCAGACTGTTTTCATTAGAAAGATGGAGGTTGAGGGGTGACCTGATAGATGTTTACAAGATTATGAGGGACATAGAGAGTGGATGGGCAGGAACTCTTTCCCAGGGTGGAGGGGTCAGTCACCAGGAGGCATAAGTTTAAGGTCCGTGGGGCAAGGTTTAGAGGAGATGTGCGAGGCAGGTTTTTTATGCAGAAGGTGGTGAGCTCCTGGAACGCGTTGCCAGGGGAGGTTGTGGAAGCAGATACATTAACGGCATTCAAAAGGCAACTTGACGAACACATGGATAGGATTGGTATAGAGGGATACTGCACAAGGAAGTGCTGAGAGTTTTGGCAAAGGTTGGTATCAGGACCAGTACAGGCTTGGAGGGCCGATGGGCCTGTTCCTGTACTGTATTGTTTTTTGTTCTGATGCTCCTGACATGTGGTGCATTGCTGAGCCAACTGCTCGATGTCACCATCCAAACCTGGCCACCATATGTAGCTCCTGCCGAGCATTTTCATCTTCGACACATCCAGGTGTCCTGAAGTATTGACATCCTGCCTTGACTCAGAATCAGAAGGTGAGCTCCCCACAGGAAGATGCCGTCCTCCACTCTGAGCTCTTGCTGCTTGTTCTCGAAAGTTTGCAGCTCTGCAGGAAGTTTCCCTTGCCGACCCCCATGCAAGACGACATGCCATAACCAGGTCCTTATGCGTCCAGTGGGGGACATATTGGCAATGGGAGTCAGTTCAAAGCATCCGCATGTGCGATCTGCGTGCCTGGGCAATACTCGAACGTTCCGTTGTCCATCCGTTGGGATAACACTGACCCAATTCCATATGGGGATGCATCACAAGTGATTAAAAGAGGCCTGAGGGGGCAACAAGCCTGATGACGACAGTCGCTGCTTCACCTTGGCGACATCTCTCCTTGTGTTGCCCTCCATGCCCAACAGCGCATGCAGTGGTGCGAGGGTGGCCGCCAAGCTTGGGATGAAGTTCTAGGAATAATTCGCAAGTCCAAAGAACGATCGCAAGTCGGCTGTGTTCTTGGGCGTAGGGGCTTGCCTGATTGTCCGTACATTCTCCTCCATCGGGTGCAAGCCGTCCCTGTAAACCCATTACCCTAGGTATGTGACCTCTTTTGCGTGAAAATGCATTTGCCCCTTTTAAGATGGACGCCTGCCTCAGAAAATCGGACTTCCTCAATGTTGCTCAGTGATCCTTTTCGGTGGCTCCGGTGATCAGGACACCAACCGAGTAAAGCGCCACCTGTGGAAATCCTAGGAGGATGCTCTCCATGATAGCCCAAGCCGAAGACACCCGAAAGGCAACCGTGTATATTCGTAAGGTCCTCCAAGGGTATTAATGGTTACGGACCTTCTGGATACAGTGTCTAGCGCCAATTTGATATTTGCATGACTCATGTCAAGCTTAGAAAAGAAGTGTCCTTCAACCAACTTTGTGTACATAAGAACTAGGAGCAGGAGTAGGCCTTCTGGCCCCTCGAGCCTGCTCCGCCATTCAATGAGATCATGAGATTTCAATGAGATCTTTTGTGGACTCAGCTCCACTTTCCGGCCCGAACACCATAACCCTTAATCCCTTTATTCTTCAAAAAACTATCTATCTTTACCTTAACAACATATAATGAAGGAGCCTCAACTGCTTCACTGGGCAAAGAATTCCATAGATTCACAACCCTTTGGGTGAAGAAGTTCCTCCTAAACTCAGTCCTAAATCTACTTCCCCTTATTTTGAGGCAATGTTCCCTAGTTCTGCCTTCACCCGCCAGTGGAAACAACCTGCCCGCATCTATCCTATCTATTCCCTTCATAATTTTATATGTTTCTATAAGATCCCCCCTCATCCTTCTAAATTCCAACGAGTACAGTCCCAGTCTACTCAACCTCTCCTCGTAATCCAACCCCTTCAACTCTGGGATTAACCTAGTGAATCTCCTCTGCACACCCTCCAGCGCCAGTACGTCCTTTCTCAGGTAAGGAGGCCAAAACTGAACACAATACTCCAGCTGTGGCCTCACTAACACCTTATACAATTGCAGCATAACCTCACTAGTCTTAAACTCCATCCCGCTAGCAATGAAGGACAACATTCCATTTGCCTTTTTAATCACCTGTTGCACCTGTAAACCAACTTTTTGTGACTCATGCACTAGCACACCCAGGTCTCTCTGCACAGCAACATGTTTTAATATTTTATCATTTAAATAATAATCCCTTTTGCTGTTATTCCTACCAAAATGGATAGCCTCACACTTGGCAACATTTAATTCCATCTGCCAGACCCTAGCCCATTCACCTAACCTATCCAAATCCTTCTGTAGACTTCCGGTATCCTCTGCACTTTTTGCTTTAGCACTTATCTTAGTGTCGTCTTCAAACTTGGACACATTGCCCTTGGTCCCCAACTCCAAATCATCTATGTAAATTGTGAACAATTGTGGGCCCAACACTGATCCTTGAGGGACACCACTAGCTACTGATTGCCAACCAGAGAAACACCCATTAATCCCCATTCTTTGCTTTCTATTAATTAACCAATCCTCTATCCATGCTGCTACTTTACCCTTAATGCCCTGCATCTTTATCTTATGCAGCAACCTTTTGTGTGGCACCTTGTCAAAGGCTATCTGGAAATGCAGATATACCACATCCATTGGTTCCCCGTTATCTACTGCACTGGTAATATCCTCAAAAAATTCCACTAAATTAGTTAGGCACGACCTGCCCTTTATGAACCCATGCTGCGTCTGTCCAATGGGACAATTTCCATCTAGATGCCTCGCTATTTCTTCCTAGATGAAAGATTCCAGCATCTTCCCTACTACCGAAATTAAGTTCACTGGCCTATAATTACCCACTTTCTCCGTTTTTAAACAGTGGTGTCATGTTTGCTAATTTCCAATCCGCCGGGACCACCCCAGAGTCCAGGGAATTTTGGTAAATTATCACTAGTGCATTTGCAATTTCCCTAGCCATCTCTTTTCGCACTATGGGATGCAGTCCATCAGGGCCAGGCGACTTGTCTACCTTTAGCCCCATTAGCTTGCCCATCACTATCTCCTTAGTGATAACAATCATCTCAAGGTCCTCACCTGTCATAGCCTCATTTCCATCAGTCACTGGCATGTTATTTGTGTCTTCCACTGTGAAGACCAACCCAAAAAACCTGTTCAGTTCCTCAGCCATTTCCTCATCTCCTATTATTAAATCTCCTTTCTCATCATCCAGCAGCTCTCTCCAGCAGATTGAGTTATGAGATCCTGGCCCATTGTGTCTCTGGCCCTCCGTTCCTTAAAACGAAACTATCCATCTTCAGTTCTTCACAGTTTCTTGCCTTGCTTGCTCACAGCTAGAAAATGGAGGAATCTCTCCTCTGTGATTTCACGCCAAAAGCAAGGACGTACAGGCTGCGTGCCCTGCTCTCTGCCATCGCTTCTGCCGGGAAGATTGCATCAGTCGCATTTAAAAGCCGGTCGCGACCGGCATTCTCAACTTGAAAGCCGGTTGTGGTCATCATTCTTAAAAGCCGCGGGTCGTGACCCTGAGTTTGAAAAACCATGACCTACAAGATGCACAGCTGCAACTCATCTTGGCTCCTCCGACAGCACCTCAGATGATGGTCCACCGTTACTATCTGAAGAGTAATTATGGATCTACAATAAAAAGGGAATACAATAAAAGCCATTCACAAGACAGGGCAGCATGGTGGCACAGTGGTTAGCATTGCTGTCTCATGGCGCCGAGGTCCAAGGTTCGATCCTGGCTCTGGGTCACTGTCCGTGCGGAGTTTGCACATTCTCCCCGTGTTTGCGTGGGTTTCGCCCCCAGAACCCAAAAGATGTGCAGGGTAGGTGGATTGGCCACGCTAAATTGCCCTTTAATTGGAAAAAATGAATTGGGCACTCTAAAGTTTTTTTGAAAACGAGCCATTCACAAGACCCAACAGGAATCCAAACTGAATCGGTTTTCCTTCCATACTTTAAAAAACAAAATTAAGAGGGAAAATCAGGAAACTGTATGTAAATTGTTAATTTGTTCGGATCTCCACCTCTTCTGTCTGTGGGTATAATTGTTGGGAGTGGCTTGGATTCAAGTTTACCAGTAGTGCATCTGTGGTTGCACCGAGCGATAGAGAGAGGCACGGTTCAATGTGTGATGAGAGTTGTTGAGTGCAGAAGACACAGGGTGAGGCAACCATGAAATCCCGATACTTTTATGTAATACTGGGTAAGTGATGGCAACTGCGACATTGTTAGCGTGTCGGTAGGATAGTGCGCAATCCAACAAAGGGCGTCAACACAAACTAAAAGTTAAACTGAATTTCCCCAATGGTTTGAAAGAGAAGGGGTGGTCTGGAAAGGAAGAAGCTGGTTTTGGTTCAAGAGCAAATGTGGATTTAAGTCTGAGGGGTTAATCTAGGCTCCTTCTGAGATACCAAATACTGTAGTTCCTGGAAATTCTAAACAGTAACAGAAAATGTTGGAAATAGTTCTTACGATTCCCAGTTTGACTGGGAGATGCGATTGGTGCAGCTCGGGGAGAGGATAAATCAGCCAGGTTTGACATCTGTCCAATGATGCCTGCGTGAGAATTTAGCGAGGACACATCACACCCTCTTTATAGCATCTGAACGGTTATTGTTAAAAAGTATTTGTTAGGAACATTCTCTTATGCAAATTCTTGAATGTCTCTAAAATCAGGAGCGTCGGAGTCTTCTGTCCAGGAAAGGAACACAGGTATAGGAGGAAGAAAATGGGATTTTAAAAATTCAGTGAAGGCAGGGGCATAGTGGTACTGTCACTGGGCTAGAAATCCGGAGCACCAGGGTAATGCTTTGGGGACCCGGGTTTGTATGCCACCATGGCAGATGATGGAATTTGAATTCAATAAAACCTAGAATTTAAAGTCCAATGATGATCATGAAACCATCGTCAATTGATTCACTGATGTCCTTTAGGGAAAGGTGTGGCCTACATATGACTCTTAAATATCCCCTAAAATGGCCGAGCCAGTTACTCAATTCAAGGGCTGGAAATGCTGACCTAGCCAGCAACATCCGCATGCCTTGAATGAATAAGCTGAGTTTTTTTTATTGTTTATTGCTGGGATGTGAGCATCACCAGAAAGGGCAGAATTTGTTTCCATTTCTAATTGACCGTAAATCAGGGCAAGATATCCCACAACAGAAGGGAACAGGAGAAGATGGGTGGGAGGATGCCCGAGCTATGCATCCTGACCCCCTTTGAGGAGAGGGTAATGGACAACGTGGGAGGAAGTCCCAGAGCGAGTAGTATCAGACAGCGAGGTCGGCCTCCTCATCTTGATGCCGGGTCTGCGAGAACCTGGCACAGGTGCTGCGTGGTCTCCCTGTGAAGTTGGAGTCTTCGTCGCCACCATCTATCTGCCTCAGCAGCAGTAACCAGGAATATTGCTAGCTGGGCTGGCTCCAATCCGAAATTCATTTTTAATCTGTAATACAGTGGAGGAGGAGGGAGAGATAGTCAGTGAAGTCATCCATCCCTTACCCCTCAAAATCCCATGGTCATCTCATGTGAAGGCTGACCAACCCTCACCATTCCGGACGCACAGCGCAGCCTTGAGGAGCTTCTGCCCACATCAGGTCACTTGCACGGTCAAGGACACTGTCCCTTGGCCCCCCATTTTCGTCCATGGTCTCCAATCCAGGCGATCCCTCCCTTCACTTCATCCACGTAGACATATTGAGGGTTGGCGTGGAGTAGGTGAACCCTGTCCACCAAGGGGTCCACCTTGTGGAGTCGGACATGCCTACGGAGAAGGACCGGTCCTGGAGCTGCGAGCCAAGTCGGGAGCGACACCCCGGATGTGGACTTCCTGGGGAAGGTAAAAACAGGTTTGTGTGGTGTGTTATTAGTGGCAGTGCACAATAGTGACCAGATGGAGTGTAGGGCGTCAGGGAGGACCTCCTGCCAGCGAGAGGCTGGGAGGTTCCTGGACCGTAGGGCCAGCTGGACGGCCCTCCAAGCCGTCCCATTCTCCCGTTCTACTTGCCCGTTTCCCCGAGGGTTGTAGCTGGTCGTCCTGCTGGAGGCGATACCCCTGCTGAGCAGGAACTGATGCAGCTCATCGCTCATGAATGAGGATCCCCTGTCACTGTGGATGTAGGCGGGGAAACCGAACAGAGCGAAGGTGGTGTTGAAGGCCTTGCCGACGGTGGCAGACGTCATATCGGGGCATGGGATGGCGAAGGGGAATCTGGAGTACTCATCGACCACAATGAGAATGTACGTGTTACAGTGGTGGAGTGGAGGGGCCCTTTGAAATCCACGCTGAGGCGTTCAAAGGGGCGGGGAGCCTTCACCAGGCGCGCACGGTCCGGCCGGTAGAAGTGCGGCTTGCACTCCGCACAGACCTGGCAGTTCCTGGTGACTGTCCTTACTTCCTCGACGGAGTAGGGCAGATTGCGAACTTTGACCAGATGGTACAATCGAGTGACCCCCGGGTGACAAAGGCTGTCGTGTAGGGCCCGGAGTTGGTCTACTTGTGCGCTGGCACATGTACCTCTGGAGAGAGCGTCAGGGGGCTCGTTGAGTTTACCGGGGCGATACAAAATCTCGTAATTATAGGTGGAGAGCTCGATTATCCACCGCAAGATTTTATCATTTTTGATCTTGCCCCGCTGTGTGTTATTGAACATGAAGGCTACCGACCGTTGGTCAGTGAGGAGAGTGAATCTCTTACCGGCCAGGTAATGCCTCACAGCTTCAGTGATAGCTTGGGCCTCCTTTTCGATGGAGGAGTGTCGAATTTCAGAGGCATGAAGGGTGCGGGAAAAGTATGCCACAGGTCTGCCTGCCTGGTTTAGAGTGGCGGCAAGGGCGACGTCTGAAGCGTCGCTTTCTACTTGAAAAGGCAGTGACTCGTCCACTGCGCGCATTCCGGCCTTGGTTCACCACAATTAGCCTTCCTAATTGTTATACCTGTGTACTAGCCTTTTGTGATTCATTCACGAGGGCAGATTCAAAAACAGTTTCTTCCCCGCTGTTACCAGACTCCTGAATGACCCTCTTATGGACTGAACCGATCTCTCTACGCATCTTCTGTATTGAGTAGTACTACACTCCGTATGCTTCACCCCATATCTATGTCTATGCATTTACATTGTGTATTTATCATATGTCCTATGTTTTTCATGTATGGAACAATCTGTCTGGACTGTACGCAGAACAATACTTTTCACTGTACCTCGGTACACCTGACAGTAAACCCAAATCCCTCTGAATCTTAGACCTCTGCAATCTCTCATCATTTAGATAATAAGCTTATTTTTTATTCTTCCCCCAAAAACGGAGGATTTCAGATTTGCCCACATTTTACTCCATTTTCTAGATTTTTGCCTATTTACTTAACCTATCTATGTCATTTTGTAACCTCCTTATGTCATCTTCACAATTTACTTTCTGACCTATCTTTGAGTCGTCAGCGCAAATCTAGCAACCATACCTTCAGTCCCTTCACTGAAGTCATTTATATAAATTGCAAAAAGTTGAGGCCTCTTTGACACACCACTCGTCATATCTTGCAAACCAGAAAAAGATCCATTTATGTCAACTCTCTGTTTCCTATTAGCTCGCCAATCTTCAATACAGGCCAATATGTTACCGCCTACATCATGAGCTTTTATTTTCTTCAATAACCTTTGATGTAGCACCTTATCGAATGCCTTCTGCAAATCTAAGTACAGTACAGTCACCGGTTCTCCTTTATCCACGGCACATGTGATTCCTTCAAAGGATTCCAAAATATTGGTCAAACATGATTTCCCTTTCACAGAACCATGTTGACTTTGCCTGATTGCCTTGAATTTTTCTAACTGCCCTGCTCAAACATCTTTAATAATGGCTTCTAACATTTTCCCTCTGACAGATGTTAGGCTAACTGGCCTGTAGTTTCCTGCTTTCTGTCTCCCTCTTTTTTTGAATAAAGGAGGTACATTTGCTATCTTCCAATCTAATGGACGCTTCCCCAAAGCTAGGGAATTTTGGAAAATTAAATGCAATGCCTCAACTATCTCATCGGCCTGTCCTTTCAAGACCTTAGGGTGACATTCATCCAGTCTCGGGGAATTGTCAGTCCGCAGACCCAACAATTTGCTCAATCCCACTTCCCTGGTGATTGCAATCTTCCAGAGTTCCTCACCCCTTCCATTTCCTGATTTACAGCTATTTCTGGGGTGCTACTTGTGTCCTCTATAGTGAACACCGATGCAAAATACCTCTTTAATTCATCCACCATCTCCCTACTTTCCATTATCAATTCCCAGACACACTTTCGAGAGGACCAATGCTCACTTTCTTCACTCTTTTCTTGTTTAAATATCTATAGAAACTCTTACTGTCTTTATATTACTAGATCGCTTTCTCTAATACTCTAATTTCTCTCTCCTTATTAATTTTTTTGTTATTCTTTACTGTTTTTAAATGCTTTCCAATCTTCTGACCTGTCACCTATCTTTGTGCAAATGTATGCTTTTTCTTGAAGTTTAATTCTGGCTTTAACTTTTTTTAGTTACCATGGATGGTGGGGCCTCCCCTTGGAATTTTTCTTTCTCTGTGGAATGTGTCTATTCTGTGTATTTTGAAATATCCCTTTAAATATCTGCCACTGAAACATTTACGAATTCACTTTAGCGAGCTCCACTTTCATGCCCCCATAATTGCCCTTACTTAGGTTAAAAATGCTAGCCTTGGATGCAGTCTTCTACCCCTCAAATTGAATGTAAGATTCAATTATATTTTAATTGCTGCTACCTAGGGGGGGCTGCCTTCATTATAAGGTTATCAATTAATCCTATCTCATCGCACAATACCAGACCTAGTATAGCCTGCCCTCTGGGTAGCTCCTGAACATGCACTTCTCAGAAGCTGAAAACATTCTATGAACCCTTCACTTACGCGAAGTTTCCCCATCTGATTTTTCTAATCTATAGATAGATTAAAATGCCCCATAATTATTGCCACACCTTTCTGACAAGCTCTCATTATCTCTTCCTTTATACTCTGTCCTAGTGTGTAGTTACAATTAGGATCCACAAGTGACTTATTGCCTTTATCATTTCTCATCTCAACCCAATCACTTCTGCATCCTCGTTTCCAGAACTCAGGTCATCCCTCTCTAATGTACTAATACCATCATTACTTAACAGAGCCAGCTTCCATCTTTTCCTGTCCTTCCTAAATGTCACATACCCTTCTATATTCAGGTCCAAATCTATGTCATCCTATAGCCTCTGTCTATATCTATGGAATGGTTATTAAGTCGTACTTATTCATTTCTATTTGGGCTATCGGTTCATCTGTTTTGAATGCTATGTACTTTTAGATACCAGGGCCTTTAGTTATGTCAATGTATTATATTTGTAGCATCTAGCCTTATCTCCTGATTTACTCTTGGATTTGTACTCTCTGTCCCTTCCTGTCATGGTCTGTTAATAATTTCCCATGAGTACCTCTCTCTTTCCTTGTCCCGACTCTGGTTAACAGCATCTTCCCAAATTTGATCCCTTGTCTGCACTATTCAGTTTGAAACTCGCTCAACTTCCCTAGTTATGTGGCTCACTAAGCCATCTGCCCCAACATGGTCCAGGTGTAGACTGTCCCAACAGTACGTATCCAACTTTCTATAGTACTGGTACAGTGCCCACGAACTGGAACCCACTTCTCCCACACCTGTCTTTCAGCCACTTATTCATTTCTCTAATCTCATTTGTCCTATGCCAATTTGCACATGGCTCAGATAATAAAACAGAAATTATTGCCTTTGAGGTTCTGTTCCTTAATTTAGTACCTAGCTCCTCATACTAAGCGGAACCTCCTTCTATGCCTGTGTCGTTGATACGTACAGGGGCCACGACAACGATATCCTTCCTCTCCCACTGCAAGTTCCTCTCTGACCATGAGCAGATGTCCTGAACCCTGGCACCGCGCAGGGAACACAGCCGTTTGAGCTCTCATGCCTTGCTATAGAGAATAATGTCAATCCCCATCATTGTACTGTCCCCTACTACCACTAAATTATTTTGTGCTCTCCCTACTTGAATGTGTTCCGGTAGCACAGTGCCAGGGTCAATCAGCTTATCCACCCTGAGGAATCACTCTCATCCAAACAAGTCGAAAGAACCTCAAACCGATTGAACAATGGCAGAGGCTGACACTCCTGCACTCTGGGTCCCCTTGCTTGCCTCAGCTGCAGTCATACTGTCTTGTCCTACTTTCCAAACCAAAAGGCTCGATCCTAAGAGGTGTTACCGCCTCCGAATACCAAGTGTCTAGGTGACTCTCTCCCTCCCTGATATGTCGCAGTGTCCACAGCTCAGACTCCAGCTCATTGACTCTGAGCTGAATCTCCTCAAGCCACAGATACTTACTGCAGACTTGCTTGCTCTGGACCACCCTGATATCCAGGATATCCCACATGTTGCAGCCTTGACATATCATCTGTCCTGCCATATTTATGAGCTTTAATTAATTACTTAATTATCTTATTGAATTATTTATTTTCTTTTATATATTTATTAATTGTATCACAAATTCCTGTACTATTTTTAATCTTAGGAACAGAATAGACCTTGACCTCTTACCGGCTGCTCACCAATCGTTTCTTCTGCTGTAGTAGAGCAAGAACCTAAAAAGTTAAAATGTTAGAAAAAGCATACGAGTACCTCCCTCCTTTCCTTACTGAACTCTACTCAGTTCACAAATTCCCACACTCTACTGACGTCACATTTTAGTGCTGGTCGTACTGGGAATGTCTGAATTCATATGAACTGGAAAAAAGGACTAGTTGTGCCCAGGTCCAGAAAAGACCAGTTCAAGCCAGTTTCTTAATTAACTATTTCAGCTGCTGCCACTGAATAGATTCTAACTCCCTTCTTAGGCCCTTGGATGACATTTAGAATTTAAGTGGAACTTGCAGTTAAATGTGAAACACAAACAATATTAGATTTTTCGACAGCTATTTAAGTTTCCCTCAGCTCACCAAACCACCACAATCCATTGATGTCTCTCTCAGTGCTCAGAAGGTTTTCATAGATTATCATAGAATTTACAGTGCAGAAGGAGGCCATTCGGCCCATCGAGTCTGCACCGGCTCTTGGAAAGAGCACCCTACCCAAGGTCAACACCTCCACCCTATCCCCACAACCCAGTAACCCCACCCAACACTAAGGGCAATTTTGGACACTAAGGGCAATTTATCATGGCCAATCCACCTAACCTGCACATCTTTGGACTGTGGGAGGAAACCGGAGCACCCGGAGGAAACCCACGCACACACAGGGAGGATGTGCAGACTCCACACAGACAGTGACCCAAGCCGGAATCGAACCTGGGACCCTGGAGCTGTGAAGCAATTGTGCTAACCACAATGCTACCGTGCTGCCCCAAAGCTCACCACCACCTCTCAAGGGCAATTAGAGGTGGAAGACAAATGCTGGCCTTTCTGATGATGCTCACATCTCAGCAATAAATAATCTTTTAAAAAAGGATCAAGGCATATAAATTCAGCCACATTATGGCTGTTCCCCACATCATGACCCATTGTAATCGGCAGACCCAGCTACACTTTAATGGACACAGCTGTCCTTCAACAATATTCGTAAATCATGAATAGTGGCACACATTGCTCTATACAAATAGAATTAATTGTATCTGCCTTTCCTTTCCAGCAATGTATTGTAGCCATCTCTGGAATAACTTCTCAGTCACAACTGAAACCTACCCTAACCGCAGTGACCCTTGCTATGGTGAGTTACAGTGTAGGAGCAATGAATCGTGATGGGAACGGGCGACTGCTGTGGTAATTAGTATGATCATTGAAGATTTGCATTTCTCTAGCACTTATTAGAGTGTTATTCCAGTCAACACATTTTGCTTTTCAGCTCAAATTATAATTCCAGTCTACGACACATTTATTTTGTTGTTTCATTCTATTCATAGTGCTGGTGGCTTCAATTACTGGTTTAACCATGGGAAATTGCAGTTTACTGAGCAGAGTATATTGACTCCCACTCTAGGTATCCTAAACTTGGTATCCTTGCAATCTTTCAGACAAGATGTTAAACCTAAGTCCCACCTATTCTCTTGGGACAACATTAGAAAATGTTCTGTTGTAATATTCTGAAGAAGAGCGGATTAGCTCTCCCTGACCAATACTGATTCCCCCAATCATTGTCACGAAAACAGATGATGTTCTCATTATCATATTGCTGTTTCTGGAATCTTGTTGAGCAAAATTGGCTGTTGCGTTTCCTATATTACAACAGTGGGTACACTTCAAAAGTCCTTCAGGACAGAACTGCTTCTCATGCTCTGAGAGTTCTCGCTTCTTACTGTTCTTATCTATTATGTATAGGCTGGCCAGTGTATCGATTAAGAGCTAACACCAGATTTTACAAACTGGGTGTTGTACCCTCAATAACGACGCTAGAGAGTAAAACGGTAAAGAAGGCTAAGAATTAGCCTGGTGCCGAGACGGGTGCTTACTGGTGTTGCCTGCAAGGCGACCCCTTATATATGACTCCCAGGTGGGCGGAGCCAGAGGCGGAGTCCCCCAGGGTTCCAAGCCCGGTCTTAAAGGGGACATCACCTTATATGATGATAAGGGTACAGTAATACAATAACCGTTCATCACACTGGGGAGGACAAACTGTCTTTTACAATAACACCCTGGTCCTTTTGCTCCCTTGGACTGGTTTCCTTTGTCTGAGAGTCAAAGAGGAACTTTGTCTGAGGGTCAAAGAGGAACTTTACAGAGTATTGTCCCTTATTAGCCCTGGAATTTTATGTTTTTTCAATCCTGGAGCACATGGGAACGGGGAGAGTGGGAGGAAGCATCCAGTCAGGATGTTCCAATCAACTAATATAAGGCAGGTGTGATGGACCTGCATGGTATTCCTGTCCATTCATTTTGGATATTCATATACTATGAAGCCAGTGTTCATTTTAATTACACGCTGCTTGCGGAAGGATTACACTGAGACATTGAAATTGTTTAGATTGTTTGCAACTGTTATGGGTACGTGGTATAAAAAGTTGAGGAAATTTATTCTTGGGCTCCAGAATTCTGGCGGATTGAGTGTTCTGTCACTAATTTGCTTTGCTTCTGTTCCAGATGTACCTCAATATCAAAGCCACAGAAACAATTCAATTCAAGTAAGTTATGAATTATTCAGTTTTGAAGCAATGTTCTTGGGTTAAAAAACGGCAATGCTCCAGATCTATTTTGAGTTAGCTGATCTCATGTAGAGCCAACCATATTATATTGAACTGCACAAAATTACAGAATCAGGCCATTCTGCCCACACCAGTCTTCACCAACTCCTCTTCATCTATACGTAACAGCAGATCCTTCTATTTCTTTCTCGCTGGTGTATTTGCCACACTTCCACTTAAATGCATCCATACTATTTGCCACATGTACTCCTGGCCACACATTGCACATTCCCAACACTATAGAGTTACTACAATTTGCCTCAGTGCTCTGCAAGCTGAGGAGGGGGTAATATCAGCCGTGGTTCCTGCTCTGGATTCCTATTTGGTGACTCCTGTTACTGTATGTCTGTATATGGTGATTAATTAAATATTCACTGAGTATCAGGTGTAAAGAATGGTGTGGCAATCATAGAATCCCAACAATGCAGACCCATTGAGTTTGCACCAGCCCCCTGAAAGAGCACCCTACCAAGGCCTTAGCCCCACTACCCTGTCCAATCACTGTAACCCCACCTACCCTTTGGACACTAAGAGGCAATTTATCATGCCCAATCCACCTAACGTGCACAACTTGGACTATGGGAAGAAAACGGAGCACCCGAAGGAAACCCATGCAGACACGGGGAGAACGGAGGTCGGTTTGCTCAACAATTAACATCTGCTATGGTCATAACAGCAGTCAATTGCGTGAGGTATTGGAGGCCATGGGGAATAGGTTCTAGTTTGAGTCAATGGCCTGCGTTTTGTGGTCAGTGGTGAAGCAAGTTCATGCTGATGACCATGTACAAAGTTGCTCACAAAGCTTTAATGACCTCTATGGTTGGTTCTCCACTTTGCCAATGACAGTTTCAATCTGGTACCAAGTGAAAGGAACCTTTTGACGTGCAGCAGCAGTAACATCAGCACGCTGAGTAAGGAACCAATCACATTGAGGTATCGTCACAGACAGTAATGTAGGAAGTGAAAACACTTCATATCCTTCATTTAAAATTTAAATTTGCAGAATAATAATAGTGCTTAGGTGATATAATATAAATAATTATAATTAATAAGAATAACACTTAGTATAAAACAGTACAAGAGGTTTCATGTATTGACGCCATTCTTGAGTGAAGGGTTTTTTTTGCAAGCGAGTCAGCTGCTTATCTGCATGGCTGAGTTTATTCCTTTCATCTATTAATGAAATACATTAATTACCAGATTGATTAAGTCTCCATCAGAATCTCTGGCAAAATTGGCAAGTCAGGCAGGATTTGTGTGGGTAATATGCTAAGAAATGAAAAGGATGCACAGAAATACTGGATTGCTGGGTGACCTGTTGGCACAAAGGGTCAAGCAGGGATAGGACTCAGGAGCAAGAATTCCATCCTCAATTGAGCTAAAGAGAAGTTATTGGGGATGTGCTATGGAAGGAGGGGGAGGGGACTCATTTTAACAGCACTGATTTTCCCTCTTACCACCCGCCTGTAAACAGAGTGTGTTCTGATTTTCTTCCTCCGTTATAGGCCACAGTGTCTTTCCCAAACCCCCATTTTTGGCCGGATCCAATCTTCTATTAATAACCCCACAGCTGGGGCAGCACGGTGGTTAGCACTGCTGCCTCACGACGCCTAGGTCCCAGGTTCGATCCCGGCTCTGGGTCACTCTCCGTGTGGGGTTTGCACATTCTCCCCGTGTTTGCGTGGGTTTCACCCCCACAACCCAAAGATATGCAGGGTAGGTGGATTGGCCACACTAAAGTTCCCATTAACAGGAAAAAATGAATTGGGTACTCTAAATTTTTTTTTTAAATTACCCCACAGCAAACTCGAGATAGGATAAACTTAAAGGGTTAGTTTATTTGCACACACTCAAATGCAGGTGGAGGGTGTAGCAACTTTACCTCGTTTGCACTGTTACACTGAAAGAGGGATAGAGAAAAGAATGATTTTTAGGGCAAAGACTGCAATGAAAATAATTATTGTTTCACGTGGGTGCACAGTCCAGAATCAAAGCTCAATGACGTATTACTTTATGAAGGTCGGCAGGTTGGAACAGGTGATGTACAAATTAACTATTCCAGTAGATTTGTCTTTGTGCAAGAAGATAGGCATGCAAAGATTAATCAGTTTTATATGTGATGGTACACAAGTTCCAGTAGAAACAGATGGGGCCAGGAATTCAGCTTGGCAGGGTCCCTTTTCTGTGCTTCTGCTTGTAGATGTTAAAATGGCAGACTTAGTTTTCAGTACTGCAAGGCAATATAACTGGTTCCACCAGCTAGATGTTCATGTCATATCATTCCCGCCTCTCCACTGTGACTTTGACAAGAAGTTTGTTTCCCTTTGTCTAGATCACTGAGATTGTTAAATGTTCCAACCATTAAGACTTCAAAGGAAGGTTGCAGGATCTTTTGTCCGAACAGAGGAATAGGATCTGGTTGGCCAGCACTGGCTTATGAAATACTAATTGCACGGTGGCACAGTGGTTACAGTGCCAGGGACCCTGGTTCAATTCCAACCTCGGGTAACTGTCTGTGTGTGGAGTTTGCATTTTCCCTCCGTGTCTGCATGGGTTGCCTCCGGGTGCTCTGGTTTCCTCCCACAGTCCAAAGATGTGCAGGTTATGTAGATTGGCCATGCTAAATTGGCCCTTGGTGGAGTTGGGGGGTGGTCTGGGGGGTTGGGCCTGGGTGGGGTGCTCTTTCGGAGGGTCGGTGTAGACTCAATGGGCGGGTGGCCTCCTTTTGCACTGTGGGATTCTATGATTTTGAAATTTGGTCAGTACGGCTCACGGGTCCTTCACAGTTAACGAGGTGCTACTGCCATGGTAGCTCCTTTTGTTCGAGGGTCACAGACAGACATAGCCTCAGCCATTTTAAAAATTCTTTATCCCGTTTTTAAAGTTTTCGAAATTAGCCATGAGAATATCTATGTTATAGAATTCTCCGGCCATTGGGATTCTCTTTGCTCGCTGGCAGTACGCTCCCGCCCGGGGGTTTCCTGGCGGGGTGGGGTGGTTTCAATGGGAAATACCATTGACAAGCGGCGGGAAGCGAGGACCCCGCCGCCAGCAAACGGCATGCCACCGAGAAACATGCAGCAGGGGGGGCCAGAGAATCAGGGGCATAGTGTCGGCCCCTGACAGATTTACCTGTCTGAGATGGTATGTATTTGAGTCTCTCCTGATGGAGGGAGAGGAATTGTTTAAAAACAGTGAGCGACTGGGTGAATGGCCAGGTAAAGAATAAAGAGTTCTCTTTAGGAAGTCTTGTGGCGCAGTGGGTAGCATCCCCACCTCTGAAACAGAATTTCAAGATTTTGGTTCTACCCCAAGGCTTGATAATCAAGAAGGGTGCATTTGTGGCGTCAACCAGTAAATCCTTCTAATCCTCCGAGGGCAGGCTGAAAGAGTGAGGTATTTCCCTGGTCAGCCAGAACCATGTGGTAGGCACAGTGTAAGAACCACTCCCCGTTGGAAGGACTCCACGTGCAAGCTCTTACCGGGGCCTCTGTGGCAAACATCATCCTGGCTTTGAGGGACTGCTGGAGAGTGAGAGAAATAACTCTATGTAATGTAGAGAATGGAAGCTGTTCGGAATTGTTGTTACCTGCCGTGCGGTGGGAACTGCAAATGATGTGGTTGAGGTGTGACACGCGTAGGAAAATGTGATTGCCAGAAACAAGGTAAAATCGTACAGCAATCACACAGGTCAGATGCAGTGAATGCCTGCCACTGTCTCGGGATTTTTTTTAAAAGGAGGTTGTGCAGTAGAGTATAAAGTTTATATTAACCCTTTCACAGTCGCGAGATGTTCTGAAAGAGATCCATGGAACCTAAGATTAAAAAGGGAAGGAAGTTAAATAATAAAAGCTAAAATTGCTGTAAAATAGAATTAAGTGTTTTCTGCATTTATATTTTTATTATGCTGATTTCTATTTCAGTGTGTGCAAAGGTGTGAACGCTTGCGCCTGGGTGGCATGACCTTAAAAATTAACAGTGATGTTAATTACCCATAAAATAAACTGTTGCTGTCTTCTGGTTTTCATTTTCAACTGATTTGGAGTAATTAACAAACTGAGTGCTTGATTAAATTATCGAATTGTGAAACTGGTTTTCTGTGACCAGCCACTAAATACAGTCATACCAATGATGTGAGTGGTCCTGAGGTGAGGAACTTCACATTATCATGAAAGCTTTGCCATTTTCAGAAGTTATGGCCCACAGCATTTTGTTAATAATGCCCTGCATCAAAAGAGTTAAGAGGTTCCACAACCAACAGATCAGATCTAAGCTCTGCAGTCTTTCCACATCCAGTTGTGAGTGGCAGCGGCCAATTAAACAACTCACAGAAAAAGACCGCACAAATATCCCACCCTCAATGATCGAGGAGCCCAGCACATTACTGCAAAAGACAAGGCTGAAGCATTCGCAACTATCTTCAGTCAAAGGTGCCGAGTGAGGGGTGGGGCAGGTGTTCCATTCGGGGCTAGATGCGAAAAACAGGGGGGTGGCTATATTAGTGGGGAAGCGGGTAATGTTCGAGGCAAAGACTATAGTGGCGGATAACGGGGGCAGATACGTGATGGTGAGTGGCAAACTACAGGGGGAGACGGTGGTTTTGGTAAACGTATATGCCCCGAACGGGGATGAGGCCAATTTTATGAGGCGGATGCTAGGACGCATTCCGGACCTAGAGATGGGAAAGCTGATAATGGGGGGAGATTTTAATACGGTGTTGGAACCAGGGCTGGATAGGTCGAAGTCCAGGACTGGAAGGAGGCCGGCAGCAGCCAAGGTACTTAAAGATTTTATGGAGCAGATGGGAGGTGTAGACCCGTGGAGATTTAGCAGACCTAGGAGTAAGGAGTTCTCGTTTTTCTCCTATGTCCATAAAGTCTACTCGCGAATAGACTTTTTTGTGCTGGGTAGGGCATTGATCCCGAAGGTGAGGGGAACGGAGTATACGGCTATAGCCATTTCGGATCACGCTCCACACTGGGTGGACTTGGAGATAGGGGAGGAAACAGGAGGGCGCCCACCCTGGAGAATGGACATGGGACTAATGGCAGATGAGGGGGTGTGTCTAAGGGTGAGGGGGTGCATTGAAAAGTACTTGGAACTCAATGATAATGGGGAGGTCCAGGTGGGAGTGGTCTGGGAGGCGTTGAAGGCGGTGGTTAGAGGGGAGCTGATATCAATAAGGGCACATAAAGGGAAGCAGGAGAGTAAGGAACGGGAGCGGTTGCTGCAAGAACTTTGAGGGTGGACAGACAATATGCGGAAGCACCGGAGGAGGGACTGTACAGGGAAAGGCAAAGGCTACATGTAGAATTTGACTTGCTGACTACAGGCACTGCAGAGGCACAATGGAGGAAGGCACAGGGTGTACAGTACGAATATGGGGAGAAGGCGAGCAGGTTGCTGGCACACCAATTGAGGAAAAGGGGAGCAGCGAGGGAAATAGGGGGAGTGAGGGATGAGGAAGGAGAGATGGAGCGGGGAGCGGAGAGAGTGAATGGAGTGTTCAAGACATTTTATAAAAAATTATATGAAGCTCAACCCCCGGATGGGAGGGAGAGAATGATGGGCTTCTTGGATCGGCTGGAATTTCCCAAGGTGGAAGAGCAGGAAAGGGTGGGACTGGGAGCACAGATCGAGGTAGATGAAGTGGTGAAAGGAATTAGGAGCATGCAGGCGGGAAAGGCCCCGGGACCGGATGGATTCCCAGTCGAATTCTATAGAAAATATGTGGACTTGCTCGCCCCGGTACTGACGAGGACCTTTAATGAGGCAAAGGAAAGGGGACAACTGCCCCCGACTATGTCTGAAGCAACGATATCGCTTCTCTTAAAGAAGGAAAAGGACCCGCTACAATGCGGGTCCTATAGACCTATTTCCCTCCTAAATGTAGATGCCAAGGTCCTGGCCAAGGTAATGGCAATGAGAATAGAGGAATGTGTCCCGGGGGTGGTCCACGAGGACCAAACTGGGTTTGTGAAGGGGAGACAGCTGAACACGAATATACGGAGGTTGTTAGGGGTAATGATGATGGCCCCACCAGAGGGAGAAACGGAGATAGTAGTGGCGATGGATGCCGAGAAAGCATTTGATAGAGTGGAGTGGGATTATTTGTGGGAGGTGTTGAGGAGATTTGGTTTTGGAGAGGGGTATGTTAGATGGGTGCAGCTGTTGTATAGGGCCCCAGTGGCGAGCGTGGTCACGAATGGACGGGGATCTGCATATTTTCGGCTCCATAGAGGGACAAGGCAGGGATGCCCTCTGTCCCCATTATTGTTTGCACTGGCGATTGAGCCCCTGGCGATAGCGTTGAGGGGTTCCAAGAAGTGGAGGGGAGTACTTAGGGGAGGAGAAGAGCACCGGGTATCTTTGTATGCAGACGATTTGCTACTATACGTGGCGGACCTGGCGGAGGGGATGCCAGAAATAATGCGGATACTTGGGGAGTTTGGGGATTTTTCAGGGTATAAATTGAACATGGGGAAAAGTGAGTTGTTTGTGGTGCATCCAGGGGAGCAGAGTAGAGAAATAGAGGACCTACCGTTGAGGAAGGTAACAAGGGACTTTCGTTACCTGGGGATCCAGATAGCTAAGAATTGGGGCACATTGCATAGGTTAAATTTAACGCGGTTGGTGGAACAGATGGAGGAGGATTTCAAGAGATGGGATATGGTATCCCTGTCAATGGCAGGGAGGGTGCAGGCGGTTAAGATGGTGGTCCTCCCGAGATTCCTCTTTGTGTTTCAGTGCCTCCCGGTGGTGATCACGAAGGCTTTTTTTAAAGGATTGAAAAGAGCATCATGGGTTTTGTGTGGGCCGGGAAGACCCCGAGAGTGAGGAAGGGATTCTTACAGCGTAGCAGGGATAGGGGGGGGCTGGCACTACCGAGCCTAAGTGAGTATTATTGGGCCGCTAATATTTCAATGGTGAGTAAGTGGATGGGAGAGGAGGAGGGAGCGGCGTGGAAGAGATTAGAGAGGGCGTCCTGTAGGGGGACTAGCCTACAGGCTATGGTGACAGCCCCATTGCCGTTCTCACCGAGGAACTACACCACAAGCCCGGTGGTGGTGGCTACACTGAAGATTTGGGGACAGTGGAGACGGCATAGGGGAAAGACTGGAGCCTTGGGGCGGTCCCCGATAAGAAACAACCATAGGTTTGCCCCGGGGGGAATGGATGGGGGATATGGAATGTGGCAAAGAGCAGGAATAACGCAACTGAAAGATCTGTTTGTGGATGGGAAGTTCGCGAGTCTGGGAGCGCTGACCGAGAAATATGGGTTGCCCCAAGGGAATGCATTCAGGTATATGCAACTGAGGGCTTTTGCGAGGCAACAGGTGAGGGAATTCCCGCAGCTCCCGACACAAGAGGTGCAGGACAGAGTGATCTCAAAGACATGGGTGGGGGATGGTAAGGTGTCAGATATATATAGGGAAATGAGGGACGAAGGGGAGACTATGGTAGATGAACTAAAAGGGAAATGGGAAGAAGAGCTGGGGGAGGAGATCGAGGAGGGGCTGTGGGCAGATGCCCTAAGCAGGGTAAACTCGTCGTCCTCGTGTGCCAGGCTAAGCCTGATTCAGTTTAAGGTATTACACAGGGCACATATGACTGGAGCACGGCTCAGTAAATTTTTTGGGGTGGAGGATAGGTGTGCGAGGTGCTCGAGAAGCCCAGCGAATCATACCCATATGTTTTGGTCATGCCCGGCACTACAGGGGTTTTGGATGGGGGTGACAAAGGTGCTTTCAAAGTAGTAGGAGTCCGGGTCGAACCAAGCTGGGGGGTTGGCTATATTTGGGGTTGCACAAGAGCCGGGAGTGCAGGAGGCGAGAGAGGCCGATGTTTTGGCCTTTGCGTCCCTAGTAGCCCGGCGCAGGATATTGCTAATGTGGAAAGAAGCCAAGCCCCCGGGGGTGGAGACCTGGATAAATGACATGGCGGGGTTTATAAAGCTAGAGCGGATTAAGTTCGTCCTAAGGGGGTCGGCTCAAGGGTTCACCAGGCGGTGGCAACCGTTCGTCGAATACCTCGCAGAAAGATAGACGGAATGGGAAAAAGAAGGCAGCAGCAGCCCAGGATCGGGAGGCGGGGGGGGGGGGGGGGGAGGAACCAGAAGGACTCTCAGGGTTGTTAATATATACTGTATAGTATGTATAGGTCGTTGCTACAGATAATTATATATTGGACTGTTAAATTATATTTTTGGAGAGTGTTACTTGTGACAAGGCAGTTGCCAATTAGGGCTAGTTTTCATTTTTGTTATTTATTATTTATTCATTTTTTGTTGATAAAATAGGTCATTGTTATTTGTGTTGTTATAATATTGTGTAAAGGATGCACAATGTACTGTGTTGGTTGACCAAAAATTTTCAATAAAATATTTAATTTAAAAAAAAGGTGCCGAGTGAATGATTTCTCTACACCTCCCCCTGAGGTTCCCAGGATCACAGATGTCAGTTTTCAGCCAATCTGATTCACTCCACATGATGCAGAAGAAACTGCTGAAGACACTGGATACTGCAGAGGCTATGAGCCCTGACAATATTCCACCAATAGTATTGAAAACACCCTCCAGAACATGTCGTACCCCTAGCTGAGTTGTTCCAGTTCAGCTTCAACACTGGCATCTACCCAGCAATGTGGAAAATTGCCCAGATATGTCCTGCACACAGAAATCAGGACAAATCCAACATGGTCAATTACTGCCTCATCAGTCGACTCTCCACCATCAGCAAAGTGATGGAAGGGGTCATCAATAGTGCTATCATTGCTTAGCATTAATCTGCTCGCCCCTTGACATTCAATGGCACTGCCATCGCTGAACCACTTGCTATCAAAAATTAACAGTGATGTTAATTACCCATAAAATAAACTGTTGCTGTCTTCTGGTTTACTAAGGGGCTGGTTTAGCACAGTGGGTTAAATAGCTGGCTTTTAAAGCAGACCAAGGCATGCCAGCAGCGTGGTTTCAATTCCCGTACCAGCCTCCCCAAACAGGCGCCGGAATGTGGCGACTAGGGGCTTTTCACAGTAACTTCATTTGAAGCCGACTTGTGACAATAAGCGATTTTCATTTTTCATCATTCTGGGGGTCACTATTGACAATAAACTGAACTGGGCTAGCCATATAAATATTGTAGTTATGTTATGACATCATGCGCTAGTGCACGGTTAATTCCAGCCCCACTCGTCCCGGAGTCACAACACAAGTGAATTAACCAATGATTCTTCAACAAAATATCCGAAATCTTTGGCCCTTGACTGTCCAATAATTGCAGTCACCAGGTTTGTTTATTTATAACTGGAACAAATATGAAATATGCAGTAATTTCAACTGGATGACATGCAAGCTAACCCATTACCCCTTTAACTGTCCCACCCTCAACCCACACACACACGACAGTCAAACACAGAGGGGTGGAAAGGGATAAAAATAATAAGGATTAAGGTCAAAAGATAAGACTCTTTGCTTCAGATGATGTGTTCTTTGTGCATTTTCTTCTTGATATGAGTGCGGATTAAGTCTCTGGACTACAGCCTGTAATGATCTTCCTTGCAGTTAGCAATATAATTTTTCCAGGAGAGGCCCCTGGCTTCCCATCAACCTGTTTTGCATAGAGATTTATCAGATTCTGGTTTCTGCTTGCAGCAGCCTTTTCTGCGGAGAGCTGATTCCATGGTGACCTTTTGGTGAGAATTAACTGGTAATTTCTGGAGAAAGCAGAGTAGGGAAGAAAGAGGTACTCTAAGACCATAAGACACCTTAGCTGTCAAGGTGAAACTGAAAGCTCCTTAGATCTCTGAACCATTTCAATGGGAAAGGATCCAATCCCTGTTACAGGGCAGAGCACGGCTTTTTGGCCAATTCATTGGCCATCAACCAAACCAAGTCATTGCTGATCTCTCCTGCTGCTGAACTCCTCTTCTTGAACTAAAAGTGCAGGCTGCTTTGCCTTTAAGTCACAGGTCCAGTAAACATCCACGAATCAAAAGGGCAACTGCAAACTAAAAGAAAGGGGAAATAAAATAATAAACAGGGACCAAACGAGAAGAGCCCTTACAGTTACAAATGCAGGTTAGAGGCTCAGAACCTTGCAGCAATTAACTCACCTCATGGCTCCCCAAAACCTGTCTACCGTCTACAAGGCAAATGTCAGGAGTGTGATGGAATGAGTGCAGCTCCATCAACACTCAAGAAATTTGACATCATCCAGTACAAAGCAGCCCACTTGGTTGGCACCCCATCCAGCTCTATAAATATTCACTCCCTTCACCACCAACGCACAGTGGCAGCCATGTGTACCATCTATAGGATGCACTGCAGGAACTCACCAAGGCTCCTCTCATATCACTTCCAAACCCATGACCTTCACCATCTAGAAGGACAAAAGCAGCAGAAACATGGAAACACCACCACCTGGAAGTTCTCCTCCAAGCTACATACCATCCTGACTTGGAAATATATTGTCCGTTCCCTTCACTGCCGCTGGGTCAAATTCTGGAAACTCCCTCCCTAACAGTACTGTGGATGTACCTACACCACATGGACTGCAGCAGTTCAAGAATGCAGCTCACCTTCAGTAGTTCAAGAAGGCAATTAGGCTTGGGCAGTAAATGCTGGTATAGCCAGCGACGCCCACATCCCATGAATGAATAAAGAAAAAATAAATGTAGTCCTATATTTTGGGCAGCACGGTAGCATAGTGGTTAGCACAATTGCTTCACAGCTCCAGGGTCCCAGGTACGATTCCCCACTGGGTCATTATCTGTGCGGAGTCTGCACGTTCTCCCAGTGTGTGCGTGGGTTTCCTCCGGGTGCTCCAGTTTCCTCCCACAGTCCAAAGATGTGCACGTTAGGTGGATTGGCTAAAATTGCCCTTAGTGTTGGGTGGGGTGCTCTTTCCAAGAGCCGGTGCAGACGCGATGGGCCGAATGGCCTCCTTCTGCACTGTAAATTCTATGATCTATGATCTATACCCCATATTTCTTCCCATAACCTGGCAAATTAGCCCTCTTCAAGCACACACCTAATTGCCTTCTGAATTTACCTACTGAATCTGCTTCCACCACTCTTTCAGATAGTGCGTTAACACAGTCTGATCAAACTTACCTATATCCTCGGAACCTAAGCCCAATTTTCCAAAACAGCTTCGGTAATCTCTTTCTCCAAGAAAGCAAGAAAGCATCTTTGCTTTCACAGCATGGTACACTGGGTGTCCAAATGGGTCATTTAAGGTTTTCCATACATTTCCATACATCACTGTGGTTTTCCATACATTTCAACTTTTAAATTCTTAAAAGTTTTGCTAAAAGCAAATGATGAAGAACTAACATGGAATAATGAAGGGATTATATATATAAGAATCAGAAAGTGAACCTTGACCTCCCTTCATGACAATAACTTAAGTGGTACCTTTTAAAATAGTAGATCAACTCAAGGCAGTTAGCATGGATTTTGGGACACTGAGGCCAAGTCAAAGATGGTGGGTTTTAACAATAGATGTTTTAGGGTGAGAGGCAGGCAAAGAGCTGGAGGGAATTCCCAGGAGTTGGGACCACTAACAGTACAGCACTCCCTCAGAACTGCACTGCTGTCGGGCGGCATGGTGGTGTAGTGGTTAGCACTGCTGCCCTGGGTCACTGTTCATGTGGAGTTTGCACATTCTCCCCATGTCTGCGTGGGTCTCACCCCCACAACTCAAAGTTAATTGGAAAAGAGAAATAATTGGGTACTCTAAATTTATATTTCAAAAAAGAACTGCACTGCTGTGTCAGCCTGGAATCTATGCTCAAGCATCTGGCCTGGAACTTGAGCCGACAACCTTCGACTCAGAAGTGGGAGTGCTACCCATTGAGCCACATTACTGATCACTGAATTAAACACAACACCAATTGTAGCGTTGCATTGTATCACACAACACCTTTTGATTTAATGAACCTTTTAACATATTGTTGCAGGGTCACTGTTCGCCATCAATGCTGACGGACATCGGGGTCTTAGTATCGCTTGCGTGCGTTGCTATCACACTTCTCATATTGGCAAGCTTTCCAAATAAAAACTCAGTCATTTTTCAGAGCCTATTGCTGGTGGAGCTGTCTGCCGTGGCAGGATTCAATATATTTGGGCTTGTGGTCGGATGCAGGGTAAGATCCTCAAATTTATAGATAGCAGTGCTTGCAGGCTAAGCCAAAGTTACCGAATGTCCAGAGTCGGGGTTTATATAGATACAAAGATACAAAACTTGGAGGTATGAAAATGTCCTGCTGGCAGGGCTACATGGTGGCGCATTCGTTAGCACTGCTGCCTCAAGGCTCTGAGGACCCGCGTAGGATCAAGACCCTGGGTCACTGTCCGTGTGGAGTTTGCAAATTCTCCCCGTGTCTGCGTGGATCTCACCCCAAACCAAAGATGTGCAGAGTAGGTGGATTGGCCATGCTAAATTGCCCCTTAATTGGGAAAAAAATAATTGGGCCAGGTAACCTGCTCGTAGAGTCAAAAAACAAAATCCATGGACAGTAAAAGAGGAGAAACATTGGCAAATTCCTCTCCGACTCCCTCAGACGATCAAAACTGGTCCCGGAGACCACATGGGCCAAGCATGATCAACAAAGATACTGGGCGGGATTCTCCACTCCCGCGCCGAAGTGGCCGCGCCGTCGTGAACGCTGTCGAGTTTCATGACGGCGCGAAACGGCCCCGATCCCGACCGATTCAGGCCCTGACAATGGGCTAGGATCGGAGCCGCGTCATCGCCACGCGCCAGGCATTGTCGCCCGCGTAAAGGCGGCACCGCATAGATGACACGGCCGGCGACGCATAGATGTCGCGGCCGGCGCCGCATAACTGCCGTCATTCGCGCATGCGTGGTTGCCGTCCTCTCTAAGTCCTCCCCGCAAGATGGGGGACGAATCTTGCGGGTCCGCGGAAGGAAGGAGGTCCTCCTTCAGAGAGGACGGCCCGATGATCGGTGGGCACCGATCGCGGGCCACCCTACATTTAAGGTACCCCCCGGTGCAGGATCCCCCCTCGCCCCCCCCCCCCCCCCCCCCCCCCCCGCAGGCCGCCCCCCCAGCGCTCACGCACCGTTCACGACGGCAGCGACCAGGTGTGGACAGCGCCGGGGGGAACCCACCGTTTTGGCCTGGCCGCTCGGCCCATCCGGGCCTGAGAATAGCGGGGGTGCCGGAGAATCGCTATTTTGGGTGTCTCTGGCGATTCTCCGGCCTGCGGCCCGCGGAACTCGACCGGGCTGTTCCCGCCGCTTGGGAGAATCGCGGGAGGGCGTCGGACCGGCATCCCGGGAAATTTTGGCGGCCCAGGTGATTCTCCCAACCGGCGCGGGAGTGGAGAATCTCGCCCACTAACGTTTTAGATGGTGTGATCTTGTTGTGTAATGGTTTGCATTGAAATAAATTGGCACTATGACCAGCCCAAGATGAAATGTTGCTATAGCTTAATATGTTTTATCATTGTATTGCAGAATCATTTTGTTGGCAGTAAATCGATAATAACAAACACAGGTTTAATTATCTCGGAGGTGTGTCTCATCGTCCTGATCTTCATTTTTACTAGCTGCTCCTTTGAAAAAAACCACATTACCAACTCTCACATCCACCTGTGTCTGAACTTGTTCATCGCAAACATGCTTTTCTTAACACAAAGTGATAGAGTTTGTAACAAGGTAAGACAGATCCTCCATACCAACAGAAACCAAAGTGACATTTTTATCCTACATTTGAATAAATTAGTTGAAAGTAAAAGCCAAATCTCCAGTTTGTCTCCATTAAGATAACAAATGAAAGAATTGCGCGAGAATGACTCAAACCAGATAAACATTTATATTGCTGAAGAACCAATTAAACCATCATAAACTAATATTTCGACAGCCGTATTTTAAAAAATGGATGGAACTCATTCCAAGCTCACTCTGTGAATCAATGTGATATCAACAACTAACATCTAGAACCTTGGGTGCTTACAGCACAGGATGAGGCCATTCGGCCCATCGTGTCTGGGTTGGTACTTCACTCAAGCAATCCCAAACTTATTCTATTAGCCTGCCAACTTTCCAGAGTCCTGTATCTTCTGCTTCAGCCACCTATCCCATTAACATTTCAATAATGCAATACTTTCTGCCTCAACCACTTGCTGTGCTGAGGCATTTCCTGTTGACAATCCCCTCCTCAACCTAAACAAATGACCTATCCTCAACAAATTTATAAAAATTTTGTTAATCATGGCATAGTGGGTAACACTCTCATCTCTATGTCAGCAGTTATGGGCATATGGGCGGCACAGTGGTTAGCACTTCTGCCTCACAGCGCCAGGGACCCGGATTCAATTCCGGCCTCCGGTGACTGTGTGGAGTTTGCACGTTCTCCCCGTGTCTGTGTGGGTTTCCTCCGGGTGCTCCGGCTTCCTCCCACAGTCCAATGCTGTGCAGGTTAGGTGGGGTTACGGCATTACAAGAACAGGACGGGGAGTGGGCCTAGGTAGGGTGCTCTTTCGGAGGGTCAGTTCAAACCCGATCTCCTTCTGCATTGTAACGATTCTATGGATTCTAGAAGGTTGTGCATTCAAATCCCACTCCAAAGTTTTAAGCACAAAAGCTAGTGCGCCGCTATTCTGCACAGCATTGAGGGATTGCTGCACTGTCAGAGGTGCTGCTTTCAAATTAGATGCTAAACTGAGGCCCCCTTGGGTGGCCATAAAATATACCAACAGTACTTTTATGAAGAGGAGCACTGGGCAGTGTCCTGGATATTATTTCTCTCTCTCAAAAAAAAAATCACTAAAACAGAAGCAAAATACTGTGGATGTTGCAAATCTGAAATAAAAAGAGTGCTGGAAATACTCAGCAGGTCAAGCAGCATCTGTGGAGAGTGAAACAGAGCTGACATTTCCGTTTGATGACCTTTCATCAAAAACTTATTTTCTATTTTTATCTTATCAGATTGCGGTTTCCAGAGATTAATGTGCGCAAACTAGCTGCTGCATTCTTGTTATTCATTTATGGGATGGGGGCCTCGCTGGCTAGGCCAGAATTTATCACCCATCTCCAGTTACCCTTGAGAAGGCGGTGATCATAGAATCATGGACTTTACAGTGTAGAAGGAAGCCATTCGGCCCATCGAGTCTGCACCGACCCTTAGAAAGAGCACCCCATTTAAACCCACACTTCCAACCTACGCCCGTAACCCAGTAACCCCACCTAACCTTTTTGGACAATAAGGGCAATTTAGCATGGCCAATCCACCTACCCTGCACATCTTTGGACTGTGGGAGGAAAACGGAGCACCCAGCGGAAACCCACACAGGTACGGGGGCAACATGCAGACTCCACACAGACAGTGACCCAAGCCGGGAATCGAACTTGGGACCCTGGATCTGTAAAGCAATTGTGCTAACCACTATGCTACCGTGTCGCCCTGGGTGAACTCTCTTGAACCGCTGTAGTCCATGTTGTGTAGGTACACCCACAGTACTGTGAGGGAGGGAGTTCCAGGATTTTGACCCAGCAACTTTGAGGGAATGGCTGATATATTTCCAAGTCAGGGTGGTGAGTGACTTGGAGGGGAACTTCCAAGTGGTGGTGGTCCCAGGTATCTGCTGCTCTTGTCCTTCTGGGTGGTAGCAGTCATAGGTTTGGTAGGTATTGCCAAAGGAGCCATGGTTGGTAGGTATTGCCATAGACATAGATACATAGAAGATAGGAGCAGGAGGCGGCCTTTTGGCCCTTTGAGCCTGCTCCGACATTCATCACGATCATGGCTGATCATCTAAATCAATAGCCTAATCCTGCCAATCCACCTAACCTGCACATATTTGGGTTGTGCGGGTGAAACCCACACAGACACGGTGAGAATGTGCAAACTCCACACGGCCAGTGACCGAGGGCCTGGATTCGACCCAGGTCCTCAGCGCGCAGTCCCAGTGCTAACCAGTGCGCCACGTGCCACCCTATATTCAACGTTTTCGCATCAACTACTTCCTGTGGTAATGAATTCCACAGGCCCACCACTCTTTGTGTGAAGAAATGTCTCCTTATATCTGTCCGAAATGGTTTACCCTGAAACCTCAGACTGTGACCCCTAGTTTGGACGCACCCATCATTGGTAACATCTTCCCTGCATCTACCCTGTCTAGTCCCGTTAGAATTTTATAAGTCTCTATGAGATCCCCACTCATTCCTTTGAACTCCAGCGAGAACAATCCCAACATAGTCAATCTCTCCTCATATGACAGTCCTGCCATCCCTGGAATCAGTCTGGTAAACCTTCGCTGCACTCCCTCGAGAGCAAGAACATCCTTCCTCAGAGAAGGAGACCAAAACTGCACACAATACTCCAGGTGTGGCCTCAACAAGGCCCTGTATAATTGCAGGTTTGCCGCAGTGCACCTTGTAGATGGTACACACGGCTGCCACTGTGCATCGGTGGTGAAGGGAGTGAATGTTTGTAGAAGCGGTTCCAATCAAGCGGGGCTGCTTTGTCCTGTATGATGCCACATTTCTTGGGTGTTGTTGGAGCTGCACTCATCCAGGCAAGTGGAAAGTATTCCATCACACTCCTGACTTGGGCGAGCTGGTGATATTGTGGTAATGTCACTAGGTTAATAATGGGTAGCACAGTAGCACAAGTGGATAGCACTGTGGCTTCACAGCCACAGGGTCCCAGGTTCGATTCCCCGCTGGGTCACTGTCTGTGCAGAGTTTGCACGTTCTCCCCGGGTCTGCTCCGGTTTCCTCCGACAGTCCAAAGACATGCAGGTTAGGTGGATTGGCCATGATAAATTGCCCTTAGTGACCAAAAAGGTTAGATGGGGTTATTGGGTTACGGGGATAGGGTGGAAGTGAGGGCTTAAGTGGGTCAGTGCAGACTCGATGGGCCGAATGGCCTCCTTCTGCACTGTATGGTCTGTGTTCTATGCTGTTCTATGTCCTGATCCAGAGTCCCAGCCTAACGCTCTGGGGCATGGGTTCAAACCCCATCATAGCATCTAGTGGAATCTAAACTCTATTAATAAAATCTGGACCATGAAATGATCATTGATTGTTGTAAAAACCCACCACTAAGGAATAGAATCTACTAGCCTATACATGACTCCAGATCCAAGTGTTGTGGTTGATTCTGGCAGGGGTATTCGCAGACATCTTCAACCCCACTTTACAACAATCTGAGGTCCCTATCAGCTTCAAGAAGATGATCATCATCCCTGTACCAAAGAAAAGCCAAGCATCGTGCCTTAATGACTATCGTCCAGTGGCTCAGACATCCATCATTATGAAGTGCTTCGAAAGGTTAGTCATGGCACGAATCAACTCCAGCCTCCCAGATTGCCTTGATTTACTACAGTTCGCCTACCGCTGAAACAGGTCCACAGCAGACGCCATCTCCCTGGCCCTGCACTCAACCCTGGAACACCTAGATAACAATTAGACTCCTATTTATTGACTACAGCTCCGCCTTCAACACCATAATCCCAGCCAAGCTCATATCAAAGCTCCAAAACCTAGGACTTGGCTCCCCACTCTGCAACTGGATCCTCGATTTTCTGACCAACAGACCACAATCAGGAAGAATGAACAACAACACCTCCTCCACAATAGTCCTCAACACCGGCACCCCGCAAGGCTGCGTACTTAGCCCCCTACTCTACTCCCTGTACACACACGACTGCGTGGCAAAACTTGGTTCCAACTCCATCTACAAGTTTGCTGACGATACGACCATAGTGGGCCAGATCTCGAATAACGATGAGTCCGAATACAGGAGGGAGAAAGAGAACCTAGTGGAGTGGTGTAGCGACAACAATCTCTCCCTCAATGCCAGCAAAACTAAAGAGCTGGTAATTGACTTCAGGAAGCAAAGTACTGTACACACCCCTGTCAGCATCAACGGGGCCGAGGTGGAGATGGTTAGCAGTTTCAAATTCCTTGGGGTGCACATCGCCAAAAATCTGTCCTGGTCCACCCACGTCGACGCTACCACCAAGAAAGCACAACAGCGCCTATACTTCCTCAGGAAACTAAGGAAATTCGGCATGTCCACATTGACTCTTACCAACTTTTACAGATGCACCATAGAAAGCATCCTATCGGGCTGCACCACAGCCTGGTATGGCAACTGCTCGGCCCAGGACCGCAAGAAACTTCAGAGAGTCGTGAATCCCGCCCAGTCTATCACACGAACCTGCCTCCCATCCATTGATCCATCTACACCTCCCGCTGCCTGGGGAAAGCGGGCAGTATAATCAAAGATCCCTCCCACCCGGCTTACTCACTCTTCCGACTTCTTCCATCGGGCAGGAGATACAGAAGTCTGAGAACGCGCACGAACAGACTCAAAAACAGCTTCTTCCCCACTGTCACCAGACTCCTAAATGACCCTCTTATGGACTGACTTCATTAACACTACACCCTGTATGCTTCATCCGATGCCAGTGCTTATGTAGTTACATTGTATATGTTGTGTTGCCCTAATATGTATTTTCTTTTATTCCCTTTTCTTCTCATGTACTTAATGATCTGTTGAGCTGCTAGCAGAAAAATACTTTTCACTGTACCTCGGTACACGTGACAATAAACAAATCCAATCCAATCCAAAGACACCTATGTCAGACTCCTATTTATTGACTGCAGCTCAGCTTTCAACACCATTGTTCCTACGAAACTCATCTCCAAACTCTGTGGACTGGGCCTTGGCTCCTCCCTCCGTGACTGGATCCTGAACTTCCTAACCCACAAGCCACAATCAGTAAGGATAGGCAACAACACCTCCTCCACGATCATCCTCAATACCAGTGCCCCTCAAAGCTGTGTCCCCTACTATACTCCTATGACTGTGTGGCCAAATTCCCCTCCAACCCGATTTTAAAATTTGCTGATGACACCGCCGTAGTGAGTCGGATCTCAAACAATGACGAGACAGAGTACAGGAATAAGGTAGAGAATCTGGTGAACTGGTGCGACGACAATAATCTCTCCTTCAATGTCAACAAAACGAAGGAGATTGTCATCGACTTCAGGAAGTGTAGTGGAGAAAATGTCCGTCTACATCAATGGGAACGAAGTAGAAAGGATCGAGAGCTTCAGGTTTTTAGGTGCCCAGATCACCAACAGTCTGTCCTGGTCTCCCTATGCTGACACTATAGTTAAGAAAGCCCACCAACGACTCTACTTTCTCAGAAGACTAAGGAAACTTGGCATGTCATCTTATGACTCACCAACTTTTATAGATTCACCACAGAAAGCATTCTTTCTCGTATCGCAGCTTGGTATGGAGCCTGCTCTGCCCAAGACCGCAGGAAACTACAAAAGGTCATGAATGTAGCCCAATCCATCATGCAAACCAGCCTCCCATCCATTGACTCTGACTACAATTCCCACTGCCTCGGAAAGGCAGCCAGCATAATTAAGGACCCCACGCACCCCGGACAGACTCTCTTCCACCTTCTTCCGTCAGGAAAAAGATACGAAAGTTTGAGGTCACGTACCAACCAACTCAAGAACAGTTTCTTCCCTGCTGCCATCAGACTTTTGAATGGACCTACCTCGTATTAAGTTGATCTTTTCTCTACACCCTAGCTATGACTGTAACATTACATTCTGCAGTCTCTCCTTCTTTCCCTATGTACGGTATGTGTTGTCTGTACAGCATGCAAGAAACAATACTTTTCACTGTATACTAATACATGTGACAATAATAAATCAAATCAAATCAAAATATTACTTGAATAGAAACAATGTGCAGGAGTACAGGGGGTGAAAGGCAGGGGAAAAGCACTAAGTCAGAAAACTCGTTTGGAGAGCGGTGCAGAACACAATGGGCCAAATGATCTCCTTCTGCATCGCAACAATACTGTGATTACATTCCAAAAAGCACCTAATTGGCTGTAAAGCACATTGGGATGCCTGGAGGTTGTGAGAAGTGTTACAGAAGCACAACTCTGTACTTTCATATTAATAATCTCTGCTATATCGCCACATGGTGCTCCAGGATAATTAGCCCTAGTATACAAAGCATCTCCATCTAGGCAATTCCTAACATCATCCTCTGATTAATTGTACCAAATAATGTTAACGAAAAGGCAAGTAATCCGGCAATGTGGAGCTGACATGTCGTACCTTTTCTTGATTTTTTTTAGACAGTGTGTGTGATCACTGCTGGGTGGTTACATTACTTCTATTTAACGGTGTTCGCCTGGATGTTTGTGGAAGGACTGCAACTCTACCTCATGTCTATTAACCTGAGGAAAATGAGGGTGTCCAGCTCTGCCATTGTGCAGAAATACAAGATTCCATTTTGTTATTTGACCCCTGCGGCGATAGTGGCAGTTTGTGCAGTGACGCAGCCCAGTGGCTATGGGTCTCCACCCGTTCAGTGAGTATTGGATTCTCAACCCAGAAGGGGAAAAAACAGTAAAAATGGGGAACACAGAACACTGATCTGAAGTCTCTGTGTAATAATTCTCCATGTCCTATTCTTTCTCTTTTTGTACCTTCTCCGGAACATCACTAAAAACAGATTATTCTGGTCATTGCTACACTTGTTGTTTGTGGGAGCTTGCTGTGTGCAAATTGGCTACCCTGTTTCCGAATTAATAAAAAGTGATTACACTTCAAGACTAGTCTTAAGTACTTTGGGAAATACTGCGGTTGCGAAATGTGCCCAGATAAATTTATGTCCTTTCTTTTAAAAATGGCCCATAACGTTGGTGATGGCTCCTCTTCCGTTCTCACTGGTCAGGTACTCTAAGAGTCCGGTGGTAATGGCCTCCTTAATATTATGAAACCAGTTTGGGCAACATTTGTAAACTGCAGTAGATGTCGTTGAGGGCGCCGATATGTGGGAACAAAGTACATGTCCAATTTCCCTTTTGAAAGTTGGGGCTGAACTGCTTCTAAGCCTTTGAAGCAGTGCATTCCGGGTCATGGAGCTTTATGAACCTGACCATGTTTATTGCAAAGGGAACGGAGTATAAAAATAGGGAAGTCCTGCTAAAGCTGTACAAGGCACGAGTAAGACCACACCTGGATTACTGTGAACAGTTTTGGTCCCCTTATCTAAGGAAATATATACTGGCATTGGAGGCCATCCAAAGAAGGATCACTAGGTTGATGCCAGGTATGGAGGGATTTTCTTCTGAGGAGGTGGCACAGTAGTTAGCTGCCTCACAGCGCCAAGGACCCGGGTTTGATTTAGACCTTGGGTGATGTGTGGAGTTTGCAACATTGGTGTCTGCATGGGTTTCCTCCAGTGCTCCGGTTCCTCCCACAGTCCAAAGATGTGCAAGTTAGGTGGATCAGCCATGATCAATGCACGGGGTTATGGGCACAGGGCGGGGCAGTGGGCCTAGGTAGGGTGCTCTTTCGGAGGATCCGAGACTCAAAGGGCTGAATGGCCTCCTTCTGCACTGTAGGGATTCGATGGAAAGATTGGGTAGGCTGGACCTGCACTCACTGGAGTTTAGAAGAATGAGAGGTGACCTTATTGAGACATATAGGATTCTCAGGGGGCCGGACAGGGTAGATGCTGAGAGGTTGTTTCTCCTTGTGGGAGACTCTAGGTCAAGAGGGCATAATCTCAGAGAGGAAGGGGTCGCCCATTTAAGTAATAGATGAAAAGGAATTTCTTCTTTTAGAGGGTAGTAAATCTGTGGAATTCTTTACCGCAGAAAGCTGTGGAGGCTGGGTCATTAAGTATGTTCAAGGCTGAGATAGAGAGATTTTTAATCAGCAAGGGAATCAAGGGTTATGGGGATAAGGTGGGAAAGTGGAGTTGAGGGGCGGGATTCTCCAGCCTCTCAGTTGCATATTCCCTGGCAGCGGGAAGCAGCGCATCGTTCCCTGCCGGTGGGAATCTCTGGTCCCGCCGCTGGCCAATGGGGTTATCCTATTGAAGCATCCCATGCTGCCCGGGTGGGGGTACACTACCGGCGCCAGTGTACGGCCGAAGAATTCTGGCTGAGTATATCAGATCAACTGTAATCTCATTGAATGGCAGACTCGATGGGCCAAATGGCCTACTTCTGCTCCTACGTCTTATTGTCTTATGTTATAGGCTGCTGTTAAAATCTGCCTATCTTGTTCCTTTCATTACAGCTGCTGGCTACAGGAAGAAAATCAGTGGTACTTCTCTGCAGTGGTGTTACTGATAATTCTGGTAACCCTTAAAGTCTCATTCCAATTTTTAGTACTGTCGCATTGTTCTCTCTCTCATCTTTTACTCTTTTCACAACCAAGCTGAACATAGATGCAGCTATCAGACTGATGTTCCTCCAACCGTTGCTCAGTTATGTGCTGTGGCTGAATCAGTTGTGCTTGAGTCTGAGTCCAGAGTTCAAGTCCAACGCCAGGACTTGAACACAAAAATCAAGGCTGACACTCCAGTGCAGTACTGAGGAAGTGCTTCAATGTCGGAAATGTTGTCTCTCCCAGATGAGGTATTAAACCAAATGGATAAATTTGGTAAACCCAGATGGATGTAAAAGATCCTGTGGCTTCGACCTCAATGAGGAGCAGTGGAGTTTTCTGTGGTGTCAACAATATTTGTCCCTTAACCAATGCGAATAAAATAGATTGGACTGTTATTAATGTGGTACCTTGCTGCGTGCAAATTGGCAGCCCTGTTTCCAACTGTATAATAGTGATTCAAAAGTACTTGGCTGTGAAGTGCTTTGGTTACATAAATGCAAGTCTTTCTTTTTTTCATTGTATGCTGTGGATGTCCTGCTATGTTACCATCCAGGGAAGTGGTGGCACAGTGGTATTGTTGCTGGACAAGTAATCCAGAGACCTAAGGTAATGCTCTGGGAACTCGGGTTTGAATCCCACTGTGACAGATGGTGAAATTGGAATTCAATAAAAATCTTGAATTCAAAGTCTAATGATAACCATGAAACCATTGTCGTAAAAAAAACCATCTGGTTCAGTGATGCGACCATCAATTCACTCGAAGACACGTGGAGAAGTAAACCGTGGTTTTAATCAGCTTAGAACTGAGCCAGCCTGTGACCGGTACAACACTGAAGGCGGCCCCGCAGGTCAGCAGCTCTTATACTTCCTGTAAAGGGAGTGGAGCCATGGGCGGAGCCCGTACATGCCCCAACATATCCCCTGTGGGTGGAGCCACACAATGGCCCATAGGTAGAGCCCACAGGGTTAATAACATAACACAGTGCACTGGTGAATTATCAGTAATTATACATTCACCACATTCAGTAATGTCCTTTAGGGAAGGAAATCTGTCGTCCTTACCTACATGTGACTCCACAACCACAGCAATGTGGTTGACTCTTAAATACCCTCTAAAATGGCATAGCAAGCCATTGAGTTCAAGGGTAATTAGGATGGGCAATAAATGCTGGCCCAGACAGCGACACCCACATCCCATGAACAAATGTTTTAAAATTGTAAACAAATCTAGCTTTTCAGAGATGATGGATGTCATCGCAGTATACGAGAGGTTAATTTAGGCAAAAAAGGGGCAAGAGAATGCTGGATGACTCAATCTTGAACATAATGAAGACATAGATGAACGGTTTCAGCAATGATGGGGGCAGTGGGGGGGAAGAGTGATAAGGGCATAAACCAACCATGAAAATGTGAGTTGATAAACTCAGCACAAGTGAAACATGATGCACTCCATCAGAAACACTACCATTTCAAGGAGGAGAGCCAAAAATGGTGGATTTTGGATGGGCTGGTGATGAGTTGGAGGAAATTTGTATCAGCTGTCAGTAAACATATGAGACAATCTGGAGGTGGAGGGAAAGAGTTTGGTGTCTTTGATGTGACCCCTTCTTTGTAGACGATGACATCCAAGAGGGAGCATGTAAATGGTGAGTTGGGGAAATAAAGATGATCTCTGAGAGCACATAAATGCTGCTGGAAAGCACTGTTGAGGATATGCTATTTCTGATTAGGACTCGCAAATTAGCGCTAACTTTATCTGATAGGGTTTTTCACAGTAACTTCATTGAAGCCTACTTGTGACAATAAGCTATTATTATTATTATTCATAAGCCATTCTGTACATAGCATTTCAGGATATGGTAGCAAAGCGGTTATGTTAATGGGCTAGCAAGCTAGAATTTTGGACCAACATCCTGGTGACATGAGTCCAAAGCTCAGTGGCGAATAGAAATTAAATTAATTAGATATATCTGGAATTTTAAAAACTAGTAACAGTGACTGCGAATCTCCTGGATTGTTCTAATCCATCTGGTTTAATAATGCTCTTATGGAGAAGGAAGTCTGCCATCTTTACCCATTCTGGCCTATTTGCGACTCCAGTCCTCTGAAATTGCAAAGCAAACCACTCAGTTGTATTTAGGAAGGTGACTCACCATGCCCTTCTCAAGAGCAATAAATACTGGCTTGGACAATGATGCCACAAATGAAAGAATTTAAAAAACTATCTGCCCCCAACAGGTACTAGCTTGAGACCAAACAAAATTTCACACTAATTTCAAAGTCTTCCCACTAGGCATTTTGGGTTGCTATAATTCCCACTGTATTTTAGGTGTGCTCCACATGTCAGTTCTCTGGGGCGGGATTCTCCAATAATGGGGCTGTGTCCCCACTCCAGCGTGAAAATGCGGGCGAATCACTCTGGACTTTCCCGAAGAAAATCCAAAGTGATTCTCCTACCTGGAGGGGGCTAGCAGGGCCCCGGAGTAGTCCTCGCAGCTCTGGCTGCCGAAATGGGGCCCTGCACTTCCAGTCGGGGGTACGCGCGTGTGCACGGAGGTGGCCTTCACCGGCCGCCCCGCGCGACATGACGGACCCGCCCCACGGATGGGCACCAAAAGGATAGGTCCCTCCCCCCGGTATCACGCGTGCCCGCGAATCAGTGGCTCCCGATCGATAGCCTGGCCGTCTGTGAGGCCGCCCCCCCGCCCGGTGAAAGATCCCCCCCGCCCCCAACCAGGGCGTGCCGCGGACTGAATCCGCAGCCACCACGCCGAGTTCCCAACAGGTGGGACCATGAGAGAACCGCGCCGTCGGGAACTTGGCCAGTTACACTTGGAGAATCGCCGCGGGGGCCTCTGTCAATGGCCCCCTACCCATGCCGCGTAGACCGCGCGTGCACGATTGGCGGCGATTCTCCGCCCCCGCGCCTATCGCGATTTCTGCGTGGATGCTTGGAGAATCCTGCACCTGGTGTTTCACGTATGCTGGAAAAGTTGGCTGCTTATACTAAAATCAAGATTTTCCAATTGCCCTGCAGGTCAATATGATCCTATTCGCTAAAACATTCTGGATATTGAATGAACAACTTTCTAAGCGCAATATTGAAGTATCAAAGATCAAAGACACCAGGTGAGTGTTGTGCTGCAATAACATAAATTGTCCCAAGTCTAAAAAGGAAATTCAAGGGCAGCACGGTGGCGCAGTAGTTAGCACTGGAAATGAGGCATTGAGGACCTGGGTTCGAAGCCCAGCCCTGGGTCACTGTCTGTGTGGTGTTTGCACATTCTCCCCGTGTCTGCGTGGGTTTCACCCCCACAACCGAAAAGATGTGCAGGATAGGTGGATTGGACATGCTAAAATTGCCCCTTAATTGGAAAAATAATAATTGGGTATTCTAAATTTTAAAAAAAAATAAGAAAGAAATTCATCTGGAGAAGATACCGTTTTACACTTTGTTTACTCTCTTTTCCAAAAAGTGTGTCTTGGTACTTTTCCCAAAGCAAAGCATTCCTTAATTTCAAGTTGATTTTCCTATGAAATTTTAAATGTGCTGTGTTATGGGCCAGGGTTTAGAGAACCGCAAAGTGTATCATGGAGTTCACCTGACCCACAACTTTTAATAGATTGTGGTATGGGGAGCACACGGCCCACTCTACAGGTGTGGTACAGCAGAAATGAAAAGTATTTTTTAAAGCAAAACAATGTTTATTCTATGAACTCAAGTTAACCTTTTTAAAACATACAGTGAACATCATAGCAGCCATTAATTCAAATACAACCCCCAAAGAATACAACACTAAGTAATCCTTTAAGCTTTCCTTTTAACATCCATAAGACTTAAAAACAAAACCTTTAACAGAAGCACATCAGGTTTAACTTCACTACTGAGAAGTTACCACGTTGAAATCAGCAAATGGACATTCATAAGCTTGCAGAGATTCACACACATCCTGCTGTGATTGCAGCTTCTCCAAAACTAAAATGAAACCAAACCCACCCTGCAGCAAAAAGTCGAAAGCGAAAGTAAAAATCTGACAGACAGCCCAGATCCACCCACTCCGACATCACTGCAGTAATAAACACCCATTTCTTAAAGGTACTCTCACTACAGCTATTTATATACACACCCATTTATAAACACCCATTTCTTAAAGGTACTCTCACATGACACCTCCCCCCACCCCCCCCAAGAAAAAAAAATAAACCACCAACGTCAAGATGGTTTCATTTTTCACCTTTTCACTATCCTTTAAGAAATGCACACAGTAAATATACTTTATCATTTTAAAAAAACAACACACGCAAACAGGTATAATATAGTCCATTTTTTTTGCTTCTTCCTCCAACTGGAATCCTTCTCAATTGACAGTCTCTTTGAACAAGAAGGTCTCTGCACGATCCATCTATTTCTCTACGCCTCGGCATTTCTCTTTAAAGTCAGATACTTTAGTTCAATCTGATCACAGAGTCCCTTGTAATTCTCCAACACATGAGCATTGGTTATCACAGCTTTCGGGCAGTCGAATGCCTGTTGAACGTCCGCTGTCCACTGAAATTTTTGATGTTTCTTCAGCAAGTCCATCAGTGGAGCAACCACGCAACAAAATTTTTTCACAAATGATTGATCAAGTCCACTCATGCCAAGGGATTGCATTATTTCCCTTTGTGTCGAGGGTATCGGAAACTCCTCAATAACCTTTGGTTTCACATCCCGTGTGACCATTCGGCCCTGCCCGATTGTATGGCCAAGGAAAGTGACTTGGGCTTTTCCAAGTTCACTTTTGGCTATGTTTATCAGCAAACACGGCACCTGAAGTCGATCGAATAACTCCATCAGATGTTTTAAACGTTCTTTCCATGTCTGGCTGAAAATTACCAGATCGTAGATGTATACCGCACAATTGGGTAATCCTGAAACGACTTTGTTAGTTAACCGTTGAAATGTGGCTGGGGCGTTTATCATTCTTAATGGCATAACTTTGAATTGGTACATACCATCTGGAGTCACAAAAGCTGAAATCTCCTTCGCCCTTTCGGACAAAGATACCTGCCAGTAACCTTTAAGTAAATCCAGTTTGGAAATAAAAGCTGATTGTCCCACTTTCTCAATGCAGTCCTCCAAAAGTGGGATAGGATAAGAGTCCGTTCTTGTAACTGCATTAACCTTTCTATAGTCCACACACAACTGTTGGGTCCCCTCCGGTTTAGGTACCATCATGATGGGTGAGCTCCATTGACTGCAACCCACTTCAATTATGCCATTTTTAAGCATACTCTCAATCTCTTTGTTAACCTGTGCCAATTTTAAAGGGTTAAGTCTGAATAGATGCTGTTTGATTGGAACAGCATTTCCCACATCTACATCATGTATAGCCATTTTAGTACTTCCCAGCTTATCTCTACAAACTTGCCCATGTGATTTCAATAACTCTTTCAGGTCAGTTTGTTATTCTACCCTATCCCCCCCGCTGACGTTTAATTCCCCACGAAGAAGTCGATGAATGGTTGCCAGCTTCGGGTAAACCCTGACAAAGATCCTCTCAAGGCGAACTTAATTTTTTCCAGACCAAGAAAGCACGACATGTCCGAGAGCCATACTTCGGTCTTCGGGGGCTTTGAGTCCCTCCATGCCAGCAGTATGCGTCGCCGGGCTACCAGGGAAGCAAAGGCCAAGACGTCGGCCTCATTCTCCTCCTGGACCCCCGGGTCTTCCGAGACCCCAAACATTGCCACTACTGGACTCATCACCACCCTAGTTTTCAGTACCGGGGACATGACATCCGCAAATCCCTCCCAGTATCTCCTAAGCTTTGGACATGCCCAAAACATGTGGACGTGATTCGCTGGTCCCCCCGCGCATCTAGCACACTTGTCTTCCACCCCAAAAAATTTGCTCATCTGGGCCACCGTCATGTGGGCCCGGTGAACGACCTTGAACTGCATCAGGCTGAGCCTAGCACATGTTGCAGTTGAATTTACCCTACTCAAGGCTTCCGCCCATACCCCGTCCTCCATCTCCTCGCCGAGCTCCTCCTCCCACTTGAGCTTCAGTCCCCCTGTCTGGGACTCCTCCCCTTTCATGAGTTCTTGGCAAATATCCGAGACTTTCCCCTCTCCTACCTCTCCCCCGGAAACTACTCTATCCTGGATCCCATTTGGTGGGAGGCGTGGGAAGGATGGGACCTGTCTGCGTATGAAGTCACGTGCTTGCAAGTACCTAAAGTCATTCCCCCTTACTAGTCGGAATTTCTCCTCCAAGGCCCTCATGCTCGCGAAGCTCCCCCCCAAGAACATATCGCCCATCCTCCCACCCCCGCCACGCTCGGAATCCACCGTCCATGCTCCCGTGGGCGAATCGGTGGTTGTCGCATAATGGAGACCAGACCGATGCTCCCACCTCCCCTACATGTTTCCTCCACTGGCCCCAGATCCACAGGGCTGCCACCATTACCGGGCTGGTGGAGTACCTGGTCAGCGGGAGCGGTAGGGGGGCCGTGACCAGGGCTGCCAAACTGGTGCCCCTGCACGAAGCCGCCTCCACTCACCCCCAAATAGACCCCGATCCCACCATCCAACTCCTTACCAGGCTATGTTGGCCGCCCAGTAGTAGTTGCTCAGGTTTGGCAGCGCCAGCCCCCCCTCTCTACAGTTCCTCTCAAGCATCGCTTTCTTCACCCGCGGGGACTTTCCCGCCCAGACAAAGGCCATAATAATCTTGTTGACCCTTTTGAAGAAGGACCGCGGGATGAAAATCGGGAGGCATTGAAAAATAAACAGGAATCTTGGGAGGATTGTCATCTTTATCGTCTGCACTCTTCCCACAAGTGATAGCGGGAGTGCATCCCATCTCCGAAACTCACTCTTCATTTGTTCCACCACCCTAGTCAAATTTAGCCTGCGCAGCCTGCCCCAGTCTCGCGCCACCTGTATCCCCAAGTATCGGAAACTTTTTCCGACCAACCTAAATGGCAGCCCCTTCAACCTATTCTCCTGGCCCCTCGCCTGTACTACAAACATCTCGCTCTTAGCCATGTTCAGTTTGTACCCTGAAAACCAGCCAAATTCTCTCAATATTCCCAGTATACTGTCCATCCCGGCCAGTGGGTCCGATACGTACAAGAGCAGGTCGTCTGCGTAAAGCGAGACCCTGTGTTCCACCCCTCCCCTAATCATTCCCTTCCACCCCATCGCCGCTCTCAGGGCAATCGCCAGAGGTTCTATAGCCAGTGCGAACAGCAACGGGGAGCGTGGACATCCCTGTCTGGTCCCCCGGTGTAGTCTAAAATATTCTGATGTTGTCTTATTCGTCCTTACGCTAGCTTTTGGGGCCTGGTACAATAGTCTGACCCAGTCGACAAAGCCCTCACCGAACCCGACCCATCCGAGTACCTCCCACAAATAGTCCCACTCCACCCGGTCAAAGGCCTTCTCGGCGTCCATTGCCATCACTGCCTCTACCTCTCTGCCCTCCGGGGGCACCATGATCACGTTGAGTAGTCTTCTTAAGTTGGCTACCAGCTGTCTGCCTTTAACAAATCCTGTTTGGTCTTCCCCGATCACTACCGGGATACTGTCCTCAATTCTAAGCGCCAAAACCTTAGCCAGAAGCTTGGCGCGACGTTGATCAGGAAATTGGCCTGTATGACCCACACGCTTCCGGGTCTTTATCCCATTTCAATATGAGCGAGATGGGAGCCTGTGACATCGTCGGAGGTAGAATCCTTCTGTCCCGCGCCTCGTTAAATACCCTGGTCAGCACCGGCCCCACTATCTCCGAGAACTTTTTGTAGAACTCCACTGGATATCCATCCGGCCCCGGGGATTTACCCGACTGCATGGCCTTCAACCCTCCCAGTACTTCCTCAGCTCTAATCAGGGCCCCCAGTCCGTCTACTAGCCCCCTGCGCACTTTTGGGAAGGTCAGTCCGTCTAAGAAGCGCTTCATCTCCTCCGGCTCCTCAGGGGGTTCCGAGATATAGAGCTTGCTATAGAACTTCTGACACACCTTGTTCAGTCCTGACGGGTCATCCACTCTGTTCCCCATACCGTCAACTACCCTGCCTATTTCTCTGGCCGCCTCCTTCCTCCTGAGTTGCTGCGCAAGCATTCTGCTAGCTTTCTCCCCATGCTAATATACCACCCCTTTTGCCTTTCTGAGTTGTTCCACGGCTTTGCTCGTGGACAGCACTCCCAGCTCGGCCTGCAGTCTCCGCCTATCTCTAAGTAGGTCCTCCCTCGGGGCCTCTGCGTATTCCCTGTCTGTCCGGTGAATCTCCTTGACCAGTCTGTCCATTTCCGCTCTGTCCGTTTTATCGCTTTGGGCCCGGATCGAAATCAGCTCTTACCACCGCCTTCAGCGCCTCCCACAGGGTCACTGCTGAGACTTCCTCTGTGTCATTAACCTGCAGGTAGTTCTGCATGCACTTCCGTAATCTCTCGCACACCCCCTCATCTGCTAGCAACCTCCATTGCGGGCATTGGTAACTCACTTTGCAGACCTACAGGTCAACCCAGTGTGGGGCATGATCCGAGATGGTGATCGCCGAGTACTTCGTATTTTGTACCCCGCCTATACAGTCCCTGCTCATGATGAAGAAATCGATTCTGAAATATACTTTGTGAACATGCGTCGGCCGTCTGGCTCTCCATGGGTTCATCCCCCAACTGCTCCATGAACCCCCTCAGTTCCCTTGCCATCGCTGGGAGCCTACCCGTTCTGGAGCATGACCGGTCTAGTCCGGGGTCGAGGACCGTGTTGAAATCATCCCCATTATCAGCTTGCGTGAATCTAAGTCCGGGATTTTCCCCAGCACCCTTTTAATGAAGTCAGCATCATCCCAATTTGGAGCATATACATTCACCAGGACTACCCTCACCCCCTCAAGCCTACCACGGACCATAAGAAATCTACCACCACCATCTGCAATTGTGCCCTCCACCTCAAATTGAACCCGTTTATTGATCATGATTGCCACCCCCCTGGACTTAGAGTCTAAACCCGAGTGGAAGACCTGGCTAATCCAGCCCTTCCTTAGTCTGGTCTGGTCAGTCACTCTCAGATGTGTCTCCTGCAGCATGATCACATCCGCCTTTAGAGCCCGTAAATGCACGAACACGCGCCTTCTTGACTGGCCCGTTTAATCCTCTGACATTCCAGGTGATCAGCCTGGTTGGAGGGCACCAGTCCCCCCCCCCCCCCCCCGTGCCGGTCAACCATAACCCTTCTTGGGCCCACCCCCAGCCCATGTGTCGCGCCCCTCCCGGTTCGCCTCCTGGCAGTTCCCACCCCCGACCTTCTCTCTGTTACCTAATTTAGATCCCTCCCATGTCAGCAGAATAGCTTCCCCTCCCTCCCCCCCTAGCAACAACAACGCTCTGAAATCCGACCCCCGCCATACGCTGGCTGTATGCATACCCCCCACCGCTTGCTCCAGCTCCTTGATCTTTTTGCCCTGGACCTCTAGTCTTTGGTCCACTTGCTCCATCGCTTTCTGAAGCGGTTCTAAGTTATCCCGCTTCATCTCTTCAAAACTTCCTTTTAGAACCTGCAGCATAATGTCCAGCGCTGCTTGGATCGTCTGGTACATCAGCCATCTTTGATCCCGGGTACGCTCCCACACCACTTTGTCTCTGCCCTTTCTTTTCCTGCTTTTGCTGCTTTCTGCTCTTCTTTATTTCCATGCAGCTCCGCACGTTTAACTCAGTAAAATTTTGGCCGTCTTTTCTAGCGCTCAAAAGTTCCAAAAAGTCAGGAAACCAGGTCTCAAAATCCGGCCGGAGTGAGAGCCACCGAATGCGAGGCTCACTCCCTCATCGCCGCCACTGGAAGTTCCTGATGCCACCTTTCTAACGCTCCCTGCGATTCTGGATGTTATACAGTTGATTCAAAGTGTTTTATTCCTAAGCTATCCATAACTTCTTTGAATAACCTTGAGGTAAAATTTGATCCTTGATCAGATTGTATTTCTGTGGGTGGTCCATATCTAGTAAAGAATTTAGTAACTCCTCCACAATCTTTTTCGCTGTAATATTACATACTGGAATGGCCTCTGGAAACCTAATAGACACATCCATTATAGTCAAAATATATTGATGCACACTTTTCATTTTAGGAAGCGGTCCTACGCAATCAATTAGGACCCCTGTAAAAGGTTCCTCAAATGCTGGAATGGGTATTAAGGGTGCTGATTTTATCACTGCTTGAGGTTTCCCTATCACTTGACATGTGTGACATGATTGACAAAATTTAACTACATCTTTATGCAGTCCAGGCCAATAAAAATGTTTTTGGATTTTAGCTTGAGTTTTCCTTATTCCCAAATGACCTCCCACTGGTAACTCATGTGCAACTTGCAACACTTCCTTTCTATACCCTACCGGCAATACTACTTGATGAACTTCTGCCCACTTTTCATCCGACTGCATATGTAAAGGTCTCCATTTTCTCATCAAGACATCACTTTTACGGTAATAACAGTCTGGTATACACTCAGATTCCTCTTCCGTGTATGCTTTCTGATACATCCGTTTTATTACCACATCTTTCTGTTGTAACTCCACCAATTTTCCTGAACTAAAACTATCCGCCTCATCCTCCACCTGTTCTTGTTCTTTTTCATCCACCTGATCAAAAATCGTTTCTGATAATTGTACTTCAACGTCATCTTCACTCTTTGATTTCTCCTCATGTCTTAACATGTGACTTTGCGACCTTGTTACTACACAATCCGGAAAAATCCCAGGATATTCGTCCTTCAACACTTCAGTTGTCTGATTTTCCACTGGCTTATCGACCACAGTAGGCATCACTCCCACCTGCAATCCAGCTATATCATTACCCAAGATAAACTGTATTCCTGGACAAGATAGTATCTTTATTACTCCTACTACCACTTCACCACTCTTCACTGGACTTTCCAACCTTACCTTATATAATGGAACACTACTCTCACCCTGAATTCCACATATTGCCACCTTTTCTGGCAATATTCTTCCCAAACTACATAACTCCTCATCTCTTACCATTAAAGATTGACTAGCTCCCGTATCTCGAAAAATTGTGACTTCTTTACCTGCTCCTCCTGATACACATGAGTAAACTTTACCCACACAAGTTAATTCTTTAAAGAGATCTGGCACCTTCTTATCAATCACCTCTTGATCAGGCTGTACAATCTTTTGCACCTCCTTCGCTTCACTTGGGCTTTCCTTTACCGCTTCAACAAACCCCACTGTCTTATCCTGTTTTACCATATCAGCCTTCTCAGTGCTTTTCTTCAACCACCAACACTGTGACTTTACATAGCCTATTTATTACAGTGAAAACATTTGAAATTTTTCATGTGTCTTCCACCCTCCTGGATTTCTTTTTTAATCTGAGGTACACTGTTCTTATTATCTCCCATTAGATCACCTTTACCACTTGAGTATTTCTCATGACCCTCACAGGCTAAAACTGATGTCGGAAACCAAGCTTTGATTTATGAACTAATTCATAATCAACTGCCATTTCTGCTGCTAACCTCGCAGTTTTAACCCTCTGCTCTTCCACATGAGTTCTCACTACATCAGGAATTGAATTTTTAAACTCCTCCAAAAGTATAATTTCTCTGAGAGCTTCATACATTTGGTCTATTTTCAAAGCCCTTATCTACCTATCAAAATTATTCTGTTTGATCCTTTCAAACTCCATGTATGTTTGACCAAATTTTTTCCTTACATTTCTAAACCTTTGTCTGTCAGCTTCAGGCACTAGTTCATCTGCACCCAAGATGGATTTTTTCACCTCCTCATACGTCCGAGATACCTCCTCCGGTAGTGATGCAAACACTTCACCAGCCCTACCTATCAGCTTTGTTTGAATCAGTAATACCCACATGTCCTGTGGCCATTTCATTTGTTTAGCTACCTTCTCAACTGAAATGAAAAAGGCTTCTACCTCCTTCTCATCAAACCTTGGCAATGCTTGGATATATTTAAATAGATCCCACCAAGCCTTCGACTATGATGCTCTTTCTCACTATCCTCATCACTATCATCCAACTGCACGTTTCCCTTTATGCCTGCCAATTTTAACTGACTGTCACGTTTCATGGCCATATTATGAAGTTCAAACTCTCTCTCTTTATCTTTTTCCCTGATCTGTATCTCCCTTTCTCTTTCTTTTTCCTCTCCATCTCTTTCTTTTTCCTCTCCATCTCTTTCTTTTTCCTCTGTTACCACGTTGAAATCAGCAAATGGACATTCATAAGCTTGCAGAGATTCACACACATCCTGCTGTGATTGCAGCTTCTCCAAAACTAAAATGAAACCAAACCCACCCTGCAGCAAAAAGCCTAAAGCGAAAGTAAAAAGCGGACAGACAGCCCAGCTCCACCCACTCTCTGACATCACTGCAGTAATAAATACCCATTCCTTAAAGGTACTATCACTACAGCTATTTATATACACACCCATTTATGAACGCCCATTTCTTAAAGGTACACTCACATGACAGCTGTTTATCGAACCATGCAACATAGGTCACTATTTGGTCCATCATGTCTGTGCTGGATCTCTGTTAAGAGCGATCTTGTTAGTACTAATCCACTGCTCTTTCCCCAAAGCCCAGAAAGTTATTTTCATCCCTTTTTTAAGTATTTGTTCAATTCCCCTTTGAAAGTTATTGCTGAATCTGCTCCCACCGCCCTTTCAGGCTGCGCATTCTAGATCACTGAAACTTGTTGCATTACAACACCGCATACTCATCCCTCACTGGCATTTTTGCATCAAATATGTTAGATCTGTGTCCTAGGTAACCTATCACAAGTATTGCAAGTTACTGTACAGAGAGCAGGATCAATGTAACTTAAAGGTTTCATCACCAGTACTAGAGTGCAGGAGCAATGGTGAATAGAAGGTAATATCGGAGAAGTCAAGTGGTGGGTCTGGATTATCGGACAGGATGATTTGTGAGACTGAAATTATTAATATTTAACATTCAAACTCATGAGCATACTTTATTTAATGCATTCATATTGCATAAAGTCCTTAATAGATGTGCTTTTGTTTTCTTGCAGAATACTAACATTTAAAATCCTCATACAAGTGCTTATCCTGGGATGTCCCTGGATTATTGGATTTTTTAATAACGAAATACTGGAATATGTATTTGATATACTCGTATCCCTCCAGGGCTTCCTAATGTTCCTTCTCCTATGTGTTTTTAGTGCTGAGGTACAGTGATATAAGATTGTGGGTATTGCATGTGACAGTCTAATGTTACGTTAAACTATGCTCGGAGTAGTGTGAGATTACATCCATAGAATCCCTACAATGCACAAGAAGGAGGCCATTTGGCTGACCCTCTGAAACAGCGTCTTACCTAGTCCCACTCCCCCGCCCTATCCCTGTAACCCCACATAACTTGCACATCTTTGGACACTAAGCATAGCCAATCCACCTGACCTGCTCATCTTTGGACTGTGGGAGAAAACCAGAGCATCCAGAGGAAATCTATGCAGACACGGAGGAGAAAATGCAAACTGGGATCAAATCAGAGTTCCTGGCGCTGTGGGGCAGCAGTGATAACCACTGTGCACATATTACAAAATGTCATGTATCACAAAGGACACTGAAGAAAGTGCAAAAGTTGTTGCTGACAACAATGAAGTTAAGGCTCGGGCTCCATTTTCGAGAAAATAGAAGACTGAGAGGTGATCACTTCAGAGACCTTTGGGGTTCAAGAGGTAGACGTGGAGATGTTTCCACTTGTGAGGATACCATAGCTAGGCGATGTAAATATGTGCAGTTGTGCGGAGGATAGGCAGGAGCTGTTTTTCTGAGTCTGATTCTCAGCAGAGCTTTACTTTAAAGGCAGCCATACTATGCCTGCCATTAGAGTGCTTGAAGTTAACAGAGTGTCTGAAACAGGGAGTATTTCATTCTCAGCATTAATATCCTTCCAACTTAAACAGGAGTAGGTGAGGAAAAAAGAAAGTATAATTTCTGATTCATAAATATACTACTCAGCAGCAAAGTGGAACTTTACTAGTCAGCAGTGGGAGCATCACTCTGAAAATTTGCTTGTTTTTGTCCCCCCAAAGGTGAGGCAGGAGTGCAAGAACTGGTTTATAAGAACTGCACAGAGACACGACACAGCCATCTCATCAGTTTGCCCTACTCCCAACAATACTGAATCAGGCGTGTGGGTAAGTCTTTTCAGCAGTTCCAGCTGCACTGGATTTGAGTACTGAATGGCTTAAAGACTGCAAGCATCCATTAATGGATCTTCCTGAAACATAGCCTACAGACAGCGAGACAGACCTTTGCGTAAGTAAGATACACTGCCCACATATCGCAGTCTAGCACAATGAGAGGTCGCAGAACAGACCTAATTGTCCTACTTGTCTTGGCATTCCATCCGTTGCTGCATCTATATCTGGGAAACTAAGCAGAGCGAAGATCGTCACATTAATTTTTATTTAATTTTTTTTCCAGAGGGAAGATACAGCATGAGTTATTGAATGGCAATTTGCTTCAGGATTCAACCACTTTTCGTCCAGGATCAAGCAAATAATAAGTTATTTGAAGCAGATATTTTAAATGCTGATTTCTTAAGATGTTTATTGTCTGAAATTGATATTAATGGCACCTGAACTTAGGGCGCATATAGAAATTAAACGTGTGATTTATTTTTTCCATTAGCTTCAAGTAGGTGTGAACCTCACTGAGGACAGGATTTTCTGATCCCTCCCACCAGTGGGATCTTCCGGTCCCGCTGAAGGTAAACCTCATTTCGTACTTCCTGGCGACAGAACGGGCGAGGCACACAAACCATTGGCACGGCTGGAAGATCCGGCTGGCGGCTAATGGCAAGCTGCCTCTGCCGGGAGGGGGAGCCAGAAATTCCCTCTCTGAGATGAGATTAATTTCTATAATTTCCTGTACTTTGCTATGATGTGTCGCTGTTGAGGACAAATCACCAGAGTCCATCTAGTTCCTAAAGATAAAAGACAAAGTTCACCATCTCCAGCAGGCCCGAGCCCAGGGCCCACCCAAGACAGCCACCAATCCCACCCCTAAGACGAGGCACAGAAAAACCCTCAGTCCTAGTCAGATCCCTACCCCTCCCCCATAAACTTGGAAAAAAACTTTCCAGAGACACACCATCCTCTCTCCCTTTCCCCCTACCAGACAAATAAGTTAGGCTCACTGAATCTTGTTCAAGCAGGTCCAACAAGCCGCAGCCCCTCCACCCACGCCACTCCCGTGCAGCTGAAACTTTACAGCTAGCAAAGGTAACCCCCCCCCCCCCAGGATGCATGCTGTTGCTCTGTTTCTCTGGTTCTAAATAGGGCGGTCAATATGGTCACCTTCCTTAATCTTAATTATGTTTGCTTTAGAGCCGCCAGGTATCTTTCGATATCGGCACAAGGTCCAAACCCGAATACTGACCAAAGAGCCAATAAACCAGTTCAAAGTCAATACTATTTATTTACACACACAGTAATATCTACTCATGCACAAAGTACTACAAACTAAACTATCTCTAACGTTAATGCCTACACTTAGCTTCGGGTGCCCACTCAGTCAGAGGAACAATGGCCGTTGTTCGGATCTGAGGTTGTTGGGTTCGAATTGGTACAGGAGAACAGCTGAGGTCATCCGCCTGGTAGCGAGCGTTGACCTTGGATTTACGTGCTTCTGGTGCAGCTGGTGGATGGGTCTCTCCGCTTTGAGAGCCAACTCCGAGAGAGCGATTCTCTCTTGGGGGGTTGCTTATTATACCCGGAGGGGCTTCACGCGCTTTTAGGCGGGCATTAAACTTGGCCCCAATTAATTGGGCCGCTTCTTGATCACTGGTATTGATCTTGACCAATAAAGAGTTGGGTGCCCTGATGGCTGAGCGTGTCCTAGGTGGCCGTTGGCCTGGCTTTGTTTACGCTTTTGCTTTGGGGAACTGGCGCCGGGGTGTCTGGAGCTAGATCGGTTGCTTGAGTGTCTTTCCTTTGTTCCCAGAGATGGGCCATCAATATGTTGATTGACCTATAGTTTCAACTCCGTCTGGGAGCTGTCTCTCCAATATGCATACAGGCTCTGTGCCTGCTTGTTTTCCTAACATTGTCCACAGTTCCCTACATTCGTTGCGAGCGTCCATTTTGTATTCTGGAAGGGGCCATCCCAGATGGCTACAATGCTCAAAGAACGAAGAAAAAAACGACACTCCCCAACCCGTTCCAACTGCGTTACCAAACCCAACATCCTTGCAATATGTGAAGTCCCCCCAGGGGGCCATATATACCCCATACTGTTACCCTGACCACTACCCCTTTAACAACAGTAGCCCCCTCAATCCCAAACATACACCAGATACAAACTACAAAACATCTCAAACCAACCCCTCCCTCCCATCCCTATTAAAATCCCAAACGAATCCATTCAATCAAGCGCATCTCAGCTTCCAACGAGGTGATTCGATCACCATGCTGCACAAGGCCGCCTCCACATCTTTCAGCATCTCTCCACGCTCTGTCACCAAAGGTTTTTCTAGCTTCTCCCTAATCAGGCCAAGTGCCTCCTCAATTGACTGCTTAAGGGTTTCCCTCACCCTACCCTGCTCCTCAAAATGATTCGCAAACTGGTTTTCAAATACCTGCGGCATCACCCCATGTCAGCGTTTCCACGGTGATATGGACGGCCCCATCCAAGGCAGGGTCTGCCGCCTTCCCTCCTGTTGCACTTTGCGAGCTTACTGGGTCCATCAAAGGATTACTCCCTGTAATCTTCTTATCATCAACCCTCTTCATAGATTTCAACGACAAATTCCTTCTCCCATATGGTGGGCCGGTTTTGATGAGCAAAATCCCTGGAAGCTGCATTTAAAAAGTCCAAAAAACAAAGACTATGGCAGGAGCCACCTTACCGGGCAGCACGGTAGCATTGTGGATAGCACAATTGCTTTACAGCTCCAGGGTCCCTGGTTCGATTCCGGCTTGGGTCACTGTCTGTGTGGAGTCTGCACGTCCTCCCCGTGTGTGCGTGGGTTTCCTCCAGGTGCTCCGGTTTCCTCCCACAGTCCAAAGATGTGCAGGTTAGGTGGATTGGCCATGCTAAATTGCCCTTAGTGTCCAAAATTGCCCTTAGTGTTGGGTGGGGTTGCTGGGTTGTGGGGATAGGATGGAGGTGTTGACCTTGGGTAGGGTGCTTTCCAAGAGCCGGTGCAGACTCGATGGGCCGGGTGGCCTCCTTCTGCACTGTAAATTCTATGATAATCTACGATTTTCCTACCAGTTGCCACCAGAAGTCCCTTTCTATATATACGTTTATATATAAATAAGATGTTTTCTCTGGGTTCACCATTATGTTTCTCCTTTTTATGAAGAGCAAGGCAGAAGGACTTGAGAAATTATCTCCGTTACAGACACCACCAGAGGCAGTGTCACCAAGGAGCAGCTCAGAAAAAGTGTGCTGTGTATTTTTGCTGTGTATTTTTCAATGGCTAGGTTGCATTGCATTAGTGCTGTGCCAAGATTTTATATTTTGCTTGTTTATGTTCCAAATAAATTAAGTGATTATGTAGTTTAGCCGCACAATGTGTTTAGATGATGTTATAGACAGGAGAGGGGTTTAATTTAAACAGTAAAATAAATAAAAATGCTGCAGATGTTGGAATCAGAATTGAGGATGCTGCAAAAACTCAGCAGGTCTGGTAGCATCTGTTGGGAGAGAGAACAGAGTTAATGTTTTGAGTCTATTTTGCAGTTCATCAGAACTGAGAGGGAAAATTGGTTAGACGCTATACTGTAGCTGGGCGAGATTGACACAAAAGTGCAACAATCTTAAGAACAAGAAATGGGTGACCAGGGGATGGAGGAGTGTTTTCCACTGAGACAAACATGTGAGATATTTTAAGATGGAGGAGAAAGGTCACAGTCTAAAGTGGCTGAACTCAACGTTGAGTCCCGTGGTTTGTAATGTTTCCAACCGGAAGATGAGGTGCTGCTCCTCCAGTTGGAGCTGGGCTTCACTGAAACATTGCAGCAGTCCAAGGACAGACACGTGGGCATGAGAGCAAGCTGCTGAGTTAATTAGTTTCTGAGTTAAGTTAAACAGCTTTGATGCTTCCTCTTGCCACTCATCCACAACCAGAAAGATGTTTCAATTTCTGATTTCCCCCTTTATAAGCAGTGGCGGACTTCCCATCCCCTCAGTTTTGGTATGATCCAATTTCTATTATTGACCCCACGGCAAATTCGAGATAGTGTAAATTGAAAGGAGTAGTTTATTTGCATATGTGCAGACACAAGATGAGGGTCACAATCTAGCCTCCTTTCTCATTCATATAATAAAAGAATGGGGAGATAGAGAAAGGAAGATTCACAGGGTAAAGACCACAGAAGAAAGAATTATTGTTTCACGTGAGTCCAGATTCTGGAACCTAGAATCAAACCCAATGGTATATTCACAGAGGTCGGCAGGATGCTGACTGATGCTGGATAATTCACTTTTCCAGGAGAGACAACTTCCACGATGGGATGAGCAGGTAGAGACAAATTAGTCTTGTATAAAAGTTCAGGGGCGCTATTCTCCCTCCCCCCCCCCACCACCCCCACGCCGGGTGGGAGAATCGCCGGGGCGCCGCGTGAATCGTGCCACGCCGCCCCAACCCCCGCACGCGATTCTCCCACCCCCCCGGAAACCAACAGCGCGCGATTTGCATCGGGTCGCTCGGAGAACCGGCGAGCGGCGATTCTCCGGCCCGAATGGGCCGAGCGGCCGCTACGACACAACAGGTTCCCGCCGGTGCCGTCCACCCCTGGTCGTTGCCGGCGGGAACGTTGGGGGGGGGGGGGGGGGCCTGTGGGGGAGGGAGGGGGGTTCCTTCACCAGGGTGGCCTCTGATGGGCGGGCTGGCCTCGCCCCCCCCCCCGGGCCTATCTCCTTCCGCGCACGGCCCCAGAACACCGGCGCCATGTTGGTGAGGGGCCGGCGTGTGTAAGACGTTCCCGCGCATGATGGTACGGCCCAACTGCATATGCGCAGGATTGGGTTGCCCCAACTGCCAATGCGCGGGTTGGCACAGCACCCATTTGGCGCCGCATAAGGATGCTGGAGTGGCGTGAACCGCTCCAGCGCTGTGCTTGCCCCAGGTCATGCCCGGGCCCTGTTCGCGCCTTCGTGAAACGCGACGGCGTTCACACTTGGTCTCCATATCGGAGAATCGCCACCCAGAAGTCCCAGCAGAAACAGTGTAGATGGGGGAACAGGCATTCATCAGAATCAAGCCCTTGTTCTGAGCTGCTGCTTGCTAGATAGGTGGCACACTGCATTGTAGCCCCACTAGGCAATATCAGATTCCCCCAACTAGGGGAGTCGTGTCACGACTCTCAATTTTCCCAGTTAAGGTGTCTATGTTCCGTTAACTGGTTCTCGAGATTGTTAATGCTACAACCATTAAGAATTTGATAGGAGGTTGCAGGGTCCTTTGTCCTACCGGTCCTGTAGCCTCTTAGCCAGGCCTGGCGTAGGAAATGTAGATGGCCTTTGTATAATTCCCTGTGAATTTGGTCTTCGCAGCTCACAGGGTCATTAGCGTTTCTTCATAGGTAACAAGTTGTTAGCTTCTCTGATACTGTCAAAGTTCCTTTTGTTTGAAAGTCAGTGCCAGGCATGGTTTGGCATTTTAAAGTCTATGTCCAGCTTTTAAAATGTTGTAAATTAGCCTTGTAGATAGATACATATATATGCACAATAAAAATACAGTGATGTCTTAGCACTGTTACAACGGTGTGTTATTGATTGACTGATATTGATTATCACATGTACAGTGAAAAGTATTTTTTGCGGCCAAGGGAACGTACACAATACGCACATAGTCGACAAAAGAATAATTGACAGAGTACATTGACAAATGGTACATCAACAAATAGTGATTGGTTACAGTGCGGAACAAGGGCCAAACAAGCAATACATGAGCAAGAGCAGCATAGGACGTTGTGAATAGTGTTCTTACAGGGAAAAGATCAGTCGAGGAAGAGTCGTTGAGGAGTCGAGTAGTTGTGGGGAAGAAGTTGTTCCTATGTCTGGACGTGCGGGTCTTCAGACTTGTGTATCTTCCGAGCTGATGTGACGTCGATGAGCATCCGTGGCATTTTCGAGTGAGTGATGCAGGGTTAAGCAGGAATTGCACTCGCCTTTCACAAAATAAAGACCAAACTTTTGGCTGATTGGGAGACTCAAGCTGCTTCTGGCCACTGAAACCTGGTCGTGAAAACAGGTATTTGGAAATAGCCCAAACTTCCGCGGCTGTCAATAGGAATTCCCATTGAAGCCACCCCACGTCGCTGGGAAACCCACAGGCTGCCATTGGGACCAGAGAATCCCACCGCTAGCGAACGGCTGGAGTATTTTAACCAAATTCTTGCTCCCAAAGAGCTTTTAGGGTATTGAATGGTGGAGCAGGCTCGAGGGGCCAGATGGCCTACTCCTGCTCCTAGTTCTTATGTTCTAAAGCGAAGGGCAGTGTGGTAAAAATATTAGAAAATATAATTTGTAAATAAACAGCCCTAACAAAAGAATTTAGTTCCAATATAATATCTATCGCTAATTTAGGGCCAATATTGGAAACTGAGCAATCCTTTTGCGCACAAAACAAGAAAGAACTTTATTTCTTTTAACTGGGTGGTTTACAACTCTTAGATTCCAGGTGATAAAATGGATTGGGCAACCACCCTGTGGGGCCTTATTATTGATGGACATCATGATAACGAAAGCGTGTCAAAGCACAAGGTCCCCACAGGATAACCATTACAAATAAAGGATTGAATATTTTTGAACCAGAGCTCATCCACCTGAAGAATGTTGAAAACTGACCAAAAGGCAAGAATACGTGTATGTGCCTATTTGGAAAAGAATTAGAAAGAGAAAAGGGACAAAATGTCGGAGAGAAAAGCTTACATCACCTGTCCAAATTAAGTAAATGCTGCCCCTCACTACTAGTGTAACATTCATACCTATCTGGCCAGTGCATCTTGAAAAGACAACCCACATTGAATATACAATAAAATATCTCAAACAAAAATATTGTAAGCATGGTTACAATTTGTATTTAGTAATTGCATATGCATTTAATAATTGCATAATACGAAAATATGTACCTCGGCCCCAGCTAGACAAACAGATGTTTAAATAAGCTTCATTGCTCCAGTGGTTCCATCCTAGTTCTACGTTGGTACATGTTGGGCGTCGGTTAGCTCAGTTGCTGGATGACTGGTTCATGATGCAGACCGGGGCCAACAGCATGGGTTCATTTCCCATACAGGCTGAGGTTATTCATGAAAGCCCGGCCTTCTCAACCTCACCGGAGGTGTGGTGACCCTCAAGCTTAAATCACCACTAGTCAGCTCTCTCTCAAAGGATAAAGGGGGAGAGCAGCCTATGGCGACATTTACTTTCACATGTTGGGGATCCTTATTTTCTGACTCCAGCAAATCTGCACCCGAACTCTAGATTCAAGATTTATATGGTGCCTTTCACAACTTCAGGACATCGCAAAGAATTTTGCAGCTAATACAATCCTGTTGAAATATAATCATTGTCACGGAAACATGGCAGCCAATTTGCACTCAGCAAGATCCCACAAATGAAAGTGAGGTAATCAGATCATCAATGCTAAAAAATTTTATTTAAAAAAAAAAAAAATTTAGAGGATGCAATTAATTTTTTCCAAGGGGCAATTTAGCGTGGCCAATGCACCTACCCTGCACATCTTTGGGTGTGGGGGTGAAACCCACGCAGACACAGGGAGAATGTACAAACTCCACAGTGACCCAGAGCCAGGATCGAACCTGGGACCCGGTGCCGTGAGGCAGCAGTGCTAACCACTGTACCACCGTGCTGCCCTTAGATCATCAATGCTGGTTGCGGGATTAATATTGGCGACGACCAGCGATACTTTGTCGGGCCCCGTGCTCACCTCCATTTCCGCTTTCCTCAAACTGTTTCCATTTGAAATGCGAAATAGTTATTGGTCTTACTTTAGCCAGTGTTCAACCCACGGTAGCCTTGTGGATAGCACAATTGCTTCACAACTCCAGGGCCCCAGGTTCTATTCCGGCTTGGGTCACTGTCTGTGAGGAGTCTGCACATCCTCCCCGTGTGTGCGTGGGTTTCCTCCGGGTGCTCCGGTTTCCTCCCACAGTCCAAAGATGTGCAGGTTAGGTGGATTGGCCATGCTAAATTGCCCTTAGTGTTCAAAATTGCCCTTAGTGTTGGGTGGGGTTACTGGGTTATGGGGATAGGGTGGAGGTGTGGACCTTGGGTAAGGTGCTCTTTCCAAGAGCCGGTGCAGACCCGATGGGCTGAATGGCCTCCTTCTACACTGTAAATTCTATGAAGAATGAAAGAAAGTTGTCTATTCGGATCAGTATTTTACACTTCCGATTAATATTGCTAAATGTGACAATGTCAACACTGATAAGTTGTCAGAAAGCTTCCTAAAAAGTAAATTATGTTGGTAGACCCTCGCTCATGTGCCTAATTTAATACAAGCCAGTCCACAAGATAAGGTGCAGAACAAAATCAGGTTTTTGAAAAGTTGTTAAAAATGTTATATAGTGTTCAAAATGTGAGAATCTTTAAACTCAAATTCCAGTGTTATCCACTTTAACGATAATTATTTAAATATTCTTTCCGAAAGCAAAAGTAGTATGAGCTTTCATTTTTAGAAAAAGTTGTTTTACAGAAGAGAGTCCAGTTGTGCAAAGACATATTATTTGGAGTGATTGAGTCCAAGAACTTTGTATCCCCACGGTGTTAGGGTACAGCCCAGTGTTTAAGTTTCAATAGCATTTTCTTGAGAGCACAAGGTCAGGAAAACTGAGAATAAAGTTGATGTTAATTTTTATATCAGGTCTTATCAGGTGGGATGAAGAGAGGCCCTCGGACCCTGCCTCTTTGACTGGAATACTGCACACCCCCTCCTTCATAAACCAGCATTGGATGATGGAAGTGATCAAAGGCTGGTCTGGAAGCTGCTCCAGACTCCAGTGCCCATCAAACATGTTGATGTGAACAGGAAGAAACGAAGAGGCCACATCCCTCTTGATCAGGCTAGCGAAGAGTGTGGGGACTGAGCAACCAGAAGAGCTCCATGGACTGTGTGCTGGTGTAACGTCTCCCCAGGGACAGGGAGTGAGCCAGGTCCAGCTCGCCCTGCCCGTCCACCATGTAAAAAGCCAAGGAGTGAAAGAGCTGTCCCTTCTGAGACATAGATAGGATGCAGAGCTGGGCTGAGAAGTGGCAGATGGAGTTTAACCCTGAAAAGTGTGAGGTTGTCCATTTTGGAAGGACAAATATGAATGCGGAATACAGGGTTAACGGTAGAGTTCTTGGCAATGTGGAGGAGCAGAGAGATCTTGGGGTCTATGTTCATACATCTTTGAAAGTTGCCACTCAAGTGGATAGAGCTGTGAAGAAGGCCTATGGTGTGCTCGCGTTCATTAACAGAGGGATTGAATTTAAGAGCCGTGAGGTGATGATGCAGCTGTACAAAACTTTGGTAAGGCCACATTTGGAATACTGTGTACATTTCTGGTCGCCTCATTTTAGGAAGGATGTGGAAGCTTTGGAAAAGGTGCAAAGAAGATTTACCAGGATGTTGCCTGGAATGGAGAGTAGGTCTTACGAGGAAAGGTTGAGGGTGCTAGGCCTTTTCTCATTAGAACGGAGAAGGATGAGGGGCGACTTGATAGAGGTTTATAAGATGATCAGGGGAATAGATAGAGTAGACAGTCAGAGACTTTTTCCCCGGGTGGAACAAACCATTACAAGGGGACATAAATTTAAGGTGAAAGGTGGAAGATATAGGAGGGATATCAGAGGTAGGTTCTTTACCCAGAGAGTAGTGGGGGCATGGAATGCACTGCCTGTGGAAGTAGTTGAGTCGGAAACATTAGGGACCTTCAAGCAGCTATTGGATAGGTACATGGATTACGGTTAAATGATATAGTGTAGATTTATTTGTTCTCAAGGGCAGCACGGTAGCATTGTGGATAGCACAATTGCTTCACGGCTCCAGGGTCCCAGGTTCGATTCCGGCTTGGGTCACTGACTGTGCGGAGTCTGCGCGTCCTCCCCGTGTCTGCGTGGGTTTCCTCCGGGTGCTCCGGTTTCCTCCCACAATCCAAAGATGTGCGGGTTAGGTGAATTGGCCAATGATAAATTGCCCTTAATGTCCAAATTGCCCTTGGTGTTGGGTGAAGGTGTTGAGTTTGGGTAGGGTGCTCTTTCCAAGAGCCGGTGCAGACTCAAAGGGCCGAATGGCCTCCTTCTGCACTGTAAATTCAATGATAATCTATGATTAATCTAGGACAAAGGTTCGGCACAACATCGTGGGCCGAAGGGCCTGTTCTGTGCTGTATTTTCTATGTTCTATGTTCTCATCATGGAGCCACGGCTTCATGGTGACCTGTGGCCACTCACCCACACCCGGAGCGGTTCATCGACAGGGAGTCAGAGCTGGGCAGAAGCTGCACACTCTCAGCCATCCCGGCTCGGTGACTCAGGAGGACAGCGTGGCGCAGGAGGGTCTGGGAGCCGACCAGTGCTGCTCAGAACAGGTTGGATAGGGGTTTGGAAACCAGGGACAGAATTGGCAATGGATGGTCTGCCCTTCTTGCCGCCTGGGTTGCTGGTTTTGTCCTTCCGCAATCTCGCTGGGAGTTTTTAACATCCACTATCCACACCTTCCCATCTGTTCCCAGTGCACACCGTAATCTAAGCCCCAGGGATTTAATTAGGGATTGAGTAAAATGCTCTTAGGGGACCCAACCAATCAGTCTGATGTCGCTCTGCATTGCCCACTGATGGGCTCAAAGGCTCAAATGGAGAGCTAGCAGGCTCTGATTGGTGCCCACAGACACAGGCCAGCACAGGGCATCCCATTGGTTGGGGCCCTGTGCCTAGGCATGGTCTGTTTCATTGTAAGTCTGCCTCTGGCCACGATACTGCAGAAAACAAACTCTCCCGCTCTTCTTCAAAATAGTGCTTGGAATTTTATACAGTCATCCAAACAGGCAGACGTGGCCTTGGTTTAACATCCCAACTAAAGGCACTGGGCACTATTCTGCAGATCCATTAACTGCGGGTGCAAATCCCATAATGGCCGCAAAATATCGTGAGAGGCCAAAAACGGGATTTGCGCCAGTGAGATTTTAAAACGCGATCTTCCTGGGCTGAACCCAATGACGCAATCAGATTCGTGTCCAGGAAGGGAGAGAATCTGATTTGAATGAATTTGAATGCATTTTAATATGAGTGAGTTTGAAGTAGACTTCAGTGAATCTTCCCACCGACCAGCGTGATGTCAAGAGGGCGTGAATTACTACTGTTTTTTAAAACAGGAACCAGGCACTGTACCTCCAAGAGGGAGGAAGGAGGCGAGTATCAGGGTGTACAAGGGGATAGTTCCTGCTGGCCAGCTCCAAGGAAGAATGGTTCAAGGATGTTTGGGGGCCTCCTCCGGGTTGGGGGTCACGGCTGGTGTCAGTTGCCCTGAAGCCTGCAGACTTAGTATTTTTTTTTAATTTTCAGAGTGTTCTGTCAGTCTGCAGATCTCGATATGATATAGCCCGAGTAAGAATGTAGCTTCTTCCTCCTGCCTGTCCCTGATTCGGAGAGTAATTGTACCCTCTAACATCCTGAGAGTCATGCTCGTCAAACTAATTGGCCATCATGCGTTAACCCTTAACAATATCAGCTGCCCACATTCTCAAAGTCAATGATATGGATGAAAATTCATGTTTCAAGGATAAAAGGTTGGGTGCAGGGGACCGAGAGGGAACGTGTAAGCATAATTGCCGCACCTCTGCGCCTGCCATGGAGGATCCATTAGCCTTCAGGGTATACCCAAGTATCAACTTGACACTTCCCATGAGGAACAGGCAACCATTTAAACAGCCCGTCAGAACCCCAGTGTTGTATATATCAAGGGAGGGGACAACAAATGGGAGGCCACAGGCAACTCTGAAGGGGAAATGGCATTGACTAGGGTCAGTCAAGTGATGTAATCGGAAGGGGGCCAGACATGTGAGTGAGCAAAAGCTGTTGGATAAGGTGTAGGAATGGCTACTTTCAGGAGTCTTAAGTTTAAAGGCCTGACAGCAATGAGATCTCGGGATGATGCAGCCCGAGTAAAAACAATGCCCCTTAGTCTTGCCTATCCCTGACAAAGGACAAAGAGTGAAGGGAGGGTCTGAGGTTGGACACCCACCTGACTGTCTCGGTCTCTCACTGTCTCTTATCCCTCACAGCTTTCCGAGAGATCTCAGAATGGAACCAATGGAACTGGCAATTCTGCTCATCAGCGCGCTGAAGCAAAGACTCCAGCAGGAGCGAGCTGCCGCAACCAGGAGAAACCCAGCACCAGGAGGCCTGGGGGACACAGGGCAGACTTGAGGGCTGTACACAGCATGAGCCGACCAGGGGGCTTTGCAGGTGAAGAAGGAGGCCGATGTTTACAGGACCCAGGTATCCTTCATGGAGCTGTCAGACAAGTGTTGCAGGAGACTCTATCTCAACAGGGAGGTGCAGCACCTGTGCAACATTCTAGCCAACCTGGAGGAGGGCATCCACACACTGTTGCCGTGTAGGTGACAGCAGCCCTAAACGTCAATGCCACGGATTCATTCCAAGATTCAACAGGTGACCTGTGTGACATTTTGCAATCATCTGCCCACAAATGAGGTCACGGATGCACTCTATGCCAGGGCATCGGACTACATAAAAATTTCAATAGGCTGCTCTTTCACTGCCTTGACAGGTGCATTGAGGCTCTGTAGTAGTCCCCAGAGGGTCTCCCGCATCTTAGTGGTCTGCTGTGCCCTCCATAAGTTGGTGCAGCAGCGGGATGATGTCCTTGATGTTGGCCAGGAAGGGCGGAACGTCTCCTTTGATGAGGAGGGAGTGGAAGGAGAGGTTGAATAGGAGCCAGAGGATGGAAGCCAGGCGGGGGAAAGGGATTGCATGGGCAGGAGAACCATGGATGCCCTCATCCCATCCCGCTTCGCACAATATCATCATGCTGTCCGACAGCTCTACAGTATCCCACCCTCCCCAAGCCTTGCAACTCCTTTGCAACCAAGGGAGGAGGTCCATTTGAAAATGTCTGCAGAGTGCTGGGCCTGGGGGTCCTTGTGGCTCCTTAGCCCATCAATGCAGGAAGGTGATGACAGGTCGCAGTGAGGAAAGCTCTATAATGTCCCTCAGCTTCTGTTTACGTTTGACTCCTGTCTGTCTGCTGCCAGCACACTGACTCCCTGGCTCATGTGCAAGTGAGATTTGGGACAAGATCCATTTTTCCTGTAACAGTAGATGGGGATTAGGGGCGAGGGTATAGAGTTCACTGATTAATGCCAGAGTCCTTCTAGAATATATGTAACTCTCAGTTTGAGTGGGCCTAACCGTTTCGCTAACATTGAGGGCGTGAGAAAAGTTGTGCATAGATGGGGTAAAAACCTATCCCAGTGGGAGGAGGGTCAAAGAGAGTAAAGAGAAATGTGTGGGTGGCGGTGAGGAGATGGCCAAGATATCGGTCACACCTTGATGATAGGCAACAGGCCCAAATGACAATCTTCTTCCCCTGCCCGGTGTGCCCCTATGTGTGTTAGTACTCTTCTCAGTGCCAGGTTAAATCTGCTAGCCCATCACTTGCCACTGTACTGGAAGATTAAAATGCCCTTATTGACAAAAATTAATTTTCCTTCAGGCAACAGACTGCACGACCAACAATTACTTGAAAAAGGACCTATTGGGATATTGTCGAGTAATTGAATGTTTCCTTTTGTTACTGTTACTATCCCAACTGATGTTATAACTGGTTGGGAAGATTCCAAAATGGAACCCTAGCTCAAAAGACCGTAACTTTTATTTTTTTCTCATAAAAAATTGAAGGAACAGAGTCACAGGACCGTTCTGTCTGTGTGGGTTTCCTCCAGGTGCTCCGGTTTCCTTCCACAAGTCCCGAAAGACTTGCCTGTTGGGTGAATTGGACATTCTGAATTCTCCCTCCGTGTACCCGAACCGGCGCTTAGTGTGGCGATTAGGGGCTTTTCACAGTAACTTCATTAGTGTCAATGTAAGCCTACTTGTGAAGCTAATCAAAGATTATTATAATTAGCTTTAACAAATGAAAATGATTAAAAATAAAATATTGGGTTTCGCCCCCACAACCCAAAAGATGTGCAGGTTAGGTGGATTGACCACACTAAATTGCCCCTTAATTGGAAAAATGAATTGGGTACTCTAGATTTTTTTTTTTTAATATTGGATTACAATAGTTTTACTCCTCTCTTAGCTTAACAAATACACAGATTTCTAGATTGATACACTTACAAAGTACATCTAAAGCCACAATGGTCTCAGTAACAATAAAGTCCCTTTAAGCACACAGATTAGCAGTAGTTAAATACACACACTCCGCTCTGAACACAACCTACTGTCTGCATTTCTCCTCAGAATTCCCCCAGATGATTGTCACAATGCTTGCCAATTTGTCTCCACTGAATTTTGAAACTTTGCACACACATGGGACTTTGAGCAGATCACGAGCAGTCCCTAATACCCACAGTCAAACTGTCTGGCGGGACAAGCGGTACTCAGCTAAGCATCTTCTAGAGAAATGTGCATGGGATCACAGATTGCAATATTGCACTCTACCAACCTGCAAATAGGGCCTGCCATCATCAGCACGACTCTTTTCCAGACGCACCAGGACCACGGTTTCTACTGCTAAAGCTCAGCTGCAGCCCAAACCTGAATGATGTCCTCATGGAACTCCAACTTGAAAAGCAAAATGCAACATGATCGAGGTGCCCACAGATTCGGCCCTCTAACACATGGTTAGGATTCAGACAGCACATGGCCATGACACATTGGCGGTGGTACATAGCCATGCTCTGCAAAATAACAGGTATCTGGTAGCCTGATGTAGTGCCCACCACATATGTAACTGCCGTCTTCTCCTACAGGTATCAGGACCAGCACCAAAAGATACCACAGCACTTCAATACCACAGCACTGCAATCATCAGGCCAATGAGACAGGCCCCTACATCATTGGACATGCAGACGCCTCCAGAGGCCAATGCAGAGAGGCCGACATCCACTGAGCACACTGACGGAACACTTAAGGTTGTCCACACGGAGGACACCAGCCTGAGAAAGACTAACCATCAACCAGCATAATAACAAACTCAGGGAATCTGAGCAAGCCGAACAAAAGGTTCCAGGATCACAGTACCACCTAGTTTAAAACCTGCATTTAAATCTCATCTTTCTGCAATAAAAATGGGGCAGAGGATAGGAGATACAATGAGCTATAAAAGTAAAGCTTCCATAGTCCCAGCTGACCAGACGCTGCTTTTCCTTTTGAGGGGGAGAGCTGACTGATGGTGATTGAACCGGAGGGATCACCACACCTCAGGTGTGGGGCAAGGTTGAGAAGGCGGGGTCTTCATGAATAGCCTCAACCGGTACAGGAAATGATCCCGCGCTGCTGGTCTGGCTCTGCATCACGAACCATCTGTCCAACCAACTGAGCTAAACTGGCCCCCATGCACCAGCTGCAATAGCTTGTCCTGTGCCTCATCATATGTAAATAGTTATGTATTGCTAGCCTGTTAAACTTGCATGTTACGCAATGGTCTGTACACATTTTCCGTTCGCGCACACTGTTACACGATGACGCGGCAACAAAAAAGGCCACGTGTCGGGAGTTCTACCCGGGAGTGTGGGCAGAGTACAAGCATGGAGTAGTTGCTCAACTAGTGAATAAACTACTGTTTGTTACAATTCTTTATCAATGTTGTGGGTCCAAACTCATTTGCATTGATGGTAGATTGCTGCCACTGTGCCAGTGGTGGAGGGAATGAATGTATAAGGTGGTGGATATAGCGTCAATCAATAGGGCTGTTTTGTCCTGGATCGTATCAAGCTTCCTCGGAGTTCCATAATTTTAAGTTTTTATGGTATTTTTCTGTGTCCCATTTCCTTTCCCCCCCCCACCATCTTTCCATTCCTTCTGTGTGGGGGATCGCGTAACCTGCTGTTAGGCGATTAAATATCTGACTCTATTATAGGGATGTCTGAAAGCAGCACCTTTAAATGTTGTGGGCACACTGCCCACAGCTGAAGGCTGCCTCATCTTGTGCAAGAAATAGTGGAACCTCTCTAGTTGCCAAACTTACCATCATTGCAGTAGCGGAGATGTTTCATGTCGACTTTCCAGCTATAGAGTAAACGCAGCCTTGGTGACTAATCGGCTTCCTCCCTCACAGGGACATTGAAATTTCTTCGCTTCATCACCACACTGCCCTGTCTCATCACGTTTGTCAATTTGCTTCCTTTTGGTCAAGGTCTGCCATCATTTTTCTACAATTATTAGGTACATATGCCCTGATCGGACTCTGCCAAGAGTTGTATCAATTGACAGCACGGTAGCATAATGGTTAGCACAGTTGTTTCACAGCTCCAGAGTCCCAGGTTCGATTCCCGGCTTGGGTCACTGTCTGGCAGAGTCTGCATATTCTCCCAGTGTCTGCATGGGTTTCCTCCCAGTCCAAAGATGTGCAGGTTAGATGGATTGGCTATGCTAAATTGCCCTTCATATCCAGATAGGGTGGAGGTGTGGTGATTGGGTGGAGATGTGGGCTTAGGTAGGGTGCTCTTTCCAAGGGCTGGTGCAGACTCAATGGGACAAATGGCCTCCTTCTGCACTGTAAATTCTATGATTCAATGACAGCTTTAGTTAGTACTTTCAGCATTAAAAGAAAACTTCCATCTCTGAAGCAACTTTAATGACCACAGTACGTCGCAAAGCACTTTACAGCCAAAGAGCTAGTTTTTGAAGTATTGTCACGGTCGTAACGAAGGAAGAGAGATCCCAGCGGCAAGTTAAAATTGCAGTCAGTCCGCTCGGAGTGAGGTGGAGTGGTTAAGTCTCCTCGCCTCCAATCCATTTTAACTGGCCCTCCCATTCCGGGTAGAAATCAGAAGGAATTAAAATCAAGGTCATATGGAAATGTGTCAATGCTTTAAATCATAAACGTGTTAACCTGCTTGATTTCAAGAGATCAGAAGGGAATTTGTTTCTTTACTCAGGGAGTGGTTTGAATGTGGCACGAGGAGTAGCTGAAGTGAATAGTACTGGTGCTTTTCAGGGAAAGCTGAATAGACACACGAGGGGAGAGGAAGATTAAATGTAGAGTGGGAGGAGCATAAAGACTTGCATTAACCAGTCGGTCCGAATGACCAGTGTCTCTGCTATAAATTCAAAATTTCTCTCAGGATAAGGGTTGTTCGCAACTTGTGATATTTGGGCTAGGTGTCCAGGATGAATCTAGATAGTTACCTTGGAGATTGTTTCCGAGAAGCTTGGCCTCATTGGTTTGATGTCCTGTGGTTGCTTGTCAACAGGATGTGGACGAGACATTTCTGAGTTTCGGAGCAGATGGAAGCTTCTATTTCATTCAGGCTTTCCCCATCTCATCAGCAAGATGACATCTCGTGAGGCATTGAACAGAAAGGTCCATGTAAATTGATGTCTGGGGCCTAATCTGCAGATCAGCTTCACTGCGAGATTTAGTCTCGTTATCAGATGTCCTTTTGAAGTGGCTACCTCCTGTTTTATTGTTATATACAATATACGCATTGGTGTAAATCTGCGATTTGTCGGATTTCTTACTATTTACTACTGTTAAGTGTGTTCTATAATGACTTCCGGGTGCGGCGATGACCAGCTGAGTCGCACGTTTCGGCAGCTCCCTGTGAAACGGACTTTTGGGCTCTTGATAGGAGCCCCAACGGCAATTTTAACGGCTGAAAACACCGTGCGGTAAACCAGAAGGGTGTTCCCCCTGGACACGGATGGAAAAAGGAGAGGAAAGTGGCCGGATTGCAGCGGATCCTTTGGAACAACGGCAAGGAAGGCAAGCAGAAACCAAGATGGCGTCGGAAGGTGGCAGTTTCATATGGGGCCCTGAACAACAAGAGTTTTTGAAACGCTGCGTGGAGGAGATAAAAAAAGGAAATGAAGAAAGAGTTGTTGGCCCTGATATTACAGGCGATTGAAGGGCTGAAAGAGGAACAAAAGACCCAGGAGCAGGAGCTTTGGGTCGTGAAGGCGAAAGCAGCAGAGAATGAAAACGATATACAGGGCCTGGTGGTGAAGTCGGAGATACAGGAGGCACACCAGAAATGATCTGTGGAGAGGTTGGAGGCACTGGAAAATAACGCAAGGAGGAACAACTTGAGGATTCTTGGCCTTCCTGAATGTGTGGAGGGGGCGGACGTCGGGGCATATGTGAGCACGATGCTGCACTCGTTAATGGGAGTGGAGGCCCCGACGGGTCCGTTGGAGGTGGAGGGAGCATACCGAGTTATGGTGCGAGGATCGAGAGCAGGAGAAGCTCCCAGAGCCATAGTGGTGAGATTTCTCCGTTTTAAGGATAGAGAAATGGTCCTTAGATGGGCGAAGAAAACTCGGTGTAGTAAATGGGAGAACGCGGTGATCCGCGTCTATCAAGATTGGAGTGCGGAGGTGGCGAGAAGGAGGGCGAGCTTTAATCGGGCCAAGGCGGTACTTCACAAAAGGAAGATAAAGTTTGGAATGCTGCAACCGGCAAGACTGTGGGTCACATATCAAGGGAGGCACCACTACTTTGAGACGTCGGATGAAGCGTGGACTTTTATTGTAGAAGAAAAATTGGAATGATTGGACTACGAAAATGAACGTTTGGACAAAGTGGTGGGACGGGTGGGGGGGGTGCGAAGAGGGATTGTATGATTAATCCTGCGGTATGGTAACTTTTCTTTCTCCCACAGGTGGTGATGGGGGGAGGTGGGGAGGGAGAGGAGATGGGGCGTTGGCCATGGGAGGCGGGGCCGAGGGAGAGGCGCGGGCTTGGTTCCCGCACTATGATAATTATGGCGGGAATAGAGAAGCAGGAAGGAGGGGGCGCCGCACGGGGCGAGCCGTGATCACGGGGGGAAGCCGAGGTCAGCCAGAGTTTGCTGACTTCTGGGAGCAACATGGGGGGAGTAATTACGCTAGCGGGGGGGGGGGAATTACTGGGTTGCTGCTGCTGGGGAAAGGGGGGAGTGGGTACGGGAAAGGATGGGCGGGGGGGGCACCGTCTGGGAGAAATACAGCTGCGTGGGAACTGGGCGAGAAGCTGGAAAAAGATGATGGCTAACCGGCAAGGGGGGGGGGGGGAAGCCCCCCAACTCGGCTGATCACGTGGAACGTGAGGGGGCTTAACGGGCCGATAAAGAGGGCACGAGTACTCGCACACCTTAAGAAACTTAAAGCAGATGTGGTCATGTTACAGGAAACGCACCTGAAACTGATAGATCAGGTTAGGTTGCGCAAAGGATGGGTAGGGCAGGTGTTCCATTCGGGGCTGAATGCGAAAAACAGGGGGGTGGCTATATTAGTGGGGAAGCGGGTAATGTTCGAGGCAAAGACTATAGTGGCGGATAACGGGGGCAGATACGTGATGGTGAGTGGCAAATTACAGGGAGAGATGGTGGTGTTGGTAAACGTGTATGCCCCGAATTGGGACGATGCCAATTTTATGAGGCGAATGCTAGGACGCATCCCAGACCTAGAGACCGGAAAGCTGATAATGGGGGGAGACTTTAACACGGTGTTGGAACCAAGGCTGGATAGGTCGAAGTCCAGGACTGGTAGGAGGCCGGCAGCAGCCAAGGTGCTTAAGGATTTTATGGAGCAGATGGGAGGGGTGGACCCGTGGAGATTCAGTAGACCTAGGAGTAAGGAGTTCTCGTTTTTCTCCTATGTCCATAAAGTCTATTCACGCATAGACTTTTTTGTGTTGGGTAGGGCATTGATCCCGAGGGTGAGGGGAACGGAATATACGGCTATAGCCATTTCGGATCATGCCCCACACTGGGTAGACTTGGAGATAGGGGAGGAAACAAGAGGGCGTCCACCCTGGAGAATGGACATGGGACTAATGGCGGATGAGGGGGTGTGCTTAAGGGTGAGGGGATGCATTGAAAAGTACTTGGAACTCAATGACAATGGGGAGGTTCAGGTGGGAGTGGTCTGGGAGGCGTTGAAGGCGGTGGTTAGGGGGGAGCTGATATCAATAAGGACACATAAAGGGAAGCAGGAGAGTAAGGAACGGGAGCGGTTGTTGCAAGAACTTTTGAGGGTGGACAGACAGTATGCGGAAGCACCGGAGGAGGGACTGTATAGGGAAAGGCAAAGGCTGCATGTGGAATTTGACTTGCTGACCACAGGCACTGCAGAGGCACAATGGAGGAAGGCGCAGGGTGTACAGTATGAATATGGAGAGAAGGCGAGCAGATTGCTGGCACACCAATTGAGGAAAAGGGGAGCAGCGAGGGAAATAGGGGGGGTGAGAGACGAAGATGGAGAGACGGAGCGGGGAGCGGAGAGAGTGAATGAAGTGTTTAAGACATTTTATAAAAAATTGTATGAAGCTCAACCCCCGGATGGGAGGGAGAGAATGATGGAGTTTTTGGATCGGCTGGAAATTCCCAAGGTGGAAGAGCAGGAAAGGATGGGATTGGGAGCACAGATCACGGTAGAAGAAGTGGTGAAAGGAATTAGGAACATGCAGACGGGAAAGGCTCCGGGACCGGACGGATTCCCAGTTGAATTTTACAGAAAATATTTGGACTTGCTCGCCCCGCTACTGACGAGGACCTTTAACGAGGCAAAGGAAAGGGGACAACTGCCCCCGACTATGTCAGAAGCAACGATATCGCTTCTTTTAAAGAAGGAAAAGGATCCGCTACAATGCGGGTCCTACAGACCAATCTCCCTCCTCAATGTAGATGCCAAGGTCTTGGCCAAGGTAATGGCAATGAGAATAGAGGAATGTGTCCCGGGGGTGGTTCATGAGGACCAAACTGGGTTTGTGAAGGGGAGACAGCTGAACACGAACATACGGAGGTTGTTAGGGGTAATGATGATGGCCCCACCAGAGGGTGAAACGGAGATAGTAGTGGCGATGGATGCCGAGAAAGCATTTGATAGAGTGGAGTGGGATTATCTGTGGGAGGTGTTGAGGAGATTTGGGTTCGGAGAGGGGTATGTTAGATGGGTGCAGCTGTTGTATAGGGCCCCAGTGGCGAGTGTGGTCACGAATGGACGGGGATCGGCATATTTTCGGCTCCATAGAGGGACAAGGCAGGGATGTCCTCTGTCCCCATTACTGTTTGCACTGGCGATTGAGCCCCTGGCGATAGCGCTGAGAGGTTCCAAGGGATGGAGGGGAATACTTCGGGGAGGAGAAGAACACCGGGTATCTTTATATGCGGATGATCTGCGACTATATGTGGCGGATCCAGCGGAGGGGATGCCAGAAATAATGCGGATACTTGGGGAGTTTGGGGATTTTCCAGGGTATAAATTGAACATGGGGAAGAGTGAGCTGTTTGCGGTGCATCCAGGGGAGCAGAGTAGGGAAATAGAAGACCTACCGTTGAGGAAGGTAACAAGAGACTTTCGTTACCTGGGGATCCAGATAGCTAAGAATTGGGGCACATTGCACAGGCTAAATTTGACGCGGTTGGTGGAACAGATGGAGGAAGATTTCAAGAGATGGGATATGGTAGCATTGTCAATGGCAGGGAGGGTGCAGGCGGTTAAGATGGTGGTCCTCCCGAGATTCCTCTTTGTGTTTCAGTGTCTCCCGGTGGTGATCACGAAGGCTTTTTTCAAAAGGATAGAAAAGAGTATCATGGGTTTTGTTTGGGCCGGGAAGACTCCGAGAGTGAGGAAGGGATTCTTACAGCGTAGTAGGGATGGGGGGGGCTGGCACTACCGAGCCTAAGTGAGTATTATTGGGCCGCTAATATTTCAATGGTGAGTAAGTGGATGGGAGAGAAGGAAGGAGCGGCGTGGAAGAGATTAGAGAGGGCGTCCTGTAGGGGGACCAGCCTGCAGGCTATGGTGACAGCCCCATTGCCGTTCTCACCAAGGAACTATACCACGAGTCCGGTGGTGGTAGCTACACTGAAGATGTGGGGACAGTGGAGACGACATAGGGGAAAGACCGGAGCACTGGGGGGGTCCCCGATAAGAAACAACCATAGGTTTGCCCCGGGGGGAATGGATGGGGGATATGGAATGTGGCAAAGAGCAGGTATAACGCAATTGAAAGATCTATTTGTGGATGGGAAGTTTGCGAGTCTGGGAGCGCTGACCGAGAAATATGGGTTGCCCCAAGGGAATGCATTCAGGTACATGCAATTGAGGGCTTTTGCGAGGCAACAGGTGAGGGAATTCCCGCAGCTCCCGACACAAGAGGTGCAGGACAGAGTCATCTCAAAGAAATGGGTGGGGGACGGTAAGGTGTCGGATATATATAGGGAAATGAGAGACGAAGGGGAGACTATGATGGACGAACTAAAAGGGAAATGGGAAGAAGAGCTAGGGGAGGAGATTGAGGAGGGGATGTGGGCAGGTGCCCTAAACAGGGTAAACTCGTCGTCCTCATGCTCCAGGCTAAGCCTGATTCAGTTCAAGGTATTACACAGGGCACATATGACTGGAACACGGCTCAGTAAATTTTTTGGGGTGGAGGATAGGTGTGCGAGGTGCTCGAGAAGCCCAGCGAATCATACCCATATGTTTTGGTCATGCCCGGTACTACAGGGGTTTTGGATGGGGGTGACAAAGGTGCTTTCGAAAGTAGTAGGAGTCCGGGTCGAACCAAGCTGGGGGTTGGCTATATTTGGGGTTGCACAAGAGCCGGGAGTGCAGGAGGCGAAAGAGGCCGATGTTTTGGCCTTTGCGTCCCTAGTAGCCCGGCGCAGAATATTGCTAATGTGGAAAGAAGCCAAGCCCCCGGGGGTGGAGACCTGGATAAATGATATGGCGGGGTTCATAAAGTTGGAGCGGATTAAGTTCGTCCTAAGGGGGTCGGTTCAAGGGTTTACTAGGCGGTGGCAACCGTTCGTCGAATATCTTGCGGAAAGATAGATAGGGGAGAACAAAGAAGGCAGCAGCAGCGGCCCAGGACTTGGGGAGGGATGGGGGGGGGGGGGGGGGGGGGGGGGGGTTGTGGCCTGAGACAAGGCAGTTGCCAATTAGGGCTAGCTTTTATTTTTTTTTGTTATTTAATATTTATTTGTTGTTGTTTTTGTTTAAATTTAAAAAGGTCATTATTATCTGTATTGTTACAATGTTGTGTAAAGGATGCACAATGTACTGTGTTGGTTGACCAAAAATTTTCAATAAAATATTATTTAAAAAAAAAAAAGTGTGTTCTATAATTTCTAACTGCAGTAATGGTGGAGAATTCATTCCAATGCTTTCCAAAGTTTAAGTAAATTGCAAGTGGGCTTGTGATATATGTAAATGTCGCCTCAGTCCCAGAGTCCCTCTGGCTAACTTGTTAAGCTTCTTGTCGTGGTTGGGTGGGGTGAGGTTTTAGTATTGGGGATTGCAATGGACGACCTTCTATCTTTCCATGTGGCATGTTGCCCATTAACTCCATATCCTTGGCTGTCAGATACATGGGAAGACCACCCCCAATGCTTTTGCAGGGGCTTTATGAGGAAGAGGGTGCTCTTCCTAATCACCTGCAAATTGCCTTGCCATTAGTTAGAAACTTCACAGCAAGGTGTCCTCTCACCTCACTTACAGAATGGTTTCAGCGCACAATGAGGCCATTTGGCCTGTCATATTTGTGCCAACCTCTCTGCAAGAGCAATTCACCAAGTGACACCCTCCTCTGATCATGTGGAGTTTGCACATTCTCCCAGTGTCTGCATGGGTTTTACCCCCACAACCCAAAGATGTGCAGGTTAGGTAGATTGGCCACGCTAAACTGCCCCTTGGAAAAAAATAATTGGGTACTCTAAATTTATTTTTAAAACGTGACACCCCCCCTGCCTTTTCGCCATAGCCCTATGTTTTTACTCTCCAGATTATGACCCAATTCGCTTTCGAAAGCTATGATTGAATCTGCCTCCAACATTATCCTCACAGAATATACCATCTTGCCATGTATATAATATATATATATATATCTTGCTCAGGGAGATTTTGCGTTATTTTGTTACGGGGGTGGGGGGTTACTGTTTGTAAGGGGGAAAAGTGTGTTGTTAAAAAACCTTAATTAAAAAATATATATTTTTTTTAAAAAACATTACCCACAGGCAGTGCATCCCAGAAACAAACCATTCCCTATACTAAAAACATTTCCTTATGTCAATTCTGCTGAATTGATTTTCCATGTCATCTTTCTCCTCCAATTTTTCAGCATTTTTATCTTTTCCTTCAAGAAGCCTCTGATCATTCTTTCTCTCCAATTAACTCCTCAATCGCAGCTCTAATCTTAGCTAATTCCTGTGTTGAAAGGCCACATCCTGCTTCTGCTCAATTCTTTGTTTGGTCGTTCGATCAGGACTATGGCCCGTTTCTTGAGGTGGTATAGATTTCCCTGAACTATTACCACTGGCATGGAGAGCAGACCTCACAGATCGAAGTGAAGAATTACCCCATCTTTCGTTTCTTTACACGCGTACCAACCCCTTCTGCCTTACACCATCATTCATTGTCATATAGCTGTCTGCCCGATCACAGGCCTTCCCTTTTGTTCTTTACTCCTTCTCATAGCTCGCTCCCCCCCCACCCCCCCCCCCACCCCTATACTCATTTAAGACCTGCTACATCTTTTTTTTTTTTTGCAACTCTCTAACAGACTGTCATCGACCTGTAAGGTTAACTTGGCTCCTCTCTTCACAGGTTCTGCCAGACAAACCTACTAGATGTTTCCAACATTTTCAGCTTCATTTTAAGTTGTCCAGCACATGTAATGTTTTTGCTTTAGTTTAAATATAACCCCTTGTACCAGAAGCATTTTGGAAAATGGGGGCATCAAGAACAGCAACTTTGCGAGACACCCGGAGGCTGCTATGCAAGTTCTGTCTTGTATCGACTGCATTACAAATTGCGGATACCTCCAACAGTGACTATGCTTGAAAAGCAGAATTACTTATTTGGCTAAAAAGTGCCTTGGGTACCTTCTGAATAGCTAGCAACTGCAAACTTCTTTTTAAAAATCTTATTTTCTTGAAACAAAGGATGAATTACAGTGATTTACATCAAAATTATATATAATCAACTGAATCATAGCAGGAGCTTCCATGGAACAACTTTTATTCATAGCTGTTGGTTCAGTGGGGATCACTCTTGCCTCTAATGTAAAAGGCCAAGGGTTCAAATCACGCTCCAGAGATTGGAGGACAAACCCCAGGCTAACGCTCCATTCCAATCCTGCGGCTGTGCTTGGGAGGAGATATTAATCCAAGACTTCAATTCCTGTCAGGTAGGCATAAAAGATTCCATGCACTAATTCGAAGAGCAGGAGAGTTTTCGCCACTGTTTGGACCAATTTGTATCCCTCAGCCAACATAAACAAAACAGCTTATCTGGTCATTATCTCACTGAAGATTATGGGAACATTTTGCATGCAAATTGGCTGGTGTGTTCCACACACTATATCAGTGACTACATCTGTAGAAGGATCATTTAGACTTGAAACAGTAACTCTGTTTCCCTCTACATAGATGCTGCCAGAACTGCTGAGTTTATCCAGCATTTTCTATTTTTACTACATTGCAATTTGGCTGTAAAGCAGTTTGGTACGTCCCAAGGTCGGGAAAGGCAGGATAGAAGTGCAGGTCTTTCATTTAGGGAGGACCACACATACAAGACTCGCACCCTCGAAAGCTGGTTATGGATTAAGCAAGCTCCTCATACATACAAACATACAAATTAAGAGAAGACCATCTGGCCCTTCGAGCCTGCTCCGCCATTCAATGAGATCATGGCTGATCTGATTGTGGCCTCACTGCCACTCTCCTGCCTACCCACAATATCAGTTGACTCCTTTGTAGTCAAGAATCTATCTACCTCTGCTTTAAAATGTTCAATGACTCTGCCTTAACTACTCGCTGTGGAAGAGACTTCCACAGATTCTCAACTCTTGGGAGAAAAAACTTCTCATCTTCAACTTAAATGGGGGACCCCTTATTTGTAAACTGTGTTCCCAACTACTGGTCTCTCCTAGAAGGGCAAACATCCATTCAGCATCCACCCTGTCAAGACCACTCAGGATCTTATGTGTTTCAATAAGATCGCCTCCTATTCTACTAAACTCCAACTTGTACAAATTTTCCAGGTAAGATACCACCCTCATCTCAGAAACCAGTTAAATGAGCAATGTAAATATGCCCTTCCTTAAATGAGACCAAAACTTCACAAACTACTCCAGATGTGGTCTCACCCGTACGCTGCACATCTGCAGCAAAACATTCCTACTTTATATACCATTTCCCTCACAATAAAGGTCAACATTTCATTTGCTTTCCTAATCACTTGCTGTACCTGAAGACTAACTTTTTTGCACTTCATGTATCAAGACACGCAGATCCCTCTGTACCTCAGAGTGCTGTAGTCTCTCTAAAGTTAGTTAATATGACAACATTGCGACACGACTTGTGCTCCAGAATTAGCCATGCCCCTAGCCAAGCTGTCCCAGTACAGCTGCAACACTGGCATCTACCAGAAGGAAATTCCCAAGTCAGTTTACAGAAGCTTTTAATGGGAAGATTTGACATAACATTTTTACATACATTAGATACAAAATTAGCTTTTGTGTCAGTAAATTGCACATTCCCCGATGTGAACAAATTGTTAATTTCCATAGGTCATACCATCAGATGCCTGTATTATAACATCTATGATTGTTACAATAATCAATGTTCAATGCTGAAATGGTCATCAAAGTCTTTGGTGCATCGAGCTGGTAGATCGATCCATTTATTGCACAGATTCAGTCAACAGGCTCCAGGGGTTGATTCCTCTTTGGTTACTTTGAACGATGCAGAGTCCCCGGTACCAGCTCGGCAGGGGGGTTTGGAAAGTAACTGTGTGCCTGTGCAAGGCCCTTACCAACCTCGCTGAGCCATCTAGACAGTAGGAACGCCAGCATCCATGGTGGCTTGTGCAGTTCTTATGCCACAAGCTTACCCAACTCAGCGACACATTTGAGTGAAATATGAATGAGGAGAAGCTGTTACACGAATACTGGAAACTCTCACTGGAGTTCAGAAGAATGACAGGGGATCTCATAGGGACTTACAAAATTCAAACAGGACTAGACAGGATAGATGCAGGGAAGATGTTCCCGATGGTGGATGTGTCCAGAACTGGGGGTCACAGTCTGAGGATTTAGGGTAAACCATTTCGGACAAAGATGAGACGACATTTCTTCACCCAAAGAGTGTTGAGCCTGTGGAATTCATTACCACAGGAAGTAGCTGATGCTAAAACATTGAATATATTCAAGAAGCGGCTAGATACAGCATTTGGGCGAATGGAATCAATGGTTATGGAAAGAAAACAGGATTAGGCTATTTAGCTGGATGATCAGCCATGATCGTGATAAATGGAGGAGCAGACTCAAAGGACCAAACTGCCTCCTCCTATCTTCTATGTATCTGGTGTTCCTCCAATCTGCCCTCTCGCACGTTTCCCACTTCCTTCATTCCTAAAACGCTCTTCCTTTCTCTCCTCCTTTAAGACACTGCTCAAAACATACTTCTTTGGATCAAGCTTTTGTTCTTGGCTCGGTGTCAAATTTAGTGCAGCACTGTTGCACATTTTATCAGCAATCTATAAATACAAATTGCTGTTGGTTGGAGTGCTGGGCTGTACTTGTGACAGAGAGCTACAAATTGAAAAACACACATGTATAGCTATCAGAAAAGAGGACGACTTGGGGCCAGCACAGTGGTTAGCACAATTGCTTCACAGCTCCAGGGTCCCAGGTTCGATTCCCGTTTTTGGTCACTGTCTGTGCACAGTCTGCACGTTCTCCCCGTGTATGCGTGGGTTTCCTCCGGGTGCTCCGGATTCCTCCCATAGTCCAAAGATGTGCAGGTTAGGTGGATTGGCCATGCTAAATTGCCCTTAGTGTTGGGTGGGGCTACTGGGTTATGGGGATAGGGCGGAGGTGTGGGCTTGGGTAGGGTGCACTTTCCAAGAGCCGGTGCAGACTCAATGGGCCGAATGGCCTCCTTCTGCACTGTAAATTTTATGATTCTATAATTCAGTCATTAGGTCCATTGATAAGTGATCGTCAGAGGGAAGCTTGCATCATCAAACTGTCCTTCAACTTGGTTCACTGCCAAGGTCAGCTGAGGTTTAGTGGGTATCACTCCCACCTCGAGACTCTCTCCAAAGACAACAGCAGAAAATCTGGACTAACATTCCAGTTCAGTACAGAACCAGAAATGTTGGGCGGGTTTCTCCGCCGGCGGGAGTCTCCGTTTTGCCGGCACCCGGGGTTTTCCCGACGGCGTGGGGCTGCCCCATAATGGGAAACTCCATTGACCGGCCAGCATAACGGAGAATCCCGCCGGACGGTCAAGGAATGTGGTGCGGCGGGGCGGAGAATCCAGCCCGTTATCTTTCGGGTGAGATGTTAAACAGAGAATTCCCATCTGCCCTCTCAAGTGGGCATAAGAGATCCCATGGATCTAATTCAAAGAGCAGGTGGGGCCTATTCTCCATGTCCTGGCAATTATTTATCCCTCAACAAACATTGCTAAATAAACAGGTGATCTGGATCATCAACATGCTGCTGTTTGCAAACTCTACAAAAACAAAAGTGACGACATTTCAATTGCATCTCATTGGTTTTAAGGCACCTAGAGGTTGTGAAAGGTGCTAAATAAATGAAAGGTCTTCTTTAAAGAGCAGAAAGTGTACTGGGGTGTGCATAGGAGTGAACCATTCAACCCATCCAGCCTGTTCTGCCATTTGCCAAAATTATAGATGATCTGACTGTGAAAATTCCACTTTCCTGCCTCTCCCCATAACCCTTGAGAACCTTGTCAATCAGTAATCTGTCCAACTCAGCTCTGAATTATTCAATGACCCAGCCTCCGCCACCCTCAATGGAAGAGAATTCCAAAGGTTGCCAACCCTCTGAGATAAGAAATTCTTCCTCATTTCCATCTTAAATGGGAGATCCCTTATATCTACCTCATGCCCTGTCAGTCTAGATTCTGAAATGAAAATCGCTCGTCACAAGTAGGCTTCAACTGAGGGCCGGCTGCACTATTGGTGGTGACTTTATTTGGGATGAGACATCAACCAGTGTCCCCCGTTATCCAGGCAAAGTGCAGAGAAAACATAATTCTGGGTAGACTCTTCCATTCTTCCCGGTAGCTTATCCTACAAGCCACAGCCAACACCAAACTAGCAATGCCGGAAAAGGAGCTTGGGTTAACTGACTTCCATAGAATCCCGAGAGTGCAGGAGGAGGTCACCCGGCCCATCGCATCTGCACCGACCTTCCAAAAGAACACCCCATCCAGGCCTAATTCCCCCACCCTATCCCTGTAACCCCATCTAACCTTTGGACACTAAGGGGCAATTTAGCCTGGCCACCCCACCTAACCTGCACATCTTTGGACTGTGGGAGGAAACCAGAGCACCAGAGGAAACCCGCACAGACACGGGGAGAATGTGCAAACTCCACACAGATAGTCACCCGAGGTCAGAATCGAACCCACATCTCTGGTGCTGAGGCAGCAGTGCTAGCCACTGTGCTACCCCATTAGTCAATGACTGTCCATTAAAGGAAGAGAATAGTCGGTCGCTAGTCCTGGTCGCTAGTCACCTATAACTTGAATCTGTTTCTCTCCTGGTGAGGTACACACCCTATGATTTGCAGCTTTTCTCCTCCCTTTTGTTCAATCATTTGACAGCACTATGCATAAGTGGACTGGCGAGGAGAACATAATGAATGAGCACTTGCTCTGTCACCCGTAGCCATTGTGCTATTATAAACCTCAGCATTTGCTACATTTAATAACATTGAATTAGGATACTATAAAAAATTTCAGTTATAAATTTGTGAAGTTATTTTTCCTTATAGGAAGATTGTATATAAATTATGTTTCACACACATGTAAGGATGCACCATGCACACATCGTGTAGATTCAAGAGGCTACTTGTTGCTTTCCTTCAGGAATGTCCAGATGAGTTTGTTGACTACATCGGGTTGGTCCTGCTGGACCCAGTGACTGGCCCCAGGCACCACCTTCAACCGGAACATGTTCTGTATGTACTTCTCCATATGAGCAGTCATACCAACCTCCAGAGCTCCGTCTTTGTCTCCCCAGATTACCAGGGTGGGCGCGGTCACATCGTGGCACGTTGCCGGGTGGGTGCTGCAACAGAAGTAAGCACATACAGTCAGCAAGGGCCAGGCTGGCTCAGCTGGTAGGTCGGTCTCTCACCTTCAGATCGGAGGGCAGCGAGTTCATATTTCACAAGGCGGCAAAATCCAGTATTTATACAGTGCCTTTAATGTAGTTAAATATGCCAAAGTGCTTCAAAGCAGCGTTATGAAGAAAGATTTGACACCGAGCCATATAAAGAGATGAGGACACATGATCAAAAGCATGGTGAAAGAGATAAGCCTTAAGAAATGTCTTAAAGATATCGAGGCGAGAGGCTTAGAGGGAATACCAGAGCTTAAGGCCTGACATGCAATAGGATAGATGCTGTTATACTATGTTGCAGTCAAAAGCTTTTAAAAAATAATTGTCTTTTATACCCCAGAAGTAATGAAGTAACAATTAATTTCCATTAAAAAGATACTAACTCCAGGTGTGCATAAAAGTGACATTAGTGAACACCAGTTGTGGCCATTCAACAAGCGCAATTGTGTGTTCCTTTCCCAAGGGAGGCAATTTCTTTATTCCAGCTATTAGCTTCTTTGCTCCCTTCTGCTCTACCCCACAGAACTGATTAAATCGAGGCAATCTTTCTTTCTCAAGTGGCCAGCATTTATCCCTCAACCAACGCAACTAAAACGGGTGACGATAAAGGCACAATGCTGCGGATGTTGGAAATCTGAAATAAAATGTTGGAAAAATTCAGCATCTGCAGAAAGAGAAACAGAATTGCTGGAAATCAGTTCTGCTTCAGAAGGGTAATTTAGTCTTGAAACTCCTGTCTCTCTTTTTCTCCACAGATGCTGCCAGACATGCTGGGTTTATCCAGCATTTTCGGTTTATAAAAACAGATGATGCTTATTCTGTTGTTGTCAGTGGGAGCTTGACATGCTTGCTTGGTGCAATTCCTTCGCTGCAACAGTAATTACACCACAAAGTGTACTGGGACATCCGGAGATTGTGAAGGGAGCTAAAACAAAGGGGAGAGAAGCCATGCCCCTGATTGCTTACTCAGACAATTAGAGAGAGTTCAGAGGAGGTTCACTAGATGGATTCCAGAGATGAGGAGTTTGCCTTATGAAGAGCGATTGGTTATTTTAGGCCTATACTCGCTCGAGTTTAGAAGAATGAGAGGAGATCTAATTGAGATCTAGAAGATAAAAGGTATTGACAAAGTAGATGTAGAGTGGATGATTCCTCTTGTGGGCCAATTTAGAATGACAGGTCATGGTTTTAGGATAAGGAGGAAAGATTTAAAACAGAGATTAGAAGAAATTACTTCTCTAAAAGGTCTGTGGAATTCACTACCCCAGAGTGTGGTGGATGCTGGGGCATCGAGTAAATTTAAGGAGATAGTCCGATTTTTAATTAATAATGAGGTGAAGGCTTATGGAGAACAGGCAGGAAATTGGAGTTGAGATCGCAAGGAGATCAGCCATGATTGGATTAAATGGCAGAGCGGGCTGGAGGGGCTGAACTGCCTACTCCTGCTCCTCCTTATGTTATCATGTTCTTAAGATTGGAAAGAGAGCAGCCATGCATGCTTCAGTGTTTTATTCTTCCTTAATTTCCATCTCTCCCCTCTGAAGCCTTCCGCTTTTATATCTGTGCACCCCTCACACGTTTGCCATGCGCTCCATTCTGGAGAGGTGCTGAAGCTATTTGAAGCCACAAGCCCTGTGGGTGCCAGGGTCATGCATGTCAAGTAACTTGACTTTTTCCTTCTATCCCTAGTCCCAGCAGTTCAATGAATCACAATCAGCTCTCAGCACTCCTGTCTTGGCAAGCTACAGAAAAACCCATGCTCCTGGCTGCTTACTCAGCGATTCCCACTGTATGTATGGGCAGGGCAAGACTGAGCTATGACTTCCATTCCCCTGCCTTTTACCCCCTCAAAATACAATAAAGTGCTGGAAATTGCAGTCATTCTTACATGGGGAATGAAAACCAGAGGGCACCTGACATGTGGATAACATATCTGGCCTGTATCTGCCACTGCAGGCCAAAATGCATCCCTGCACTTGAAGGATGCAACTGTACTCCAGGCCAACCACAGTAACTGGTGAAACACTCGAACAAATATGTTGCAGAGGTAGATGGCAGGGGTGAAACATCTGGATTCCAACTCAGTGTGAAGTTCGGTCTTTGAACGGCTGCTGCACAGGGCCAGGATTCAAAGCTGACTGAGAGCCTCTAGTGGCATAAACCTGATCCTGCAGCAGGGGCAAGTTGAAAATCTAGTTGGGAAAAAAACGGGTTACATGCCCGCAACTTCCTCAGAGTGGCAATATCCGACGGATTGCCAGTCCGACTGGAATTACCCACGTTGAAATTACGAAGCACCGACTCTGTCCAAACTTCCAACCTTCCTGACTCAGGCTGGGTGAGACAGGAGCAGTGAAGCGTGCCTCCGGCTGCATTGTCAAAGAGTAACCGCGCGCAGGGAACATAGGAATGCCCCCTTTTACGGCATTAGCTGCCATAAAGGAGATGCTCATAGGGACAATTTAAAGGGAGAAGGTAAGTTCCAAATGTAAGCGGTTCAGACAATTAGGGGGAGATGGTGAAAGGGGTGGATGAGAGAGAGAGAGAGAGAGACGGTTGGACCAGAGGGAGGGAGTCAGGTTGGTTCACTGGGCGTCGCGTGAATGTGGGATGTCCCATGCGAGGCTCGATCCGGGTGTTTAAATGGTTACTTCGGAATTAGAAGTGTTTTTTTCCTTCCAACTCTTTCAGAGTAACTCTCAGGGCCAAACCCAAAGAACCATCCACAGTTAGCAATTTAAATCACTGCTGTCAGATGGCTCCCAGCGCAGCGCCATCGTCCAGAGGAAGTTAGCATTTCTGGGCAATTGCCAGGTCAACCCTTACGTGGGAACTTGCTGGAGGGAATCCCCACCGTATCTTTGGAGTTCCCTCTAAATGCGACCCCAGGCAAGCAGAAAGTTATGGGCTATCGAATTTTACAGCACAGAAACAGGCCAGTCCTGCCAAATAGTCTATGCCCAACATGAGCCTCCACTCACCCAATCAGCATAAAGGTCTACTCGTTTCTCCTTCCTGTGTTTATCTAATTTCCCCTTAAATATCAGACACCTCACCTAACTCCTGTGGTAGTGTGTTTCGTATTCTCACCAGTCTCTGAGTAAAGACGTTTCTCCCGAATTCCCAATTCAATTTATTACGAATTTGCTTACAGTTACGGCCCCTAGTTTTGATCTCCCGACATTTTCTCCACATATATCCGATCAAAGGCCACGACTGGGCTAGTTTACGAATTCTAACCTGCAGACAGGCCTGCATTTATATAGCGACTTACATGATCTCAGAGTGTCTCAAAATGCTTTACAGCCAATGAAGTATTTTGAGGTGTAGCCGCTGTTGTAATTCAAGAAACAAGGCAGCCAATTTTGGTCGTCATTTAAAAGCAGCATCATCACACCTAATGCGGGAGGTGCATTGGCCATGCGAAATTGCCCCAAGTCTCCAGGGATGTGCAAGTTAGGTTACGGAGATAGGGAGATGTGGCTGGGATGTGGAGTGGAGGAAGAAGAGGAAATGGAGGAGGAAGAGGGAGTGGAGGAGGAAGACGATGACAAGAACAGAGCACAATGGACTGAATGGCCTCCTTCTGTGCTGTAAGGGTCCATGATTCTATCATATGGCACTCATAGCCCAGCCTCCCAACCGCGCTGCTCGTGTAAAACAAAGACAGCAGATTGAGTGGAGCGAGGTTACCAGTCGGAGGAGGAAGATAACCAGGGTATTTCAGTCTCACAAAGGCATCTCGCAGGTAGAACTTGCTTGGGGATGCCTTTGTTGGAATGAGTGTGAAAAACAAAACCCACACCTCTGGAACATTCTGTACCCGAAGCCAATAGGAAATAAACAGAAGAATGCGGGCGAGAGCCATTCCAGGGCGTGAGCATCTCTGTGCCATCAAGAATCGCTGCCATTAATGGCAGCCCATAATTAAAATCCGTGTGAATCACCACCTACATCATAGAGAAGCACATTTAAAACAGTTATCACGAGGAAACTCTCTCCTGGAAAGGATGGACATTTCATTCGCTACAAGAGATGTGATCCTTTGTGCATTTCTCCTTCCTTCCTCCCCACTCCCCCATGCGCGCTGCATCTGTGTTTCCGTATAGTGTTTCGCTTCTTAACTTCTACTTCCACGGGTTTTCAACTTGGAAGCGTTAACTTGCCTTTTCTCTCCATAGATTCTGTCTGGCCGGCTGAGTGTTTCCAGCATTTTCTGTTTTTTTACTTCATCCACTGGCTGATTATTCTAGAGCTGCAAGGGGCATTCAAAGTGCAATTGAATGCTATGTTGGGAGGGTGAACTCAGTGAGATAGGAAGATAACAGCAGTAGGCCATTTAGTCCCACGAGCATGTTTCCCCATCCAATCTGTACCTCAATTGTTCATCCATCTTTGAGCCATATCGTTTGCTACACTTCGATGATCTTGTATCCTCCCTGGCTGCCTTTATTTCTCGGCCCAGTGCCTGGCATTCTCATTTAGATACTGAAAGAGGTGTTACATAAGGGTATGGGATAGGGAGCTAAGGCGGCTGTGTGGAGGTTGGATTGCTCAGTGGAGGAAAAGTTAGGTAACCCTGATGAGGGGGAAAATTATAAAATGGAGTGTAAAACTGATGAGGAGGAGGAGAAGGAAAAGGAAGTGAAAGTGGAAGTGAAGGAGGAAGTGAAGGAGGAGGAAGAGGAAGTGGAGGAGGAAGTGAAGGAGGAGGAAGAAGAAGTGAATGAGGAAGTGGAAGAGGAAGACATGACAACAACGGAGAGAGGAAGGATGATGATTGCAACAGAAAAAAATGGCAGGAAAAGGGAAAAAACATTGAACACAAGTTGGTTGTATATACTACATACTGAACGGAATGGCAACAAAAACACACAATAACCGCCAAACTGCAACAGCATGAGTCACAGAAGCCAGCTCAAATCAGATTATGCCACAAAAGATAGAATCTTGAATTCCCTACCTGAAGACGTTCCTGTAATAGTTGAGGGGGCCCACCAGTGCTCCAGGCCGAGAGAAGTTGTAAACATAAGCCTCTAACTCTTCCTCAGTCAACCTGCTGCTTTTATTCTGAATTCCCATCCATTTACTCATGTAGACGCTCTTCAGGGCCTAGAAAGTATGGTGCAGAAAAAGATTTTATGCAACATCTATTTTTTCTTACATCGAGGGGAAGATGAAGCATATTTAACAGAATTAACTAAGGTGCAGTTGGTGATCTGACCAGCTGGTAATCCTGGGCTCAGTAACTGGTCTGAGTTGGGGTAGTTAGGGGAGAGAGCAGTTAGACTCAGTGCGCTTCGACTGCTGGGAGGGGCCTAACAAGCCTTCTGATTAATATCCAACAACCCGGGACTTCCGGGTGCGGCGATGACCAGCTGAGTCGCACGTTTCGGCAGCTCCCGGTGAAACGGACTTTTGGGCTCTTGATAGGAGCCCCAACGGCAATTTTGACGGCTAAAAACACTGTGCGGTAAACCAGAAGGGAATCCCCCTGGATACGGATGGAAAAAGGAGGAGAAAGTGGCCGGATTGCAGTGGATCCTTTAGAACAGCGGCAAGGAAGGCAAGCAAAAACCAAGATGGCGTCGGAAGGTGGCAGTTTAACATGGGGCCCTGAACAACAAGAGTTCTTGAAATGCTGTGTGGAAGAGCTCAAAAAGGAAATGAAGAAAGAGCTGTTGGCCCCGATACTACAGGCGATCGAAGGGCGAAAGGAGGAACAAAAGACCCAGGAGCGGGAGCTTCGGGTCGTGAAGGCAAAGGCAGCCGAGAATGAGGACGCCATACAGGGCCTGGTGGTGAAGACGGAGACGCATGAGGCACATCAGAAACGATGTGTGGAAAGGTTGGAGGCACTGGAGAACAATGCAAGGAGGAACAACCTGAGGATTCTTGGTCTTCCTGAAGGTGCGGAGGGAGCGGACGTCGGGGCATATGTGAGCACGATGCTGCACTCGTTAATGGGAGCGGAGGCCCCGGCGGGTCCGTTGGAGGTGGAGGGAGCATACCGAGTGATGGCGCGAGGACCGAGAGCAGGAAAAATTCCCAGAGCCATAGTGGTGAGATTCCTCCGTTTTAAGGATAGAGAAATGGTCCTTAGATGGGCAAAGAAAACTCGGAGCAGTAAATGGGAGAATGCGGTGATCCGCGTTTATCAAGACTGGAGTGCGGAGGTGGCGAGAAGGAGGGCGAGCTTTAATCGGGCCAACGCGGTGCTTCATAAAAAGATAAAATTTGGAATGCTGCAACCGGCAAGACTGTGGGTCACATATCGAGGGAGGCACCACTACTTTGAGACGGTGGATGAAGCCTGGACTTTTATTGTGGAAGAAAAACTGGAATGAGCGGGTTATTAAAAAGAACGTTTGAACAAAGTGGTGGGGCGAATGTGGGGGGCAAAGAGGGGGGTTAAAAAGGGGGGAAAGAGGAGTTTTATGTACTAATCCTGCGATGTGGTAACTTTTCTCTCTTCCACAGGTGGGTGATGGGGGGAGGAGGGGAGGTGGAGGAGATGGGGCGTTGGCCATTGGGGGCGGGGCCAAGGGAGAAGCGCAGGCTTGGTTCCCGCGCTATGATAATCATGGCGGGAATAGAGAAGCAGGAAGGAGGGGGCGTCGCACGGTGCGAGCCGAGGTCACGGGGGGAAGCCGAGGTCGGCCAGAGTTTGCTGACTTCTGGGAGCAACATGGGGGGAGTAATTACGCTAGCGGGGGATCTAGCGGGGGGGGGGGGTGGGTGGGAGGGGGGAATTACTGGGTTGCTGCTGCTGGGGAGAGGGGGGAGCTGGTATGGGAGGGGATGGGCGGGGGGGCACCGCCTGGGGGAGATACAGCTGCGTGGGAACCGGGCGAGGAGCTGGAAAAAGGGGATGGCTAATCGACAAGGGGGGTGGGGGGGGGGGGGGGGGGGGGAAGAGTAGGAAGCCCCCCAACCTGGCTAATCACGTGGAACGTGAGAGGGCTGAACGGGCCGATAAAGAGGGCACGGGTACTCGCACACCTTAAGAAACTTAAGGCAGATGGGGTTATGTTACAGGAAACGCACCTGAAACTGATAGACCAGGTTAGGCTACGCAAAGGATGGGTGGGGCAGGTGTTCCATTCGGGGCTAGATGCGAAAAACAGGGGGGGTGGCTATATTAGTGGGGAAGCGGGTAATGTTCGAGGCAAAGACTATAGTGGCGGATAACGGGGGCAGATACGTGATGGTGAGTGGCAAACTACAGGGGGAGACGGTGGTTTTGGTAAACGTATATGCCCCGAACTGGGATGATGCCAATTTTATGAGGCGGATGCTAGGACGCATTCCGGACCTAGACATGGGAAAGCTGATAATGGGGGGAGATTTTAATACGGTGTTGGAACCAGGGCTGGATAGGTCGAAGTCCAGGACTGGAAGGAAGCCGGCAGCAGCCAAGGTACTTAAAGATTTTATGGAGCAGATGGGAGGTGTAGACCCGTGGAGATTTAGCAGACCTAGGAGTAAGGAGTTCTCGTTTTTCTCCTATGTCCATAAAGTCTACTCGCGAATAGACTTTTTTGTGCTGGGAAGGGAGTTGATCCCGAAGGTGAGGGGAACGGAGTATACAGCTATAGCCATTTCGGATCACGCTCCACACTGGGTAGACTTGGAGATAGGGGAGGAAACAGGAGGAAACAGGACCCTGGAGAATGGACATGGGACTAATGGCAGATGAGGGTGTGTGTCTAACGGTGAGGGGGTGCATTGAAAAGTACTTGGAACTCAATGATAATGGGGAGGTCCAGGTGGGAGTGGTCTGGGAGGCGCTGAAGGCGGTGGTTAGAGGGGAGCTGATATCAATAAGGGCACATAAAGGGAAGCAGGAGAGTAAGGAACGGGAGCGGTTGCTGCAAGAACTTTTGAGGGTGGACAGACAATATGCGGAAGCACCGGAGGAGGGACTGTACAGGGAAAGGCAAAGGCTACATGTAGAATTTGACTTGCTGACTACGGGCAATGCAGAGGCACAATGGAGGAAGGCACAGGGTGTACAGTACGAATATGGGGAGAAGGCGAGCAGGTTGCTGGCACACCAATTGAGGAAAAGGGGAGCAGCGAGGGAAATAGGGGGAGTGAGGGATGAGGAAGGAGAGATGGAGCAGGGAGCGGAGAGAGTGAATGGAGTGTTCAAGACATTTTATAAAAAATTATATGAAGCTCAACCCCCGGATAGGAGGGAGAGAATGATGGGCTTTTTGGATCGGCTGGAATTTCCCAAGGTGGAAGAGCAGGAAAGGGTGGGACTGGGAGCACAGATCGAGGTAGAAGAAGTGGTGAAAGGAATTAGGAGCATGCAGGTGGGAAAGGCCCCGGGACCGGATGGATTCCCAGTCGAATTCTATAGAAAATATGTGGACCTGCTCGCCCCGGTATTGACGAGGACCTTTAATGAGGCAAAGGAAAGGGGACAACTGCCCCAACTATGTCTGAAGCAACGATATTGCTTCTCTTAAAGAAGGAAAAGGACCCGCTACAATGCGGGTCCTATAGACCTATTTCCCTCCTAAATGTAGATGCCAAGATCCTGGCCAAGGTAATGGCAATGAGAATAGAGGAATGTGTCCCGGGGGTGGTCCACGAGGACCAAACTGGGTTTGTGAAGGGGAGACAGCTGAACACGAATATACGGAGGCTGTTAGGGGTAATGATGATGCCCCCACCAGAGGGGGAAACGGAGATAGTAGTGGCGATGGATGCCGAGAAAGCATTTGATAGAGTGGAGTGGGATTATTTGTGGGAGGTGTTGAGGAGATTTGGTTTTGGAGAGGGGTATGTTAGATGGGTGCAGCTGTTGTATAGGGCCCCGATGGCGAGCGTGGTCACGAATGGACGGGGATCTGCATATTTTCGGCTCCATAGAGGGACAAGGCAGGGATGCCCTCTGTCCCCATTATTGTTTGCACTGGCGATTGAGCCCCTGGCGATAGCGTTGAGGGGTTCCAAGAAGTGGAGGGGAGTACTTAGAGGAGGAGAAGAACACCGGGTATCTTTGTATGCGGACGATTTGTTACTATATGTGGCAGACCCGGCGGAGGGGATGCCAGAAATAATGCAGATACTTGGGGAGTTTGGGGATTTTTCAGGGTATAAATTGAACTTGGGGTAAAGAGAGTTGTTTGTGGTGCATCCAGGGGAGCAGAATAGAGAAATAGAGGACCTACCGTTGAGGAAGGTAACAAGGGACTTTCGTTACCTGGGGATCCAGATAGCCAAGAATTGGGGCATATTGCATAGGTTAAATTTAACGCGGTTGGTGGAACAAATGGAGGAGGATTTCAAGAGATGGGACATGGTATCCCTGTCACTGGCAGGGAGGGTGCAGGCGGTTAAGATGGTGGTCCTCCCGAGATTCCTCTTTGTGTTTCAGTGCCTCCCGGTGGTGATCACGAAGGTTTTTTTTACAAGGATTGAAAAGAGCATCATGGGTTTTGTGTGGGCCGGGAAGACCCCGAGAGTAAGGAAGGGATTCTTACAGCGTAGCAGGGATAGGGGGGGGGCTGGCACTACCGAGCCTAAGTGAGTATTATTGGGCCGCTAATATTTCAATGGTGAGTAAGTGGATGGGAGAGGAGGAGGGAGCGGCGTGGAAGAGATTAGAGAGGGCGTCCTGTAGGGGGACTAGCCTACAGGCTATGGTGACAGCCCCATTGCCGTTCTCACCGAGGAACTACACCATAAGCCCGGTGGTGGTGGCTACACTGAAGATTTGGGGACAGTGGAGACGGCATAGGGGAAAGACTGGAGCCTTGGGGGGGTCCCCAATAAGAAACAACCATAGGTTTGCCCCGGGGGGAATGGATGGGGGATATGGAATGTGGCAAAGAGCAGGAATAACGCAACTGAAAGATCTGTTTGTAGATGGGAAGTTCGCGAGTCTGGGAGCGCTGACCGAGAAATATGGGTTGCCCCAAGGGAATGCATTCAGGTATATGCAACTGAGGGCTTTTGCGAGGCAACAGGTGAGGGAATTCCCGCAGCTCCCGACACAAGAGGTGCAGGACAGAGTGATCTCAAAGACATGGGTGGGGGATGGTAAGGTGTCAGATATATATAGGGAAATGAGGGACGAAGGGGAGACTATGGTAGATGAACTAAAAGGGAAATGGGAAGAAGAGCTGGGGGAGGAGATCGAGGAGGGGCTGTGGGCAGATGCCCTAAGCAGGGTAAACTCGTCGTCCTCGTGTGCCAGGTTAAGCCTGATTCAGTTTAAGGTATTACACAGGGCGCATATGACTGGAGCACGGCTCAGTAAATTTTTCGGGGTGGAGGATAGGTGTGCGAGGTGCTCGAGAAGCCCAGCGAATCATACCCATATGTTTTGGTCATGCCCGGCACTACAGGGGTTTTGGATGGGGGTGACAAAGGTGCTTTCAAAAGTAGTGGGGGTCCGGGTCGAACCAAGCTGGGGGTTGGCTATATTTGGGGTTGCACAAGAGCCAGGAGTGCAGGAGGCGAGAGAGGCCGATGTTTTGGCCTTTGCGTCCCTAGTAGCCCGGCGCAGGATATTGCTAATGTGGAAAGAAGCCAAGCCCCCAGGGGTGGAGACCTGGATAAATGACATGGCAGGGTTTATAAAGCTAGAGCGGATTAAGTTTGTTCTAAGGGGGTCGGCTCAAGGGTTCACCAGGCGGTGGCAACCGTTCGTCGAATACGTCGCAGGAAGATAGATGGAAGGGAAAAAAGAAGGCAGCAGCAGCAGCCCAGGATCGGGGGGGGGGGGGGAGGGAAGAGAGAGAGAGAGGAGGAACCAGAAGGACTCTCAGGGTTGTTAATATATACTGTATAATATGTATAGGTCATTGCTACAGATAATTATATATTGGACTGTTAAATTATATTTTTGGAGAGTGTTACTTGTGATAAGGCAGTTGCCAATTAGGGTTAGTTTTCATTTTTGTTATTTATTATTTATTCATTTTCTGTTTATAAAATAGGTCATTGTTATTTGTGTTGTTATAATATTGTGTAAAGGATGCACAATGTACTGTGTTGGTTGACCAAAAATTTTCAATAAAATATTTTTTAAAAATTAAAAAAAATATCCAACAACCCACGATAATGCAGACCTGCAGAACCTTACAGCATGGAAGGCCATTCGGCGCATTATGCCTGCACTGGTTCTTTGTCAGAACTATTCAATTTGTCCCACTTACTGCCCCCACCCTTTCCCCACAACATTAGTTAGTACTCCAGAAAATCTTTCCTTTGCAAGTCTCCTTTGAAGGTTACTATTGAATCTGTCGCCTCTGATTTCAGGCGGTCGAGTCGATTGGTGACATGGATAGGGCATGGCCTTGAGCTGCCTCCATGACAGAGTGGCCCATCCCACACACTCCAGATGGCAATCCGAGTCCATAGAATCATTGCAGTGTCATTCGGCCCATCAAGTCTGCACTGACCCTCGGAAAGAGCACTCTACCTAGGCCCATTCACCTGCCGTCCCTGCCTATCCCCATAACCTAATCTGCACACCGTTGGGCACTATGGGGAAATTTAGCATGGCCAATCCACCTAACTTGCACATCATGGGACTGTGGGAGCACTCGAAGGAAACCCACACAGAAACGTGGAGAAAGTCAGCAATGCTTTCAGCCGAGGAGGTGAGCAGTTTACCTTGAAGTCGTCCATACAAAGGAGAAGCTCAGGAAGCTTTGGCACTTGGAAGAAGAATATATAGCTGGACTTCAGCAGCTGGGATAAGTTCAGGAAATCTAAAAAAAAACTTACATCTTTATCGTAGTAAAACATCCCAAATGCTTCACAAGATTATTATTAAACAAAATCTGACGCTGACAAAATCCACATAAAGAGCTTATTACGATCCCAGAACAGACACCAACAGTTGGTAGGACACTGGACAAAAACCACAATATTTTATTTTACTTTTGTAAGACTGTGAGGGAAAGATACTTTTGCTCCAGAAGTAATTGTGAAATAAACTAAAAAATAGGGATACAATATATTAAAACAAACATTATTACTAACACAGTATTAAGATCTTTAACATCACACTAGAAAATAGCTTACAATTACCCCTTAAAGAATACTACTCAATAGAGTGAATACAATACCCTTACTTGCTATCTATATTCCCACTTAAATAACACAATAGACCACCTCAACTCTCAATCCACCTGAAATACTATCTTTAAGAGGTCGCTTGATACTTATTTACAGAACAGATCAAACTCCAGTCCAAACCCCTGCAGAAACTCCAGCTGAATGTCTTCAAAAACTGTTTCAACTGGCTTGTTTCAGCTCCCCTGTCCTCAGACAAGTCTGCACTGCTTTATAAGACCATAAGACATAGGAGCAGAATTAGGCCACTTGGCCCATCGAGTCTGCTCCGCCATTCAATCATGGCTGATATTTTCTCATCCCCATTCTCCTGCCTTCTCCCCATAACCCCTGATCCCCTTATCAATCAAGAATCTATCTATCTCTGTCAAAGACACTCAGTGAATTGGCCTCTGTGGCAAAGAGTTCCACAGATTCACCACCCTCTGGCTGAAGAAATTCCTCTTCATCTCTGTTTTAAAGGATCGTCCCTTTAATCTGAGATGGTGTCCTCTGGTTCTAGTTTTTCCTACAAGTCGAAACATCCTCTTCACGTCCACTCTATCCAAGCCTCGCAGTATCTGGTACGTTTCAATAAGATCCCCTCTCATCTTTCAGAACTCCAACAAGTACACAGACCCAGAATCCTCAAACATTCCTCATACAAGTTCTTCATTCCAGGGATCATTCTTGTGATCCTCCTCTGGACCCTTTCCAAGGCCAGCACATCCTTCCTTAGATATGGGGCCCAAAACTGCTCACAAAACTCCAAATGAGGTCTGACCAGAGCCTTATACAGCCCCAGAAGTACATCCCTGGTCTTGTATTCTAGCCCTCTTGACATGAATGCTAACATTGCATTTGCCTTCGTAACTGCCGACTGAACCTGCACATTAACCTTAAGAGAATCGTGAACAAGGACTCCCAAGTCCCTTTGCGCTTCTGCTTTCCGAAGCATTTCCCCATTTAGAAAATAGTCTATGCCTAGATTCATCCTTCCAAAGTGCATAACCTCACACTTTTCCACATTGTATTTCATTTGCCACTTCATTGCGCACTCTCCTAGCTTGACCAAGTCCTTCTGCAGCCCCCTTGCTTCCTCAGTACTATCTGTCCCTCTACAGATCTTTGTATCATCTGCAAACTTAGCAACAGTGCATTCAGTACCTTCATCCAGATCATTAATGTATATTGTAAAAAGTCGTGGTCCCAGCACAGACCCTTGAGGCACACCACTAGTCACCGACTGCCATCTTGAAAAAGACCCCTTTATCCCCACTCTTTGCCTTCTGCCAGTCAGCCAATCCTCTATCCATGCCAGGATCTTACCCTGAACACCATGGGCTCTTAACATATTTAACAGTCTCTTGTGTGGCACCTTGTCAAAGGCCTTCTGGAAATCTAAATAAATCACGTCCACTGGTTCACCTTTGTCTAACTTCCTTGTTACCTTCTCAAAGAACTCTAATCGATTTGTCAGACACGACCTCCCTTTGACAAAGCCGTGCTGACTCAGTCCTATTTTACCATGCACTTCCATTTCAGGTGCTTCGCGATCTCATCTTTAATAACAGACTCTAAAATCTTACCAATGACCGAAGTCAGGCTAACCGGCCTATAATTTCCCGTCTTCTGCCTCCCTCCCTTCTTAAACAGTGGTGTTACATTCCCCACCTTCCTGCCTCCGGTGATTCCTGAAAGATCATCACTAATGCCACCACAATTTCCTCAGCTATCTCTTTTAGGACCCTGGGGTGTAGTCCATCCGGTCCAGGTGACTTATCCACCTTCAGACCTTTCAATTTCCCCAGAACCTTCTCCTTAATAATGGTCACTGCACTCACCTCTGCCCCCTGGTTCTCCTGGAGCTCTGGCATCCCACTGGTGTCTTCCACCGTGAAGACTGATGCAAAGTAACTATTCATATTGTCTGCCATTTCTTTATTTCCTATTATTACTTCTCCAGCCACATTTACTAGTGGTCCAATGTCTATTTTTGCCTCTCTCTTACCTTTTATAGTTTGAAAAAAATCTCTTCCTATCTTCCTTTATATTACTAGCTAGCTTGCACTCGTACTTCATCTTCTCCCCCTTATTGCTTTTTTAGTTGTCCTCTGCTCGCTTTTAAAGGCTCAGGGAAGGAGAAGACCACCGGGTATCTCTGTATGCGGACGATTTGTTGTTGTATGTAGCGGACCCGGTGGGGGGGATGCCAGAGATAATGCGGATACTTCGGGAGTTTGGAGAATTCTCAGGATATAAACTGAACATGGGGAAAAGTGAGCTGTTTGTGGTGCATCCAGGGGAGCAGAGCAGAGAAATAGAGGACTTACCGCTGAGGAAGGTAACAAGGGACTTTTGTTACTGGGGGATCCAGATAGCCAAGAATTGGGGTACATTGCATAGGTTAGATTTAACGCGATTGGTGGAACAGATGGAGGAGGACTTCAAGAGATGGGACATGGTATCCCTGTCACTGGCAGGGAGGGTGCAGGCGGTTAAAATGGTGGTCCTCCCGAGATTCCTCTTTGTGTTTCAGTGCCTCCCGGTGGTGACCACGAAGGCTTTTTTCAAAAGGATTGAGAAGAGTATCATGAGTTTTGTATGGGCCGGGAAGACCCCGAGAGTGAGGAAGGGATTTTTGCAGCGTAGTAGGGATAGGGGGGGGCTGGCACTACCGAGCCTAAGTGAGTACTACTGGGCCGCCAATATCTCAATGGTATGTCAGTGGATGGGAGAAGAGGAGGGAGCGGCGTGGAAGAGATTGGAGAGGGTGTCCTGTAGGGGGACTAGCCTACAAGCTATGGTGACGGCGCCATTGCCGTTCTCACCGAAGAAATACACCACAAGCCCGGTGGTGGTGGGGGCAGTGGAGGCGACATAGGGGAAAGACGGGAGCCTCGGTGTGGTTCCCGATAAGAAATAACCATAGGTTTGCTCCGGGGAGAATGGATGGGGGATTTGGAACATGGCAAAGAGCAGGAGTAACACAATTGAGAGATCTGTTTGTAGATGGGACGTTTGCAAGTCTGGGAGCGCTGACCGAAAAATATGGGTTGCCCCAAGGGAATGCATTCCGATATATGCAACGGAGGGCTTTTGCGAGGCAACAGGTGAGGGAATTCCCGCAGCTCCCGACGCAGGAGGTGCAGGACAGTGATCTCAAAGACATGGGTGGGGGATGGTAAGGTGTCAGACATATATAGGGAAATGAGAGACAAGGGGGAGATTATGGAAGATGAGCTGAAAGGGAAATGGGAAGAAGAGCTGGGGGAGGAGATTGAGGAGGGGCTGTGGGCTGATGCCCTAAGTAGGGTAAACTCGTCGTCCTCGTGTGCCAGGCTAAGCCTGATACAATTTAAGGTGTTACACAGGGCTCATATGACTGGAGCACGGCTCAGCAAATTTTTTGGAGTAGAGGATAGGTGTGCGAGATTCTCGAGAAGCCCAGCGAATCACACCCACATGTTATGGTCATGTCCGGCACTACAGGGGTTTTGGGTGGGGGTGACAAAGGTGCTTTCGAAGGTAGTGGGGGTCCAGGTCGAACCAAGCTGGGGGTTGGCTATATTTGGGGTTGCAGAAGAGCCGGGAGTGCAGGAGGCGAGAGAGGCTGATGTTTTGGCCTTTGCGTCCCTAGTAGCCCGGCGCAGGATACGGTTGATGTGGAAGGAAGCCAAGCCCCCGGGTGTGGAGACCTGGATAAATGACATGGCAGGGTTTATAAAGCTGGAACGGATTAAGTTCGCCCTGAGGGGATCGGCTCAAGGGTTCACCAGGCGGTGGCAACCGTTCGTCGAATACCTCACAGAAAGATAGAGGGAATGGAAAAGAAGAAGACAGCAGCAGCGGCCCGGGGGGGGGGGGGGGGGGGGGGGAGGAGCCAGAAGGACTCTCATGGATGTTAGTGTATATGTATAGGTTGTTGTTATAGGTAATTGTATATTGCACTGTTGAATTGTATTTTTGGAGAGTATTTATTTGGGACAAGGCAGTTGCCATTTAGTTTTGTTTTTCAATTTTGATGTTGTTTATATATTATTTTCTTGTTTATAAAACTGGCCATTGTTATTTATATTGTTATATTACTTGTAAAGGATACACAATGTACTGTTATGGTTGGCCAAAAATTTTCAATAAAATATATTTTAAAAAAAAAAAGCACTCCTCACAACCCCGCCTGGGTAAATGAGGGAAAGAACAGCCCCCCACCCAAACCGCAAGAATGTTACAACTGCGGACATTTGGGACATTTTGTGAAAGAGTGCAATGGCCCCAAAAAGCCACAGAGAGCGCAACAAACAGGTACTCTGAATAAGAAAAAGGCAGAGCCCATACATAGTGTTAGCGCCCGTTCGGATCAGACGGACTTGACCGAAACGGACTGACGGTGTACGGGCTCCCCCAGTTGGGTCTGTGACACCCTTTGGGATAGGTCAGGACGACCCATAGTCACAGCAAAGATTCGAGGACAGCCCATCGAGTTTCTTTGGGACACAGGAGGGTCCCGCCCCACCATAAATTCCTCCACCCTTTTTCAAAAGGACATGTGGCCCACTACAGCCACTATCACCCTCAGCGGCTTCACAGGCCACTCACAGCAGGGACACATCACGGCCCCTGTATCCATCCAAATCGGCACCATTAGCACAAAACACCCCGTCGTTTTAGTAGACCTGCCCCACACAGCAGAACACATTCTGGGAATCGACTTTATGAATTCCCACCACCTATCCTTCGATCCAGTCAACCAGTGTGTCTGGTAGATGGCGAAATCCGCTAGAGCCCCCGCAATGCTCACCATAGGGCAGTAGGCGAGTTTTGGTTCAACCCCACCACACTTAGCACGGACAGACAGGTTAGGGCAGTCCTGCAAAAGAACAGGGCAGCATTCGCGACCCACAAGCACGACTGTGGACGGATGACGGGCTCCGTGCAAATAACAGGACCTGACCCTAGACCCCAGAAACAGTACGGATTTCCCTTAGAAGCAGAGGGAGAAATCTCAAAAGTAATCACGAGCTTATTAGAGCAGGGCGTACTAAGATCGGTAGCCTCTACTAATAATGCCCCGATTTGGCCAGTAATAAAGCCCGACGGATCATGGCGCCTAACCAGTGATCATCGGGAACTCAATGAAGTCACCCCCGCAGCAGCCCCCACCGTAGCAACAAGTCCCGAGACCATGCTCAGACAGGGACTCAATTCCCGCTATTTCACGGTTTTGGACGTCAGGAATGGATTCTGGTCCATTCCATTGGCAAAGGCGTGCCAGTACAAATTTGCCTTCACTTTTAAAGCGCAGCAATACACGTGGACATGCCTGCCACAGGGCTTCCACAGCTCCCCCTCCATTTTCCACCGACAGCTGGCAAACGGACTAGCAAACTTTTCTCGCCCCGAATGTCTGGTACAGCATGTAGATGATCTACTACTGCAGACAGACACTAAGGAAGAGCACATTGAGCTTCTGTCCGAACTCCTGGAATTGTTACATTCCATTGTATGTAAAGTGAACCCCAAAAAGGCCCAGATATTGGAAGAAAAAGTGGTATATTTGGGTACAATTATCACACACGGCAAACGCGAGATCGAGCATAAAAGAATTGACTCGATCGCTAAATTGCCCCTTCCCCAGAGGGGAAAGTCCGCAGCCACCATCGTTCCTCCCCCCCTGGAAATGTGAAAGCCGACGCACTGGCTAAGGCAGGATCCAGGCATGGGTACTTTTGGAAACCCCCCAAAAGGGCGCCCTCCGGTCGTTTTTAGGACTGGTTGGCTACTGCCGAAACCACATTGACGGTTTCGCCAGCAAGGCAGCGCCCCTCTCAGACCTCCTAAAGAAGGGAGCCCCCTGGGAATGGCTTCCGCAGCATTCGGATGCTGTGGACTCGTTAAACCAGGCGCTCATAGCCGCCCCCGCGCTACAAGTTCCAGACCCGCTTTCCCCTTACGCCATAGAGGTAGCGACCACAGACCGCACCCTTTCAGCCGTGCTCCTGCAGGAACGGCATGACCATTTAAGACCCGTAGCTTATGCTTCCCGAATTTTAGATGCTGTGCAGCAGGGATTTTCAGCCTGTGAGAGGCACCTGCTCGCAGTTTTCTGGGCAGTCCAGTACTTTTCATACATTACCGGACTGAACCCCATCACCATTTTGACCGAGCACACCCCCACCCAACTTTTATTGGACGGACGACTTAAGGATGGTACCGTCAGCCAAATACGCGCAGCCAGATGGACCCTTCTCTTGCAGGGACGGGACATCACAGTAAAACGGACAAAGACTCTTATATACTTAGCGGACAATTTGCAGTACCCCGGAACCCCCCATGAATGTGAAATCATCTCTCCACTCCACAATACAGGCCCCTTTATAGCAAGAACACCTCCCAGAAAAATATCAGATTCATCTCAGAGCCCCCCTCACCCGGACACGTGTGAACCCATTAGGATCTATGTGGATGGATCTTCCAGTCTTAGATGGGCAGCGCATAACAGGTTGCGGGATTTATGTTGAGGACGCGCAGAGACGCGCCCTCTAGTAAATAGCATTAAAACTTAGGCGTGCAGGCAGCAGAGCTTGCGGCCATCGCGTACATAGTAGATCACCCAGATTCCTTCCCCAGCCCAGCAGACATATATTCAGACAGCCTCTATGTCTGCAACAGCCTCACAGAATTTCTGCCCCTGTGGGAAACAAGAGGATTTGTTTCCGCGGACGGGAAACCACTCCCCTCAGCCCCATTACTCCGCCATATTCTAGAGAAAGCCCAGAACAGGACTTTTGGCATTATAAAAGTCCGCAGCCACCATCGTTCCTCCCCCCCTGGAAATGTGAAAGCCGACGCACTGGCTAAGGCAGGATCCAGGCATGGGTACTTTTGGAAACCCCCCAAAAGGGCGCCAGTGAGTGCAGTTCAGGTCACGCAGACTAGGATCGAGGATCTAGTAGAGGGCCAGAAGCAGGATAGCGCTTTCACTGAGATCGTGAAAGGGAAGTTTCCAGCCTCATACGGGAGGTACAGAAATACAATAACCACACATGGTGGTGTGGTGTTAAAGGACACCCTTTATGTAGTTCCTGAGCAGGATAGGAACCAAATGATTTGTTTATTCCATGATGGTCATGAACACCAGGGAATCGATCCCACTACAACCCACCTCAAACAGCTTTGTTGGTGGCCAAATCTCAAGGAAGATGTATCCCATTACATTGAGAATTGCCTCATCTGCACGCAGAACAACCCTGATAGATATGCCAAAAAGGCCCAACTCAGCCATACCCGACCCGTTAACGGCCCCTGGACTAACCTCCAGATCGATTTTATAGGTCCATTGCCCCCTTGCAGGAATGGCTATAAATATGTACTGGCGGTCATAGACACCTTTACCAAGTGGGTGGAAGCATTTCCAGCCCGCACCAACACCGCGAAAACCACAGCCAAGATCCTAACCCACCACATCTTTACAAGATGGGGACTCCCCCGCAGTATTGAATCGGACCAAGGTTCTCACTTTACGGGACGGGTCATGCAGGACGTCCTCACGATATTTGGAATCACTCAAAAATTCCACATAGCGTACCACCCACAGTCGAGTGGTATAGTGGAGCGCATGAATCGGACCCTAAAAACCACCCTCAGAAAAATGGTCCAGCAGAACACCACCACTTGGGATTCAGTCCTCCCTTTTGCGCTGATGTTTCTGCGTAACACTGTTTCCACCTCCACAGGTTACACCCCACACACTCTCATGACCGGACGCCCCATGAAAGGGACAGAATACTTGTTAGGTTTAGACCTGACCAGCCCTGAAGTCACGGCCCTCACTCACGAGAAAGCCGTGGAACAATTAGTGGAAAATGTAAAAACGGCTCAGTTAGCAGCCGCGGTAAAACTGGGCACCAAAAAGAAACAGAGCAAGGCTTGTTTCGATAATGCAGTACATGCAACGGAGTATGATATCGGACAGCAAGTGCTGCTGTCTGTATACAACCCCAGCACATTTTTGTCTCCAAAATACTCGGGTCCGTACTCCATTGCGGATAAAGTAAGCCCGTCAGTGTACAAAATAAAATACCCAAATGGTAAGACTGCGTGGTTTCATATAAACCAGTTAAAGGCTTATGGAACACAGTCAAACCACACCCACCACGTCCTGCTTGACGCAGCACACCACACAGCACAGCCAACGTAACCCGACCAACCCCCAGCACGTCCAGCCCAGCCACGGACTCGCCCTCGACTCCACACCCAAAATATACACTCCGCCCCGGAACGCCCACAGACTGCAGCAGAGACAGCGACTGTGACTCAGACAACGGCCACAGCACGCCTCCCTACTGTCCCCATGCAACCGGACCCACACCCAGCGACTCCGACTACGATCCCAGTGATCCCTTCCTGATCACTTTTCTAAACAAATCCCACCACCGAACCACACGGACGACCCCGACTTTGTCCCCACCCAACTCAACCCAATCCATTGGCACCGCGACAACTCCTGCAGACTCGTCCGCAACGACAAGAGCAACCCCAACTCACACCACGCAGCCCTTTCCGCCCTAATCCACTCCAGAGTTTGGCACCCGGGAGAAGGTGCCGACCTCGAGTCCGACTCCCAAACCGCCAACCCCTTTGCGACCCTGTTCGCAATCGAGAACCGAGGTGCCCACATGATGATTTAAAGGAGACACTTGGGAAAATTGTTGTCCTTCCTGATGGAACCTGCAGAATGTTTCATGTTGTTCGTACGTTTGTTTCAGTGTTGTTCGTCTGACAGGAGAATTTTTTCCACCCGCTTGTTCAGCGGAACTAACTTATCAGCAGATACCTGGTCAACAGACCACACGCTTGTTCAGAGGAACCAGCTTTTCAGCTGATACCTGTTCAGGTTTCAGACGCCCGATAGTAACTGCTCTTCTGATTCAAGGATAGAATCGATGTAGCAGCCCCACCACGATGACTACATTTTTGCCCGTTCTTGTCGGTTGCTCAGGCAGTGGAGAAACGACGTGAGACCCGCCCTGCCTGGGGACCCCCCCGTTGGTCAAACACGCTCGGGTAGGGGAGATACGGCATTGGTAGCCGTCCTACCCGGGGACTCCATCCAAATCTTACCCATCGCGGCCCATACTCAACTTATTCGACCTTTTCCTTTCAAAACAGTTTTATTTATTTAGGCGACCTTTAGGTTGCTGCCATATGCTATTTACATCCTAGAACATTTGGATGATAAATCAGCACTGGTCATGATTGGGAAGTGTGCCATGTCCTAAAATTTGTTTTGAAAACAAAAAGTGAGGGAGTCACACATAGTGACCAATTATAAGGGAATAATTGGCCCCAAAGGACAGGCGCACTAACATACCGGATATTAAACCAAGGTAGTTACAGATGCTATGCTTGTTTTACAGAACTCCAGAAGCTCCAGGACCGGAGAAAACAAAGACCAAAAGAAAGAAAAAGAAAGAGGACAGCCATGAGGACTTCTTTCATCGTGCTCAACATATTTTTTATGGACACTTGGTTGCGCGGGAACGCGAACCCCATGACTTCAAACCTCCCAGCCGTTAATGTTTCACTGCCCCGCAGTACCGAGGGCCCAGTCACCAGCCACGCTGCATTATCCTGGTGTGCCAAGTTCATAACCTGGTACTCCCTGTCTTGCGTAATCGAAGCACTGTTAGCGTTGGCGATACTCTGCTGTGTAGTGCAGACTATGCGCCTCCGGAAATAGCGAAGGAGAGCCTACCGCGCTCGAACCCCGGTGTATAGGCTCAGATCCCCTATGTTCGGTTACGACCAGACCCCCGACCCCCGCAAATGAAATAATGAGCATTTACTTGCGTTATGACTGTAAGTAAAGGAATGTACAAAATTGTCATGAAAAAACACTATGATCCTGAGCTTGACTGCCAAGCCAGGAAAGATTATGGAATGATGTGATTTTTGTTGTATGTTTTAGGAAGATAGGATAATGCAATGTTCATTGAGTATAGTGTAATAAGGTAAAATTAGAGTTTCCGAGTTTGTTACTTTTTAATGCATGTCCCTGCCTGAGATAGCGCCCTTAGAATTTTTAGGTAAAATTTTTGTACATAGCTAGGGTCAGAGCAGTGGCCATGTAGGAGGTGTGTCCCCCGCCCCCGGTCAGGAAATGGAAGAAACAAATTTATGTGATCCTTCACGCTTCGCGTTAGGATCACAAGGAGGGAATGTAGCCATGTAAAATGGCTGCTTCCCGATTAAATTGGTCAAACCCCGATCCAAAATGGCGAACGGCAGAGGCCGATGGGAAAAATCAGCCAACAGGACTCAACGGACGGCTGCAGGTAAAACAGTGTATTTGCCTCTGGGGGAATCCAGACAGATCGAAACCTGCAGCCATTAACATCACAACAACCCAGCCATCCTCATAGTAAGCAGCCATCACCAGGAACAATTGCTACACATTAGCAACATAAAGCTACTCCAGACCTCTCGGCGCCAGGAGAGGCTAACACAAAGAAAGGTAGGCGACCACCCCGATCAAGGAATCGCCCCATTATTGGAGCATATCGAACCACGTGATTGGGACCAAGTCCAATCACTTGGAACCAGGGTCAAGGTCCGCCCCAAGAGGCGGGAAGCCCCTGAGAACTATAAGAATAGGGGCCAAGTTCAGCTCGACCCTTCTCTATCGCAACCTTCGCAAGAACCTGCGATAAAGAAAACTGTAAGTTTGACTCCAGCGATCGCTACCCGATAGACACTCCTAACCATCGACCATTGTCAGCCTTTGAATCCCGCGGGCTCAGGACCAATTCGAAAAACCATTCGTTTCCCTGACCTGGTGGGCCATTCCTAAAGTTAAGTATTGGCCTGTTAGTTGTAGGTATTAGTCTAGAAGTAGCATTTTTGTATAAGTATTAATTGCTGTATATAATAAATGACCGTTGATTTAAGTCTTACAAACGGTGTGTTGCATTATTAACCATTACTTGGACTTGAACCACGTGGCGGTATCAGAAAGATACCTGGCGACTCGTGAGCAAAGGTGACAGAATTAGAGGTAATAAACTAAGGCTAAAAAGAGCAACAATGATACAAAACATTCAGGAATACAGAAACAGGTTCATAATATGGGCAGACAGAGGAAATTTAACAGAGGGGTGTGAAGTGATGAGCTTCAGTTGGAAGCACGAGAAGCAATATGAATTTAGTAGTAGAATTTTAAAGGGGGTGCAGAAGCAGAGAAATCTGGGTGAGCAGGTAGAGAACTATTTGACGGTGTCAGGGTAAATTGAGAAGGCTGTTAAGAGCATACAGCAGCGGTGAACAACCTGCAGCCCAGGAGCCACATGCGGCCCACGAGACTTGTTGTTGACCATTCTCCACTCACTGGGTTACCACATTCCATTGATTTTCGACTGTGTATTTTTTTCCCCTACCAGTAAGACTGACGTGATACGCACAAAGCGAGGACACGTGAAGTGAGGTGTGTGGTGATTGATCACAACATTGACTGTGAGAGCTGCACGCTCCCTTTGTGTCCAAAGTGTAAATATTTTTGTTTTCACCATTTGAAGTTGTTGACAGTTCCATTAACGTTTAAATGATTAAGCCTATTCTATAACTTTTAATGCATGCTGAATATTTCATTAAATGTATATAATCTTATTCATGGTGTCATGATTAGTCATCAAGCCCAATTTCAATCTTGTTGTCCACTGAGCTGAAGGAGGGTCACTCATGCGACTCACTCACTCGCCAACGTTGCCTATCTTTGGGACACAGAATCCTTGGGTTTATTAAGAGGAGTGGAGTGCAAAAGCCAGGAAGTTATGCAAAGCCTTTATAAACTGCTTATTAGGCCTCAGCTGCAACACTCTGCTCAATTCTGTGCACCTCATTTTGGGAAGGCTGGTAAGGCCTTGGAGAGGGTTCAGTAGAGATTTACGAGAATAGGACCAGGAATGAAGGACCTCAGTGTAGAGTGAATGGGGTTGTTTACCTTTGAAAAAAGAGAGTTGAGGGGTGAATTGATAAAGGTGTTCAAAATCGTGACTGGGTTTCATAAGGTTAATAAGGAGAAACGATTGCTATGGCAGGATTGGTGGAGACAGATTTACGCCGATTGGCAAAAGAATCAGAGGTGACACAGGAACTTTCTTTTAAAATGCAGCAAATTGTACGATTGGGAATGCAATGACTGAAAGGGCAGTTGATGCTGATTCAATAGGGACATTCAGAAGGGAAAAAGTTACAGGGCTCTGGGAAAGTGCAATGGACTGGGATAAAATGTATTTCTTTACCTCACACATAAATGGGCCAGATGCCTCCTTCTGTGTACTGCTGTCATCCCACAGAATGGCAGTGCATCCACTGCAATCATGCTTTGTTCTACCATCATTACTGAAAATAAACAAAAGCCGTCAGCTCACCTTGGAACGATTTTGGATGTGGCGCATTCAGGATTATCAACCTCTCCACCATCTCCGGATTGCAAATCGCCAAGTTCCAAGCCAGGATGCCGCCCCAGTCGTGCCCCACCAGAATACAACTGCTGTAACCTAGGAACATCACAAAACAGCACCATCAGACTGGCCAGGGAGACTATTTGAAGGACAAGGTGTCAGCCCAAGCAGCACTGCACTCATTGTATTCACAGACTTTGCACCACGTCAACAGGGTTAAAGTGTTGTACTGATAAGTCACTGAAGACTCAACGTTGCCTGTATTGAGCCAGGGAAGAAATAAGGGGGATAGAATTGGCCTCAGCACCCAGGGATCAAGGAAGGGGATGGCAGCCAAAGCTTAATCCCATCATACATCCATGATCAGCTCTTGGCATGATAGTTCAATGGCACGAGTCGGAGTTTTTAAAATTCATGATGTAGGTGTCGCTGGCAAGGCCATGTTGCCCATCCCCAATTGCCCTTAAATTGAGGAGCTTGCTAGGCCATTTAAGACTCAACCACATTGTTGTGGATCTGTCACAATCAGCATACCTAGAACTTCAATAACATCTTTGACATCCTTCAGCAAACACTCCAGCTTGTAGTCACCTCGACCAGGGGGTGCATCAGAATCCCCATAACCACGTAAATCTATCGCCACCACTCGGTACTCACTCTTGAACTCCCGCAGCTGGTAACGCCATGAATACCTGTGACACAAGAAAACATTTGACATCACTGCTAATGCAGGGGCTGTGAGAGGAGACGGCACGCTCCACATTTCAGACTAGCAGTTACCGCAGTTTCAGTTACCGCATTCTGTGACAATGTACCTGCAGTCACACATAAAAGTGCAGTAAAGAACTAAGTGAAATTCCCACGCCCCTGCAAACAAGTCTTTTGCTTTCACCAGACTCCTGTCCTGAAGTTCAAGGCTCCCTGCTGCTGGACAAGTGGCTGCTTAAAAACAAAGAAAGGAAGAACCTCACAACATCAGGGTACCCCTACGTGCTTTCCAGAAAATTAAGTACTTTTGAAGTGTAGTCACAGTTGCAGTGCCAGAAACGCAGCAGCCAATTTGCACACAGCAAGTTCCCAAAAAACGCAATGTAATAATGACCAGTTGATCTGTTTTTGTGATGTTGCTGAAGGGATAAATATTGGCCATGGCATCGGGTTGAGCACATCTTCACTGATTCCATACAGTGACTTTGGGATAACAGGTCCACCTGGTAGAGACACTTGGGGGCCAACATTTAACCTCTTGTACAAAAGGTGATAAGATGGTGTTATTCACCAGTGAGCCTCGATGGATTCCGTCTGACAGTTGGATGAGGGGTGGGGAGGGGCACTGTGATCAAAGTCTATTGTATTTCTAGCTTCATCCAACGTCCAAAACTCAGAGATTCCTAGAAAATGTCATGAGACAGCAATCAGGAGCAAGGGACTGTGCTGATTCTCTCCAAATCCTACTCCGCTCAAAAGGTCAACTTTAATGAGAGTACTTCAGCTCAAACCAATTAGGTAATCAGCACAGGCTGGAGTTCAGACTTTGAATTGTCATTGCCCCTGGATTGACTCAGAGACAGGCGATAAGTCCAAGTGTGGTTTTACAGCTGTTGATTTCTCAATTTTAACTTGATGTACTGAAGGTTTTCATTTACTTTCAATGTTATCAGCTCTTTATCAGGAGAATGTACAGGACAGGTTCGTTGTGGAGCATAATCACCAGCAATGGATCAGTTAGGCTGTTTCCTCTGCTGGAAATACTGTGTAATAGGCTGCAGCTTACCAAGATGGTTTAGTTTTTATTTTCAACTAATTTAACCCACAGAAAGTCATGAAATGCTGGAAACACTCAGCAGGTCAGGCAGCAGCTGTGGGGAGAGAAACAAGATAACGTTTCAGGGGAATGACCATATTGTTAATACTCCATCATGATTTTTATTAACATCTGAAACATTAACTCTACGTTTCTCTCCACAAATGCAACAGTTTACTGTTTTTAATTTCAAGATTGCCAGCATTCTTTTTTTTAAGGTTGTCACCCATTAATTTCTATGACAAGCCTCAGGGAAGCTTCCAAAGTGGAAACTGGACTCAAAAGGGTTACCCTTTGACTTTTGGACATCAGAATAAAAGGCCCAAAATCGGCTTGGTTGCTCAGTAAACACCCGATTTCCTTTTATCATATTCCAATGGAAAAGGTGTGTCCAGCGGGCAGTCGATCTTGCTCATTTTACATCAGCATCCAAGGTCAAAATTATAACAAAATAAATTCACCTCTTTTGGGCTACCTATGCTCCTCGTAGTGCAAGCCATTTATCGCTGAGCTGGTACTCTTAAGGCATTGCATTAAGACCACAGACTTACAGCAGAATTAAGCAATTCGGCCCATTGAGTCTGCTCCGTCATTCAATCATGGCCGATATGTTTCTCATCCCCATTCTCCTGCCTTCTTCCCATAACCCTATTAATCAAGGACCTATCTATCTCTGTCTTAACGACACTCTGTCTTAACGACACTCAGTCCCTTCAGTCTGAGGCTTTGCCCTCAGGATCTAGTTTCTCCTACTAGTGGAAACATCTTCACCGCGTCAACTCTATCCAGGCCTCTCAGTATCCTTTTAAGTTGCAATAAGATCCCCCCCTCATCCTTCTAAACTCCGATGAGTACAGACCCAGAGTCGTCAAGCATTCCTCATACAACAAGCTCTTCATTCCGGGGGGTCATTCTTATGAACCTCCGCTAGGCCCTTTCCAAGGCCAGCATATGCTTCCTTGGATATGGGACCCAAAACTGCTCACAATACTCTAAATGGGGTCTGACCAGAGCCTTATACAGCCTATGAAGTACATCCCTGGTCTTGTATTCTACCCCTCCCGACATGAATGCTAACATTCTTAAATGAAGATTGACCTGCCAGCCTGGTTCACTAACCAAGGGGTAGGTCTGTCGTTGGGGCTGGGATTCTTCCCACTTGGCAACCAGCCAGTGTCCCCAACAGGCTGGGTGCCCAAGGCTTCGGGGCTAATCTGTCACGTGGTTTTAGTTGGTTGAACAGCATTGCCACCCAGTGTGTGTACTTGCCTAAAGTTTGGCTCTTTAACAAAAGTAAAATTCAGCTGAAGCTGGGAATGTGGAATCAAAACAGAGGAAACGGTAGAATGACTGAGCAGTGATTATTCCTGTATATATTTGTGGGTGGGCGCAGTTTATTTACTATCTCAATGCTCGGTATCTTTTTTTCTTGCACTTGACGTTATTGGGGGCAGTTTGTGAGCGGCCTGCGCAGTACCTTAGTGATTGCTGCGAGGCGGTGTACGTGAGCATAGGGAACATTGTTAAACAGGTCAGGCAACATCTGTGGAGAGTTAACGTTTCATCAGAACTGCTTAACTCCTTTGTTCTCTGGGACTGTAGTTTGCTGCATTAGCAACAACATTTAAAGCAAATGTTAGTTGTCTAGACCGAATGGAACAGTAGACCAGTTGCCAAGCACAGCCCCACGAGAATCACACCCAATCGGCAGGAATTGTTCCTGCGGAATATGACACCAACATATGCATCATTTAACACCCCATGCTTATTCACCTGGTTTATTGTGCTTCTCATCAACTGAAGCCAAGACCCAGGCATCTCCAGGCATAGCCGACTGTTAAGGAACAGTATAACAACCAGATGAGCAGTCATCTACAGATTTGCAACAATCCCTGATCGTGCTATGACTGAGAATGGAATATATGCATGAGTGTGTGTCCGGCTGCACTAGGAGGAAGATGGTACAAAGGCTTGCATTTATTTAGAACCCTTCAATCTCAAGATATCTCAAAGCACTTTATAGGCAGTTACCTTTGAAGTGTAACAATAGTGAAGGAAATGAGGCAGCTAATTTGTTTCCACAAACAACATGGACAAAGAACCCCCAACTGCTTTGCAATGTTGGTTGAGGGATAAATATTGGTAGGACACCAGGAAGAGCTCCCCTGCTCTTCTGATAAAAGTTGCCACGGGAATTTTTATGTCCACCTGAGAGGGTAGACAAGGCTTGAGTTTAACTTTTCATACGAAAGGGGCCACCTTGGAGAATGCAGTATCAACCCAGTGCCAGCCGAGTGCCAGCCTAAATTGTCTCTTTGATTCCCTGGAGTTGGACTTGCGTCTGCTGACTTGAGGATGAGAGTGCGACTATTGAGATTGGGCAGAGAAGGGGATCATTGGGCAAGGATGAAACAACAACACTTTGTGCCCCACTAACGCAAATATAGCCAAGAGAAGCTCGCATAAGCCCCTCTCACTCCATAGTGCATCCCAAGGATGTGAAAGCTGTTGTATCAATTCAAGTTTGTTGCTTTCATTAATGGGAATGCCAGTAACAAAATTAAAGATACAGAAAAGTTTAAAAAACACACAAGAGTGTCCAGTTTAGCACTTGGCTTCAGTGCAGCCTACCACAGGCAGAAAATATTGTTAAAGTAAAAATACTGAAGGACAGTATTTACCAAAACTCAGGAAAGCCATGAAGTAGCAGCATCAGTGGTTTGTTCCTCTCTCCAGCTGCCACATAATGAAACCGCAGCCCTGAATCCTGGGGAGAGGGAGAAACAGAGTGTAAGGGAGTACCATTGTCATGGTTTACAAAGCAAGGTCGGCACCTCTGACAACTTAATTTGAGAGAATACCAGTAACCATGGGTGAGAAGAGACTGCAATTTTAACATGCATGCTCTGTCAAGACATTAAACCAAGCCTGCTCTTCCAGGTGAACAGGAAAAATGCCATGCCACCATTTTGAAGGCAAGGACAGGCGTGCTCACTAGTGCAGTCACTTTCAAACTCAGGGTCGCGACCCGCAGGTGGATCACGGGTGGTTGTCGAGAGGTTCACGGGCCATCTGTCATGGCGTTCCCAATCACAGGAAGAGGTGCCCAACGGCCATGTCCGGCTTTCAGAATGCCCGCCACCCCGCACATCTGTGCCCCCTCAGCCCGGAGTCCAGCGAGGCAGACTGCCTCCTCCTGACATCAGAGCACTGACCCGGGAGCAGATACATTTTTAAAAAAAATTGATGGTGTCTTCTCTCCAGAAGCAGCGATACAGAGCAGGTCACACATCCCGTACAATGACGTCACATGCTCTGGCCACGAGAGAGATTCTGTAGCTGCCAGCAGTACTGGTGTGAGCTCCAGGGCCTCTGGTGAACCCACGGAGAAGCTGAAAACAGGAACAAAGCATTATAAAGATGATTTCTTGAGGTACGGGTTTATTAATTGTGCCACTGCAAATCAGGATGCAAACTTCATGTGTGTCATATGCAGGGAAGTACAGGCAAATGAAAGATTAAAACCCTCGAAACTTCAGACGCATTTGAAGACACAGCATGGCAAGTTTGAGGACAAACATCTTGATTTTTTTTCAACGGATGCAGTGAGATCTTAAATCAGTCATTTTCAAACTCAGGGTCACCCATCCTGGGTGAGCCAGCCACGTTGCTGTGGGTCTGGAGTCACATGCAAGCCAGGCCAGGTAAGGACGGCAGATTTCTTTCCCTGAAGGGCATTCGTGAACTAGCTGGGTTTTTACAACAATAGTTTCATGGTCACCATTACTGGGACTAATTTCTGGTCAATGATCACCCCCAGGATTTTGATAGCGGGGGGGGTTCAGTGATAGTAACGCCATTGAAGGTCAAAGGAGGTGGTTAGATTCTCCTTTGTTGGGGGATGGTCATTACCTGGAACTTGTGTATCGCAAATATTACTTGCTACTTATCAGTCCAAGCCGGAATGTTTTTTCTCGGTCTTGCTGCATATGGACATGGATTGCGAGACACCTTCCACGGGAGAGATAGCAGAATGACTGGGAAGATACTGTTAAGAAGCTCAATAGATTGGACATAGTGTGCAACATGACCAAATGAAACCATATTCATGCAGAAGTATGGTTTCACCAACTTAAGCTCCCTGGCAGAAACATATCTGGATCCATAGAGTGGGGAAGCAACAGCCATTGTGGAAATCCTGTAGTTGACAGCACTTTTGGTGTACCTACACAACTCTGACTGCAGAGATTCTCAGGGCCAAATAGAAAAGGGCACCAAAATGACAGCATGGTGGTGCAGTGGTTAGCACTGCTGTCTCACGGTGCCAAGGGCAGGGGTTCGATCCGGGTCCCAGGTTACTATCCGTTTGTAGTTTGTACATTCTCCCAGTGTCTGTGTGGGTCTCACTCCCACAACCCAAAAAGATGTGCAGGGCAGGTGGATTGACCACGCTAAATTGTCCCTTAATTGGAAAAAAAAAATGAATTGGGTACTTTAAATTTGTAAGAAATTTTTTTTTTTTTTTTTTTTTTTAAAGGAATGGGGCACCAACGGTTGGCCTTGCCAGCAATGTCCGCATCCCGTAAACACATTCGTGAAAAAAAAATCAAAACAAGAATTAGATGAGTTGAAAAAAAACCTCCACTGAATCCCCATAGTGCAGGAGGAGGCTTTTCGGCCCATCGAGTCTGCACTGACCCTCCACAAGCGCACCCTACCCCCGAACGATGTGGAGATGCCGGCGTTGGACTGGGGAAAACACAGTAAGCAGTCTTACAACACCAGGTTAAAGCCCAACAGGTTTATTTTGAATCACAACTTTCGGAGCACCGCTCCTTCCTCAGGTGAGTTGTGGGTTCCAGAAACATATACATAGACAAAGTCAATGATGCAAGACAATACTTTGAATGGGAGTCTTTGCAGGTAAGTAAGTCTTTACAGGTCCTGACTGAACAACTGGAGAGAACGATATCACAGATCTAGCAGTGATGGATGGGGCGAAGCGCCTCTCCAACAACCAGGGAACCAGCCCCATTAAACGGCACAAATCCACCGTCAGTCGGGAGTTCGCATGTGCAATATGCGCCGGTAGACTACAAGTCCCAGGGGGCGCCGCGCGCGCCGGGTCAAAAGGGGCGCACCCCGATTGATTTTCAAAGCAAGCAGGTGAGCCAACGGCTGCGGCGCGCGGCGCTGTACCTTCACCCGCACGAAGCAGTGAGTCCCCAGGGACGGGTCGCTGAGGCAGGCGGGCGGGCTGTCCCGAGGCCGCCACTCGAAGGCTCGGCCTCGCTTCCTGACGGCGGCCCAGGCCATCTGCAGCACGAACACGCTGCTGGCCAGCACCGTCAGGGTGTAGATGGCAGTCCAGTAAGCGGCGGCGCCGGCGGCCAGCGCCAGGCGACTGGGCAGCACCAGCAGGCGGGAGGCCAGCTTCGCCATCTTGGCCGACGGGTGTGGCGGCTGAGGTCACGCCCCTCCCCTCCCCCTCCAATGGGCGTCGGCCTATGATGGCCCTCGGGCTGCGATTGGGTGACCAGGCTGTCAGTCAAGGGTGTTTGGCGGTGCAGGTGTGAAATGCGGCGGGCGGGGGGGGGGGGGTCCTGAGGCCAACAGCAGGAAGTTGGCGGCAAAGGGAGGAGGGTCCTGAGGCCAACAGCAGGGGGGGGGGGTCCTGAGACCAACAGCAGGGGGGGGGGTCCTGAGGCAAACAGCAGGGAGTTGGCAAAAGGAGGAGGGTCCTGAGGCCAAAAGCGGGGGGGGGGGGTCCTGAGGCCAAAAGCGGGGGGGGGGGTCCTGAGGCCAACAGCGGGGGGGGGGGGGGTCCTGAGGCCAACAGAAGGGAGCTGGCGGCAAAGGGAGGAGGGTCCTGAGGCAAACAGCAGAGGGGGGGGTGTCCTGGGTCCTGAGGCAAACAGCGGGGGGCACGTGGGCAATGGTCAACAAAATGTGGGCCGCATCCAGAACCCAGTAGGGTCGCTGTGATGGATAGTACTACATATACAAGTTATCACTTGGAAGAATACATCAGGAAGCAGGAATACAACTGGTATCTAGTGACAAGTGGCATTCTTCTCAGAGATTAAATAAAAAAGTTGACAGTGTCAGTAAAATGGGAGGAAAGGAATTAGTGCAGAGAATGAGAAACAATAATGGGAATGTTCGAAAAAGCTGGCTGGAGTTGCAAGCTCAGTTTACCCCCAAAATAAACATTTAGGGAGTGAATTATCAAGAAAGTTGTGCGAGTCGGTGTTCAGGAATGAGTTTTTTTTTAAAAGGGGGGTATATATTGGAGAACATGAGCAAAACATGGATGCTGATATAAACAGCAACAAAGCTGGCATAAAGGTCAGAGAACAAAACAATGGATATTGAGAGGTTAGGTACAGATTCTGCAAATTACTTCAAAATTAGAGCAAATGATAGGTAATAAAATACAAGGGGGTGATGGCGAGTTGCGGCTCTGTGGTCAGGAAAGTGGCAGATACAAGGTAAAACAAACCGAATTATGAGATACAAGTGTGAATTACATCTGAAATGGAAATGTGCTTTTGAGTATCACAATGGAAACATTGAGAGTTTTGATAGGTTGGTGAAAACAATTGGCAACATTCATGGACAGTTAGGAAATAGTTGCTTCACAGCTCCAGGGTTTCGGGTTCGATTCTCAGCTTGGATCACTGTTTGTGGAGTCTTCTGGGTGCTCCGGTTTCCTCCCACCGTCCAAAGATGTGCAGGTTAGGTGGATTGGCTAAGCTAAATTGCCCTTAAGTGTCCAAAAAAGGTTAGGTGGGGTTACGGGGATAGTGTGTGTGTGGGGATGGGGTGGAGGTGAGGGGATGGGTAGGGTGCTCTTTCCAAGGGCCAGTGCAGACCCAATGGGCCGAATGGCCTCCTTCTGCACTGTAAATTCTATGGTTCTAAGGAAGTAACTAAAATTATATCTGGCCAGAGTAATACTGCAAGATTTTATTGCCAAACTCAAGGGACAGACCTTATTGGATTCCAAAGGTAAGCAGAGCACAATAGTCTCAGTATCATGAAGTGGGGAATAATATTGCTTTGCTTTCTGAAGTGAAACCAGGAAATGTTCGCCTGGCAGCATCTGTGGAAAGAGACGAGAAAAACAAAGTTAAAGTTTGTTATTGAAAATATGGAAAGATGTGTCACTTGAAACATGGAAGTCTGGCAATATCTGGTCTGAGAGAAACCTGAGGATACAGGGAAAGATCCCACAAAGGGTTAACAGCAGCTGCCAGGGAAGGATAGTAAAATGCAGATAGCCTTGGTCAAGCAGGCTTAGCAAACAAGACAAACAGGATTTTGAATGAAGCCAAAAACAATGGTTCACACCTTCATTGAAAGTGACTATCTTAGTAAGCATCTGGAAAAAGAATGGATGAGGTTCAGTTGAATTTGTTGAGAATTCTAGGTGTGAAAATTTGCTAATACCAGGTTTATCTGTCTACGAGAAACATAATTCAAAGCCAAAATCAAAGTCAAAATTATGAGCTGAGGACACAATTGGAAAATAAAACTAGAAATGACAGGAATTAAAAGTAACACCTCTTGAAGTCAAAGCATTTTGAACATCACAAAGGAAACAATGTAATCAGATCAATGAGGTGAAGTCATGTCAAAATGAATACTTAGTTGGATTAGAAGGTTTAGATCAAAGATACTTTTTACAATCAAAGAACATAAGAGTTACTTTACAACAACGTCATAAAAGCTTAATTGTTAGAAAGAGAATATAAACCAAGAGACCAGGGCAGGAAGAACCAGAACGAGAACCAGAGCTCAGAGAGAGAAGCAGAGAAGGAACAAGAGAAGCAGCTAGAGTCAGATTACAGTCAGCTCGGTCATGGGAAAGAGACGAGGCAGAGCAACCGAGCTAAAATAGCTAATACATCCAAGGAAGACTAGAATTTAAAGAATAGGCAGATTCAGCTCAGAATCAGATCAGAGATAGCTCTCACAGCTCTGTACACGAGAAAGATAGGACACAGCAACTGAGCTCATCAGCGAATACATCTAAAGAAAACCAGATTTTAAAAAGATTGTCAAGTTGGAACTGAAGGTCCCTTCAACCAACCAGAAGGATCCAGAAGCAAGATCTTTTTACTTTTCTGTAAAGACAGTGATTGCATCTTTTAAAAAGAGAAAAAATATACAATAATAAAATAACTTAAAAGTTTTAACCTGAAACAGTGGTTATTAGTCTACTTTACTTACTTAGCAATGCGGGACCCAGGATCGATGCTACTAAGTGGTAAGTAGATGAAATCTTCGGTGAAGGTATGGGTTATACCGGGGGATAACTTGAAAATATAGTTTGACCTGAATAGCACCCATTGAAGCCTGTATCGGAGTAGGGGAGTGAGAAACCCTGATCACCATTTAGAATGTCGGCCCTTTTTGGTAGAGGGGGAATTCTAAGAATAGTGGTGAGTTTTCAAAAACAAGTTTCAGGTTCCATCAATGGGGTTGTTGTGATATCGAGCTGGAGAAACTGGGAGAACAGAAGTGAGTGCGACACCGTATAATCAACGTGGCCATAGGAGACGGTGGGCTTATAGTAGCCATTTGAGGACAGCTAATTGAGTTCCTGCCAGTCATTATAGCAAAAATCATCCTTTTGGAATGTGTAGGTGCGATGTGGACAACCACACATACCAAAGGGTGACCAGCCTTCCCTTATTTTTCTTTATTGTCCCGTGCCAGTGTTGAACGCTGCCAGGATGCGGTTTTCCCCATAATTCTATCCTTTAAATCGCATGCATGCACAGTACCTGTTCCCTCCTCGTTGGTGCACTGGGCTTTAGCAGTGCTTAACCCGTTCCCCCCTCCATCTTGGCAGCAACACTCCTGCCCCTCCCGAGTGTCAAGCAAGATTGCCCCTTCAGTTGATCAGGCTGCACATCGGTCTTCACTTGCACATTGGGTAAGGGACCTATGCCTTCACAGCCCCATCAATAGAGGAAAATGAAAGGTGGAAAAATTTTACTGGCACTGTCTGGTATAATACTAAAACGTGTTTGATCAATAGGCCCCAGATTCAATCTTTGTCAACAGCTTTTGTTTTTCAATTAAGGGGCAATTTAGCGTGGCCAATCCACCAACGCTGCACATATTTGGGTTGTGGGGGTGAGACCCACGCAGACACTGGGAGAATCGGTCACGGCTCATTTTGACAACTTCAACTGCAGCCATATAATTAACCTCAGAATCCTTGAACTTGGGAGAGGATGAAAATAATCTCCATTTCTGCAAATCCAGCAGTAACATGCCTGTGTATTGGGGCCCTGTCCAGATCCTGTCTCGGCTCATGAGTAGCCACTTGAGCACGGCCAAGTGCCCATGGAACCATTCCTAGGTGAGGGTAGTTGCGCTCCTAAGAGACCACAAATAAAAACATTGTATATTTGTTTTATTTTCTAACATGATAAAGTCTTCATTTTTCCTGTCAGTGATCATTTGCACATCTTCACTGTTATACAGTGTCCTGGATGCCAGCAAATAAAACTTCATACTTCCCCTTTTATTCTCCTCCCATCTGGATCTCGATGCATCTTTATCCACAAATCAAAACCTTATCGTATTTCTAAATCTCACTCATTTGCCCTGTCTGAGGATCTCAACAGTCACAAGGACACTTAAACAGTCATGAAGTTCATAGATACAGACAGCCGGCAACATGGAGTCATTCTTATCAAAGACCTTCAAACGGCAAAACTGTTTTCTGTTTACATTTTGCAGCCCAAGGTTATGCAAGTTACAGCCTGTACAATAAATATTTAAGAAAAAAAATCACCCCATGCATTGTGACTTGCAGTCTCAAAGTTCTATTTTTCCTTAAATGAGACACATATAATAGGATACATCAAATGCTATAATCAATGTGATTAATTAACAACAAGTAAAGCCAGAGCAAAGTCCCCGAGTAAGAGTGAGAACCTGCAACAGATTACATACATAGTAACTTAAGTCTTCAGGGAGGAAGGAGAGATTTTCACAATCAGCTGTACATAACCATCTTTCGCAGCGACTCCCCCTCTACGAAATATGTCTCATGGGAGTTTGCCCGTATTCCATCCTTGATGGTCATATGTATTACTTACCCGAGAATGGTAGATGGGTCTGCCCCTTGCATCTCTGGCAATGATGCTATCCTGACAACCTCTTTTTCCTCTCACCCTCATTAGTTAGGGAATTCGAGAATTTGACCAGAAATGTCAGGATCATGGATCCAAAGGCAAGTGGAGGCAGGCCGGTGTGGAGCACGTATGCAAGGGCATATCTGTTGGGCCAAATGGCCTGTCTCTGTACTGAACATTTCCATGTAATATTGTTGCTCTTGGTTCAACGCCAAGTATATATTCTCCTCTAAACACTCGGCCGTGCTGGAGTAAGTTTCACAGATGGTTGCAGCTCTCCAGTACATAGCCCAAGTGCCAATGCTTAACATGCTCCTCTAGACACTGATCAGTGGACAGTTAAAACTCTTGAATATCAGAAAAGTTGATCCTGTTCTCACAAGTGTACAGGCCTGAACTAGTACTCAAGAATTGTAATAATAATCTTTCTTAGTGTCACAAGTAGGCTTACATTAACACTGCAATCAATCGCTTCTCGGCCTTTTGGCTCAGATGAAGTGTAGTATCTGCTCTGCCTTTTGGCTCAGATCTGGTATGTCTCTCTTGTGGGGACCATGAAGTGGATTTAATTTAAATTTGAATTGGTTTTTGGAGCAGGCAAGGAGCTGGATTAGGGGTTCTCCCCTGTCCACACTCTTGAGCCCTGGTTTTGTAACTCAAAAAAACCCCCACTGCAATCCAGTTACTGTGAAAATTCCCCAGTCGCCACACTACGGCGCCTGTTCAGGTGAGAATTCGGAACGTCCAAATCACCTAACAAGCACATCTTTTGGGAATTAACATTGGATGATACTGCCTTTCCTTGTCCTGAAATCAGGTAACCCATCCCATCACTCCAGTGATCTCTGCTGCACACAGGGCAGACATACAATCAGGCCAGAATCTAGCTTTGCTTTAGATTGTGTCCCCAAACCACATAGCTTGTTAAAGTTCACAGACGAAAAGGCCCCGAGGACGGAGGGCATTTAAGGTACATTTATTAGAGTTCAGTAGTGCAGTGGAGAACAGCAGGAAGGAACAGAAGGGGGGTCCACACTCAAAATAATACAAATAATGTATTCAATGGAATGTAACTCATCATTCCTTTTCCTCTCACCTTCATTTGATTTTTTTTTAATATCTATTAGATCAGATATTCAACCTCAAGTTCATTTTTCAATTCAGGCAAGCAGCTGAAGAATTTGGTTGCACTAAGATTTTTATCCATTCACACCAAGCAATATAAATTGTGAAAAATTGATCGCGAAGGACCTACATTTTATGTCAATTGTTCAGCGGGAAGCAGAAGAAAATGACTGTCAGTGCTTTTGCACAAAGTGTGGCAACAGCTGGAAGTGCAGTGTGTTCAGGAGCAGGCTTAGATTTCTGAAGTTCGTTTCTGGAGTAAACTGAAAGCTGTGATTTCTGAACCAAAGAACTTTGTGGAATAGTCCTTATCCACATTCAACAGTCATGTACAACGATACCAAGAACTTTCCATCAAGAAAACGAACGAATGTATAGTAGAAATAAATTAAATGTCCACTTCCACCATTGTGTAAAACTTTCAAACATCACTTCCGCAATGGTAGAATTCAGACCGCAATCCCAAACATCAGCTCCTGCCAAGCTTCCATTTGTTTTCCAAACTGGAATTGCATTCATTCTATATTCAGTAAAAATGTTTATGGCAACAATGACCGCACAAAAACCTTCGAAATTTAAGTGGCAAAATCTAGTAATTTCTTTCTACAAATCTGAGTTTAATACAAGCATTTTCATATTCAACATAAGTAGAGAACTTTGGCACTCGAGTAAGAGTGGCATTGTCATTTTGATTTACATTACAAAAAGCTGACTTGTACTATTTAATTACTAGTTTACATCAGGCTGTAATGTTTTCAGTCTTTGCAAGTCCAGTTGTCCACAAAACAAACATTCAACAATGTAAAACAGGCCCTGCATGTAGAGCGCACAAACGTGAGGGGGGAAAAAAAGGACATCAAATGCCTCTGGCAGGTATTCAAAAATGCATTCACTGAACAATACATTTATTCCCGGTTCCAAACGTGCACTCTGTGGGGTTTTAACTCACATGAGAACTGAGGAACAAAATACACATCAAACCACAGGGTTGGGAAAAAAAATAGGTGCGCTGGGGTACAATCTGTAAACATTTGTGTGCAACATTTAAGTTTTATATGTGTATCAGCATAGAATGAATGCATCACCCTTTTCAGGTTGAAATGCTAACATAAAACAATGAGTAATATTTAGCAAAGTTAGAACACAGTGAGGAACAAATCTTTGCCTACGGTTTCTAAAATTTTAATACAAATATTTTATTCTCTCCATATATATATATATATATATATATACATATATAAAAATGATTTTATGTACATACTGTATATTTTCCCCACAGCGCGATTTGCAATTTTTTTTAAACCACTTGCAAATTGAGAGATGTTGAGGTAATTGGGTCAAAAACATATGCATATTCACAATACCACTGTGCACAAATTACCTGCAAAACAAGAGAGTGTAGAGTATGCAAGGATCGCTTGCAGAAGAGAATGCTTTGTTTTTCAAAACCGTTAGCTTTCTGATTCCCCTGGAATCCTAAATATTACTTGTGGCTGCAGGCAATATTTGAAACTGCTACTGAGAGGCGCCCTCAGATCAGACATCTTTGGGGGGCAGCACGGTGGCGCAGTGGTTAGCACTGCTGGCTCACGGCGCCAAGGTACCAGGTTCGATCCCAGCTCTGGGCCACTGTCCGTGTGGAGTTTGCACATTCTCCCCAGTGTTTGCGTGGGTTTCGCCCCCACAACCCAAAGATCTGCAGGCCAGGTGGATTGGCCACGCTAAAATCACCCCTTAATTGGAAATGATGAATTGGGTACTCTTAATCTAAAAGTTTTAAAACATCAGACATTTTGAGCAGCAACACCCCCCCCCCCCCCACACACACACACACACACACAAGTTGTCTCAGGGATTTCACAAAATGAAGAGGCAATATAAATTGGAGTGCTTCACAGAACTTGATGGTATTCATTAACCATGCAATGCAATAGTGGCACTGCATACTGTACTCAAAACTAATTCCTTCATTGGAGAAATGACCACATCATCACAAAGTGTACAGATGCACAGGGGCTAACATGAAACATTGCTGCAGTTGACCGGTCCAGGTTTCCAGAAAGCATAGCATTTCTGCTTTGTGTTGGATGAATGAACCCGCAATGACAAACCACTTTTCATTAGCTACTTAATTTTTTTTTTTAAAAAGCCAAAACACAAAAGGTTTTACAAACCAAAAATATTCAGCTTAAAAACAAGAAGCATCTCAGTTTGGCCAATAACTGGTTAAGCAGAGAACGGGCAAAAATATTTTTTCAAACCAAACTAATTGGAAACTTAAGATAGGATTCAGCCAGCTCCAGTAATGAGGGCTGAAGCCACTTCAAAAGGAAACAGTCTAACTGCTTGCTTACTAGTTGCCCCGTGCAGTCCCAAGTATCACTGGCGACTTCTGGCGATATGTGCAACTGCTGCTCGGAGTTGAGCACACAAGTCCTCATTTCCTCCACCACCTCAGCTTCCTCAGATGGCCCCAGAAAGTGGCTTAGATATTTAATTCCAATCTTGAAATGCTCTGGGCCAACCCCACTGTGAGCGAGGTGAAAGGTGAGGCTAGATTTGCCATCAAGGCCTCAAAGGCATCAAAGCTTTTTCTTCAGATGGAAAGATATAATAGGTCTTGTTCTATTTTGTGATTTACCCACTGAGGCAATAGAACTGACAGTGCAATGCAAACCACCACCTCAACAAGTGCTAATTAATTATTTTAGTGTGTTGGCCTTTGAATAAGAATGGATGGTCATGCAGGGCTGTTACAAATAATAAGTCACGGATGAGAAAATTGTATAAAATGTGTTCAGACGACAGAGGAAAAATATATTTTGATATTTACATGATGCCGTGCGAGGGGGTAGCCCCTTCTGAAGTTAACAAAACTAAAGCCCACAAATCCAGTCAAATTAACTTCAGCAAACTTTGTAATCTAATCTCACAAGTGGGTAATGTTCAGAATCAAGTAGCTTCAATAACTGACTATGGTCAACATTTCACTTGTCTGCCACAGTCAGAGTAATCCTATTTCACACCATTAACACTAATTTTGTCAATTGTAAATAATAATCTTTATTCGTGTCACAAGTAGGCTTACATTAACACTGCAATGAAGTTACTGTGAAAATCCCCTAGTCGCCACACTCCGGTGCTTGTTTGGGTACACAGAGGGGAGAATTCAGAATGTCCAATTCACCTAACAAGCACGTCTTTCGGAACTTGTGGGAGGAAACCCACACAGACACGGGGAGAACGTGCAGACTCCGCACAGACAGTGACCCAAGCTGGGAATCGAACCCGGGTCCCTGACACTGTGAAGCAGCTGTGCTAACCACTGTGCTACTGTGCAGTGGTCCAATGCGAGTCAACACTACTACTGGAGGAGAAAGAGTGGTGGTTGGGAATCAAGGGATAATGTTAACAAGCGTTTTTTTAAAAATATCAAAACATACTTCGATCAAACATTTGATGCTCGGTTTCTAAAATGAAGGATTCCTGAAACTTTGTCACTATACAAGTTCAACTCCAAGTTACGTACACAGCTAATGCAACCAAAAAGTTGACAATTCAATTCTAAGGAAGCAGCCAAAACACGACCGAGAGTTTGGAAAAAGCTAGTGCCAACTCCTATGTAGTTAGCTACTCAACAAGTCTTTCAAATCCCCAAGTCTATTTACTGCTCCCAAGGAACCTCAACATTGAAAAAGGCAGTTTAAAGCTCACACCAAGTTGTGCAAAATATCTCCTAAATGCCCCAAGTGGCAAGCCATTTATGTAATCATAGATGTGTGGAAACTGCAAACCTTCCATCACCTCAAAACAGGGGTCTCCAAAATCTGCAGGTGCAAAACATCTGTCGGGCAATATAAACTTCCAATGCTGAATAAGGATGATTAGAGGGGTACCTGAAATGAGAGACTAAGTTGTGCGTAGAGAAGCTGAGCTTGTTTAGCGGAGAGGTGGTCAGGGGAAATTTGAGGCATTCAAAATAATGAAAGGCTTTGGATTGTAGGAGTAAAGAAAAGCTCTTCCCACTGGAGGATTGTAACCAGAGCGCATAGATTTTAAGATCATTGGCAAAAGAACCAGAAGGGTTGTGGAGATTTTTAAAAAATTGTTTCATGATATTACACCAATACTTCCAAATAGGAGACCTTCAGTCAGAGCTATCGACTCCATAAGTTAGAGTTAATTCATTAAAAGTCTAAATTTATTGAAGGGTTCAGATTTTCTTTCAAAATTACATTGCATTTTGCTGCTAGGGTCAATTTAAATCAGGAAAAAAGTTTTCGACCTTCACTATATAGTGGTAAACATTTACAGAATTGTAGAACGTTTACGGAACAGTATGAGGCCACTTGGCTCATGATATCTGCAATAAAAATAATGATTTTTATTCGTGTCACAAGTAGGCTTACATTAACACTGCAATGAAGTTACTGTGAAAATCCCCTAGTCGCCACACTCCGGCGCCTATTCGGGTACACAGGGAGAATTCAGAATATCCAATTCACCTAACAAGCACGTCTTTCGGGAATTGCGGGAGGAAACCGGAGCACCCGGAGGAAACACACGTAGACGCGGGGAGAACGTGCAGACTCCGCACAGATAGTGACCCAAGCCGGGAATCAAACCCGGGTCTCTGGTTGGCGTTGTGAAGCAACAGTGCTAACCACTGTGCTACCGTGCTGCCCATGACCAGTTAATGGAAGCAATCTCTACAGTATTTAGAGCAATATGTGAACTACAAAAAGCAGTTTTGAAAGGCGTTTTCAGAAAACTGAAAGCACAGCTTTGAGAACCAATTTCGCCACTTCAAATTTGACTACACTGTACAAGAAAATAGTTCATTTTCAACACGTCCCCTTCCTTTTAAGCAAAAAAAATACTCAGTGATATATCAGTGCAGAAATACATTGTTAAATTGGTGCACAGGGATTATATAAGGCCCTGAAGAGAAACCAATGCAATGGTAATTGCTCAGGTTATTCGTGAAGGGCCCGCCTTCTCAACCTTTCCCCTCACCCAAGGTGTGGTGATCCTCAGATTAAAATCACCACCAGTCAGCACACCCCTCTCAAAGGGGAAAGCAGCCCATGGTCACCTGGGACTATGGCGATTTTATTTCTAATTGCTTAGGCTGTTCGGGTGGGTTCTTTGGTTCCTTCACCAGTAAAAACTACGCTTCTCCAACTGAATACTGTCATACATCTAATAGCATTCAGACAATTGGAAGAGAATGCAGATAACCAATGCCTTCATTTCACTAACTATCCTCTTCTCAGAATCCACTGAACCATAGTTCAGGAGTAGAAATGTGGCCACTCAGCCCATCATGATTTGACATAACTCTTGACTAATCCAAAACAAATTCTAAATTTCTCACTCACCTTGACAAGCATATATTTCTCTCCTCGTGTTTCAGGCAATCAGGAGTTTGAGTACCATCTACTTTTATCAAATGGAGCAGGCCATTTAAAAGCATGCCATACTTGTCCTCATAGCCACAGAAGCTCTCAAAGACCCCCCCCCCAAAAAAAAAAAGGCATGTGCAGTTTACTATAGCTGTGTTGATGCCAATACTCACTGTATTTCACATCAGAAGGCAGAGAAATTACGTAAATAAAAGATCATTTTTTGAAAATATTGCAGGGTCCAGGATGACTCCATTCTTTCTTCTGCCAATTTGGCTTTTTTTGTCCATCCAAATCAAGCAACTCACAGCCGATTATTCTGTAGGCAATTACCTGAAAGCCACAGTCGCCAAATAAAATGCAGGGAGTTGCGTAAAAACTAAATAATGTATTTTTCTCCCAAAAATGTCTTCTTGCCTTTATTCAAGACATGCCATCCTTACGGTAAGCAACCGTCGACACGCACTCCAATGGTGACAATTACAACACCACTGAATTCCACCTCTGGTTTTAAAAAACAGACACCAGTGTATTGTATAAAAGGTGTGTTTATTCAATAATCGATACAGACCAAATGCAATTTTTCTGCCTCTCAGTAAAACCGACTTTAAACCGAGGTAATTGCCAACACTGGAATCGCTGGTACTGTATAGTGGGTATTTTGGCACATTAAAATGTTCATTTAAAAAAAAAAAGGGAAAAGGGTTAAAAACAGCTGAAAAAATAAAATTATATTTAAAGGCGAAGACGAGGAATGGTATATTAATTTAAATCTTGCCATATAATAATAAAACAATCACTCGTCTAATTCTTGCTGCGGAGTTTAACTAGGAGAGCCAGCACTTCACTTGGTGCTTTTAGCAAACACGAATGAGACACTTGCACAGAAACAGCATGTATATTTTGTACACCCCTCTGAAGAAAAAAACGGGAAGTTCCGGAATCGACCATTTAAGATAAAATTCACGCACCTGGGCCTCCGAAGTGTATTGAAAAGTCTGCTACATGAATAAAGTGAGTGTTTAATTACAGAAAACATTCAACAAGTTTTAAGCGTCGCACACCAACCATACCCACTATACAGCATCGGTCGAACACTATTCAAGGGCGGCTGAGACCTCTGGCTATTCGCAGAAAAGAAAGTCAGCTCTCGTATCTCTACTATTCAGAGGGACAACAGTACAAAAACAGTTTCAGCAGTGCCATTCAACATTCGTATCTCCTGAGGTAACGAGACAAACAATTTCACCTACTTTGGTTGGTAGTCCAGCTTTGATCCCAAACACTGCAGAAAAGAAATTAAAACAGGAAAAAAAACAAAAACGTTTTAGATGGGACTGCTGTTTAAACTCATAACCTCCGACATACGATTATTATTTTTTCCCTTTTTTTGTGTTGTCATAACCATCACATGGCTTTTCAGAACACACTGAGCCTAGTAACTGGAAACTCTGTAGATAAACAAAATCCGCAGACAGCACTATGCACTGTAAAAAAAAAAAAGTAATGAACACAAAGTTGCACTGCTTAAATAGTCCATCCAGATTATACTGTTGTGACTTAAGTGAAGGGCCCAGTTTTCCCGATTACAGGGGAATTCACCCAATGTTTGTTTAATTTACCATGGCATCGCCCTGTTCTCCTCATTAACACTGAAGGAGACTCACGAGATTTATAGAACCAACGCAGAGAAACCGTACAGCAAACAGGGCCCTCACACGGCAACAGTGAAACCCTGTTTGATCGGATACATCAGAATGTTACTGTGTCTTTTCTTACATAGTGAAGGAGTTTGGCGAGGACAGCCTTGCAGCTAATGGGTACACACACCCCCCACCCACCCCACCCACCCCCCCCCCCCCCCCCTTTACAGTAGTATCATTCGGAAAGCTGGACGCACACTTGTGCACGTGTTTTCTAAACAACATAGATAAGTTTTTTTTTGTCTATTTGTTCATTCCTATATTGTGGGTTAAATGTAAGGCAGACTTCTGTCCATCCGTGTTCGTCCATCCATTCAAGGCATTGACTGAACGATTCGCTCACTCACTGGGTCACACATGCAGAAAGACCGTGCACCAAGAACCTGGCCGAAACACTACAGTGCCACGTAGCTCATGGAAAACAGTTTCGTAGTACTTTCAAGAGTCAGGATATCTAGCATCTGGAGCCCTCCTCAGAAGAGATTCTCTTCAAATATTGCCATTAAGTCGCTCTGAAAATTCATGTCAATTGTAGCCGCCATCTAGATCACAGTAAAGATACACAACCAACATTAGTTTACATTGTTCCATTCAATTTAAAACCAGCATTTTCCCCAAAATTTCATGCAATAGCATATTGCACTGGTACACCAAAGCCAATTTTTTGTCAAGTATGATGGCTAGAGTCAGATATATAGAGATTGTTTTATTCATTCTAGGGACATGGATATTGGTGGCAAGGCCAGCATCTGTTGCTTATTAGCAATTCTCCTCAAGACTGCGTTAGGTCAAGTGTTCAACCTGATCGCACTGAATGGTGTGGGACAGGCTCAAGGGGCAAAATAACTGGTTCCTAAATGGTGCAGGAGTCACCTAAGTAGTGCAGCAATTCCACAATCTGGGGCATGTTGCTTTTGGGAGAAGGTCCACAAACTGGTGTGTGCACCAGGAGCACAGATTCAGGTTACTCCACACTGCTGTTGCAAGCTCAAGAGCACCCAATGGAAGAAATCCACCTGAGAGTAGTTTGGGTAAATTGAAACGGAGTGTGGTGGTGGGTGGGGGGGGTAAACTCATGACAAGACGCAAAAAGTACTTTCAACAACCTGACCAATGGCCATTTTCTCAACATAACACAATTGATGGCTCCAGGGAAGACCAAATTCTTTTGCTAACAAGAGTCATTATGAAATGGTCTCAAATGTCCTACATTTTATGCAGATTTGTCAGTGTGACAGATGAAGCAATCTATCAGATTGATAGATAATGGTCATTAAAACCCCCTTAACCCTAGCAAGAAAAATATGCCCGCTCATTTCAATGAACATAATAAACACAAACCCGGTCAGTGACTTCGAATTGAAGCATGATCCCATCCATCTTAAAAATTAAATCCTCACACCATCAGCCGATTGAAGTATCACACTCCTGCGGTCGATTTGGTGGCACAGTGGTTAGCACCGCTGCCTCACGCCGCCGAGTTCGATCCCGGCCCCGTGTGGCATTTGCCCATTCTCCCCCGTGTCTGCCTGGGTCTCACCCCCCACAACCCAAAGATGTGCAGGGGATGTGGATTGGCCACGCTAATTTGCCCCTTAATTGGAATTATTATTATTATTTTTAAGTGTCACACTCCTGGCCTACTATGCAGATCAATTTTTAAAATCAGGCACAGCTTTGTAATCCATTCTCTTGGTTAGACAGGTTAATTTAATGGGACGGTGCAGGCGTGAACTCTTCCCACCACACACTATTGCTCACGGTGTGGCTACAGCTTCAGTGCAAGAATGAGCCTCAGAGGGACTGCTGCAATTAAATAGAGTTGGGGTAATTTGCTCCACACCCTGAAAAAAATTGCGCGCGCATTCTGCCTATTGCTCCTGTTTTAAAATTAATCATTATGGGGAAATTGTGGATGTTTGAAACCACTGCAAGTGAAAGCTTGCATGAAAATGGAATTAAGGTTTTATGTCACGGAAGACATAAGCCTTTCACATTTGGCCCAATTCTGAAGAATAATTTCACACCTTCCTTCTCAAGATTCTCCAAGCTTGGCTACATTGTTCTACAGGATTACTATTTCATTTTAAAACTCAAAAATGCTACCCAAAGATCTTAAGAGGTTATGCTTGGCCAAGCTGAAATTCAGATTTTGATGCATATGAAGAATGTGTGTGAGCAACAGCAAATTTAAAAATGAACCTTTGAAAATTTTTCTTTATCTTTTACAGATACTGATACTCTCAAAGTCACTATTTCACCAGGCGCCAGGAGCCTATCAGGTTCCTTTTCTCAGTGGTTAGTGTTCTAGTCAGTGCTGAAAAGCTATTTAAGAACATAAGAACTAGGAGCAGGAGTAGGCCATCTGGCCCCTCGAGCCTGCTCCGCCATTCAATGAGATCATGGCTGATCTATTTTGGACTCAGCTCCACTTTCCGGCCCGAACACCATAACCCTTAATCCCTTTATTCTTCCAAAAACTATCTATCTTTATCTTAAAAACATTTAATGAAGGAGCCTCAACTGCTTCACTGGGTAAGGAATTCCATAGATTCACAACTCTTTGGGGTTCCTCCTAAACTCAGTCCTAAATCTACTTCCCCTTATATTGAGGCTATGCCCCCTAGTTCTGCTTTCACCCGCCAGTGGAAACAACCTGCCTGCATCTATTTTATCTACTCCCTTCATAATTTTATATGTTTCCATCAGATCCCCCCCCCGCATCCTTCTAAATTCCGAGTAGTCTCAGTCTACTCAACCTCTCCTCGTAATCCAACAAGGATTTGGCAATGGAGATGGTGGGAAAGTCAAACCCTGTCCCAGACTAATGTCCAGATTCCGCACTTCACAGGAGGGGTCAACAGATAATCAGGAACAGGTACGCAGGACAATTTTTATCCCATTTCCTAGCCCAGAGGTGCCCATGTCCTGACTGCAGTTGGCTTAACTACACCCTCCCTGAAACTAAGTCAGTAAAAACTGACAACAATCAAACCTGCCTCCAAAAAGCCAAGTCAGGCATGGCAGGAAGATGCATTGGAAACTTACCGCTTCCTTCCGCCTTCGTTCCTGCTCTCGTTTCCTTGCTAGCTCTCGCTGCTGATCCAGCATAGACTGTGAGGTCGGCTGAGAGCTCTGTTGCTGTTGCTGCTGCTGCTGTTGCTGATGTTGCTGCTGCCTCCTCACCTCCTCGTGAGCTCTCCGAGCGCATTCCAAAGCATCCTCTTCATCTCGACCTCTGCAATCAGGAGCGAAACTTGGTCAAAGCAGAGTTCTCATGCATCTTGGTTGAAACAGTTGCTGTGGCTATCAGATCAACACATACCCAACTAACAATGTAACCAACGGCCCAGGGTTTGCTGCAGCGAGGTATCCACAGCGCCCACCGTCAGGCTTGCCATTGCATTTTTGGGTTTTGTTTCCGTGTGGCAGGCAACGTAACCATGAGCTGATACCACAAATGCTGCAGCTTCACACTATTCAATGGCAAGGCAGACAGCATTGCTCTCGTGAAGCTAACAGTGGCACAGCTCAGAGAAGCACTTTTGAGTTTATCCATAAGCCTGACGCCTTGCCTGAAGTTGCTGTACCCCTTGCGCACAGGGAACCATTAGCCTCACCGTTATTTTGACAGGAAAATCTGGGCCAACATATTCTAAATCTCACAGCTGCACTCTCTGATAAAAGGGCTGTAGGTCAGCGCTGGACTCGAAGGGACAACTCAAGCTGTCACTGAGCATTTATTAGCACATGGCAGGAAAGGACACTGACGAAACCGATCTTTCTTCCTCTCAATTGCTGTTGCTTGATGCCCCTCTGCACCATCAAGGTTTTCCCCTCTGATCTGTAAGCCTTCCTGGCATTAGGTAGTGCTAAAGATTCATCTGTTCACCAGAGTGTGCTAGTAGGTGCCCAAGGCGGGTGACGTGTAAAATTGGGTGCCGCAAACATTGGGAATAAGTACATACGGCCAAAGGTAGGCACCACATCGGGTATTGTTTATATTTGGCAACGTCACTGCGGCAAAACACAGGTTTGATAATTCGACGAAACCATGAGCTAGACTTGCCTTTGCCTCTCCTGCTCCATTCGGAGACGTTCTTTTTCAGCTGCCTCCTGTTGCATTTTACGGAACTCCTCCTGTGCTTTCAGTGCTTTTTCCCGTTCCTCCTTCTCGCGTGCTGCCCGCCTAAATTGCTCAAAGCTGTCGCTCGACGATTTAGCTGTGGATGAGGGGGTAGAAGGAGTCTTCTTAACCAGACTTGCCCAAGAGCCCATGTTCTTGATCTTGAGATCCTAAAGCACAGAGACCAACAAAGAATATGGAACCCCATGCAGCATTCAAGAGTAACCAGACACCTAACAGTAACAAAAAACTAAAAGGCAAGAAAAACTAGGTGTTTTTATTCAATTTAAATATACTAAAGAGGAGAAATTCTAAAAAGCTGAAATGATGTTTTGAAGCATTTTTCTTTAAAAATCTGAACACTAGGGCGGCATGTGGCACAGTGGTTAGCACTGGGACTGTGGCGCTGAGGACCCGGTTTGAATCCCGGCCCTGGGTCACTGTCCGTGTGGAGTTTGCACATTCTCCCCATGTCTGCGTGGGTTTCACCCCCACAACCCAAAGATGTGCTGGTTCGGTGGGTTAGCCACGCTAAATTGCCCCTTAATTGGAAAAGAAAAACGCTAATTTTTTTTTTTTTTTTTTAAATAAAATCGGGAACACTTAATGATCGTTCACTCCGACAACAATATATTTCATTCGTTAATGCATAGATCTAACTGGTTGGGATGGAGAAGAAAACCAAGCGGACAAATCCGAAATCAAAATGCATATCAGAAGGTAAATGAAAATTGCAGTGACAAAAGGCATCTTAGTGTAATGCTATTCGAGGTCAGAAAGTCCTTTGTGGGCGATCATAATCAGGCCAGACTCGTCCGAAGAATGGTCAAGTCAGCCATCATTTGCTCCACTACATTCCAACAGGAGTCGGGCGGGGGGAGGGGGGGGGGGGGGGAATAGGTGCGCTCGCACAGGGAAGCGGAGGAAAACGTTAAAGGCTAGCGGCACACCAGTCAACACCTAAACTCTCACACCTTTTTGGGAGCGACAGGAGTTTTGGGCGTTTGTTGTTTCTGCTTCTCTTTGTCCTGAGGAGAAGGCTGCGTGCCGTGTTCTGGAGGACGAATCACTGGTCCAGCAACGTCCATGTGTTTCATCTCTGGTCCTGGAGGAGGGAAATGCAGAGACTGTTTAAAAACACGCCCTGTGGCTGTGTGACAGCTATCACCATTTGACTAACACAGCGAGACCCAGCACTACTGATTTTTGGGAACTGGTCTATTCAAGTACTGCACTAGTATCCTAACTCAATTTACTGGCAGAACGGTGTTTTACTTTGGCAGGCATCTGAAAAGTACAAGTTACAAAAGGCTATTAAAAACCCAACAAATGAAAGGCTGGGACCTTTTGAAATATATGTTCCAGATGGTGTAACCATTTTAAACTCAAAATAGAGAGACACACTTAGCTCTAACATGTTTTTAGCAAATACTAGATCAATGCTGTATCTTAAACATCACCGCACTCCCACCCCAATAACTAGTAAATTTTACATGAGCAAATATGTACGAGACTGGAACACAAATAGTTGCTTGTACGTACAGAACTTAAGTATTGCAGCAGAAAAAGATAAGCTGTTGAAACGTTTAATCTTATGCACTTCAGGACAACACAAGAACGCCAAATTTCAACGGGACCAAGAATTTCTGCTGCACGAGAAACAGCAATGACTCCACCAGAGCCTACTTGCCAACCAAATCAGCTCCTTTGCTCAGGCAGTATGAATTGTTGCTCCCTTTGAAATTTGGTACTCTTGTGTCTGTCCAAACGAGTGACAAAAAGCGTTTCCAGCAACAATCAAGACAGGAATAGTCAGAATATCGTGCCCAGTTATAAATGTTGCGTATTTTACATTTGTTTGCATACTTAATTCATCCCGTCACACCCAATGATCTCGCTTTTCATAGAAGAATCACAGAATCCCTACAGCAAAGGAAGCCATTCAACCCATCGAGTCTGCACTGACCCTCCGAAAGAGCACTCTAACCCAGGTCCACTGCCCTGCCCATCCCACCCTACCACCATAACCTAACCTGGACACTGAGGTGCAATTGACCGTGGCCAATCCACCCAATCTGCACATCTTTGGATTGAGAGAGGAAACCAGAAAACCCGGAGGAAACCCATGCAGACACGGGAAGAACGTGCAAACTCCATACAGGCAAGGCCAAAACTGAACCCGGGTCCCTGGAGCTGTGAGGCAGTAATGCTAACCACTGTGCCACTGTGTCGCTGTGTTGCACGGTGTCAACCTTATGTCAACGTTTAATCTTCCTTAGAATAAAAATTGTGTGCGCGAATTACAAGGGTGACATTGAGGAGTTCTATCAGGAAAGATTGGGGAAAAAAACTTTGACTCTGAAGTGAGATTGTGACCACACTACGTGTGTATTGTTCTAGTCAAAAAGACCGCAAACCAACTGACCATCTCAGTTGTTTTCACTCCCCAGTGGCTTACAGTATTCTTTAATTATATGTATGCATCCTGGAGAGATCCAGATCAGTGTTACTCGTTGGTTATATCACTATTACAGAACAATCTTATTATTGAGAGGCAAGTGGAAAGGGACAGCCGGTCATTGTATTTGAGGGGTGTGCTTTTATTGGAGGCAGTTCAGAGAAGGTACATTGGGATGAGACATTCAGCAGGTGCAGCCGCTGTTCATTGGAGTTTTGAAGAATCAAGATGTGATATTGAAACACAAGATTCGCAGGGCGCTTGACAGGATAGTTGTTAAGAGGATGTTTCCCTTTGCTGGGGAATCCAGAACTCAGAGATACAGTAAGGGGTCTTCTATTTAAGACAGGGATGGGAAGAAATTTCCTGTGTGGTTAATTGTTAGAATTCTCTACCCGAGAGAGCAATAGACGCTGGATCACTGAATATATTCAAGGCTGAGTTAGACAGATTTTTTAATCTGCAAGGGAATCAACGGTTGGGACAGGCAGGAAAGCAGAGTTGAGGCCACGGTTAGATCAGCCATAATCTTGGTGAATAGTGGAGAAAGGTTAAGAGGCCGACTGGCCAACTACTGGTCCTATTTCCTATTGTCTTAAGCTCTTAAATAAAAGCTCAGCCGAAAGTGGCAGTCAGGTTAGAGTTTCAGGTAAAGCATTTCAGGCAACCATCAGTTCCGGATCCAGCTACACGGTCAATTTCCTGCATTCTGTGCTTAGTGGTGAGTCTTGTAAATTTCGCTGGTCAGTAACAAATCATTTCCTCCCGCCGAGAAAAGGGAAGATCATCGTGATGCTGCATATTGTAGCTGCAGGGAGCAGCACCATAGTGATAAAATATGGCTTGCGGCACTCCATTTCTGCACTAGTGTGTTCAGGTACTTCAACAGATGGTGGTGGAGGAGGGGTGATCGACTAAAACTATCTCCCTATTAGCACTGGAATTTATACAAGTACAGGGGTACTGGAAAAGAAAGTAGCAATTAAAATAACAAAAAGCCACAAGAACACAAAGTATGGGATTCTTTCATATTTCTAGAGTCATGAGACACACATCCACTGGACTTTGTTACGATCCCTGTGGAGACTGATGGCTTTTAAGAAGGAATCCCCACACGGCCAAAGAAAACCGCTGGACACGATTTCACTTTTAAAATTTTACTGTAACAAATCAACTAAAATCAACGTAACGCAAACATTAATTAACAGGTGAAGGATATTTCAAATAAAAAGATAAATGTTGTTTAAATAATCGATACAACCAAGATACGCCTCACATAGTTACAAGAATTTGCACGCGAATGTGGCAACACGTGCAATCTCACAGACTTTCCACCTGGGCCTTTGTTTTAAAGGATTTCTCACTTCCCATCCAATCGTTTCGGCTCAAGTCGTATTCACCAGCAGCCATATTCCATCCGAAGTCTCCGGACCCGGTTACTACCAACAAGGCTCACGTCCACGAACCCTTCCTCACTCAGGCCACGACAGAATCCCCAGCAACGTCCTTCTCCGACCCCTTTAAAACGGTCTGGTGTGCTCTGGCACCACCTCAACAGCAGCAGTGTGCATTGTCCAATCCACAATCCCTCACTCTTCCTGTCTTCAGTGTTCTGTCCTTTCCAACTGTATAACACACAAAGTAACACAATCTCTGCTCTGTTCTCAGAGATCCGCTTCAACACCAGGGTCTGTTCGAAGGCTGCCAAACTGAAAACTGTTCCATTCGGAGAGAGCCTTGCTTGTTTCTCTTTGCATGAATTCCCAGTCCTCTGAACTGGGAAACAGAATAAACAGGCTGACCCCCACCCCACTGCAATTAGCTTTTTATTTACCCTTTGCTTCTTAGCTGTTCATTCCCAGGTCACGTGCATTTCTTGGAGCTTAATGATACCATAATCAGGATACCAATTAACCTCATTTCAAAACTGCTCCCGAGCACATTTTAGTCTCAAAGGGAAATTGCACAAAAAACCCAAACTTTTTCCAACACATGGTCATCACACCTTTCAAGTAGGTATGAACACTGCAAACTTACCAGACTCCCTTCTGGGGTCAGCGCAAAAGCTGTACAACAGGATTTCCATTTATAAACAGACCAACTCACCCAAATTTCAACACAATCATTAAACATTTAATGCATGAATACTAATGGAGAGAGGGGCGCAGCGGGAGGAGATGGCATTTACTATCATTAAATCAAAGCTCTGAACTTCCATGCTCTTTTTTATTTTTTACACACTTATTCTCCGTTCAATGTAAACAGTGTACCATGATTTAAAGTTTGTTTTGATAGGCATCAGAAAAAGATTTACACTGCTGTAGCACCTTTCATGCCCCAATTCCCCAATGCACTTTAGAATCAATTAAGTACTTTTGTAGTGATGCCATTGTCGTAATGTAGGAAATGTAGCAACCAATTCGTCCACAGAAAATTCCCATAAACTACAACACGATAAATGAGATCATCTGTTTTAGTGATATTGGTTGAGAAATAAATATTTGGCTCGGTCTGGGAAGAACACCATTGTTTTTTTAAAATTCATTCATAAGAAAACAGTCTTTACTGCCTGCCCCTTATTGTTCTTGTGAAGGTGGTGGCGAGTCGCCTCTTTGAACCCTTGCAGTCTATATGGTGTAGGTACAGCCACGGCGCTGTGAAGAGAGAGAGTTCCAGAATTTTCAAGGAACAGCAATATATTTCCAAGTCAGGATAGTGTGTGGCTTGAAGGAAACTTCCAGGTGATGGTGTTCCCATGTGTCCAATGCCCTTGTCATTCTAGATGACAGCGGCCATGGGTCTGAGAAGGGGACATCCCAGCACTTAAGTTGTGCCTCCATCACTTTTCAAGAAACATTTATGGGATGTGGGAATTGCTGACTGGGCCAGCATTTATTGCCCGTTTCTTGAATTGTCCTGGAATTGAGTGGCTTGCAAGGACATTTCAAGCAGTTAAAAGTCACCCACTTGCCAAAACTTTTAATATACAATGAATTACTCGGAAGCAGGGCGACTGCTAAGTGGCAAACATTTCACAAAGCAATGTTCCAAAAAAACACAAGATGAATGACCACACAATCAGTGATACTTGAGGGGAAAACATCCTTTAGTGCACTGAGAGCCTGCAACAGGAAAAAGGTATTCAGCCCTTTGAGCCTGTTCTGCCATTCAATTGGACAATGGCTGATCTGCACCTCAATTCCATTTATCCACCTTAGTTTTGTATTGTTTAACGCACAGCAACAATACATAAAGGTTTTGAAATTGCTAATTGATGTTCAGCCTGAATAGCCTTTGAGGGAAGTGTTCCAGATTTCCTCTACACTTTGTGAAAGTGCTTTCTGACATCAACCCTAAATGGACTAGTTCTAAATTTTAAGGTTGACGGAGGGAGTTTATGCTTAAACAATTTTCTGCCCCTCTGAAGAGTGCCACATTTTCAGCAACTCCATTGTTTACTTACTGTGCCCAAGATGTGGAGGAGGCTTGCCTCCCTCCCTCTGTTTTGATGGCTCCGGGCGCATCGAAGGGCTAAACGCCTCATTTCGGATTGCCGGTGAAGAGTGGCTCTTCTCTTCTTTCACACTCACCATCGGTTGTGATTGCACTATTGAGGGAGTTCGGGGCTCCTGTAAGACAATAAAACTTCAATAGAGCACACCAATCCAACCCAGGCTGTTCCGAGATCTCCAAGCTACTGGACCGTAGAGCCCAAAGTGTCTTAGTGTCTCAATCTGTTCCTCATGGGCACAGGCCAGTGGGTACTCCTAATGTAACTAATTTGAAAAACCAACCAGGAAAGAATGGCTTTTGGAGGAAATTAGGAGGTCCCTTCTGATTGGGATATTGAGAAAATGTCGCCAGAGTAACTACAGAAGTAACTCTGTTCTGCAGTTTGTACTTGACATGGAGTGCCAGGCTAGTTAAAGTGAAGTATTCCCTTCACCAGTTCCCTTAATATATTCCCAGAAATAGGCATCCAATCAAACTAAAGCTCAAATATAAGAGCAGTTCACACAGCATTTTTCTGAAAGACAATGATTTTATTTTTAAAAGAATTTAGAGCACCCAATTAATTTTTTCCAATTAAGGGGCAATTTAGCTTGGCCAATCCACCTACCCTGCACATCTTTGAGTTGTGGGGGCGAAACTCACGCAAACACGGGTATGCAAACTCCACACGGACAGTGACCCAGAGCCGGGATCGACCCTGGGACCTCGGCACTGTGAGGCAACAGTGCTAACCACTGTGCCATCGTGCTGCCCGAAAGACAATGATAAAGTCCCTTCCCAATGCTCGCAAGGCAGAATAGCATGTTCGCATGCAACATCATGCTTCACACATTGGAGGTCTGTGACCAGGCAAAGCAGGAACAAAGATTCAGAGGGCAAGTCACACCAGGCCATCTCTTACACTGCTGCGAACGACATGGAAGGCAGTCATTAACTGGCATTTGCTGAACAGTAGTGGGAGGGAGGGAATTAAGAGTTAACCCGACCATTTCCGTTGGGTTGAAAGTTACCCTAAATGAGAGCCATTCCAGAAAAGGATGTGTAAATTCCTCAAATGAATTCTTAGCTATTACCCACATACTATATTTACACCCGACATTCTGAATAATGATGTATGAGAATTGTCAGTATTGGGTGATTATTATACAGTTACAATTTAACTATAGGTTTAGAAGTTGAGGTCATGGTCACTCCCCCAGTAAAGTAAATCCCTAACATGCTTCAGAAAAAAATATTTGAATTTTGATTCACTCCCATGATTAGAAGCTAACTGAATGAAAGTATGCAACAAAACACGCAATGGAGAGCCCTGGCCAGTTAAAATGAGTATATCTTTACAGCAAAATGATCAGGAATTAACTACACTTAATTTCCTTCCACTTGAACAGCTCCACTCGGCTGAGACAGAAGGCTTTATTAACATACAGCAGCTTCAGGGAAAATGCAGCAGGTATCTATAGCAACAGCCCTCCGGGAAGATGGTTCCCAAATGGCACCCATTTCAGACTTGGTAGGCCGTGTGGGGGATGAGAAGAGAGGAGAGGAGAGGTTGACAGACCGAGTCCATTTGCAGAATTGTGATCCCTGTTGGGTGCATTCAGCCTTGTTGAGTCTCATTCGCTGGAAACAGTCCAACAAAGCTTTTTCTAGCGATTGTGTATATTGTGGCAATCACTAGTAGCACTGTTGCACCTGACATTCAGAATGCACCAGTGTCAACAGATCCTTCGCAAACAAAGGCAGCTCCCCTTCCACCCCCAATGCTTCAGCTGGTTAGGGCAATGAATAGATGAGCTACATACACCACAAATGGCCCTAGGTGTGATCCAGAGTCGGTGCTGATCCCAGGGGGGGAATTGAGATGGGAATAAGGCTGGTTAGAGCTTCCGTTACTAATTGCTATCCAGTGAATCCTCCCCGCCATCCTGTTGGGTCAGAATATGATCTAGACTCAAGCATGATGTTTCCTGTGGTCAAAATGTGTGGTGATGCTCACTTGCCTAGGCTCACACAATTAGACCAAGTGCATTTCCTCCCCCGACCCTGCATCCATATCTCTGCAAGGAGATAATTTATTCAGGACGCTGGTTGGTCAAAAAAATAAATGCTTTCAGAAATATTGATGCACTTACCAGAAGTGAGTAGAATAGACTACTCGCAATCCAATGTTACATCATACTAAAGTGACTAATTCCAGTTTTGTTTACCTGCTTCTTCGTCTGTACAGTTCTTGGTGGTGACTGGACAAGGGATGGAAATTGCGGAAGCGGCGGGGAATGCATCAACAGTGGGGAGGGTACGTCTGTCAAATGAGCTGAGGGGGGAAAATAAAAGAGTATCAAAAAAAATCAAAAGAGTCAAAACAAATTTCCCGTTGAAACAATCCATATGCATGTATCCCTTCCCGCTGAATTGCGAGTAAAGTTTGCGCATAGTAGGTGTGTTTCGGCAGTTGTGTGTACACAAGGAAACTACTGCAGGATAAGCCACTTGCAACCAGACATTTTTACAATAGAATAAGCCCAATTTTCCTGCACAAAAACCAAGCATTGATAGCACATCTGCCCATTCGAAGAAAAACAATCTTTCTTTCTGCAGAAGAGCCATTGAGTTAAAAGCATTTTCTGTTCATGGTTCAAGAAAGCATTTTACGGCTCAGGAAATCACAAACACAAGGAGGTATTTGGCCCATCGTGTCTATGCTGAGTCGCAGAAAGAATTATCGAGTTAGTTCCAATTCTCCCACATAACGCTGAATATTTTTCCTTTTTATATATACATATCCAATTACATTTTGAAATTTGCTCGATATATTCATACATTAAAAACATGAAAGATGCCCACACTCCAGGTCTCCTTCAGGAGTACTTCCATACATTTGTCATGCATAATCGGAGTAATGGTGGGCCGGCCTTTGCAAGACTCCTTACCTGTGGAATAGGGATCAGGCTTCGGCTGCCGTGGAGAGTGGTGGTGCTGGATGACTTGCTGGGGTTTCGCCTGCTGGGGGGGTTGGTGCTGCGGCTGTGGCGGCGGTGGTTGCTGAATGTGGGATGGAAACTGCATAGATTGCATGTGAAGCGGCCTCGGCTGATGCTGCTGCTGCTGCACCACCTGCTGGGGTAGAGGCTGAGGTTGGGGATGCGGCGGAGGCTGGGTGTGCGGCAGAGGCTGGGGTTGTGTATGCAGCGGCTGGGGCTGGCTGTGGACTGGCTGGGGTAGGGGTTGCGAGGAGGTCTGGACTGTTGAGAGGAGCGGGGTTTGATTCTGGACCTTCTGCAGCTGCTGCAGGTATAGATGCATTTGACTAGGGTGTAGAGGAATGGAGAGACGCGGAGGTGGTTCCTCTTCTTCCAGCATTGCTGGTGGCTGCGTCATCTGTGGCGGCTGTAGTATAGGCTGTGGGCCCATGGGCGGGGACTGTGCAAGAGGCCGTGGCTGTTTCGGAGGTAGTGGTGCAGCTTTACCGCTGGGTCTGGATGGCTGTTGAGGCAGACTACTGTGCAAAGCTGGAAGGGAAAATATCACAAAAGGAAAGACTGTTATTACATTGTTCTTTTCGAAAACAAGTTTAGTATTCAGTAGAATTTCACAAATAGTCATGGATGTGGGCCATCTAAATTAACTCAAAACATCCTCATGTCACTTCATCCTTAGAGAATCCAGCCGTTTCTTAATTATGCCAGGGTTTTGTTTCCACTGATCTACCTGGGTTTCTAAGTTAAATTTTCCAAGAATAGTTTTCTACCATTAACTCTAAACTTTTGTGATGACTCATTCCACCTCTTGAAATTTCCCTCAGAAAGCCACCTTGCTAAGCTGAAGAGCCCATGTTCCTTCAAAACTCAGCCCTTTGTCATCAGGAAACATGTTTTTATTTCTGCATTGCCTCCACGGTCTCCTTCCATCCCCAATTCCATCTCGATCTCTTCACTCCCTCCACCCCAATTCCACCTCGATCTCCACTCCCTCCATCCCCATTCCAGCTCAATCTCTTCAAAGTAAAAAGTCTTACAACACCAGGTTAAAGTCCAACAGGTTTGTTTCGATATCACTAGCTTGCGGAGCGCTGCTCCTTCTCTTCAAAGCGGAAGAAGAGACTGAGTGAGTGGCTTTCTTTTCAAGTGGATTTCCCCAAGGGACTCTGGCCAGCACAGGTTAACGGGGAGTGAGAAACAGCAGCAGAGTGTGGAGGGAAAGCAAGGATAAGAAGTTCATGTACACAAAGTCAGCACGGTGTAGTGGCTAATGCGCATAAATATGCACCCATAAAATCATTTCATTCAGCATATATTATAGTTAAAATAACGGTAGGGGGGAAAAAAGTACACTTTACCCAATGCACTCATGGGTGCTTTTCCAGAGTTCAAGTATTATGGTACATTTCTACCCACCCAACAGGAGGGTTCACGATATCCTCATGGAATGAAGAATAACTACAAAGCAGCTTCACAAAACCCATGAAGTTTGATGCTACACTTTCCTGAAAGGCTAGAAACAAAACTGCCTGTGCGCACAAACCTGGAGGAGACACCACTGAATGCTGGATGAGGTGAGGGGGCGAGTGCTGCTCAGGCAGGGGCGGTAAATGTGTCTGCAGCTCACTCTGGTGAGGAAGGTGCATCATGGGCTGTCCAAAGTGTGACATGGCGTCATAGGCATTGGTCAATATCTGCGGCTCCATAATCGGTAGCGAAGTAGGCACAAATTGCGGAGGCGACTGTTTCATTGACTGCAGCTGCTGATGGTGGTGATGGTGCTATGGCGAGAGGGAAGAAACTCTTCATTAGACAGTGTTGAGTAAGGAACGCTGCAGTCGATATCATGTTATTAGTTTAATTTTAAACCCTGATCAGGCACACTAGACTTGTGCTCCCTTTCAAGATGCCACGTGTATTTTCCTAGTATTAGTTTATTACTGTCGAATTTCAGTATTTTCTCTCCAGCCCTCCTGATCACCTCATCTAACAACATCAAATTGTCACAAATTTGTTCCCAGGCTTCACACGATGTCACTTTGGAACAAGCTGCTGGCATAATTAAATAAATCCACTCAAATCAGAATGGCCCTTCCTTTTACCAAAGCAGACGGCACCAGGTCTCATACTTGGCATGTGCGCAGTGAACGGGGAATAATTCCTGAAGGCTGAAAGATTAAAACCTTCACCTCCCAATTTCTCTGTTTATAGCAAACTGGCCGCTGCATTGAGTTGCTGCACCACTCAGATTTATAGCTTCAAATATTGGCGTCAGTGGGGGTTGTGTTGCATTGGATAGGCACAATCTAAATTTTGCTTTTAAAAGATAACTGAGCTTCAGGGATCACAACTGTCTCACCCAAACCTACGTGGCTTTCTTTGAAAGGGAAAGGAAGATTAGAATCAGCTGAATGATGCTTTTAATTGACATCCTTCAAGGAAGGGAGAGGGACGATTAGGAGGGGGAGAATTGATGCTGGCTCTGCAAGTCCAGTCAGGTTAAAATATACTTTAATGTGCAAATTACTGATTCCCACATGATGTGCTGAATAATGTGTTTCATTGTGCTATACACAACAGCCCCACTCCCCCGCTGCCCTTCCAAAAGCAAAGTCCTTCCACAACCAACAGCAATACTAAATACATTTTTCAATCTTATGGTGTTATAACCGCTACCAGTCTCCACCTTTGGCAAAAATTTCCTTTGGTGGCTGAACTTGACCCTAGCTTCAGGAGTCCACAGTACAATAATAAACTATAACCAACACGCAACCAAGCTCAGCTGAGTCACAGTTTGGAAATATTAACCTTTGACTTCTTCTAAAATAGAAGCTTTACAATAAAAGAGCTGATGAGCGGTTCATGGTGCAAATGGATTTCACCAGCGTGCTGCACAAAGGCATCCATAGGAGCAATTCTCGAATAAGGTTTGCATTCCCCGCATATAGAAAATTTGGAGGTGATCGATCAAGGTGTTTAAAGTGTTAAAAGGATTCGACTGAGTAAAGACAAACTATTTCCTCTCCCTGGGAAAACCTCCAACGAGAGGATGCAACCTTAAAATTAGAGCCAGGCCATTTAGAAGGGAATTTCCATCATAAAAGGTAGTAAAAATCTGGAACTCCTTTCCTCCAAACTGCTGTGGATACTGGAGGTCAGTTGAAAGTCAGGATGGAGGCCCATAAATTTTTGTTCAGACAGGGTATTCAGGAAATGAGGTTGAAGTACAAAATCAGCCATAATCTTAACTGAGGAGCAGAGCAGGCTCGAGGTGCAAGTGGACTAACTCAGTTATTCCAAAAATAAAAGGATGTGTGTATTACAAAATGTTGCAATTTAAAGATTGTTTTGTTTAATTACCAGCAGAGCTGATTAAAAACACTAGGGGAAAGAGAAGTTGGCAGGTCTCAAACTTGTTAATTTTTTAAAAATAAATTTAGTGTACCCAATTCATTTTTTTTCCAATGAAGGAGCTATTTAGCTGTTCAATCCACCTACCTTGCACATCTTTGGGTTGTAGGGGCAAAACCCACGCAAACACGGGGAGAATGTGCAAACTCCACACGGGCAGTGACCCAGAGCCGGGATCGAACCTGGGACCTCGGCGCCATGAGGCAGCAGGGCTAACCCACTGCGCCACCGTGCTGACAAAATTGTTCATTTAAAACAAAAGCTGACATTGACTAAATCAGACCTTTTGAGCGTGGCACAATTATTGTTTTTTTTTAATGTTTTGCGATTTCCTACTTTCAAACTCTCTTTCCTCCCTCCCCAATTTTACTGTGCTTTCAATTTTTTGAATTCCTCCGACAGGGCCACAGTGAAGGAAGATTTTTGTTAACTAATACGATATTACAATTCTCTGCTTCTATCCCTTCCAAACCCCGGGGGGTTTGCACAGACACACACATTTACAGCCACTTCTCTTTGCTCTTGAGCATTAGTCTTTCATGACAAAACCCCTAGCCAAAGCTGCAGGGGACAAGGATGGTGTCACTCAAGAGGTGAAAAGGAAATGACCAGAGAAGACTCCGGCATCAGATTTCCCTGCTGCAAAATTAGCCCAGCTCAATGGATCCTGTGCTTGTGAATAGCCTGTGGGGAGGACAATGTGTGGTGATTGGGGGAGGGGAGGGGGGGAGGGGGGGGGGGGGGGGGGGGGTGCAATCCTAAACCTCAGACACTTCATATTCTAGCAACTGTGCAGCCACCAGCACCGCACCTCCCCCTCCCACACCCCCAACCAAGGTAGCATGTCGAGGTTAAAGCCACAGTGACGGGGCCTTGCTGTTACTTCATGTGTAGAAAGGGAAAGTGGAAAGATCATGCTCATAATTACGTTCCCATTCTCAGGAACCACAACATGGGCCAATTTTTAAATACATTAGGAGAGCAGGGATTGCCTGCCTTTTCTCTTGGCTGACGGAAAGATTAAGGCGAGGTGTGGGGGTGGGAGAAGCAATAGAAAATGCAGTCAGAGTAAATAGCAGCACAGTGCAGCGGTCTTGTAAATTTACTTATTTTTTATGCAGGTTTTCAAAGTAGCAAGTGAAGAGATGCCAAAACCCCAATGCACCCCACAAGTAAACAAGCAGTCCCAGCCCATCGGTTATTCCTACCTTCTTCTGCTCCCGTCCAGAGCGACTCTTGTGGCTGCCATGTTTGGCTTTAGGTGGCACCTCTGCAGAAGAGAGTTGAAATTGTGATGTGCTGGCTGATGGACAACCACATCTAATCCATACTGTACACAAAAGAGCTCCAGCTGACATTTTTTTTTTCTTTAAACAGCTCCAACAGAGGACCTGCTCACAGCAGATTACAGCAAGAGTTGTGTTTACATCCCAAAAAAATGTATAGCCGCCTTTGTTGTAGAGTAGGAATTCAATTTTGTGTGTGTTTTTAAATAGGGCTAGATGTTACAATTTTCTCCCCTACCCCACCCCACCCCCCACCCCCCCCCCCCCTCTCCCCCCGCCCATTTCTTCAAATTTTCACCCGATTTCATCCACCTGTAGCCGACAAGGTAGGCACATGTTATGTCATCAACTGGCATGGTTTGCCGAGTTGACGATCTCCCCTCTGGATTGTCTCTCTTTCCTTTGAGGATCTGAATTCTGCCTCTGTAGTGGAACTAACAATCCCATACCTCAGGACCATACTTTTAATGAGAAATCAACTAGCGTCTTGCAGAAATACCGACAATAGAAACTTCTTAGCCGGGACCTCTTGGTTAGCAAAGTCCTATTCGCTCATCATATTCTATGAAGGTGTATTGGCTGCACATTAACCTGTCCCTTCTGCATTCAATAATTAAACATAACAGCTCTCAGATTCCTATTTCAGGAGTTTGAGTGCGAGGTTCTTTGCTGCACCCCAGTAAATTTTGCTTGCTTACTCCAATGTGAAGGGATGCAGGCAGCACATTTCTCGGTCTTATTGTGACCAGTTGCAAGTGGACACCTCATTTTCTCTACCAGCAAGAGATAGTGAGTCAGTCAGCAAAGCTCCCTTTTCTGTGGGGCAGCTGCGTGTGGGTTAACTATGAATGTACACCCGCACCCTGCAATCCTGTGGGGCTGATTGCCCCCATCCTCACAGGGTTTACTTACTGGACGGGTTTCACATCCTCTAAACCTGTTCAAGCTGTGTCTTCCACATTCAACAGCCCGGCAGTTATGTAACAGCAACTCAGTTGGGCAAACATTACTTTGTCTGCTCATGAAACAACAATGAGCATCGAGTCACTATCTGGTTAACTACATGCACGAGACTGTTTTTGCCCATTGTGCTACCAGCTGTTGATCCAAGGATGAGCGAATCACAGGATCACAGTTTCCCCCCATGTAATGCAATAGGCTGTCCTTGAGCATTCATTTTAATTAGCATTCTCATTAACAGGATGCATGTAGTACTGTCCTGTGTATTAATAGAATTGCAATCAAACCCATTAAGGATTGCTTCTGGCACAGATAATGAGGTGATTTTTGAATGCATGTTCAACAGAACATTATAAACAAGAGTCAGTTCCTCGGGGGATTAAAGAAACACTCAAAGGCTTGCACCTCCATGCACATGAGCAGCATTATGGAATAATGTGAGCTGTGTCTTTGCTTTTCTTCCTCCAGAGAGCATGTCTACCACATAAATCTAGGTGGAGCACCTAATTAATTGTAGAAAGGATCTAGTAAACGATTCAGGGACTTCCTTCAAAGCAATTTATAGCACCTTTGAACACAAGTGTTTTGAACATGCTGAAAATTTACGAACGAAACGGTGCCAAATATTTTACACCATTGCTGTCCCTTAGCTGCTATAAAAAATACTGGTGGTGCAAAACCCAAGCAGTGCACGTGGGAGGAAGCAACATCAAATAATGTTTAAGTCCCTCATCTATCCTGGTCCCAAATGGAGAGCCTAAATCACAACCAAGTTTCCAGTTGTCAACTCCCTCCATCCCTGGTCCACCTTTGTTAGCGGCTTGCCCCGAAATATTTGCCACAAGTGCCTTTGACCACTGCTGCATAAAAGGCCGAAAACTTAACATTTAAAATTGGAATCATGCTCACCAATCCTCATCTTAAAATGGAAAATGGTCACAGTTCACGTGCACAGAAGACCCAGAGATAAATACATAGCTTCCCAGTTGCCAAACACCATCACATGGACAAACATTCTTACGTTCAGAGGTCTATTATGACAACCTGCATTTACATGGCACCCATCTCAAGGTGCATGGAACAAATTTAATACCAAAACTTTGGTTGGGAGAATATTAGAAAGGGTGACCTTAAGTTTGGTCAATGGTCAAAGTAGATTCTGAGGAGAGGGTTGGGTAGGTTTAGAATGGCAGTTAAGCAGAATGTTACCCCTAAACAGAAAGGATCAACAATGAGCATCGAGTCACTCTATCTGGTTAACTACATGCACGAGACTGTAGCTAACAGGAAAGGAGGTTCTCAATATAAAACCACCTCTTATTTTTACAAAACACTGTATGAAGCAACCCATCGGTAGAAGCTGAATGCTTGATGAAACTGGTCCAAATAAGCTAAACTATTTAGCACATCATTCAAACTTAAAGCTGGAGCCAGTTGCCAAAAAAATGAAATGCTGAAGTTGCACTTTTGAAATTAGGTAGAACATTTCACTGCAAACTGCTTTGAGATTGGGGAGCTGCAGGGTTGGGGGGGGGGGGGGGGGGGGGGGGGGGGGAAGAGAGAGAGAGAGAGAGAGAGAGAGAGAGTGCGCATTGTACACTGTACAGGACATCCTTTTTAAAGTTCAAGTTAAACTGGCAGGTACTTATTTATGAGATCCACTGTTTTCTCTCAGTTGCATTTTAACTTCATGGGTCATTTTTCCTTCATGGGTCATTCTTCAAGCAAGCAACTACTCAGATTTTGCTCCTTCGACATAGCACCAATACAGTATAAATAGCACACATTACCCCACCACCCCAACCCCCACTTTTGACAATGAACTGCAAAGCAATGAAGCTTCATCAAACCAGTAACTGTTAATTTTATTCTAGTTCCACGTGCAATAACCTGTGTCACAATGACTAGCCATTTTCTGTGAATGCTATCACAAATCAGTGGAAATGAGGGGTGCTGGACAGCTACCCAAAACTACATGCAATGTATAGTGCCAAACTGGCGAGGGAGGATCGCTGGATTGTCTTCCCTCAACCGAGGGCCGACAATTTGCCTCACTCCTGGGCTAAGGATAGTAAGAGGAGTCAAGGTTCCCCACTTGGGTTCGCTCTTCTAGAATGTTGGACGGCAAAGTGCATCTGTGCGAATGTCAGCAAGATGCTAGAATCAGGCTGTCAAGTAGAGATCAAACATTAAGAATGGCCGCTTGGAGGAATAGATGTCACACCTGGGGACAATACACAAGATCCAGCATTTTTGGAGGAGTAAAACAATCTGAACACTCTAAATATTACTTTCATTATGCCCAATTTAGTTTAGAATTCAAATTGGACTGCTTATCAAATGTTTTTTTTATATTTGTTTATTGCCAACTAGTGTGATGCACAGGACTCGGGCAATATTGCATTATTTCTTAAACACTGGGCATACCTCAACATCAGTCTGAGAAAGCCAACCAAGCTTACTTTGATGCTGCTTATAGCTTTGCACAAGCAGTAGGTCGGGGTGATAATGGCAGATAGCCCAATGTAAAAGCAGCTTTAGTTGCTCAACACCAGGAGCTATTCCAACATCACCAAGATGTCCAAGGAGGGACCATACACAAACTTCAGCAGGTTAAGCCTTCAATTTGTCTAAGTCACAGAGAAGCAAGATGGCCAAAGATGTACCATTATTTACATTCAACTCCTGAAAAGTGTCACCATTATATAAATTGCATTTCATAATTCCTCAGCCAGTCTCCTTGATACACATTTGATGGGGCTCCATACAAAGAGCCAGAAGGCAAGAGAATTTATTCTGCACAGTTTAAGCAGAATCAATTAGACCAGGCTATTTTAAAACCAATCCCTTCAGGTTCATAAATTATTTTGCTCGTTGTGACTGCTTGCTTCACCTAGAGCTCAAGATTCCATATCATTAATTCATTGACTTAATCATTCCGATAATTAATTGACTCAATCATTCAATACATTTCCAATATGTTTGTGTGCTTTTTGGGAGGGTAAATTTAGAGTATCCAATTTCTTTTCCCCCCCCCCCCAATTAAGGGGCAATTTAGTGTGGCCAATCCACTACCCTGCACATCGTTTTGGGTTGTGGGGGTGAGACCCACACGGACACGCGGAGAATGTGCAAACTCCACATGGACAGTGACCCGGGGCCGGGATCGAACCCGGGTCCTCAGCGCCGGGAGGCAAGAATGCTAACCACTGCGCCACTGTGCCTCCCTTTGTGCTTTTTAATGCTTTTCCTTTTACCTGCTCCTGTTTTTTATATAGACTGCTCTTTTAGTTAACTTGGCAAATTGCAAGCCAAGTATTCATGACCGTTCCTAAACACGGTTTCTTGCTGTTGATGGCCAGGTTAGAAGAACGGGAGGACAAAATGTAAATTGGGGAGACAGACCATCGTTTCAGGCTACAATTATGTTTCTCTCGCCTTCTAGCTGAAGCTTTTGCTTAGCAGTATCTTAATGCTAATGGTTACGATCACATTTTATTGTGTTTAGAGGAGTGCGAGAAGGGGCAGTAATTTTCTCATTTAACAAACTGCGTCCACACATTTACAATGCAACCAACTGCTTATTGGTAGTTACTAAAGATTTGCTGGAGTCACTGGCCCACCATTTAACCAACATCTCTCATGGAGAAATGTATGACAGTCAGCAACATTGAGGACTGCAGGGCAATCAGGCCCTCACTGTGGAAAACATGCTTGAATATTGCCTGTGAGTGAAACTGAAAATGAAAACTAATACGGGAGGAGGCACATTATAAAATGAAAAATCAGTGCAGATTAGTATGGCAAAGATAAATTCCCTCATTTGCTCAAAACAACGATGCAGATTTTCATATTTAACGTACTAGGTTACAACTTGCAGAATTGTTTGAAGACATCTGCAGCTCTTGTTTTAAGAGGGAATTATCACTTTTGAAAGCCCACAGAAGGGCAATAATAATTTCCACAGTATTAAATGAACCCAATGATTTCAACATCCTGTGGATTATTCAAAGAGAACAACGGAAATCTACACCATCATCTAAGCAATGAATAATCTTTTGGGTTTCTTTGCTTACATTAGAAGGAACTATATAGCTCCTCTGCTATTTACAAAAGATACCACATACCCTGGTACAGGAATTTCACAGGGCCTCCAGTCACCAGAAATGCAGCATAGTGGGACTTTGCTCAGAATAGCAACATTTGCATAAAGGTATCAGCAACCCTCACATGCAATGTTCAATGTAGGGATATCACGCAGCAGCTGATATGGCTGAAGAGGTGAAGGGTTTTCAAACATTCTGCCAAATATCTCGATTGCCACTGGGAATTTGCCATTAGATCCCACTTATGTACAAGTGCAACAGCGTCACAGATATACTTTCCCTTGGCCACACATTCTTGGAATTATTTTGGTCTTTATAATTTGCATCTTTCCTCTCCCAAAGGCACTGACCGATGGATCCAAATGTTCTGGCAGCGACCTAGCCTGGTCCAATCTAGGCTTTTGGTCCAGCCATGCAACACGGCATCAGAAGACATTCGCTTCAAATTAGAGCCAGGACATTTTGGAGTAGAATCAGGGACAACTTGATGAATGACAGCCAGAATTGCACACAGCAAGGTGGTAACGACCGGATAACCTGGATGTGATAACAACCGGATAACCGGTTTTCAGTAATGTTGGTTGATGGATAAATTGGCACCAACTTGGGAGTGGGCGAAAATAATGGTGATGGAGAATTGTGTTGGGAGGGAAGTGAATGGGGAGGAAACGGGGGCTAGAAAGAAAAGAGATGGAGGGAAGACAAGAGAATGATGAGAGAAGAAAGGTAGGGAATGAGGCAGAGGGGAGAAAGACCAGGAGAAATCAGCTAGCCCAGCCATTATACAGTAGGCTGTATGCTTTGCACAGGGCTCATTAGCTGCTCCAATCAAGGCTAGCAAGTCATCTTCTATAGTCAAGGAGAGGTACCTCTTGCTCTCAGAGGCAGCAGAAGGTGCCCCCTTAGAGTTAAGGTACTTCTCTTGACAATTTTTTTTTTTTTTTTTTTAAATGGCCATTTCAGCATTGTAGCAAAGACAGAATGTCAACCCCAAGGAGGGAACTGAAGACTTTGGTTGGGGGAGATGGAAGGGGGAGAAGAGGAGTACACGAGACAATAAAGATGGTTCAGGTATCCCGTCAGAAACTCAAATGTTCTGCCATTACCTCAGCGTCAACAAGGTGAAATTTTGATCACCAAATGATAGTAACTTTAATTTACAATGTATCATTAGTCGGATATAAAAAAAACTTCATACATATTCGGTCTTTCACGACCTCCGGACATCCAAAAGTGCTTCATAACCAACATAAAAGTTTGTAGTCACTATTGTAATGTAGGAAACATGACAGCCAGAATCGTACACAGCAAGATGGTAACGGCCGGACAACCTGTTTTCAGTAATGTTGGTTGAAGGATAAATATTGGCCAAGACACCTGGGATGGATCCCTGCCCTCTGGAACATTTACATAGAATTTACAGTGCAGAAGGAGGCCATTCGGCCCATCGAGTCCGCACCGGATCTTGGAAAGAGCACCCTACCCAAGGTCAACACCGCCACCCTATCCCCATAACCCAGCAACCCCACCCAACACTAAGGGCAATTTTGGACACTAAGGGCAATTTATCATGGCCAATACACCTAACCTGCACATCTTTGGACTGTGGGAGGAAACCGGAGCACCCGGAGGAAACCCACGCACACACGGGGAGGATGTGCAGGCTCCGCACAGACAGTGACCCAAGCCGGAATCGAACCTGGGACCCTGGAGCTGTGAAGCAATTGTGCTATCCACAAGGCTACCGTGCTGCCCCCGTCATGCCATGGGATCTTTTACATCCACCTGAAGACTTTGGTTTAACATCTTGTCTGAAAGGCGACACCTCCGAAAATATAGCATCCTCTCCACACTGTCGATAGTGTCAGCTTAGATTTCTTTGCGCTCAAATCTAGAGTGGGACTTGAATCCACCATCCTCTAATTTGGAGGTGCGCTACCTATTGAGTCGCCACTAACACCATAATGGGAGGGGTTTTTTTTATGCAATTAACACCAAAGTCAGCCGCTGCATTTTATTGGCAACATTGTACTGCATTTTATTGGCAACATTGTACTGCATTTTATTGGCGACATTGTACTGCATTTTATTGGCAACATTGTACTAAGAGTTTAAAATAGCCTGGGGCGAGTTTGACAAGATAGTTTACATTGCCTTTACCCCAGTTTTTTGTTTTCCTTTCAAATTTAACAGAGGTTTAAAATTGAACAACCTTCCATCAGTTCAGCATTTAACCCAGGTTGACACATTTGTACAGTATGGAGGGAGTGCTGCAGTGCTAAATATGCCAGCTTTCAGATCAGCTATTAAGTCAATGCCTGGTTCATATAGACATTAAAGATCCCTGGTCCTTTGCAAAGAGTGGCAGTGTTCTCAGGGTCCTGGCTAATATTGTTCTCAACCACCAGAACGATTAGTTGGTCATTCATCTCATTGCTATCTGCATCACTCAGTTTATATAAACTGTCATGTTTGCTTAACACAGCAAACCAACTCATTTTGGGAACTTTTTGATTGCTTTTTTAAAAAAAAATTCTTTCATGGGACGGGAACATCACTGGCTAAGCCAGCATTTGTTCTCCATTCGTAATGGCCCTTGAACTGAGTGACTTGCTGGGCCATTTCAGAGGGCATTAAGAGTCAACCATATTGCTGTGGGTCTGCAATCACATAGGCCAGACCAGGTTGCGGGTGACAGTGAACCAGGTGGATTTTCAAAATATGACAATTGACAGTGGTTTCCCGGTCACCATTACAGACACTGACTTTTCATTCCCAATTTTATTAATTTGAATTCAAATTTCACCAGCTGCCATATTGGGATTTGAACCCCACCCCCCACCCCCCGTCCCCAGAGGCTTAGTCTGGGCCTTTGTATTACGGGTCCAGTGACAGACATTATCACTGGACAAGGTGCTATCCCAAATGTAATTGATTTCAACTCCGTCCAACTTGCCGCCCTATTTTGGGGCCTGCAATGGTTCTAATAATGAACCACCATGCTGCTTTTGGAACGCAGATTGGATTTCTTGGGGATAGGGGTTGGGAGGGTGCTACTGCAGATTCCTTCAGTGTGGCAGTATCAAAATCATGGCAGTAGCTGAGGAACAAATGGGTCAGGCCCCAAGTGCTTTACTTTCTCCATCTCAGAAAATAAGAGAATGCGTTGCCGAACTTCAGCAACTATTACTGGGCGGCCAACATAGCGATGATAAGGAAATGGATGTTGGGTGCGGGGTCGGTTTGGGAGCGCATGGAGGCTGCTTCGTGAGGGGCATTAGCTTAGTAGCCCTGGTCACGGCGCCTCTGCCACTTCCACCGGCACAATACTCCACCAGCCCGATAGTGGTGGCGGCAGTTTGGATCTGGGGCCAGTGAAGGAGGCATGTAGGGGACGTAAGAGCATCGATGTGGACCCCAATCTGCGGCAACCACCGATTTGCCCGGGGAACATGGACAGTGGGTATCGACTGTAGAGGAGGGCAAGGATTGTGAGGATGGGGGATCTGTCCCTGGAAGGGAGCTTTCCGAGCATGAGGGCGCTGGACGAGAAGTTTGGGCTGGCGAGAGGGAACGACTTTAGATACTTATGGGTGCAGGATTTTGTATGCAGACTGGTGCAGTCCTTCCCATGTCCCCCGCCGAAGGGGAGGCAGGACAGGGTCGTTTCTAGGGGAGTCTCAGACGGCTACAAGGAACTAAGGGGAGCTGAGGATACGCAGACCGAGGACCTGAAGCTTAAGTAGGAAGAGGAGCTTTGGAGGGGGGGGGGGGGGGGGGGGTGGAGGACGGTGTCTGGGCAGAAGCCCCAAGCAGAAACACGACCGCAACATGCGCCAGGCTCAGCCTGATCCAGTTTAAGGTCGTGCACCGGGCCCACATGATGGTGTGCTAGATGCACAGAAGGGCCAGCTAACCATGTACACATGTTCTGGTCGTGCCCTAAACTCAGGGGGTATTGGCAGGGATTCACAGATGTCATGTCCCAGGTATTGAAAACTGGGATGGTAATGAGCCCTGAGGTGGTAATCTTTGGGGTTTCGGAGGAACAGGAGTCTAGGAAGAGAGAGAGGCCGACGTTCTGGCCTTTGCTTCACTGGTAGCCCGGCGACGGGTAGAGTAGAGTAGAGGGATATTGAGGCAGGTCCTTGCGTGAACAGAGCCATGGTTTGCACTATGTTTAATTTGTGTCTTGACTTTTTTTTGTACTGTACAATGTCACTTTTTCTATATGCCTAATATACCTCAATAAAATTGTTTGTTAAAAAAAAAAGAAAATAAGGGAGTGCCTCATCCTCCATACCCGACTGTGGCAAAAGTTGCAATTCTCCCAGAACTGCCCAGAGCATACTGTTCACTAATATTTTCATACCAAGCAAATAGGAATTTCAAAAATAATGGCTTAACATTCAAGATGCATACGAGCACTGCTTGCTTACAATATTTCACTCATGTATGACCGTCCAAAATTTAGTAAACTCCACTAAGGAAGCTTTATATTGGACAATTTTAAAATCAAGAGATGCCTGTATCTTTTCGGCCAAATTTGTGAAAAATGTCCACTGAATTGCTGGAATATTTACCTGCAGCATTTTTCAGCATTAACAGTCACCCTTGTCTCAACAGCCTTACTGCTTATATTTCCTTTATAATACAAGTTTTTGTCGTGCTTCACTTGATTTATGTTAGGTGGAAAATGCTTGAAACAAGAATTTTAATCCTCACATCAGATAACAAATAATGGAAGTTTCATTAATTCTAGACAGGAGGATATAGACTGAACCTAATAAGCTCACAAGGGAGTTCTCCACATTCGAAGTGATCACCACTTGGCTTGGACTGCTTGGTAGGGATGGAGATATTAGGCTGTCTTAAACAGGTGGACACGGAGGTGGGAACAGAGAACAGTCTTATGAGCCAGATATGCTCAGCTCCCTCATTTTGGTCTAAAATTTGATCTCACTATTATTCTCAGATAGAATTGGACTTGCTGTGCATTTTCAATCTTTAGAATAAAGTGTAGTGGGAAATAGAATATTTATGCACACGCGATGGAGCTTCTCATCTTATTACTTCTAATAAGAGACTCCGAGATTACCTGCATTTTGGATGCATCATCAACTTACCTGTCTAGTTGGTCACCTACCCCGAGGTACATAACAAGGTTTATAATACATGTGTGATTCAGGGACCTAAATAGACCCAGAAGGTATATAACTCAACCCAGCAAGCAAGCAAGCACATTCTTGTTTGTAAACTTGTTTTATTTGAGAACTGATGAAAAGTAGAAAACTATACAAAGTAAAAAAAATACATATATAATTTAACCCCAAATATAGAAAGTCAACATGCATTGGATACATATTAAACTAGAAAAGTAGATAAAGTAAAAAATATATTTTTATATGTACTACAAAAGCTGCATTTCTGGTAACAACCAATATCCAGTTGATAAGTTTGCTTTGAAGGGGGCAGTTACAACAGTGAAAATGGCAAATGAGTGACGGCAGGCTGAAGAATTTGCTGACTTCATTTAACCACAACCCCCTTCCCACTTACATCCAGGTAATCAGAGTAGATGTGAAAGTACTTCGACCATCTGTGAATGCCTATGACTAGAGGCTGCAGTTAGGAAATCTCCAGAAATGCCTTCACTAAAATATTTGTTCTGGTGCTCAATGAAATCAAGTTTTATTGCAAGCCCAATAAACACTATAATCAAACACTTCAGAGCATTCACAAATTCAGTCTTGGAAAGATTGGTTATGAATTCGCTCAGACTTGAAACCGATATGGGCACAGCTTGGGGATTTTCAGATATCTCCAGAGATCATCTGAAAGAATTCCAAATCCCAACAGAGAATCAGACCACTTCTACAGCCGAACACGAGTACTGCACTAAACATTCATTAAGATTGACCATGGTGACTTGGAAAATGCTAATCTAAGAATAAAATTGCTCAAGAAAAGGCCTGCAGTCATTGTATTCCAGGGTGTAAAGTTACTGCATTTCCGATTCACCGCCAGCTTTTGACATCAGCCACAACAGCAGGATCATGGTTTATGAAATTAAATGAAAATCGCTTATTGTCACAAGTAGGCTTCAAATGAAGTTACTATATGGGAGTATTAGGGTGTTCAAGGCGACACTGCAATTTGAACATCTGCAAAAAAAACAACTTTAGCATCTTGCTGATGGTGGAATAAAATCAGACCACACGTGGAAACTGCAAACATTCCCTTACTTTCATGGTTCCCCAAATAAGTTAGGCCAAGCTATACTATCAGACCATGCAACACTGTAAAGCATGAGAAACTAGGCCTGACCGTGGCTACAATGGGCAGTGGGGTGGGGGGGGGGGGGGGGGGGGGGAAAGAGGAGGAAAATCACCGAACTACAATATAGCTCTACAAACAACAGTTTAGCAGCATTCCTCTGCTGCGTTCGTGAGGCTAAGCTTAACAACTGAAAGGAAAAATAAACGGTCGAACCTTTGATGCCCACTAGTAGCATCATCATCATCATTCACAATTCAGGGCATAGGCCAGATAAAATACAATCAAATCTATTATGAACCAGCCTCATAGTCTTTCATTGTTCTGGTGTGATTGTGCAGCTGTATTTATATCAAATATTCCTGCGGTCTTCAACTGAGACTTACAAGCAATTTTGTGCTGTAAAATTTGATCCAGTTAAGAACAGGGTTGAAATTTCCGAAAATTACTCCACAAAGATTCTTACAACTAGGAGAGTTCCATCTATCAGTTCAAGCAAGTTTTAAACTTAGGTCCCAGAGGTGAAAGGAATAGTTTTCAGCATGCTGTTACGCACCAATTTTGACTATCCCATGAATCTCAGCCTGGCGAACAAGACAAACCTCTTACCAATACTAGTGCAACATCCAGGAGACATCAAAGCTTCTTGATCAGATGTGCTTTTAGCCTCTTTCAAATGAACAGTTAACAACTGCACCACTTTTGTTTGGAAAATGTCAAGTAATCCATCGAAAAGTAATCTATTGAAATTGCATGTTGGTTTTCTCTTTCTTCGCAAGGTAACAACATCCAGAAAGTGGGCTATTGGTCAACAGGCAGGAATTACATCAAAATTGTTGGAACCTGTGAAAAAGCAGCTAAATGGCAGCCCTACTGAAGAACCTCTGTCTCAAGTGGTCTGGAATGGAGTGCAGAACATGGGCACAATACAATGTCAAAAAAATTAATTTCCCAGTTTAATGACTTCCCACTTTAATGAATGCATCTCCTCGCAAGAATACAACATAAATACGTCTCAATTAAGCTGCAGGTAGAGCTGGTCACAAGCTAAGCAACTCAGAGGAAAATCTGAGACTGGTTATAAACAGGATAAGGTGTTCTGAGCTCCTGTTGTTATACAGCTGCTTTTACCAGAAATACAGCTTTCCGTCTCATTTTAATAACTGTCAAACACTACGTGTAGACTTTAACTAGGGTTTTCTCTTGCATGCAGTGCGTATAAAAACAGCTACTCAGTGTGACCCCAAAGTCAAAAATAAAACACAATGTTTTAAAAGCAACAAAAAAAAAAAAAATGTTTTCCCCACAATTACAAAACATGCAAAGTCAAAATAAATAAGATATACAATTGCATACAAAAAAACAACAGTTTTGGAACACTGAATTGTTTCATCACAATAAAATTGGTGTACATAGTCCAGTTTCTTTTCCAAACAAAAAAAAAAAAATCACAAATTTCATCTTTTAGCTTACAAAAAATTTATCAAAAAGAAAAAAAAAAGTAGCCAGCGAGTGCTAAAGTTTTGACTGAGGGGCCAGCAATGCCGTTCCAAAAACAGAAGTTAAAACCCCTATTCTGCTCATCAAATTTAAAAAGGGATTTTTTTTTTATTTTTTATAACTTCGCTGCTTAAATTTTCCCTGTCGACCTGAAGTTAGTTCTGATTAAATGAATGCACCATTGCCAAAACCACACAAATCTGGGTTTCAACACAGGGCTGCCATGTATTCTGAATCATGCTCCAAATCAACTCCAAGTGAAGCGATTGTAACTCAATATCCTCAAACTCTTGAACCTTGCTCCCAGAACGGGACAAGGAGGTACCCCTTCCCAAACTCACACCAATTCTGCTCCAAACTATACTGCAAACAGCACCAATCCACACAGATCTAAAAACAGTGCAGCTCCCAACTCAAATCCACAGCAATCAGGATACACAAAAAAAAGATTGCATAGCACCAATTCAAAATCCACAACAATCTGGATGCACCCATAGGTCGGCGCAACATCAAGGGCCGAAGGGCCTGTACTGCGCTGTAATGTTCTATGTTCTATAGAATTTAAGCATTTACCTCTGAAGTGGGGCCAGTTACAAACTCAAGCCAAGGGGCAAGTTACAAACTCAAGCCAAAAATAGTAGATCCGACCAACGTTTATTTTGTAACTCCTTCCCCTTACAAGACATCTTAGTCTTCCTCCCTATACTCATACAAGGATCTAGCCCCACAGTCAAAAGCATCATCAGCGTAAGCATAACAGCAAATGAATCTATCCATAAACTGTTGCCACAATTCTAAAACCTGCACCTTATTTAAATCGATGCGCCGTCTTTTTCTTAAAAACAGGTCTCTGGTCGCAGCATCAGTAGTTAAAATCGTACCAGATCATGCAAGTCATACAAAGGACATTCAAACTGTGGGCTAGTAAGGCACTTTTTAAACAAGAAAATGCTTAGGCACACCAAAATCCAAAGGGTTATGTGCACGTAAACAATTGCATCAAATTTATTACCAAAAATATCAAAGTAATGGCGTCAAGCATCGCCCATCCTCGGTAACGTAAAAAAGATTCAAGATACCACTACAGAGGGAGAATTCTATATTGGCAAAGCAATGATGGTAAAGAGTCCAGAGGAACAGGGACAACCAGACCACAAAGAACTAGCCATTTACCAGATGAAACCTGGAGATTTGTCCTGGCTGATCTTGCCTTCCAGAGAGTCTAATTTCTTTCTGCAACACCCACCAAGTATCCTTTGTTCCATAGCAGGTTGACACCCATGTAACGAGAGGTTGTGGGTCTCCCAACCAAAATCATGGAATAAATAGGGACGTTGGGAGTGTGGTTGTGACAATAGGTCCTATCGCCATTTTAGACAAGGCCAGAGTAGCACAGTGCTACTATACACAATCAGTTAATAGCACTCGCACACAATTTCCATCAAATTGTTCAACTGGGACTTCAATAAAGCATAATGGAAGATGAAAAATGTACACACAGCTACACTACAGGCACACTGCTGCCCCCCCCTCCCCAAATTCCAATGGACAGTAATGCCAGATCGTTTACAGAGTATTTTGAGTTGATTAACAAGGATGAACAACTTGTGGATTACAGCCCAGTAACTGGTGGTAATAGGGACAGGAAGCATTTATTGATTATTGAAGCATATTGTCTGAGGTACAATGGGCTATCGCTGTAGCATGGATAAAATAAACGGATGATAGTTTCTCTAAATTGCTCGTCCCTAGTGGAATTCAAGCCACTAATCATGCATACTTCCTCTTTTGAAGATAGTCAATGCGTGAAAGCAACACCAATATCTGTACAAAAAAATATACACATGGAAGGGACAGTTACATGATGACATTTTCGATCAAATGTGCTTAATCACAACTGGCCACTAACTCAGGATTGATCTGAAGAACACAAAACCAAGCACTCCTCATTCCAACTCAACCAAGCAGATTTTAATTCTTAACTCAGGTTCTCTTTTCAGAGCTCAGTGGGATATACCACAAGGAAACATTCTAAGCTTGCCACTATCACTAATATACATCCACAAACCTCAATGAGAAATCAACAGCTGAAAGCATCAACACAAATTTGAAGGGGGACGGGACAAGTGATTGCTGATGAAGTTCTTAAAACCTTTAACCCTTTCATATTCCATATTTTGCTGTTCCTGCTCCTGTGATCTGTTTATTAACATCCAGCTCTGGAATAACTCAACCTAAATTGCACACATGGTCGCTGTATTGTACGAGTTGAAAAGGTGCGGAAGTTGAATATCTGGTTAGCTAACTAGACAGTGAGTCAGATAGTGACATCTTAGTACAATATGCACTAGGTTTATGCAGGTCTGATCTGGCTGCACTAACCCGTAAAGACTGGAAGGTTACAAAGCTTGATATTTGATCTATGACAAAGCAGTTCATTTAACCAGAGAAACAGTTGCGATGCTACTACTGAACTCACTTCAGGGGAGAAACCAGTAGCATTTCAACTGGAACATTATCAGTGACGGCTGGAAGTTGAATGAATGTTTGTGTGGGAATGGGAAGCTTTCAGCTGTCACCCTCAGCAAACCAATTGATTTCTAGGATCACGTGAAAACTGGTCATTTAAGTGACGTATCAGGGAGTGTTGCTGTTACCAAGGAACTGTACACCAACTGGTTCAGTTAGTGACCAAAGTGTAGATTATCTTTCACATTTTAAGAAAAGTTACATTATAATGAATGCACATTCAGCTGGGAGAGTGTATATAGTATACGCCTGATAACTATTTTGTACTGAAAATCTGAATTAAGCAACTTTTAAACTGTTTGAATACATTATCACTGGTCTTTTAATTTCAATAAAACTTGGGAGAATGCCTTGGCAAAATAGGCTTCTCCAACACCGAATACACTGTACACAGCACCAGCCTTATACAAGGCTACACAGGGCTGGTGACTCATTCTCTATGTTTCAGATGACTTCCAGTTGAAATTGCGCTACCAATTTTGATTTATTTTTAAAAAAATATTCAAACCTCCTTCTGTACTGTAAAAATTCTATGGTTCTATTCTATGGTTCTAAGATAGCAGTCGGTCTAATCGAAATGTTGGCCCTACAAATAAGCCATCTCACAAAGTTCAGTGGCACGTTCCTTTCTGGGATGGCTCTTCCATAGTTCAAAGATGCCAATATTTGAAATTGTCTTTTCATTTGGCACTTTCACTGAAGCAAATGGGCTATCCAGGTAACCATAATGAGCCAAGGAAGTCTTCAGGTCTTTTGGAAGTTATGTACAGTTTACACAACCTCAACCTCCAAACTTGCCCAGCCCCTATGTACAAGATTGCAGCAGTTATTTGTTATTTCACCATCATGAGAATCACAACATGTCACATTCAGCTGGGTGACCTCTCAGTTCCAAACTCAGCACTCTGTGGCTATTACACAATCTATAGAAAAGTACAACTTACAACTTTTGTTTTTAAAAATCACTCATTTGAAAGACAGCATTTGTGTAAGAAATCACAGCATCCAAAGGCCATACATAACACATTTGCAATAATGGAGTGCATAATACAAAAATAAAAATTGTTGACAGTTATCTTGGATGTATTAAATACATACAGCAAGAGCCCCTTAGAACAGTTAGCAAATCTTGAATGACTAACTAGTGTATATAATGAAATTCAACTACTGTAAACTGAAGCTCCAGTTTATGTTCCTTAGAAATCCATTGCTCAAATTTTTTAACCAACATTACATAATTAATAGATGACAGATTATTTTGGTGGAATGACATACAATGTTTTTACGGGTATTTGGGAGGTAAGTGCTCCCCGGATCAAAGCTGAGAAGTTCTAAAATTTGAAATATCCCAAACAAAGCTGCAAAGCAAGCATAAAGGAAACTTGACCACAATAACCTAGATGGCAGACCAGTTAAACATGTTGGGTTTCAAACTGCAAAGTATTCTCCCTACGGGTCAGTAAGAGCATAGAATGAAGGATGGGGAGAGATTACAAGGCCGTAATTCAGCCACGGGCCTCACGAGTACAGCTCTCGAGTCAAAGAACGCAGGCTGAATTATAGCTTTTGCAGTAAATACCATTGTTATAGGAGGCAAGGCGAGAGATGAATACTGGGTCTAACAGATTGGCTCTTTGTTCAAGTGTCCCACAGTGGCTGTTCGTTATGGGTGGTGAAAATTGGTTAGGAAGGTCCAACATTGTCACAGACGCACAACAGGTATTTTCTGACGATGCCCATATCTTGGCAGGAAATTACATGATTATAATTTTGTAGACCGCCACCAATCCATGTCAAATTGTACACAAGCCAGGTTTGAAATATCTGATTCCCAAGATCGAGTTGCAGCCTTGCAACTAGCTAAGTGGTGAGTATTTTCTACAAAAATCAAGAATAATTTTACAAAAAGATTACACAGCTTACTTGCTAATTCTTGCGGCAGCTTCGTTGAGTCAATGGCCGAAGATGAAGTTGGTAGAACGTAGGACCTAAATAATTTCTGCCAGCTGAAGGGGTTACAAGAGCTGTAGCCCACCATGTTTTTATTTTCCTCCTTTTGCTGTGTTTTTAAACGGTTTATAGAAACTATATTTTCAAAAACACACACGTATCTTATTGCGCAAGAGTCCACAGGAGTTGGGGAATATCTTGAACCTGCCCCACTGACCACAGAATGCACTGTGTTAGCACCAACCATGTGAAACGCTACACGGACTGCGCACAGGTGCACACCACATTTTGTAAACTGCATTCCGCATGTGTATGTTCTGACCAGAAATCCTTCATAAATTTTAGATAGGTGAAGCAAATTTCATTTGCCGGTAGTCAAACGTTGATCGTTCGCAAGATGAGAGGTAGCAAAAAACAAAAACAATCCTGTTTTTTTCCAAGAAGAATTTTTTTTTTTTTTTTTTTTAAATCTCTGTTGAAGCTGCCTTACAATTTAAGTGCAACTCAAGCTCTTTATGGCTTTCAATGGTCATTAATTTCGGCATTATTGCACTTTTTTTTTCCTCTATGCAGCTTTAACAGACTATCGCTAAATTTCTTCCAGACATGTCGATCTTTTAACACAAACTATTGGCAAAGGGCTCCAACTCCATTAATCTGGCAAATTGTATGTATTGCAGCTGTGTTTAGAAGTCACTGGTTGTCGCTTGGAAACTATCGTGGGTGGTGAATGGAGAGTAGGTGGGGGCAGAGGGGAAATGGACACCGCCAGCGCCAGGCTAGCAACAGGCTCAATGACTGAAAGAATTGACGCTAACCTGTTTCAGAGTCGTTGCTCTCAGAGGAGCTGGAGTCACTGCTACTGTCTGACTCAGAAGAGCTGCTGCTGCTTCTCATCCTTGAGGGGCCTCCCACATCCATGCTTACGTCATGTTTCTCAGCTGCACAAAAAGAATCATACAAGTAAATAGACAGCATAATCCATTCAAGCTCAACAAAAACACACTGCAACTAAACTGGCTTCACACAACCTCTGATCAATTGAGGGCTTTGTTGATATATTTAAGATTTTCATAATTGCTTGTTCTTGGGCAATTCCTTCATATTGTAGATTACACTAATGTAAGTCACAGTCCACGTATTTGTTTTTAAAATGGACATTTTATTGTAAAATCAAGTTCTTTACTTTGTAATCAGTCTCTCATTAAATAACTTCGAAAATAATCAGTCACATTTAAATTCACCTGCTTAGAAGTGCCCCCCCCCCCCCATATTAAAGTTGAACCATTATTTACTACATCACCTTTGACACCCCCACAGAGCATCATCTCTCGTAAGTGTGTTCAGAACGGAGCGTACGGCACTTGAAACCTGCATTGCACCATCTCTCATTGTGCATCACAAGTAACCTGTAGCAGGCAGGCAACTCCGCTTTCATAAAAACAAGCAAACTAGCAATTTCCTCAGTCCAAATGAAATCACAAAACTCTAGTAGAATGTTTGACCCAATTAATATCTTCCCATTGCTTTGCAAACTTCAAACAGATTGGAAATAATCAATAAGGACACTAAAATAGATGTAACGCCACATATCAGTTACATGTCAATTAGGGAAAACTTCCTTGGTAAGTGAGGATGTGAAATAAAGATATGGACGCAACCTAAAATGTCAAACAGGGGTGTGCTTTGTTGATTTTTCTCTTAGCCCCAAGGGTCTGGGGCAGGGAAGCTATCTGTAGGTGAAGGGTATTGCATTCATAAAGTGCTTTTCAAAGCACTTCACAGCCAATGAAGAAGTGTTCTAATAGTCACTGTTGCAATGCAGGAAAGGTGGGATGCTAATCTGCACTGACAAGCTCTCATTTAATGGCCGGATAATCTATTTAACGACGTTGATTCAGGGATAAATATTGGCGGGGGGGATCATATGTGGGATCTTTAATGTCCACCTGAAGGGTCAAACAGGACCTCAGCTTAACGATAGACCCTCATAGTGCAGAACTCCCACAGTACTGCACTCGGAACATTAACCTGAGTGCTACCGAGCCATGGCTGACACTTCAAGGCCACCTTAGTAAGAGGATTCTCAAGAGTCAATTTAAAATGAGACAGATCTGTTAAAATTACATGTAAGTGGATGATTTAGCTAACAGCTCAGATTATTGATGGAATGGTTCTCAAAGCATTCGCACAGACATCAAAGGGACAACAGCACACTGACACTTCCTCACAGGGGGAATAAAATGCCTGCTCTTACTAAAGCTTCATGAAAACTTCATGAATGGAAGGCGGCTCAAGCGATTGGAACTGATGGCCTCTTTTCGCTGTTGCATAATCTGTGGAATTCTGATTTATTTTTAAACTTTTGAATTTCATAACAGGCTTGAAGGATTGTCAAGATGGGATCATCAAGTTGACAATATTTTCAACTAGGTGATGCCTCCTGGGTGTGCTAAGTGATGCCAGCCATGGATTTGAACTACGAGGATGTTTCGGAGCCCTGTCAGCATCAACGAGTATTCTTCCTTCAGGATGCTGACCCACAATAGCCAAATCTTGAAGAGTTTGATATCAGAGACTGGAGCAGTAAGCAATGCTGATTCAACCCAGTGCCACCTCAATATAAAATAAGTCCCTAGTTTGCCACAATCATGCTAGTCCGATTTACCCCAACCATTTCAGCATTTAATTGATTTGTTATCAACGATATTGTTTTTCTTCTTTTTTTAAAAAAAAGAGTCCGGGCAGTTTTGCTCACCACAATTCTGGTGACACACTAAATGCCATTGCCACAAATATATTCAACGATGTGACTCCAATATGTTTACCTATTAAGGAATTAAAGTTAAGAGGTAATTACAGGCTTCAGCCCGTTTATACATTTCATAAGAACAAAAGAACATAGGAACTAGGAGCTGGAATGGGCAATGCAGCCCCTTGAGCCCACTCCACCATTTAATACCATCGTGGCTTATCTCCTCTCTGTCTCAACTCCACTTTAATGTCCACTCCCCATAACCTTCATTCGGCAAATTAAAAACCTACCTATTTCCTCCTTTAAATTTGCTTAGTGTTCCGGCATTCGCTGCACTCGGGAAAGACAATTCCACAGATTTACCACCCTTCTGAGTGAAATAATTCCTCCTTATTTAGGTTTAAAATTTGCCACCATTTAGTCCAAAATTATGGCCTCGTTCTAGAATGTCAAGAGGAGGCATCTGCTCTACGTCTACCTGGCCAATCCCCATTTGCATCTTCTTCACCTCCATTAGTTCTCTCTCATTCTTCTAAATTCCAGACAGTATAGGCCTAAACTGTTCAAGCTCTCTTCCTAAGACAAGTCCTTCACTCCTGGAATCAATCTAGTGAACCTTCTCGGAACCGTTTCTAATGCATTTACATGCTTCCTCATGTAAGAGGAGCAATGCTGTGTGCAGTGCTCCAGAGGGGTTCTCACCAATGCCTTATATGTAACAGCACTTCCCTACTTTTATATACTATTCCATTAGCAATGAGTGCCAAAATTCCATTTGCCTTTTTTATTACCTGCTGCACCTGCATACTAACTTTCTGCGATTCGTGCACCAAGACACCCAGATCCCTCTTCACCGATGCATTTTGAAGTTTCTTTCCATTTTTTATTCCCCGGACTAAAATGGATAACTTCACCTTATCCATGTTAAATTCCATCTGCCACATTTTGGCCCAGCCACCCAACCTATTCATATCCATTTGTAAATTTCTTACTTCCTCACTGCAACTTGCTTTCCCACCTACTTTAGCACCGCCTGAAAATTTGGCGATAGTACATTGTGTCCCCGAATCCAAGACAAGCCCGAGTACTGAACCCTGTGGCGCATCACTAGTTACAGCTTGTCAACCAGAAAAAGACCCATTTATCCCAACTCGCTGCTTTCTGTTGATTAGTCAATGCTCTATCCAAGCTAATTTATTACCTCCAACCTGGTGGGATCATACCAAAGGATATTAACCTTTTGTGTGGTGCCTTAACATATACCTTCTGGAAGTCTAGATAGACTACTCCTACGGGACCCGCATTATCCACTTTGCTTGTTACATCTTTGAAGAACTCCAGCAAATTAGTCAAGCACTATTTATACTTTATAAAAGATGTTGATTGATACCCTTTATAAAACCATGCCGACTCTGACAAATTGCATTTTGACTTCCCAAATGCCTCCTTAATAATGGATTCCAATAATTTTCCAACAGATGTTAAACTAATTGGTCTTTAGTTTTCTACTTTCTGCCTTTCTCTCTTTTCGAACAGGGGCGTTCTTCCAATCCACTGGAATCTTTCCAGAATCAAAGGATCTTTGGAATATAAGAACCAATGTTTCAATTATTTCTGCTCCAATTCCTTTAAGACCCTAGGATGCAGGCCAGCAGACCCTGTTGGCCTTCAATCCCAATAATGTTTGTACATTTTCCCTAGTGATGTCAATTGTTTTTAGTTCTTTCTTTTCAACAATCTTTGCATTACCTGTTACTATTGGGGCTGGTTCTAGTGTCCTCCACAATGAAAACAGAGGGAAAATATTGATTCAGGTTCTCTTCTGTTTCGGTGTTCCTCATTATTGACTCCCCAGTCTTGTCCTCCAAGAGACCAAATTGGACTTCCTTTTTTCATATACGTCTGGAAACTTTTGTATTCGTTTTTATATTTTGTGCTAGATTTCTTTCATAATTTATCTTTGCTCTTTTCATTACTTTTTTTGTAACCCTCTGTTGGTCTTTAAACGTTTCCCAATTCTCCAGCCTGCCACTAACCTTTACAATAAATAATTACTTAGTTTTTGCCCTAACATGAAGGCAAAAGCGAATGCGTTTTACCCCCTCTTACAATCTTTCTTTCTACTTCTCTGGGTTTTTAGTTGCGAGAAATTAATCTGCCACTGTTCATCAACTGTCCAACCTTTTAGCCTTTCTGCCCAGTTCACTAGGGTCAAACCTGTCCTCATGCCAAATACTTCATATTCCCTGTACCAGGTACTGATACTTTGTTCACACTGGTGAAAAAGAGCATGAAAATATAAAAATTGAGAATTTGGAAGGTTCATCTCCATGGCCGTTTATTAGGTGGCTGTTGGGAATAAGGCGCCAGGAGTGACACCATTTTAGACTACGCAGCTCCTGCTTAAAGTAATTACTGATTTTAAGTTGGAGACAAAATTCTTAATTCCATTGCATTGTAAATCATTAAAAGATTCACCCCCCCAATGGATAACTGGAACCAAGGTCACAATGTGATCTTGTTTGTGCTGAGTTATTTGGCTTCAACCATAGACCATCAGGCAGCTGTGGTGTTACAGTTCATAGAATCCCTGCAGTGCAGAAGGAGGGGGAGGGGGGCGGGCAGAGGGGGGCGGGGCGAGCGAGGCGGGGAGAGCGAGACGGAGAGCAAGACGGAGAGCGAGACGGAGTGTGAGGGGGGAGAGCGAGAGCAAGAGGGAGGCCGAGAGCTCAACAGCAGCACTCCTAATATTAAAGGAATTTCTGGAAACAGCATCACACCTCCCATTAAAATGGCAAAAAAGACTTAAGTACTTTGTTGATTGTGAACTTTCAATTATAATAAGTGTATAACTGTAAGAAATAGAAACGGCTTTTATAGGTTTGTTCCTATTGCGCAAAAATCATCTTTTTGTGGTTTAACTCTTCAACTTAGTAAAAATGCCAGTATTCTTGGGAGGTCAGTTCCGTGGTCTGAAGAATTTGGAAAACCTTGTTCTCGAGGACTGCGGGTGCTCAGTCACTAGTCAAAAATTGAGGGGGAATTCAAGGAGATGGTGATAGAGCGGCAAAATGGATTGGAAGTAGAAGGCCCTTGATCTTACTGAATGGTGCAAGAGGATTGAAGAGACGTATGGCCCATTCCTGCTCATATCATGTTGTTATAGGGTTATTTTATTAAAGAAAAAAAATCCGCTTTGAAAGTTTTCCAAGTTGATATAGTTCGTCAATTTCAGCAGTTCAAAACTATATGTCATTATAGCCGCTTTCTGACCAACTGCATATTAAAGGAATAAAACCAATGGGGTCAGAGTTATTTGTTATCTGTTATTACAAATTATAACATGGAAATCAGGGAAGAAACCTCAACTTCAGCAAAGAAATAACCATCCTCTTACCATTGTCCTCTAGCATAAGTGTTAAAACCAGAGTCCGCCACACACGAAAGAGAACGTGAACAAGAGATTGGGAGCTCATTTTAAAGTTTACTTTATTCACCAAATCAGGTGTGATGAAGCACCTGTCTCTTAGTTCTGCTTTTTAATGCGAGTGCTCGTGATCCTATTACCTCCTACTAGGAGTGAGTGTGGACAAGGGCCCAGGGGCAGGCTTTCCAGTGCTGACCCTGCAGTACAAACATTCGGGCTTACAGAAGATTGCAGGTCACTTGGGCTGTTACCAAGGAATGTCCACAAGGAATCAGCAGTGTCAAGAGAAGCAAAAAAAAAAGAAACAAAGTAACTTGAAGAGGATAAGCAAACCACAATAAAAGCAATATTGTCCACCACAGCCCTCAAAATAAAATAGCCAAACCTTCAATACAGGCCAGTATGCAAGGCGGGAATATTTGGATGATCAATCAAGATCATAATGAATGGCAGAGCAGCCTCGAAGGGCCGAATGGCCTACTCAAGAACAAAGAACAAAGAAATGTACAGCACAGGAACAGGCCCTTCGGCCCTCCAAGCCCGTGCCGACCATACTGCCCGACTAAACTACAATCTTCTACACTTCCTGGGTCCGTATCCTTCTATTCCCATCCTATTCATATATTTGTCAAGATGCCCCTTAAATGTCCCTATCGTCCCTGCCTCCACTACCTCCTCCGGTAGTGAGTTCCAGGCACCCACTACCCTCTGCGTAAAAAACTTGCCTCGTACATCTACTCTAAACTTTGCCCCTCTCACCTTAAACCTATGCCCCCTAGTAATTGACCCCTCTACCCTGGGGAAAAGCCTCTGACTTTCCACTCTGTCTATGCCCCTCATAATTTTGTATACCTCTATCAGGTCGCCCCTCAACCTCCTTCGTTCCAGTGAGAACAAACCGAGTTTATTCAATCGCTCCTCATAGCTTATGCCCTCCATACCAGGCAACATTCTGGTAAATCTCTTCTGCACCCTCTCTAAAGCCTCCACATCCTTCTGGTAGTGTGGCGACCAGAATTGAACACTATACTCCAAGTGTGGCCTAACTAAGGTTCTATACAGCTGCAACATGACTTGCCAATTCTTATACTCAATGCCCCGGCCAATGAAGGCAAGCATGCCGTATGCCTTCTTGACTACCTTCTCCACCTGTGTAGCCCCTTTCAGTGATCTGTGGACCTGTACTCCTAGATCTCTTTGACTTTCAATACTCTTGAGGGTTCTACCATTCACTGTATATTCCCTACCTGCATTAGCCCTTCCAAAATGCATTACCTCACATTTGTCCAGGTTAAACTCCATCTGCCATCTCTCCGCCCAAGTCTCCAGACAATCTAAATCCTGCTGTATCCTCAGACAGTCCTCATCGCTATCCGCAATTCCACCAACCTTTGTGTCGTCTGCAAACTTACTAATCAGACCAGTTACATTTTCCTCCAAATCATTTATATATACTACAAAGAGCAAAGGTCCCAGCACTGATCCCTGTGGAACACCACTGGTCACAGCCCTCCAATTAGAAAAGCATCCCTCCATTGCTACCCTCTGCCTTCTATGGCCTAGCCAGTTCTGTATCCACCTTGCCAGTTCACCCCTGATCCCGTGTGACTTCACCTTTTGTACTAGTCTACCATGAGGGACCTTGTCAAAGGCCTTACTGAAGTCCATATAGACAACATCTACTGCCCTACCTGCATCAATCATCTTAGTGACCTCCTCGAAAAACTCGATCAAGTTAGTGAGACACGACCTCCCCTTCACAAAACCGTGCTGCCTCTCACTAATACGTCCATTTGCTTCCAAATGGGAGTAGATCCTGTCTCGAAGAATTCTCTCCAGTAATTTCCCTACCACTGAAGTAAGGCTCACCGGCCTGTAGTTCCCGGGATTATCCCTGCCACCCTTCTTAAACAGAGGAACAACATTGGCTATTCTCCAGTCCTCCGGGACATCCCCTGAAGACAGCGAGGATCCAAAGATTTCTGTCAAGGCCTCAGCAATTTCCTCTCCAGCCTCCTTCAGTATTCTGGGGTAGATCCCATCCGGCCCTGGGGACTTATCTACCTTAATATTTTTTAAGACACCCAACACCTCGTCTTTTTGGATCACAATGTGACCCAGGCTATCTACACCCCCTTCTCCAGACTCAACATCTACCAATTCCTTCTCTTTGGTGAATACTGATGCAAAGTATTCATTTAGTACCTCGCCCATTTCCTCTGGCTCCACACATAGATTCCCTTGCCTATCCTTCAGTGGGCCAACCCTTTCCCTGGCTACCCTCTTGCTTTTTATGTAAGTGTAAAAAGCCTTGGGATTTTCCTTAACCCTATTTGCCAATGACTTTTCATGACCCCTTCTAGCCCTCCTGACTCCCTGCTTAAGTTCCTTCCTACTTTCCTTATATGCCACACAGGCTTCGTCTGTTCCCAGCCTTTTAGCCCTGACAAATGCCTCCTTTTTCTTTTTGACGAGGCCTACAATATCATTCGTCATCCAAGGTTCCCGAAAATTGCCGTATTTGTCTTTCTTCCTCACAGGAACATGCCTGTCCTGTATTCCTATCAACTGACACTTGAAAGCCTCCCACATGTCAGATGTTGATTTGCCCTCAAACATCCGCCCCCAATCTATGCTCTTCAGTTCCCGCCTAATATTGTTATAATTAGCCTTCCCCCAATTTAGCACTCCTTATCCTATTTTCCATACTTCTAAGTTTCAAGTGGAATATCAATAGCTCCCTCTATATATTCCTCCTTTGCAGGACCATATTGTACTTTCTAATGTTATTTTAACAAGAAAAATGCAATATAGGTTAAAGTTTCATGGCACACTTAGAATTTCTCTCTATGTTAGATGTTTGTGAAAATCCAAAGTTGCTTCATAATAGAGACAATGTTTTATATATATGCTGTTAAAGCTGCATTTACTGTTCACCCTTAGTTCCTGTGCTAGCCAATGGCTTCCGAAGCAATCTAAGGCAGCATTAATAAAAGTTAAGATTGTAAAGTGGGACAGAAATGATAAGGCAGAGTCGAGGGGAAATGGGCAATGGCAACAAAAAAAAAAAAAAAATTCAATTGATTTAATGCGCCAAGCAGCTTTAATAGTCGGCCCTTTCCAGTGACAGTCCACAAATTTACTAATTTCAATTTCACAACCGTGGTGGGATTGAAACTGAACCTCTGGGTCAGTAACCCAGGACCGCAGCCACAACATTAACTGTATCCAATCAGTTGGAAATCATTATGCACATATGTGCTCTCTGTTAAGGGCCAGTATTATTTTGTCATTAATGGGACCGTAACATGTAAGGAGCATTTTCTCAAACACCTACCCAGCGCCATCAGACACTTCAGAGTTACAATCCATGAGCAGCCACAGATATTTCTTCACACTGCCTCAAATGTTAAGGCAGCAAAGGAATCATGAATCACCGATAAAGCAGAGTGTGCAGGCTCAGGTGTTAAGTTACAGACATTACCACGTTCACTGATATTGCAATCCAATACTCTAGGCTGTACAAGGGAGTTACAAGCTTATCCTTCAACCCATGTTAGCAGTGTTTCACTGTATATGCGAAGTAACTTCAACCAGCAGGGTTTTTCCATCAGGCGCCATCCCGCTGGTAGATTGACCTCGTTTGGCCGCAGCTTCCTAAAATGTTCCAACGCAGGTCAGCGTAAATTCGACGAATAGCATTACCTTTCGATTAAGTACGTTGTCTTCCAGACTTAATTTTAGATCACGCATTTCTCTTTCGGGGGGGGGGGGGGGCTTTTCAGACAGCAGATATCTTTGATGATGTTTTCCCTTCCACACCTCTTCTAGACTTCCCTTTGTTACCTGACCCAATACTACTCGCTCTTCTCTCCTTCTACCCCCCCCTTCATCATCTCTCTCTCTTCCTTTCTCCCCCTCCCTCCCCCAACCCCCCAATCATTGACAGAACTTCTCTTTTGTAGTTCTTCCATCCCTTTCCCTGCCTCTGGACTGGTTTAAAACCAGTTATATCTCAAACTTCTTCCAATTCTGATGGAAAGCCAAAAGCTGACAAGTTGGCACCATCTCCCACCTGAATGTTTCTATCAGTAGGCTGTTTTTTCCAACACCTGACATCTGCAGACAGTGTGCTTGTTGAAGTCTGTTTGTTGATTGGGTTACAGGGCCACTGCAAGAACTTGTATATGTTTCGGAACAAGCACGAGTGCACATGTGCCCAAGTATACTGCACAATCAGAGCCTGATTATTCATATGCATTGGGTTTGTTTTGTTGCTTTGGCCATTAATTTATCCCCAAACAATCTCTTAAGTCCCACAGGATGGAGGATGACTTGCTTCCACTCCAGCTCGATGGGCTCAGAGATCACTGATAAATCCAATGCACAATCTGTAGACACGACCACACGTGGGGCAGGTGCTGCTTAAAGGGTCAGAAAGATGACGTTACTGGAAGTTTGCTCACATCTCCGACACAACTTCATCTCTTTGCATTCCCAAAGTCTCAATGTGTTCAGCAACTTCCCGAGTGAATCGTCTCCATTTCTGTCGGTCACTTGCCTCCCTGGTGTCAGTGGGGACCTCTACCCTCTTCAGGGATGTTTTGAGGGCATCCCGAAAGCATTTGCTTCAGAGTCTGGTTTCAAGCATATCGAGAGCTGAATTTGGGTGATTAGCCCCTCGATGCGGAGCACATTGGCTCGGGGCAGGATGCTGCTGTTGGACCGCCTTTCTTTCAACAGATTTGGAGAATCTGGTGATGGAACCATTGCTTGGAGGTGCCCGTTGTAGGTTGCCCAAATGTTTGAAGCATAGAGGAATATGGAGATCACTGTTGCCTGATAGGCCATGTTCTTAATCTCAAGATTCTTGCCCTCAAATATCCTTCTTTCCCCAATACCAAAAGGCTGAGCTGGCACATTGAGCCAACGATGAACTTTACCATTCATATTTACTTCTGTTTAAGATGAGGCTCCCGAGATAGAGAATGGGTACACATTCCAGAATCTCACCATTGATCTTATTCAAATATGAGAAGTGTTGTGCTGCAAGGGCTGGTTGGAAGAGGATCTCTGGGTCTTTAGTGAAAGGCCCATTTCTCGTGCTCCTGAAAAGGAATTAACAATGGCCCAGTTTGAGTGAGCAGAGGCAAAAGCATCATCTGAATATTGAAGCTCCATGACTGAGGATGGGGTGACTTTAGTTCCAAACTGAAGGTAACTTTGGTTAAACAGCTCCGCCTGTTCTGTTGGATCAACTCCACATCCAGCAAACTACTCAGACGTGAAGTGCAGTATTACACTAAGGGACGGTGTGTGTGTGTGTGTGGTGGGGGGGGGGGGGGGGGGGGGTGGGGGGGGGGGGAGAAAGAGATGACAGCCTTCTTTGACCCGTCTTCAAAGCTAGGGTCTGCAGTGTTCTGTTGAGGACCATGACTTGCATGTCGCCATGGTCCAAGTGGAGGATGGCGACAGGTTTCCAGAGGCAGCCACATTTGAAGAGGAAACACCAGAAGCCTTCACAGTTGGTAAGTCAAAAGGTTTTTGTATGGTCAGTAAAGGTATTGGAGCAGTTAGTGCTATTCTTTAAATTGTTCTTGGCATTTGGTGGGTGAAAAATGCACTATGATCACGGAAGGAGCGCTTCGTCCACTGGGAGACAATAGAGGACGATCCCTGTATTAATCTTCCCCATGGGAGATGGCAGGGAGACTCTTCTGTAGTTACCTCAATCGGATTCGTTGACCTCCTTGGATAGTCACAATCATAGCGTCCCTGAAATCCACCAGCGTGGACTCCTAATCCTAGGAGAGAGAGGAGGATAGGAGGTTGTGCACATGCCAGGAATGCGTCTCTGCATGTCTCAGAATTGCTGCAGGGATCCCAACTGCTCTGGAGACTGTTGTTATTTTTCAGCTTTCGAATGGCATGACAGACCAGGGTTGCTCCTGGGCAGAGGAACAGGAATGGAGGGTGCTCAAGTCAACGACAGTCTAGATGAGGAGCTCTGCAAAATGTTCTCTCAAGCGAGCGTGGACTGCCTTCATTTTCTTGATAAGCTACCATCTTAGCTTTGCTCTCAGCGGGTTGGGCTCTTCAAGCGCTTGTGCAAAAGATATTCGTGACAAGCCACACATTGTTGGTGTCTGCGATTTCCCATGCCTTTCTGCCCGCCCACCATTTGAACTTTTATGTTGAGGATTTTACGCTGTACCATTCTGGCAATGTTAGAAACGCAGATCCCTTTAAGAGTAAAGCTTAGAGTGATGCAGGTGATGCTCAAAGAAGCCTGTTTTCCCTTAGTCGGGGAATTGTCTCTGGACAGGGAGAGGACCCAGAAGGGTAGAGTGGAAACCAGTGCTTGAACGGAATTGTAGTTTCCCAGTAAAACAGTTGTGAATCATCAGAATACCTTGTGCTGCCTAATTCAGTCATTTGTTTAACACTGTCACTTTCAGATGGTTGTAGAGCTGCTGCTTTGAGATGTGAATCTCCCAGTCTGCGAAAGCCTTGTACTTACACTGGATCAGGTCCTGTATCTGTTGGCCTTTTTAGTCAAACCAGTCACAATGTTATCTGGTAGGGGCACCAAGGACCTCTTTGCAGTGCTTTATTTGACAAATCTACCCCTAAAGAATCAAAGAATGGCGAAGCCCCATACCAAAGTATACCAAAACAATAATGTTTCCAAGATGGCACTGGAGCATGACGACTCTGTGAGCTCTCTCCCCCAGTCCCTTTTCTTTCATCTATCACCGTTCTGACGTACTCAAACTATTTTCCACTTCTTACATACTCTGTTGATTATTCTTTTTGTCTACCATGTACGTACTGTGTACGTTCCCTCGGCCGCAGAAAAATACTTTTCACTATACTTCGGTACATGTGACAATAAATCGAATCAAAAAAAATTAAAATGGTGTACCAACACACAGCAGCAAGGAGAGTATGTCTTTGGGTCAACATTTAAGTTTTGGTTGCTCTGTCTGGACAGGGGGTAGGACAATGATCTGTTGATATTCTGAGAACAATTGATGAATCTTTTCAGGCTACTTAATCATCAGCTTAACAGTTAACTCAAGACTAATTGCAGTGTGAGAGGTATGTGCAGTGTTATAATCAAGGCTATTTACATGTATGTACAAACTGACTTTAGCCTTGGCCCCAGTCTACTTTGCCGAAGGATCTACTTCACATGGTTGCACTACACCAATCTTTTCAGCCTGGTTTCTTCCCAGAGCTCAGCTGGCCACTAACGTCATGTAACCTGGTATCCAGCTCACTCTTCAAGTCTAGCTGGAGGTCATCGTTCGATTTCCCCATCTACTCTCAAATTTAATGCCAACACCAAGACCAGCCGCTGCCAAGACCTGGTATTATATAGGCCATCACTGACTTTAAGCCCAAAACTTGCAAAGACTTGCAGGTGATTGGCCTCAATAGTTTCTACATAGGTCAGTGGCTCTGGATAGCCGAGTTAGGTTAGTAGCCAAAAACACATGTACAGCCCAGATACAAGGCAGAGGTGAGCAACATTCGGGAACTCATTGAACCGTTGAAAAATAATTACTCCGAAACTAACAGCTTAAATTTATACATTTATGAACGGAGTAAAAAAAAACAGGGCACATGCTCAATCTGGCACGAGCCACCAAAGGAGATATTGGGTCAAATGGCCAAAAGCCTGGTGAAAAAGTAAAGTTTTAAGGAGTATGCTAAAGGAGGCAAGTGAGGTTGGGGCCTAGGCAACTAAAGGCATGGCCACCAATAGTGCAGCAATTAAAATCAGGTTGCCCAAGAGGCCAGAAATGGAGCACAGCTCTGGTGCTGGAGGAGATTACAGAAATAGGGAGGGGTGAAGCCATGGAGGGATTTGAAAATGAGTGAAACATGTTGAAATCAAGACATTGTTTGGCCAGGAACCAATGCATGTCAGTGAGCACAAGGGTAATTGGTGAGCAGGACTCAGTGCGAGTTAAGACACAAACAACAGAGCTTTTCAGACTTTACAGTGGGTAGAACATACAAACATAGAACATGCAGTGCAGAAGGAGGCCATTCGGCCCATCGATTCTGCACCGACCCACTTAAGCCCTCACTTCCACCCTATCCCCGTAACCCAATTACCCCTCCGAACCTTTTTGGTCACGAAGGGCAATTTATCATGGCCAATCCACCTAACCTGCACGTCTTTGGAAGAAACCGGAGCACGCGGAGCACGCGTAGACATGGCGAGAACGTGCAGACTCCACACAGACAGTGACCCAGCGGGGAATCGAACCTGGGACCCTGGCGCTGTGAAGCCACGGTGCTTTCCACTTGTGCTATCGTGCTGCTATCATCACTCAGAGGCGGAGATAAACCCAGGTTTGAAGCTGGAAGACATGTGAAAACCTTGCAAAAAGGCTGCACGAAAATGCAAATCTAACAAAAACAAATCTCAAAAAGTCACAGATCCTGAGATTGTGTTCCAACTCATGCTTCTGAATTCCTATTTAAAAAGGTGTAGGTTTAACATGAAAGCTGGGGGAAAAAAATCTCTATGCCACATTGGATAGCTGTTTTGCTGGCCCACAGCTCCCAGGCTGGATTTCCAGTCCTCACTGATTTCAGCAAGATCAACTGTTAGTGTACTACAATTATCCTAATGGTCCTGATCGATACCCTGGGACCGCCAGTGCCACATAAAGAGTCAGTGCCCTCAAGGAAAGGGAGAAAAGAGGATTAAAACAGACGAGCAACCTTGATGCTTGTGAAACACAAATTATGCAACGCCTTGTACTCTCGATTTCATTTCCAAAACGCCACAAATTATTCTGAATCTTGCAACATTGAAGGCTACCAGATAAGCTGTAATTACCTAGGAAACCAGTCGTCTGATCTCAGTAGTTCCACATAAGCAAGAGTGGGATTCTGCAACACAGCATAGACAAAGCTATGCAGAATGCCTCAAACAGGCTTCAGCTGGATAGCTCTATCTAGAGAGAAGATAAACCTCAACCTTCAAAACGACTCCCAAGTGAGTGACTCTGCATTGCAATGATAACTGGGAACAATTAAATCAGTCAGAAGTTTCACCAGCTTACGACCAGCCACCTGTAGGGAGTGAAATATCGGGAGTGGAGGATGAAAAACCTGGTCAGATATACACTGTGACTCACTGCTAAACACAGTCCAATTTAAATTCAATATCAAAACTCGGAGCAATGCATAGCTCATGGCAGAAACAGTCTGCAGACACTTTGAAAAGGAAAACTGGGGTAAAGGTCGTATCATAAATACTTGCAACATTCACTCTAAAATACCCACAATTGAGATGCTGCAGTCATATAACAACCATTAGTAAGAGTAAACGATTTTGTGGCCTTAGGAGGCGGTGCATAAAACATGGAATGTTTTATAAACACTTCCAAACATCCAACACCGGCCAAATGAAAAGAGCACTGGTGCAGTATAAATGTTTCTAAAGTGCAAAAAACTGAAAGCATACCATTTCAAAAGATACACTGTCCATACTGGCCTCAAATTACTTTTTCCTGGGAGGAGGTGAGGTGGGGGGGAAATAAAAAATAAATATGCTTCTATCAAGTTTTTGGCTGGCATATTGTTGAGACTGGGACATAAAATTCACTTTTGTTACCAGATGCGCAAATCATGCGTCACTGGTTTCTCACAAGATTCCTGGAACCAGAATTGGGCAACTTTAATTCCATAAATCAACTGAGCTTGGTAAAAGGGCAACACTCTTGTCTCAGTGCATCATTAGTCCCCTACTGTAATGTGAAATATTTAGATACAAGTATTGCTGTATTAGCAGGGACTATCATTTCACTCAATTGTTTGTTTCAGGAACTAAAGTTTAAGTCTAATTATTCAATTTGTCAGGGTGGCAGCTTGTACTGAATTAATAAAGATTGTTCATTATAAACAAAGGAACTGGACCATGTATTCACATCCCCATTCACAGCTCAGTTTCAGGAAATCAAAACATCTTACCCCACCTTTAATTAAATTATTAAATGAAAAAAATGCACCACATTAGCTTTGGTACATAACCAGAAATAAACATTCATTTATATCGCTTTCAACCCAGTAAACTTAATCAATTAGATTTACCACCATACCTCTCAACTGTACCGTTTTAAAATCATCGTATTCCAACATGAAGCTTCACCACTGAGTAAGTAGCACAGTGCATGCAAGTAAAATCCGCCAACGTGCCGATTCTACAGAAGGCACACTGGCTCCCCAAAGAACGAGCCTGAATTCCAGCATTCAGCATATTGCAGTGTGAGAGGTATGTGCACCGTTATAATCAAGGCTATTTACATGTATGTACAAACTGACTTTAGCCTTAGCCCCAGCCTACTTCGCCTAAGGATCTACTTCACAAGGTTGCACTACACCAACCTTTTCTGCCTGGTTTCTTCCCAGAGCTCAGCTGGCCGCTAACGTCATGTAACCTGGTATCCAGCTCACTCTTCGAGTCTAGCTGGAGGTCATCGTTCGATTTCCCTGGGGCTTTTTTCACTGCAAACAGCATCACACAACAAGATTTGGACCAAACACTTTGGTACCGGTACACAGGTACAACACAGTGAATACAATTACTCTAGTTTGGCACGTGGGATCAGATGCAAGGTTTCTGCAAATTTAAAAAGAAAAGAAAGCAGCTGTAGGAAAACAAAAAAAAACATTCACACTTTGTGACTGCTCTTGAAGGCCATCAATCTGAAGAGACTTTTAACAAATATTGGGATGCATATGGATTCTGCAATAGTGAGGTCAGAGTCCGCTTTAGCGACAGATTAAATCATTTTGGAATAAGTATCGGGCTCAATTCATTGCTACAGCGACCTCAGTTGTGCTGCTGTAAAGCACTGCGTAGGGAAGACCAGGCCAGAGGCTAGAGTAATCCCTGGTTGCTGCTTCCAATTAAGTTACAAAGAGCAATATCAAATGTTGGCTATAGTCAGCACAGGGATTTCTCAGGGATTCGGGAACGAAAAAGAAAATTGTAAACTATCTGCTCCTGCCGCTTAAAAAAATTTTTTTCGAACAAGCAAATGATTTCATTTTAATAGCTTTCCCCACCCCTCCCGCCGATGGCAAGCGGATAGAAGACACCAAAGCCTCCACAGCCACCATAAACCAGCTGTCACAAGGGCCAGCGAATTCCATGCTCTCCAAGGAAGTATTCAATATTTCCCCACAGTGACATGTTGATATTCTGAACTCAGCACAGTGAGTGATACACGCCCCACCAAGTGGTATGACAGAAACTGTGATTCAGTACACCACCTGACCTTTTGTTGGGCATTTTATTTTCCCTGCAGGCAATCAGAAATACCTTCACACACAGGTGGTTTTGCACAAAGACAGGTTTAATATTAAATCATGACATCACTGCTCTGCAATTAGCAAAGTTTGCAAAATTACAATAAAAAAAACTCAATTTCACAGGAAGAGATAAATCAAGTTCAACATTAAAAAGGAAACAGTGTACCTCTGAAAACCAGCTGTTGCTTTGACCCCTGGGTTAAGACGACCAATAATGTCATCGCTCCACCCGTGCGTACCCATACACAAGTGGAACTACGATAGAAAAGAGCAGATCATTTACCATGATCTGTAAATGATCACGCCCAATGTAAAAGACTTTTACAAAGACTGGAAAGTTCAAATCATCTCCTAGCAGGGTATGAACAGCACATACAACACTGAAGAACAAGTTACAGAAGAACAGATCACCCAGATCAGGTTGGTTTAGAAACATAACAGAACCCATTCAGTTAAGAGTGTAATGAAAGGCATTTTGTATTTGCGATAATATACACTGTCCCCAAACCATTATTTTTGCATTAAACCCTGTATTGTTAATCTATAAGCCAATTGATGGTCTAGCTCATTCGTAAATACTCAAAAATTCATTTTTCTTTAACAGCATGGAGGCGCAGATTTCCTCAAGTACTGAGTGATGCACAGAAAGTCCCTTTCCCCAACCCCGTACATACAATCTCAAATGTGGATGCCAATGGCGAAGTTCGCAATCTTAGCCTGGAATCACGAGAACCAAGTTTTGTGGAGAATCTTTAAAATGTTGAGTGTTTAAAAGTTGCCTTCGAGGCAGGAGAGAAAATATTGTGGCCTGGGAGCTGGAAGGAAACCCGAACCACAACCACTAATAGACTCGCAGATTTTCAATGGTGTTGTCTGTCAAAAAAAGAGCATGTGAATTCTGAGCCCAGTCACACAGCCTCCGTCAAATCATTGGCATGGAAAACACCAAATTAACAAGCAGCTGGTCAGAGTTGCTCCATTTTCTCCCGACGGGGACACAATTTTTATTTTAAGCACTTGTCATGGAGACAGTATATTTAATTTGGAAACGCATAAGAAAACTCAGTTGGAATGAGCTGTGCAAGACTGCTAACCCACAAGAATTTCCCCACCTTTATTTATTTCTCATTGCATTTCAATAAACTACATATTTTATGAAATTTTACTGATGGCGACTTTGCGACAAGACAATGGCAAAGATGTAAAATGGCATGACAGTTTTCAAAGAGAAATGGGGGAGAAAAGCGAAGGAAAAAGGTTGAGCATTTTGTTTGTCGATTTTATTTTAGTCAAGCTTGTGAATACAAAGCCTAATTCCACAATCCAATCCTAAAGAATGAGCTAATTTTGAAAGCAGCCATCGTGTACAGATGCTACACAATTTCATACAGCAGTCATCTCAGGCCCACAACTTCAAGAGTTGCTCTCTCACTGTTCACATGATTAACACTGACCAAGTGCCATGTACATGACTACGAATGGTGTATGCATGCATTCATGCCTTGACAATCTATTGGCGCTTGCTGGGGCATCACTTCATGGGTCGGATTTACATGCAACAGAAAGCCAGTTCAACTGCAACTGATCTGGATGGAGTGAAATTGTTTCCTCTATTCAATTACAATTATGTTCTATGCACTTATGACCAACCACAACACTGAATAGAAGTCCAAGAGAATTAGTAACCTCAATTATCTTCAACAACGCCCCCTACCCTACCCAAGTAAAATCTATGCGGTCAGCTAATGGTGCAGTGGCAAAATATGCTGGTAATGTGGGGACTCCGTTTGGCACTGCAGCTGCATCCACAATGAGCTTCTAACCTTTACCAGACATTATGGCCAACACAACAAGTAGACTAAGAATGTGAAGGTAATATGAAAAATCAAGTACAAGGGGAGAAAACCAGCAGAGGCATTAATGGAGTACAGAAAGTGCAGGATGCAACTTAAGAAAGCAATTAGGACAGCAAAGAAGGGATATGAGCAAGCTCTGGCTGGTAAGTTGGGAAAATCCCAAGATATTTTATAAGTATATCAATGGGAAGAGGATAACCAGGGAAAGAGTAGGGTCCATGGGGCAATCTGTGGGTGGAGCCAGAGGACAATGGCAGAGGACATCTGTCTTCGTCCAAGAGAATGGGGACATAGGTATGGAACTCGGAGACGGAGGTTCTTGAGCAAATTGACGCAGTGACAAAGGGCTGGAGGTGTTGGCAGGCGTAAAAGGGGACAAATCTCCATGTCTGGATGAATTGTCTCCCAGGCTGCTCCCAGGTGAAGGAGGAGATGACAGGGGTTCTGACCCAAATTTTTAATTCCTCTCTGGCCTCAGGGGACTGGAGAACAGCTAATGTGATTCCAATATTTAAGAAGTGTTGTCGAGATAAGCCAGGGAACTACAGGCCAGTGAGTTCACATCAGTGGTACAGAATCTGTTGGAGAAAATTCTGAAGAAGAGAATCTATCTCCACGGAGAGGCAAGATTTGATCAGGGACAGTCAGTATGGCTTTGTCAGGGGGCGATCCTGCCTAACAAGAGTTAATTTTGAGATGAACACCAGGTGCGTAGATGAGATTAATGCAGTTGATGTAGTTTACATGGATTTCAGCAAAGCCTTTGGCAAGGTCCCACATGAGGCGTATAAAGGCGGCAAATGCACTTGGGATACAGGGTAATTTGATATGGTGGATTCAAAATTGGCTTGGTTTGAGAGACAGAGGGTGATGACAGATGCTGCTTTAGTGACTGGAAGCCAGTGGCATACCATAGGGATCTGCGCTGGGTCCCCTATTATTCGTCATTTATATAAACAACATAGATGCCTATGTGGGGGTAGGATCACTAAGTTTGAGGATGACACAAAGATTGGACAGGTGAGGTTGAGTATCTGGGATTACAGAAAGATATTTGGATGGGATAGTGGCAGATGGAATTTAACCCCGGAAACGAGAGACGATTCACTTTGGAAAGAGAAATTTTACAATTATTCAATGAACGCTTTAAGTTCCGAGGAACAAAGGGACCTTGGTGTGGTTTATCCATAGATCTCCGAAGACGGGATGGCAGGTTAATAGGGTGTTGATAAAAGCATATGGGACACTCGCCTTTATCAATCGGGGTATAAATCACAAAAGCAGGGAAGTCATGTTGGGAATTGTATAGAACTTTGGTGAGGCTACATCTGGTGTGTGTAATTCTGCTCACCATATTATAGGAAAGATGTGATTGCATTGGAGGGGGTGCAGAGGCGATTGACCAGGTGGGATGGAACATTTACGTTACGAAGACAGTTTGGGGTTGTTTTCATTGGAGCAGAGAAGACTGAGGGGAGACCAGATTATGAGGGGCATGAACAGGGTAGATAGAGAGCAGCTATCCCCCTTAATTGGAGAAACGGTCACAAAGAGAAAAGTTCACGGTGAAAGGCAGGACGGGATGTGAGGAAAATCATTTCACCCAGAGGGTGGCACCCAGGGGCTGGTTTAGCACACTGGGTTAAATAGCTGGCTTTTAAAGCAGAACAAGGCAGGCCAGCAGCACGGTTCAATTCCCGTACCAGCCTCCCCGAACAGGCGCCGGAATGTGGCGACTAGGGGCGTTTCACAGTAACTTCATTTGAAGCCTACTTGTGACAATAAGCGATTTATATCATTTAATTTTCAACTGTGTGGAATGAACTGCATAGGTGTGTGGTAGAGGCCGGTCGCCTCATCTTTTAAAAAGTACCTGGATGAGCACATGGCACATCATAACATTCAAGGCTATGGGCCAGGTGCTGGCAAATGGCATTAGGTAGACGGGTCAGGTGTTTTTCATTGGTCCGTGCAGACTCGATTGGCCACGTGGGAACTCTACTGCACTGTATTTTCTGTGATTCTGTGAGTAATCTTAGAAAACTCATATATCCCTCTCCAACTATTGCAATAAAAAACGAACAGGATCGAGATTAGATAGATTATTTTGGACAAGGAAATCTAGAGGTATGGGGATAGGACTGGAAAGGGGAATTGATTCCAATCAATCATGATGATTGAATGGCCTAACGGACAGTATGTCCCACCCTACTCCTATTTCTTAAAGTTCTAATGTTAATCATGGGTCATAAAGAGAGGGGTTAAATAAAGAGACAGAGCCACATAGGAGTTGCATTCTACCATCGCTGAAATTTGGGGTTCGATGCACCCAGTCGATTAAAGACCCATGGCTCACAAAGAAGTCAGTTTGGTCAGCTTCAACGTCCAGTAGACATAGGCCCACAAGAACAAAATTGTCTACAAATTGGTAATCTCACAAAAGGACACATGTTTGAAAAAACAGAAAAGAGGATCCTGATGCTGTAGAGGACTGATGTGGAAGTAAATGAGCACTTGGGTAGAGTTTTAATCTTCTGGATATCCTGCACATGAATTAGGAGTAATTGATGTTGACCCTAAGTTCTTAAAAACAAAGTGTCCCATTCCTCTGCATTTGCATCCCCTTCCACATGATGGGCACATGAAAACTGAATCATCATTTGAAATTTATATTTATCGGGACAAATTGAATCTTCAATTTCCTGACAGGTTTGCCACAGTACCTGAAAGCTTTTGGAAAATAAAAAAAAATTGAATGCGTCTTGTAGAGAGCAGCAGAAAGACTAAATTTCGTTTTAAACCTGCATTGGTCCAGAGGGAGCTGTTGGAATAGATTTTACTCAAATTTCTCTGGGCTTAATGGGTTCAGAATTCATATAACTTTACAAACTGAGCCAGTCACCTCTAACCTGCAGTCAAACTACACCAACATTTCCACAATCTGCGTTTGGCCACGTGCAATAACTTAATCTGATTTCCTGTACAGCCAGGCTCTGGGCCACAGAGGAAGCTTTCAATTCATTGTGGGTTAAAATTTTTACCATCTATCCCAAGATACCAATGTTTTGTATCATACTGCAATAAAACTTGCAACTGCATAAGCTAAACACACAAGTACAAAAGGTAACCTGGTCATAGAATGGGTTACAACAGTGAGGTCTACAGAAGTTAGTTTGTGCCTTATTTGAGACAAATACTTGCTCCGTTCTGGAAAGTCAACAACTTCCATCTCTACTAGTGTTGATATTTGATGCTGAATTTTTCAATTAATTACTCTCGTTTGAACATTTGGCAGACCTCTGTTCCAAATTTACACACAAAAGATTAGTAAAGCATCTCAACACTGCTAATCGAGCAAGCATGTAGTCAAGAGTGCAAATTTCCCTGCATCAAATGTACAAGCCAATTGATTAATTTTAGTAGGAAGAACGCAAGAAACAATACAAGTATAAAATGAAGTGTACAAATCTAAAGGGGGTGCAAGACCACATAGATCTGGTGTACATGTGCAAAATCATTGAAGGTGGCAGGGCAGCTTGTGAGAGCAGTTCATAAAGCAATATGGCATTCCAGACTTTATCAATAAGGACATGAAAAGAGTCCAAAAGTAAAGTTATGCTAAACCTGCATGAAATATTGGTTTGGCTTCAGCTGGAGAATTGCATCCAGCTCAAGGCTCCACTTTCGGGAGGATGTGAAGGCATTAGAGAGGGTGCAGAAAATATTCACAAGAATGGCTCCAGGGGATGAGGACCTTTGGTTACATATAAAGATTGGAGATTGTTCTCCTTGGAAAAGATTTGAGACATTCAAATTCATGAGGGCCTGCAGAGTATAGACAGGGAGAAACGGTTGCCGCTGGAAGGATCGAGAACCAAAGGGCACAGATTTAAGGTAATTGGAAAAAGAAGCAATAGTGACATGAGGAAAACCTCTCTCATGCAGCGAGTGGTTTTAAGATCTGGACTGCACTGCCTGAAAGAGTCGTGGAAGCAGGGTCAACTGAGGCTTTCAAAAGGGAATGTGAATATCTGAAGAGGAAGAATTTGCAAACATTTACTGTGGGGAATAGGCAGGCAGTGGCACCTTCAGCAGGCCAGCAATGGCAGGAGCTGAACATGCTGTAACGATTCTATGAGCTGTTTTCTTCTACTCTTTCCCATACCCTTATATCCTCTGAATGTCCAAAAGAAATTGCTGACTGGCACAGGCACGGCAACAATGTAACTCTATACGCCACCTAACCTAATTGAATAGATACCTTGCACGGCCCACTTTGCATACATAAAGAAATACTAAAAGCACAAAGGGACTTGGGAGTCCTTGTTCAAGATTCTCTTAAGGTTAGCATGTAGGTTCAGTCGGCAGTTAAGAAGGCAAATGCAATGTTAGCATTCACGTCAAGAGGGCTAGAATACAAGACCAGGGATGTACTTCTGAGGCTGTATAAGGCTCTGGTCAGACTCCATTTGGAGTATTGTGAGCAGTTTTGGGTCCCGTATATAAGGAAGGATGTGCTGGCCTTGGAAAGGGTCCAAAAAAGGTTCACAAGAATGATCCCTGGAATGAAGAACTTGTCGTATGAGGAACAGTTAAGGTCTCTGGGTCTATACTCGTTGGAGTTTAGAAGGATATGGGGGGATCTTATTGAAACGTACAAGAAACTGTGAGGCCTGGATAGAGTGGACGTGGAGAGGATGTTTCCACTTGTAGGAAAAACTAGAACAAGAGGACACCATTGCAGACGAAAGGGATAATCCTTTAAAACAGAGATAAGGAGGAATTTCTTCAGCCAGAGGGTGGTGAATCTGTGGAACTCTTTGCCGCAGAAGGCAGTGGAGGCCAAATCAGTGTTTTTAAGACAGAGATAGATAGGTTCTTGATTAATATGGGGATCAGGGGTTATGGGGAGAAGGCAGGAGAATGGGGATGAGAAAATATCAGCCATGATTGAATGGCGGAGCAGACTCGATGGGCCGAGTGGCCCAATTCTGCTCCAATGTCTAAGGTCTTAACAGTATTTTATATTCCAAGCTGAGAATTCTGGTGTTAATTTATTAGAGACAGATTCTAGCACCTTTCCTACCACTTTGTTAAGCTCACTTGTTTACTGTTCCCAAGATTAAACATATCTCCCTTTTTGAAGAAAGGAACTGCATTTGCTGCTCAGAAGTCCTCAATTCATTTAGCAATTGAATTTTTCTATCTGGATTTCAGGTGCCAAGTTTGTACTTGGGCCTTGGTGTTCTGGGTGGGGACAGATTTGCAAAAATGGGTTTTGATATTGCTTGGACACAACATTATTTAGGCCAGGCTAAATCTTAAAAATCAAAATCTATGACGGAGCTGGCAATCTGTAAATGCAATCTATTTGAACGTGAAGCTTGGGTTCTATCTCTTATATATTCTTTCTTTCTATCTCCACAGTCGTACTATCCATCTAGACTACTAACCACTGTGGTTACTACCTTCTTTTTTGCCTCCTTAACAGAAATAGTAAAATACCGACATACAAGCATCCTTGCCCTTTTATTATCATCTGCTGCGTGTTTGTCCAAGAGGCCCGAGACCTTTCTTAATTATCTTTGTTACGTATGAGCTGATACTTCATTCATTTTAACATTTTTGATATTTTTGTTCATTATTTGCCTTCCTAAACTCATTCTCTTCTGTCTTTCGACCCTCAATTCTATATTTGCTTTCTGCGCGTCTTTTTCATTAGGTTATCGAACTCCATAATGCTTGCCTAAGCCGAATGGCAAGTCAATCAGACACTCCTCTTCCTGTAATTGTGGTGTGCATGTGGTCTGCAATTGTAGTGTGCATGTGGTCTGCAATTGTGGTGTGCAATGGTCTGGAGTAAACCATCCAGATATTCCTCTCCCTCCCTGCATCCACCTACCTTGCACTCCAGCTCAACAACTATCAACTGAATGACTGAACCCACAGGCGACATCATCAACAAGAGTCTCACCGAGTGCCCACATTCTCCAGTTCCAACACTGGCTGCACTCCAATAACCTAATTTATGCCATGTATTTGTGTTACCATAGTCTAACTTATACATTTACTTACAGCAGAATAACCTATTTCCAGTGATAATTTGTTAGTTTTTAAATGCTACATGATTAACAGATGGATGTAAAAAGATGGAGATAATTTGCAATAGAAACAAAGAGCTTGGGTTGGGGGGGGGGGGGCGCGGCGGGGGAGAGAGAGAGAGAGAGAGAGAGAGAGAGAGAGGAAATAAACTCAGCAGGTCTGGCAATATCTGTGGAAAGTGAAACAAGAGTTAACGTTTTGAATCCAACATAACTCTTCTTTGAAACCGAAGGCTCAATTTGGGCACAAAACCTTAACTGGGTTTCTCTCTCAGATGCTGCCGGACCTGCTGGGTTTCTTTCGCCGCACTGTTTTTATTTCAGATTTCCAGCATCCACAGCATTTTGCTTTCAGATTATGTAATTTAGTTTCTGTTAAGTTGAGTTAACCTATTCCCTCTATTGGTGACATCAGTTTCCATTTAGCTATTAACTTACAGCTGACGGCTATTTCCCCCCACAGCTCTTAAATCTCATAAAATTCCCGTTAAAATGTTGTCCTTCCGTGCTGAATAGTTGGGTGCATGTAAATATTTGAACACAGCCTTTCATTCCCCAGGCACTGCCACCCTTCCCTGTGTCAGCTACGACGTCAATTTGCCAAATCTTCTCCCATGTCGTTTCAAATCCTCTCTCTGAACCTTTGGTGGGTGACAAGTAAATAAGTAAGTATGAGTAAGAAAAGCAATCCAATCATGGAATGCTGGGACTTGACAATGAAAATGTTGGCAACTGACTGATCAACCAGCACTCCTGACTTGTTATCGTTGTAAAGTGGGGCGAACCTTCACTGTGCCATCTCCACAGTCGAGCAGATAGGAAATACTCACTAGCTGCCTCACACGAAGTCCCTTTAGCAAGACATGGGACAGCTGCCATGATGTTTGATACTTCATTATTGTACCTACTGCAGCGGAGGATAGGGAGCCAAAGGAAAATAAAACAAAGGATTTTTGAAACAATTACACAGCAACTTACAGCACTGCAACATGCCGCAGTGCTGCTTATGTTTTCCCTTTGTTATAATAATATTATTATTATTGAACTTTGAATTATTCAATGTTATTGAACATAAAGTTTTTTCTGGTGGGGGTGGAAACAGTGTAATGTTCACTGAAAATGAAAGACTGTGCTCACTAGATTCAAATTGTCCACCATTCAGGAAGTAAACTTATCTAGTTACAAGTAATACACACACAAGGGATTGAAATTCAGCGTAGAAAACCCATACGATCGGATACGGCTAGCACCAATTTCTGACAAGTCACTTCACAAGCCTCCTTCAAGCTTTGCTTAAGTTACTCCGAACTATCGCAGTGAAAAGACAGAAAACCTTCCCTTTCTCAGGTGCACCTCCAGCATTTTCTGTTTTTATTTCAGGTTCCAGCATTGCAAGCTTCTTATTTTAAGCTAATAATCGGTCTCTGTTTCAACCAACCATTCTTGGCACAAATATAGTGCCCTGACAACCCACAGAATGACAGTGAAATGGCTTAGGGCCAAGAAAAGAAACTAGCATCCAAAAAAACAAGTCACACTTCCCTCCCCCTCCACCCCTCCCTCCCCACCTAACAGCTGGCTTTCAGAGGTAATACTTGGAAATGCCTAGAGGAGGGGGAAAGCTCCCTACACACCTTGCAGTCAGGAAATAGCATATGGCACGGTAAGTGGAGAACAGTTTTAGTAAAGAGAGGGAATGACTGATATATTAAGAATGGCTTGATTAGATTGTGCACATGAATCAATGTACAAATTTTTAGATCAATTTTATATAGCAAGGTGACAATAAATTTTTTAATCCGCGAGGGCTAACTCTCACCTTGGGGTTTCCTCGCTTTTTTCCGTAAACATGATGTAACGTATCGTTCTAGCTCTCGCAGCGTGGAGGGTTTTAACGTTTCAAAGTCTATTTCAATCTCGTCAGGGTTTGAGTTTCTCAGCGAGGGCTCACGGGACTGAATGATGTGAACTACTCGCCCCAATTTATCACCAGGAAGTTTGTTTATGTCCAGACTCAGCTGTCTCTTTTCCTCATAGGTCATCGGCTTGCACTTGTCCTCCTCCTCAGAGTCGTATGCAGGGCCAGGTTTGATGGTCTTCAGATTCCTAAAGGAAAAGTGGGTGGAATTAAGACAAACATGGGAACTTGGAGGTTTGGGGCAAGAAAACCTATGCAAACATTTCTCTTCGACACAAGACAAGCACTGCCCAGACAATCCTGTTTAGAAAAGACGGGAAACAGTGTAGGAATCAAGCTGCTACAGGGACATTTAAGCTGAACAGTCAGAGATTGATGAGGTAAAATCATCAATGGTGGGAGCAACCGCCACAATTCTGGTCAGGCACCATTGTCTTTCCAATAGACTAACTTTTCTTGATATTACATGGAGTGCTACCCCCTTTTTAACCTCTTGATGCAGGTTCAGAGCACACACTCAGCTAAACAGCATTCCTATCCTTGCACCAGGTTCTTCGATTTAGAACATACATAGAATATAGTGCAGAAGGAGGCCATTCAGCCCAACGAGTCTGCACCGACCCACTTAAGCCCTCACTTCCACCCTATCCCCATTACCCAATAACCCCTCCTAGCCTTTTTGGTCACTAAGGGCAATTTATCATGGCCAATCCACTTAACGTGCACATCTTTGGACTGTGGGAGGAAACCGGAGCACCCGGAGCAAACCCACGTAGACACGGGCAGAACGTGCACACTCCGCACAGACAGTGACCCAGCGGGGAACCGAACCTGGGACACTGGCGCTGTGAAGCCACAGTGCTATCCACTTGTGCTACTGCGCTGCCCAATTTACATTGCCCCCATCTCCTCTTTTATGCATTGTAAATTCTGGTTGCAAATAGCCTTGAACAGCAACCAGAGTCTGTATCCAACAGTCCCTACTTTCACCACGCCCCAGGAATTCAGATATTCTCTCCATGTTTAAGGAATTAAGTTGGCCTGACAGAACACAAACTAAGCAATAATGACCACATTTTTAGTAAGTTCTGCATTCTAGCACTTCTTTGGTAACTTTGTTGAATAACAGAGCAGATCAACAGGACAAAAACTGGCCTTATTGGGTTTATCCTGCTTTCTAAGGCTAGGTCTGGAGCAGGTACCTCCACCTGAGCAACAGCCACAATTCTGGTCAGGCAACATAGTCTTTCCAGTACACTAATTTTTCTTGATATTATATGGAGTGCTACCCCCTTTTTAAACTCTTGATGCAGGTTCAGAGCACCGTCTCAGCTAAACAGCATTCCTATCCTTACACCAGCTTCTTCGATTTTGGCTGTAACCTTACAAGTGTCAAAACATAGACACTCACACTGGGTCATATGTAACTGTACTTCAAAACGTGTGTTGTTGGCTGCATATTGCTTGAGACATGAGGTGGTTGTGAAGATTCCAAATAAATGCCAAGTCTCATGGAATGTTAAGACACAAGACAATATAGCACACAACCTCAGCATCTAAACGATGCACCGATTTTACATTTAGTTTGTCTGAACTTACAAGACCACCGAGCAATCATCGGCAGGTTGCATAGATTTCTTCCTCCATGAAATACACTAAACATTCGATCCATTTGATGACAGCAATATGGTTTTCATCAAGTGGGCAAACACAGCTCCACAATTCACATGAAGCGTGCTGGAATTTAGCAATGTGGTTCTCTTGTCGGTCTGCCTGATTCATGAAGTCCGATCCAACCACTTACTTTTAACGAAACAGCAATGTAGGCAAAGTAAATGTTCTACTTTATTTGCGTAGAAATAAGTTCCTCTTACCTTTACTTATCCTTATTAACAAAGTTACTCGAGACAGAACTGACGACTTAAGTGGAAGAGATGGGTTCGGCATTCTCATATGCTCAAAGGATTTTCAACGATGAGCAAATAGTTGGGGTAGTAAGAGAAAAGCTTTCCATGGGTTTCATTCCAGGGTGCTGCCTGGCCTAAGTCACCCTTACTGCCAACAATATCAAGTGGGGTCACATTCTCCATTAAGTTCCAACATGAATGGGAGTTTGTTTGGACCGGGGCTGAATTGTGCACATCAAGGTCTTTCCACTGCCACAATGCCATTTAACAGTCCAACACGGCAGGTATCATGGTTTAAAAAAAATCAAGACCACACCAAGCATCAATTGGATTTGTGATGAGAGGGGTAGACCATTCTAGCCCCAGGGGTCTAAAAGCTTCCTCTGGAGACATGATTTATCGGACTGCATCCTCTGATGGTGGCACCCACTAGCAACTGGTGCCTTATGCCCCTACCTGACTAGGAGCCATAAGGATGCAAATCTAAACAGTTCAAGAACACAAAAGGAATTGCAGTTGGATATTCTTTTTTTTCTCTCTTTTTAAAAAATAGATTTTGAGTACCCAATTCATTTTATCAATGGAACACTAGCCTGCACATCTTTGGGTTGTGGGGCGAAACCCACGCAAACACGGGGAGAATGTGCAAACTCCACACGAACAGTGGCCCCGAGCTGGGATCGAACCTGGGACCTCGGCACCGTGAGGCAGCAGTACTAACTGCTGCACCACCATGTTGCCCTCAGTTGGGTATTTTATCGCAGACTAGGCTTCCACCGGTGACAGAAACTCCCACATGGTACCTGTTCATCCCTTGGAAAACAGCAAACTTTGCTGAGCATGGTACAGAGCTCAGAACCCAAGACCGCACACTACCAGATCATGGGCTGGAAACTGCATGTGTTGACAAACTTCACAATATTGTACGAGGACAACTTGCAGATGTTTTCTACATCAATAGACTTTCATCAAAGAACTTGCATTAAAATCTTAGGACAATACTCCGAAATGCTGCTTTCCCCTTGAATGACTAAGAGCAATCCAATTAATTTGTAAGAGACTGAAGCAGGAAACAGAAAGCAGAAAAATGATTCATCAAACATTTTGAATTTTTCCCAAAATGTATAAGTGAATTACCTGGTATTTGCATTGTTCTTTTTTGATTTTTTTGGCTGTTGCTCCTTAGCTTTGCTCTTCTTCTTTTCCTCCACGTCGTCTTTCTTTTTCTTTTCCTCTTTCTTGTCTTTTTCTTTCTCTTTCTTCTTCTCCTCCTTCTTGTCTTTTTCCTTTTTCTTTGGTTTTGACAGTTGTGGTTGGGAGAGGGCAGCCAGCTGCTCATGCACCGCTTTCAACTGTGTGGCACAAAACAATGCCCGTCAGACTTAATTACAGCTCACTAGAACAAATGCTGAACCCACGTGAACAGTTTGCATGCACTTGCCATAACACACAGCTGTTGTTTCATATTTATCGGCTCGAGCTGATGGGTGCACGTCCACACAAAGATCAAGGGGGCTGGGAAATAGTTTTTTTTAAATAAAACAATTTGCGCGCTGACATTATCAAGCATTCCAAAGGTCAGGTATGACAGAGCAGATGCAATGCAGAGCATTTACTGCAATATTCTCATATTCCCGCGACTGCACATTATATTTCTACGGTGTTTGTTCAAGACTTTATACTTTCAATCGCAAGAAATGCAGACAATGCCATTTCCTCATTGCATATTCGACATTTAACAGGTGACAAAGCAACATGCTACAATCTCCCGACACACAAACACTGGCTAAAAACCCTGTCTACTGTGTCATTTAATTTAGCACTTTTCAGATAAGATAGGATGAAATCATATACCAACACTAATAAAATCATAGAATCACTACAGTGCAGGAGCCATTCGGCCCTTCGAGTCTACACAACAATCCACTGAAAGAGCACCCTACCTAAACCCACGCCTCCACCCTATCCTCGTAACTCAGTACACTTAACTTTTTGGTCACTTAAGGGGCAATTTCGCAAGGCCAATCCACCTAACCTGCACGTCTTTGGACTGTGGAAAGAAACCGGAGCACCCGGAGGAAACCCACACAGACACGGGGAGAAAGCGCAAACTCCACACAAACTGCCAGCCAAAGCAGGAATTGAACCCGGGTCCCTGGCGCAGTGAGGCAGCACTGGGCCTCCTCATCTTTGTAGCTCTCAGGATTACACCTTTATTCCTTTGGTCTCTCAGAATCAATGCAGTCAAGTCATTCTATACTATCATTCAGTGCATCAATGTTAAAAACTGCAGATTTCCTATACAATTGGGGACCTTTGTCAAGCATTCTTACCTGTTCTCTAGCCAAGAGAGCCAGTCTCTAACATTGTATCTGGCTTTCCCCTTGGCTGCCATAACTTGCTCTCATCCCGCTAGGCAAACAAAATGGAGGCCAGCTATCCAAATTAATAACCATACTAGGTGGGCACATTTATGCTTGACTGCATTAGAATATATTCAAGATTAAATGTGTTCAAGCACTGGTACCGCTAGAAACAGAATACAATTAAATACCTCGACAAGTGGGAAGGCACCAAAATGTCACCAACCACATTGCAAAGTTTTGAGAAGGATTTCTTCACAAGACAATGCATGGAGCAGGGGATTTGACCTTTGAGTAAATTGATTAAAATGCACTATTATCCATTCACAGTTCTAACTTAAGTGACAAAACACCCACTATCGGCTCAGATCATTCCTGATTACAAACACTTTGCAGAAATTTAGTCAACAACAAAAGGCAGCGGATTCAGAAAACAGCTCAACCGATGCAAAGTTAAAATAGTACTCCAGTTTCCACACATTTCGAAATGGCGATCATTTTTTAATTTATTCTCCAGCAGAGACTGGATAAAGTCATGGCTGTCTGAATTCTGAACTCAAAACTAGTCCCTTAAGATTGCAATTCAGATAAGAGAAAAACAGGCCCACGTATCTTGCATCACATCATTCATAATAGATGCCATCGATATCGATGCTCAGGCTAGAACTGATGGGCATTAAATGCGATCACTTCGGACTCCAAATAATCTTACCAAGACTAAAGAAAACCTCCAAATTTTTACCAATGAGATCGTTGAGACTCGACTTCAAATTTAAAAATGTTTCCCATGTAAACTCAACCATTTTTTTCCATTCAACTAACAGAGCCAATATGAAGCATGTGGCTAAACCGATATACACAAATCAAGTCAGCCATTCTGAGGGGCGACATGGCGGCACAGTGGTTAGCACTGCTGCCTCACGGCGCTGAGGGCCCGGGATCGATCCTGGCCCCGGATCACCGTCTCCTCGTGTCTGTGTGGGTCTCACCCCCACAACCCAAAGATGTGCAGGGTGGGTTGTTTGGCCACGCTAAATTTCCCCTTAATTGTAAAAAAAAAAAAAAATAATTGGGTATTCCAAATTTATATTAAAAACAAGTCAGCCATTCTGGAAAGAGCTTGCCTTCTGGCAAGGAAACTAAACCAACATCTTAACTGGTTTTCAGTTTTCAAATTCTATTTTGACTTTAATGTATTTGAACATCATTTAGATTAAAACACAAAAATGATTCAAGATTACAGAAATTCGGCAATACGATTAAGAGTGCAACTACATTATTGTGCAGGTCGGAAATTATCCATGTATTCCAAAATAGTTCTGCAATTTGCCACTTCGCGATCCCTTAGTGGGGAGGAAGATTTCACAATTGCTGGAGTGCAGTAGGATTGAATGATCAGATCAGTTCCAAACTTTAATTCACCATCTAACCCCACGTTCACTTTGTTTTCAACTACAATTTGATAATTACGCTCTGGATCTTGTTACAGCCTTTGGACAAAGAGTGGAATTCCAGAGGCGAGATGAAAGTAACTGACGTCGACATCAAAGCTGCACTTGACAAGTGTGGCATCAAGGAATCCTATCAAAATGGAAGGTAATGAAAATCAGCAGCAAAACTCTACACAGGTTGGAGTCATCCCAAGCATAAAGGAAGATGGTTGTAGATGACACTGCAGGAGCCCCTCAGGGTGGTGTAATAGGCTGCTTTGTCAATGACATTGCAACACAAGTTCAGAGTGGGAGCACTTACTGATTTCATGTGTGTGTGCTGCTTACAACTCCATAAGCACTGAAGTACTCCATGCCGACACATAGCAAGACCTGGACAACATACAGATTTGGAGAAACATCCACACCGCAAGTGCCAGACAGCCACCATTTCCAACAAGAGAGAATCTAACCATATCCCCTTGATGTTCAACGGCATCATCGACGTTGAAGTTCTACCAACATCCTGGGAATCACAACCGACTTGAAAACTAACTGAACCAGCCATATAAATAACACACAGTCAGAGGCTGGGAATTCTGCAGTAATCAACTCATTGCCCGACTCTCCAAAGCCTGTCCACCATCTACATTTAAGGAATGTGATGGAATACCCCACTTGCCTGCGCGAATGCTACTCCAAAGACGCAAGAAGCTCAACACCGAGCAGCAATCCACTCAGATCAGCATCCTAACCAGCACTGACACATAGGGACAGTTGGGTACCATTTAAATGATGCAGTGCAGCAACTCACCAAGTCTTCTTCAAATGCACCTTCCACACCTGTGACCTCTACCACATTGAAAGAGGAGGGCAGCATATGCAAGGGAACATCACTGCACCGTTGCATTAACAAGTTCCCTTCAAGCCACACACCATCCTAGGTTTTAACTTTTTCCACTGCTTTTTCCACTGTCAGTGGGTATAAATCCTGGATCTGCCTCCCAAACAGCAGAGTGGAATAACTACACCATATGGGCTGCAGTGGCTCACGATAACGGTTTACCACCACCTTAAAGGACTATTAGGGATGGGCAAAACAAGCTGGCCTTGCCAATAACACACAATCCCATGCATGAATAAAATACAATTACAAATAGAAAGTTTAAAGCCAATAGCTGGTTACATGAAGCTCTTTTCTTAATATCGAAGCACAGAGGGGGAAATTTGACAGTGGACTAAACGTCCATTTCAACCCCATAGTTATTACAATTGTACATTTGATCAAATTTGATAGAACCCAACAATACATTTAAGCTGTAATCAATTGCATAAATAGGAATCAGAACAAATATGCTCTTCCTGGTCTTGTATTTGTTCCTGGGCAGCTTTCCACAGTTCCAATCATGTGTCCCACCCATGACTACAATAGCCTCAGGCAGTTAGGGATAATGTTTTTGATACAATCTTAGAAAGGAAAAAGCAGGTTTATGGAAAATAATGCACGAGAACACAATGATTGGAATCAAAAGATGCTCACAGAAGAATAGATATGTCTTGGACTCCAAAATGTTAAGAACCGATCAAATAGAAATTGGGTTCGAAAGGAACGAGGGGGAAAGGAGACATGAGGATGTAAATGAAACAGAGCAGGGACAAGTGGCCAGGGACGTCGCTCATGGGGGTAAACAGCAATGCTCATTAGTTGAGCTGCATGGTCGCTTACCATGTCAGTTTGGGAGGCTGTGCAACCAAGAAAGTAGGGGAGTCTTGGTCATCATTCAGAGGTGTGGGACGTGTAGATACATGAAGCTACTTCCTCAGATCTAGAGTACACGTGCTTGCAAGTGAAGACAGCATTTCACATGAATATTCTAGCAGCCTGTGCTCGAATAGGGGCACAACATCGCATTTGTGAACTAACCAAAGTAATCAACAAGTGAAGGGAATTAGAAACATGAAGAAAACATGGAGTAACAAAAGGGGCAGTGTTATCAATAATTCAGCTGGCACAGAGAGCCACACTCAAATGGTTGATGAATGCCACCTCAATCCCAGATGCAATGGTCATTAGTGTAAGGGTATACATACATTTTAGGGAGGAAAAGTATTCAGGATTTTTGAGCCTCTTACCAAAATCAGCCAGATCGGAGAACACTCACATTGATGCATTAACAATACAATAAGAATATTGGCTGCTAATATACTGACCAGCCATTTCCAGTGATGAAAAATTCCCCAGAGTTTACAACAAGGAGTCAAATAAACTTGTAACACTGTCAGAACATTACTTCAGAGCTGTTTATTTTCTGCAAATTCACCTACCTACTATAGATATTAAAATGCAGATGTGGCAAATGCCAGGTGTAAAAATCAACCACAATCACTTTATTTATACACAGTGGCCTCAGGGGCAGTACCTGTTCTTGAAGCTCAGCTAGCCTCTGCGCCCGCTCTTCCTCAGAATCATCTGTGCTACTGTCACTGTCAGAAGAACTGTCACTGCTGCTGTCACTCGAGGATGAGGATGACACCTGGTTAGTCGGAGGTGGCACAGGAGGAGGAGATGGAACAACTGGTTCAACAGGCTCATCTGGCATTTTTGCAAAACGCATCTCAAACACATCCTGGGGAAAAACAAAACCCCCAAAATAAGAATCAAGCTTTTACCTTCTCGACATGTTTTTGTGTACAAGGACGCATTTAAGAATGCAGCTTTTTATTGCTGTGTATTGAAGAGTGACCAAGTGATTCAACACATTGGTAATAAGCCAGAACCATATACCACATAGCAAGTATACTGCTGCTTCAAACCTATTAGTTTCCACACAAGCGCCTGAGTTAAGATGACAAGTTCAAGCATTTCTTCACATAACCAAAAGCGAAACTGGACAGCAAGTTGAGCTTGGCCAGTCACTTCTCAGACAGGCTTGGTTATGATCAACACTGCCAGAAGTATTAGCAGAGTCACCTTCTGCTTCCTGTGGTTGGGCAGGTGTTCTGTGCCAAGTAACAAAACTTATTTGAAGCGTTTTATTAATGTGAGCCAACATGCAACTGTACCAGAATTCAATACGTTTATCAAACATTACAATCACAGGGATAAAGTAATAATCCTCTCTCTTCACACCCACTTCAAACAGAAGGCTGTGCAGCACTAAGTAGATGAAATGAAGATTGCAGTGAGCATACTGGCAAGTATTATCCCTTTTTCATTCTGGATTTAGTACCTACCGGTCTGTTTATAAAACTTGTTTTGAGGGGCAGCACGGTGGCGCAGTGGGTTAGCCCTGTTGCCTCACGGCGCCGAGGTCCCAGGTTCGATCCCGGCTCTGGGTCACTGTCCGTGTGGAGTTTGCACATTCCCCCAGTTTGCGTGGGTTTCACTCCCACAACCCAAAAGATGTGCAGGCTAGGTGGATTGGTTACGCTAAATTGCCCCTTAATTGGAAAAAATGAATTGGGTACTCTAAATTTATTTTAAAATTTAAAAACTAAACTCGTTTTGAATGGGGTTATGATGTCCAGCTTTTCCTAGCCTGACTATTTGGAAGATTTTTGAAAATCTAAAAGATGTGATTTTAATGCAGGGCGGATATTGGCTGAAATACTGTCTCTCACTCACTTGTGCAAGAATTAATCATGAAAGCTATAGTAAAAAGAAGCCATTCATTGCATTGTGCTTATTTCAGTGGTTGATCTTCAACCGGTCTTGTGGAGTCAGTTTTACAGCACAGAAAGAGGCCCTTCAGCCCATCATGTCTGTGCCGGCCAACAAACACCGATCTATTCGACATGTTTTAATCCCATTTCCCTTCAGCTTTTCCCTTGTAATTTTAAAATCTTCCTTTTCAGGTACACTTCACTTTACAGTCCCGCATTCCACATCACAATAACCGGAGTCAGAAAAATTCTCATTTCTTTCAGTCCTCACAATACCTCTTGCTCACTTGTTACCAATTAGCCACCCAGCAGAAATAAATCTTTCACTGTTTAGCCTTTCATAGCTTTAATAACCCATGTCCTCAACCGTCCCTTTTCAGTTAAGACATAATTCTCCATGACTTTTAATTCCCAGTTCCTTGGCAGTGCGTTACTAAATCATTACCCCCTTTTTACAGTTCTAATAGAACTTAACATGAACTTCCACAGACCCCAGACAAACGGCAGATAGTGATTCAACATAATTAACTTTTACACTTTTATTTACAATGTTTCAATGCGTGAAAATACATTTATTTGACACCTTTCATATTCGCAGGACCTCCCAAAGTGCTTCACAACCATGCCATTTTTTATTTTAAGAAGTGCAAACACCTAGACAGTGCAGGCAAAACCAGCAGTTTGTACAATGTAAGGCCCACTTACAGCAATAAGATACATTACTTAATCCGTGTTTGAATGGTGTTGGTGGAGGAGAAACTGTCGGTCAGGAACTCTGGTCCTCTTTGAATAGAAACATGAGATTTGTAATCCAAGTGGATAGACAAACCCTCCTATCACCCAAAAGGTGGCACCTCGGACACGCGGAAGTGCCAATCTGAATTAGGCACTCAAGTCTCTGGATTGCAGCAAGAGCATGATCCGCAGAGTCTAAACCGATACTTCAAAACCCAAAGTCATTTTTAAACTCGAGTGCGAACTCACTGCAAATAATAACCAGAGCAACCATCGTTCGACCAAACCACAAGTCATCTTTAAACAATTTACATTTCTAGAACAATCATGGTTAAAGCAGAAGGCTTTACATACAAAAATCAGCAAAATTCATTGCAATATGTCCCTTTCAGAGCCAGATACCAACCTGCAGTTTTCTTGCCATGGCCACCACCTCGTGATCAGGAGGATTGTATTTGTAACAATTGGAGAACATTAACCGAACATCTGCTGCAAATTCTTGAGCGTCACCATACTGTCTGTTGTCCATTTTTGACTAGAAGCACAACAGGAGGAATGTCAAAACTCATTGCTTACAATTCACAAATTCTTTTGAGAACCATTAAATATTTTTAATGTGCCTTATATTAATACTGATAGAACGAGAAAAACTAATGCCAATCAAAAGAGCTTCACAAAAAATTCTGATGGGGGCTTGGCATCGGCTGTAGAAATTATCTTAACGACACCAAAAGTATTAGAATCTGTGTTTCCAACAAGGATCTACAATTCCAGAGCAACATCATGGGTCAAAAATAGCCACAAGATCTGAGGTGAATCATTCAGAGACAACAGAACGCAAAAAAAAAAAAGCAGCTTGCCGCTGACTCAATATTCTTCTGAAAGCTTTTTAAAAAGCATTGCATTCCTCAGCTAAGAATATGGTTTTAATTTGAAATGTAAAACTGTACCTTTTTATGGAAATTAGTTTCACACAAACAGCAGGCGAAGAAATGCATAAATCAGGATTCTCTCAATACCCCAGTATCCCTCTCCTCGCATACCTAGAAGCATCCAAAAGGTATCTCCCCAAAGTTCATACGAAATGCATGTTCATCATTTATGTAAAACTCACACTTCAGTGAATCTATTTTACTGCTCCAGTGCTCTTCATAGTCCTCAACAGCATTTTGAAACACAGAACAAAGACTTTAGGTGCATGGTCCCTTCTTCTCTTTCTCTCTTCTCCCCCTCTTTGTCCTCTCTTTCCACCCCCCCCCCCCCCATCTCAACAAAATTCTACTTGACTCCATAAACTGCCACCTGGTGCCCCACCTCCTCCCAAATCAAAGAATTTACAATGCAGGAGGCCATTCGGCCCATAGAGTCCACACTGGCCCTTGGAAAGAGCACCCTACTTAAGCCCATGCGTCCACCCTATCCCCGTAACCCAACTAACCTTTTCAACACTAAGGGGCAATTTAGCATAGCCAATTAATCTAACTCTGTTCATGTTTGGACTGTGGGAGGAAACCAGAGCACCTGGAAGAAACCCGCAGATACAGGGAGAGAGTGCAAACTCCACACAGTCACCCAAAGCACAATGTTTTCTAATGACACCTACATAGACCCCAAAATGTTGATACATTTTTTTAAAAAATAACTTTAGTGTACCCAATTCATTTTTTCCAATTAAGGGGTAATTTAGAGTGACCAATCCACCTAGCCTGCACATCTTTGGGTTGTGGGGGTGAAACCCACGCAAACACGATGAGAATGTGCAAACCCCACACGGACAGTGACCCAGAGCCGGGATCGAACTTGGGACCTCGGCGCCGTGAGGCAGCAATGCTAACCACTGCACCACCGTGCTGTCCCCAAAATGTTAATAAAAGGACATTTCAGCTGACCCTAGGGGCGGACGGTGGCATAGTGGTTAGCACTGCTGCCTCGCAGCACCAGGGTCCCAGGTTCAATTCTGGCCTCGGGTGACTGTGTGTAGTTTGCACATTCTCCCAGTGTCTGCGTGGGTTTCCTCCGGGTGCTCCGGTTTCCTCCCACAGTCCAAAGATGTGCAGGTTAGATGGATTGGCCATGCTAAATTGCCATTTAAATGTCCAATGGTTAGGTTGGGTTACGGGGATGGGGTAGAGGCGTGGGCTTAAGTAGGGTGCTCTTTTCAAGGGCGGTGTTTACTCAATGAGCCGAATGGCCTCCTTCTGCACTGTAAATTCAAGGATTCTTTCAGCTATAATCAGATACATGAATGTAACATTAATTTTCAATTCATCTACATAGCAAAAACCTGACTGAGAACAGATAATATTTATGCATCTCCCAGTGCTACTTAGAGGTCCCCAGCTGACAAGTTGTAAACACTTGCCTATTCTATACCTGCTCGACCCTCTTTTCGATATCCCTTTCTTAGCTCCCAATTCCTGATGCTGGTTTACCTTTCCCTTCCTAAAAAGGTAGCACATGCTGCACTGCTTCATCACAAATAGAAAGGAAAGCAAGTCCAGTGTGAAGAAAGGTTTGCATTTTTAAAACATCACTCCAGACCTCAGGATAATGCAAATCACTGAACAACCAATTAAGGACTTGAAGTGGTAGTAAATGAGTCAGCTAATTTGCACAGAGCAAATTTAATGAGTGATGCAACAGCGGTCTATTTCCAGAAAGGAGAAATTCCCAGCTCAGGGATGGTGGACTTACCCCATTAAGAACCCACATTTAACCAAATATCTTGTTTGTATATGTGAATAATTGTTATTGGCGTGAACACTAAACTACTGAACTCACGGAGACACAAAGGGCTTGTGAAATAGTCATGATTAGCTAATAGGACCTCTAGAAAGCAATAGGTCTAAAAACAAAGTAAAGACAGACATCTTTTTATTTTGGGCTATGTTATCATTGGTCAAGATCGATTATACTTGGGATCGCTCAAAGCAACATTTAACCTATAAATCTCAAGCAAATAAATAATGTTAAAATATACAATTATGAAATAATTTAGGGATGGGTAGTTCTTTCCTAATTAAGCTGAGATGCACGAGCTGCAAAACTGGGACCTTGCAGAAAATTAGCATGTAAACACGACTCGATTTTGTAAGAAAATTACATCAATCCAGCTCGTATTTGAGCGGACTATATTTCAGAATTTATGGACAACCACTGCGGATCTCCAACCTGGCTTCCAATGCAAAGCCTAATGCAATCCAAAAAAAAAAAGCACAAGTCAACAAAAACACTGCAGCCTTTTTATTTCAACATCTGGTGCAGTGAGGGCTTGGACAGATTTACTCTCCCAGCTCCTCCCCTTGCTCATTTTTTTTTAAATTCCAGAATCACAAGTTCCCTCTTCTTATTAGATCTTTCACATCCGGAAGGTTTACAGTTTATGATGCAGCTTAAAACCCTCTCCCCCAAGTTTAATTACACTTCCGTACAATTCCTCCATCTGGGCTCACATCTGGTCTCAACGCCCATTGTACTTCAGTCATTTCTCCGTCCTCCATTATAGGTGAGGCTACTTGCACCACTTTCAAACTGCAACAGATCAGTGTGTTTTACAAAGAGGTGGCACAGGAGTAACAGGTCAAATGGCCTCTTCTGTCCTGTTTGATGTGAGAACATTTTCCAGACTTCACCACGGTCCAAGTAATTACTCCTGATATTAACCAGATTCCAAATTTAACCCTCTTTACTTTCTACAGTGAATTGAGTCCAGGTTTAGCACAGTGGGCTAAACAGCTGGCTTGTAAAGCAGAAGACCAGCAGCACGGTTCAATTGCCATACCAGCCTCCCTGAACAAGCGCCGGAATGTGGAGACTAGGGGCTTTTCACAGTAACTTCATTGAAGCTTATGTGACAATAAGCATTTATTATTATTTTAAATGAAACAGTGACAATATGCAAGAGATGTTATTAACTCAATGATTTTGAAGACCATTGTAATGTCTTCATTCTTCTGATCCCACACAAATATTTAAATGGCTCAACAAGTTTTGCCATTTTGATCACCACAAACGCAAGACCGAAGCACCTCACAAGGGAGGAGCATTGAAACCAGAGGCATCAGGAATAGGGTCAGAATAATAGTGGAGAGTCAGGAGAAGTTGAGCTAAAAGCAGTGAAGTGAGATCAAAGAAATAAAAGCATCACCAAGAAATATCCCAAAGGCTGCGCCGTCTTTGCAAAAGAGCTGTAAATTACAAGCGTAGGTTTTAAATTGGAGGTTTCTGGACTGCTCACCATGAAAGCAATCTTCAAAATCACCTCACTGGAAGTTGCCCAATATTGTAATGCTGCTGGATAAACCCATTTTCACACAGGCCCAGTAAGGAAATCATCCCATGTCATCAAGCTACAAGCTATGCTCACTATAAATATGCAATGCTCATGCCTTACAGTAGAGTATTAAGACTTGCAACCTACAATTCGGAGCAAAATGGCAGATTTTCTGTGGTGCTCAAGTTTGAAAATAAATTGAAGCAAATAATTTTAATTGCTGGGTAAGACCAGTTACATTTTCAATTACATGCACCTGGTTAATGTAAATACATGTTTCGATGTTCACTAATAACATACTTACAATGAGTTCTTCAAGTGTTCATGGCATTTTCTTAATCGTGACATTATCTGATAAAAGCAAACTGGGAGGACCTTATTACCCATCACGGATTCTTATCCAGAATGCATTGGAGAAAACAATCTACTATACTCAACGCATTTATGGATATACTGGGATTCTCTGCGACACAGGAGATACAGCTCAAATCATTTGACAGGATGAGAATCATCAAAAGGGCATGTATTAAAAGTAGAAAAGGAAGAATGAAAACAGAAGCAGAGAGATAAGAACTACGGAGGTACCCTTTTTGCTATGTTTGGCACTGTAGCTGTTGCAGAATTTACAACCTGCAATAGAACAGTGATGGCACAGATAATGTCACCATTCCACAATTAAATTATTCATAGATTTGAGTTTTATGATTACAAGATCAGTATCGCTTTTCAGCGGTCCCACTGGCCAAAAACCATGTGCATTTTAAATTGACGATAGTGACAGCTCCTCCAGCAATCTCATTGGCACATCACCTTTAAAACCTTAATAACGACAGCACGGTGGTGCAGTGGTTAGCCCTGCTGCCTCACGGCACCGAGGTCCCAGATTCGAACCCGGCTCTGGGTCACTGTCCGTGTGGAGTTTGCACATTCTCCCAGTGTTTGCACGGGTTATACCCCCCCACAACCCAAAGAAGTGCAGGCTAGGTGGATTGGCCATGCTAAATTGCCCCTTAATTGGAAAAATGAATTGGGTACTCTAAATTCATTTTATTTTTTTTAAATTAAAAAACCTTAATAACAATAATAATCTTTATTGTCACAGGTAGGCTTATATTAACACTGCAATGGAGTTAGTGAAAAGCCCTAGTCGCCAAACTCCGGCACCTGTTCGGGTACAGGGAGAGAGATTTCAGAATGTCCAATTCACCTAACAAGTACGTCTTTCAGGACTTGAGGGGAAACCGGACCGGCACCCAGAGGAAACCCATGCAGAGAACGTGCAGACTCTGCACAGACAGTGACCCAAGCCAGGAATCAAACCTGGGACCCAGGAGTGGTGAAGCAACAGTGCTACCCACTGTAGCTGTGCCACCAAGTGAACCTTCCAAACAATCTCAAATGACCACTATCATTCACATTCTATTCCTGTAGCTTTGCAACAATCACTTCACCCTATCTGATTTTTCTGTTTGAGGGAGTTCGAGACCAATGCCAGTAAAAGGCAGGTCATGTGGGTCAAGGTATCAGATTTCATTTTACACAATAATGGCTAATTTCTCTCAATTAAGTAGCCGTTTGTGATAATGCAGCCTATTGGTTTTGTTCAATGATTAACCCGCATGAATAATGCCATGGGAACAAATCACATCACTGATCCATAGTCACAACATCCCCATCAGCCGCATGTTTGGGTGATCCGAATACTTGAAAATGCTTGTCAGAATTTCTCCAAGACCATAATTCTGCAGCACACAAAACGGCTAATGGGTTAACAAGAGACACAAATCTGTAATTAACTAGGAAATCCAGGGATAAATGCTCAAGCTGTGACAAGGATATGTAACTGGGAGTAACTGAAGAGGAGCACAGGGAATTAGTAACACTTACCTTCAGATCTATTCAAAACCTTTGAGCTACTGAAAATTTACAATTTCAAAAGCTGTGTCACAGAAATAGAAGAGTCTAAAAACTAATTTATTTAGTTTTAGTCACGTAGTTGAAGGGATATTTGCTCTGAGCATCGAAATGCATGCCAATGTAATACTCTCATTGGCAAGTTTGTTGTTCTTGCAAGGGAAAATTCCTGATGAAATTGCTCCCTGGGACCTTGGTAAAACTTCCACACATTAAAAATAGAATTGGACTTAGTCAGTCAACCTGAATGTCTTTTAATTATTGCATCCTGTAATTCCATGTGCCCATGTGGCCCTCAGAAACATCAGTAAAATTAATGTAATTTGACTTTTTCCAGGTGGCATAATTCATTAATCATTTGGTTGTACATAACTTGGAGCATTGCTGAAAAATATTTTTAAAATTGTCGAAGTCATTTGTGTTACACTCATCAGGACCTCGACAAGAATACAAATTTAAACTGCACGAGAAGAGTGCGCTGATTGGCAAGTGGCCTCATATTGGTAGACATTTTGCTATGGAGAATGCACCAGTTGATGGTGACCGACAGTTAACTGCCAAGCTTTGTTTGAAACCTAAACAATGCTTAGCGGTTAGTTGTGAGTCACCATCAATTGGTGCATTTTCCATGGCAATGCCTCTGCCAAAAGTCCACATCCCAACCAATCAACACTTTTTGCATACAGCACGTTTGTTGATTGTCCTTGCATGGTATTCTTGCGAATCTCCTGAGTGCAAGATGAACGGCTTCGACAAAAAAATGGCTTTGTTTCAGCAATAAATCAGTGGCTGAACTTTGTTCCCAACCTCACTACTTAGAATACTGCACTTGCTGGGGAAATAAAGTGAATATTTCCCCAAGAATTTATGCCTTGTGATATAATCTCCAGTGCTTCATAGGCATTAAAATATACGCGCGGAAATTAGTTAGAATCATAGAATCTCTTCAACACCGAGGTAGGCCATTCGGTCCATCGAATCAGCACCAACCTTCCGAAAGAGCACTATCAAGATGCACTACCCCATCCCAGCCTATCCCCGTAACCTTAACCGCACATCCTTGGACACTAGGGGGCAATTTAGCATGACCAATCCACCTAACCTGCACATCTTTGGATTGTGGGAGGAGACCAGAGCACTGGGAGGAGACATAGTAAGATTGTGCAAATCCAGGGAGTCACCCAGGGTCAGAATTGAACCCGGGTCCCTGGCGCAGTGCTAACCACTTTGCCGCCCAAGATGGTCTCTGGCATGGAGGCAGTGGGCTAAATTTACTCGTGCCTTATTGACTTTAGTTCTACTGTCATCTGTATTACTGAGAGAAATCTGCAATAACTAGTTTTATGGAAGAAATTAAGGGATTCTGAACAGAGGATTTGTTGGCACCTATTTTACATTGTGATGTATTACGGATGTTTACAGGAACAGACCCAGAAATAATTTCCTATGATCACAAATAACATTATTCAGAATTAATTCTGGAGGTATATATTAGGCATTGCATAGAATCTAACAATGCAAATGGGACCACTTGTTCTTTGAAAGAGCCATCAACTTAGCCATTCCACAATTCTTTCCCTGCTACCATCGCAATTTATTCACCTTCCCGGTATTTATTTCAATTCCTTTTGGAAGTTAGTGAATCTGCTTCTAGCACTCTTACAGAAAATGCACTCCAGCTCATAATTTATTGCGTAAAAATATTTATCAAACCTCTAGATCATTTGCAAATTACCGTAAATTTATGTTCACTGGTTACCGAGCATTCTGCTACCTGTGCTTTTTATTTTAAGTCTCATTAATTATTCTGCTATCCTCAAGAGATTCCAAATCCCCAGGCTTCTGTGTTCCTGCAGTCATTGATCATTGAATTTATATTGCCTCTCCTTTTACTTCCTTCCAAAATGCATCACTCCACAGCTTAAATTTCCCCCGACATGTATCTGTCAATTTCACCAGTTTACGTCCTCCTGAAATCTGCCATCTTCCTCAGTTTACTACTTTTGAGAGCTTTGCGTCATCTGTAAACTGTAAAATTGTGCCCTGATTACACAAGTCCAGGTATCAATATATATCAAAAATAGGGATCGTGATACTGACACCTGGAAACACCAATGTATACCTCCCTCCGATCTAAAAAAAACACAACCTTTCACCATCACCTCAATGTTCCTCGAGAACATCGTGTCACTGTACCGATAATCAAAGGCGCAGTAAAAATAAATTCAATCAGTGGAGAATAAATTAAACTGATGCCATCTGCTCAAGAAAGCCTTGCACTGGAACGTAAGTGCAACCCAAATGCACTTTGACAGAGTTGACACCAAAGGGAAATTTGAATTAGACTCAAGATACGAGTCTGTTGGCAATTTAATGCTTCATAGCCTCAAACAACCTATGTAAAAGAATGCCCAAGCTCTTTGATAAGGCAGAGGAAGTACACTACAATCAACAAATTGTAAATAACATGCTGCATTGATCCAACTACTGCAAGCTTGCTACAGATTTGCACAAGTCGGAATTTCCAAACTAAATCTAATGGGTAGTAGTGGGATTTAACTACAGTTGTATTTCTTGGTTTCGACCACAAAAGGGTTCACTTAATAGTTGATTTGTAACATTCAGAACTTCGGATTCATGTATTTTTCATCCGAAATGCCTGCTATTTCTAAAGGGAGGGCAGGTGCCGAGAGTTAATAGTCAACATTTATTTGGAATCAGGGTCAAGGCTAGACTGAGGTCATCATTCTGGGATCGTCATTTGCAAGCACACATGAATACAGTGTCAGATGCAGCTCGGCATTAAACCTCAGCAAGACAATATCACACTATATTTTTCTGTGTTGCAAACCAGGCTGATTACAAAGTGACCAGTCATAATTAACGTTGCGAGTTGAAATAGAATCCACACAGCAGTCGTCCGTTCAGTATTCGCTTTATAACCACTCATATGGAATTGGAAGGAAATTCCTGCTTTTGGCAAAGAAACTGAGGATGGGAAACCAAAAGTAAAACGCACTCGTGGCTCACCAATGTTTGTGGACAAACTTTGAAATACAAATTTAAATATCCACCATGAGTTGAACTTTGGGTGAAGATTTAGGAGTGCTTTGTAAGGCACTTTATGCAATGCATGAAAATTGCAACTTAATTTAATTATTTTCCTGATTACTTGTGTCTATATCAAAGAGAGATTGTAAGCAGGGTGAATAGGGCTTCTTTGGTTATCTTTCCTATTAATAATGGAACTCTTGGCTACAGTGATTACCATATATTTTGTCGCCTTTTGGGTTTTCAATTCTTATTCTCTTCAATTTTACTAAGATCAGATTACAATTATACAAATAAAATTTTCTTGCATATATAAAGCTTTGTTCTCTGATATAAAACATTAAGAAAACAATTCTGAGCATTACTTTAATAACCTGAACAGGACCTGCAGACCAGTGAAGGTCAACTCCAAAATGCAGCAGGAATTCAAAACCCTTCGATCCAATTTAGTGTTTGTACAGACTACATACACGCGCTTTAGGAACCAGTGTATTGTAAGATACATCAAGGCATCATCCAGTGCGATTTAAAATGGCTTTGCTTGGGACTGTGCCTGTATAATGTCTCGAGGCGTGCATTATAAAATGTCACTCATGGTATTTCTCTTAAGTACTTTGTTAAGGAGCCAGCAAGATACAGCAGACTTCAAATGGATCAACACAGGACAGATTCAATGGTGCTTCACATCCAAGCTCTAAAGTTACAGCTACAAGAGACTGTAAGGTATTGGCTTACTTTAATAGTACTGAGATCCATGGGGTGTTTAATAATGTCGTGATAATCGTGCAGTCCCAAGGCTTCTACATCCACAGGTTTATAGAATGGCCAGGCATAGGCTGCGTGCTTCTTGGCGAACATTTCCTTAAGAATGCCAGTGCAGTACTTCAACTGTTCCGAAACTTTTCCACTGCCAACCACAACCCCACCACCTCCACCTCCACCGCCACTAACTACAACCCCACCACCTCCACCCACACTCTTCTCCAGATTTTGCTGCTGGGAGTCTGGCATTTCTTTTTTAGCCGGTTTTGGAGGTCTGCCGCTTCGAGATGGGATCTTTGCGGGTTTGGGTTCAGTCATTAATGGAGAAGACTCTCGACTCTTCACTGCAACATTGGTTGTTGGAGTTGTTGTATCAGCTTTCCTTTTTACACCCTTTTTATGCTTGGAGAGAGAAAGAGGGAGAGAAAAGAGTGCATATTAAGTCCCAAGCATGTCATCCAACTAGGCAGTATTAACTGAACAGTATATAATGTGAAATAGACAGGGCGAGAATTTAACTTGGTATATCCTTGTGACTGTGTGGAGTTTGCATTTTCTCCCCGTGTCTGCTTGGGCTTCCTCCGGGTGCTCAGATTTCCTCCCACGGTCCAAAGATGTGCAGGTTAGGTGGGTTGGCCATGTTAAATTGCCCCCTTAGTGTCCAAAAGGTTAGGTGGAGTTACTGGGGGATGGGGTGGAGGTGTGGACTTGGGTAGGGTGCTCTTTCCAAGAGCCGGTGCAGGCAAGATGGGCAAAATGGCCTCCTTCTGCACTGTAAATTCTATGATTCTATGACTGATGGAAGCATACATTCTAATTCAAAATGTTCCTCTTTTCCTCCAAAATTGAAAGCCCAACTTCTAACTGCTTCGCAGAGAGAAAGGCCAACTCAAGTCAATTTTTGGTCGGAGTTAAAAGCACAACCCAGGCAAAAGCAGATGCCAACCATAACTATTCCTGGTGGCATCCACCCGTAGACATGATTTGTCTTAAAAGCCCACAATTTATCATCAATTGTTTCAAACGCTGCATTGATCGGCCAGATACAGAAAAAGGAATTTGAAACACAACGAGAATTCAATGCTCTGGGAAGATTGCTCAGAATTAATTAACAATACACTCTTGGCTTAACCAAGCACTTTGTCCTCAATTCATTTTTGGTGTTCCCATTTTCATCAGACCTCTCACTCAAACCAATATCCGATCAGGAGCACAAATGATTAGTCTTCCAGTGGGGGTAATCGGAAATACTACTAGAAAAAAACCTCGGCAAAGTTCTCAAATGAGCAGCTGATCCATTACTCAAGAAATACTCGAGTACACATTTTAAGAAGCGTTGGGTCTTGCCTGTGGATATTTGGCAACGGCTACGCTGACTTCTCTACAGGTTGGGACCCAGGAGATTAAAGCCTGAAACATGGGAATAAAACTAGAGGAAAAGCTACTGAAAGATTATGTACCTTTGAAGGCTGTGATGCTGTTGTCATCACTGTTGTTGGCGTGAGGGTCGGCATTGGGGGAGCCGATGTATGTGGCGACACGGTCGTTGTGGGTGGCTGGACAATCAAGTCAGGAGTTGCAGGAGGAAATGACAGCGGCGCGGGTGCTGGCACCGATACAGAAGGAAGCTGCGGCTGTGGTGGCGGTGGCTGAGATGCCTGAGGTGTCCGCTGGGGTGGTGGTGGTGGTGGTGGTGGTGGCGGCGGCGGCGGCGGCGGCAGCTGCTGCGTCTGTGGTGGTGCCAATGGTGGCACAGGTGTCTGCGTGACAGTCTGTACAGTTGACATGTTGGGTTTAGACTGAACTAAATGAAAACAAAATGACAATGTATATTAAATATTTAAACTGATGGATGTCCAACTCCAACAATAGAAATACGCAACTGCAGATCAACTATTCACATCTATTGTGCACCCTTAACTGTACAATACATAGCAGTAAGTTAGTATTTAGGAGGAAAACCACTGACTCTATCCTTTTAAGAATTGGGCATGGGGGTCATGTGATGCAAAGACAGTAGCAGCTTTGATTCAGTGGGCTCTATAATCCGTCCATTTATCGCACTCGCACAGCTTGTGCTCAACTAATCCTGGAGTGAGAACTCCATGTTATGTACCTGGAAGATTTCTGGTCGAGCGCCAGTGACAAAAAGCTGAGAAATATTGAGGAAATAATTGACAAAGAAGTGCAGTCAGAAGTGACTGGGGTGGAGCCAACTCCTCAGCATGATGTCTCAATGAGCGAACAGGCTCTTGATCCAGCACTCTCTAAGGCATTACAACTGATGACTGTTAATATTAAGGTCATTGATGAGAAAAAATATCAGTGCTCAAACTGTAGAACTGCAGAATATAGGTAAACGGCTTGACAAAGCAGAGCAGAGAATCCGTACTGTCAAAAATGCAACTTCCTCTGCAGAGGCCTGCTTACAATCCTCGGAAAAGCAGCTGCATGGTATGTCAGAATTCCTTGATGGGAGGAGAAGTACGGGCTCCCCCCGGGGAACACCTTCAGGTACTTACAGGTAAGGGCGTTTGCCAGACGGCAGGTGGTGGAATTCCCGCGGCTACTGCCATACACACAGTACAGGACAGGGTGCTCTCGTGGGGGTGGGTGGGGGTGGGGGAAGATCTCGGAAACTTACCAGGCGATGCAGGAGGAGGAGGAGGCCACGGTGGTGGAGTTGAAAGGTAAGTGGGAGGAGGAGTTGGGAGAGGAGATCGAAGAGGGGACGTGGGCAGATGCCCTAGGGAGGGTGAATTCTTCCTCTTCGTGCGCGAGGCTCAGCCTCATACAGTTTAAGGTGCTGCACAGGGCACACATGACCGGGACAAGGATGAGTCGGTTCTTTGGGGGTGAGGACAGGTGTGTTAGGTGCTCAGGGAGCCCAGCAAATCACACCCATATGTTCTGGGCATGCCCAGCACTGGAGGAATTTTGGAAGGGCGTAGCGAGGGCGGTGTCGAGGGTGGTAGGATCCAGGGTCAGACCGGGCTGGGGGCTCGCAATATTTGGGGTGGCAGAGGAGCCGGGAGTGCAGGAGGCGAAAGAGGCCGGAATTCTGGCCTTTGCGTCCCTGGTAGCCCGGCGAAGGATTCTCCTTCAGTGGAAAGATGCGAGGCCCCCAAGCGTGGAATCCTGGATCAGCGATATGGCAGGGTTCATTAAATTGGAGAGGGTGAAATTCGCCTTGAGAGGGTCGGTACAAGGGTTCTTTAGGCGGTGGCAACCGTTCTTAGACTTTCTGGCAGAACGATAAGACATTGGTCAATGGCAGCAGCAGCTCGGGGGGGGGGGGGGTGGGTTTAAACTTTATTTTTGTTTATGTTATTTACACTGGAGGGTCTGTATACACCTGTTGTGTTAAGTCGGGGTGTTAATGTTAATTTATTATTTATGTACAGGGGGGGGGGGGGGGGGGGGGGGGTTGCTTTTTTTGATTGTGTTTTGTACTTAACCCTGTTGGGTTCTTTTTTCTTTCTCATTTTGTTATTGATATTTTATGAAAACCTTTAATAAAAATTATTTTATTAAAAAAAAAGAATTCCTTGATGACCTGGAAAATCGAGGCCAGAAGAAGAATGCCAGGATTGTCGGGTTTGCAAGAAGCTGAGGATAAGATCCCAGTTAAATTTGAGAGAGCTGGCTACCATGTCTTAATTTTGAATTGAAAGGTGGGCACAGTAAATTAGAAAAGTCACATTGTATCCTGGCTGAGGCCTCGGGACAATCAAAGACCTTGGCCCGTAATTGTCCATTTTCATAATTTCAAGGATCATCAACGAGTATTGGAGGCAGCTAGACACAATAGGGCCTTGCAGTATGAAGGAGCAATGGTCCCCTTTTTATGACCATTTTCGGCAGCGAAACATCGAGAACCATGGAGTTTAGTGAAGTCAGAAAAAGACGCCTAAAGGCCATTGGAGTGCAATATGCCCTACTTATCGGGAGGGTGACATCCATTAACTCTATAAAAATGTTCGACAATCCGGCTAAAGCTTTGGGTTTTGTGATCTACACGGAAGACAATAATTTGAAGTAACAGGCTGCAGTTTTCTATCATCCGGATTCTATCCCTTGTCTTCCTGATTCTGTGTTGCTATTTTTCATTAGGGATGATTTAGCAATTGAGCACTACAATGAGTTTTTATCCTCAAAAATGGCAGGGTCGTCAATCTGTCTTTAATGAAAATTATTCCTCAGCGTACTCCTTCTAGTTAAGGGATACGCTGTGTTGATTGCATGACACTAGGACTGTGAGAAGAATACCCCACCTTTATTTGCACGGTACACCTAAAATGGAGATATATGTTTTACGCTCTCCTTTCTCTGATCATGATGAAAACGAGCAGTGCCACAGCTAGAAGGTAGGTGTGTGGATTAAGTCTCAATAGGAAGGGGAGAAATTTGTTTTGGTGCACGTTAGTGTGGCCAATTGACCGACCCTACACTTTTTTGGGTTGTGGGGGTGAGACCCATGCAGACACGGGGAGAATGTGCAAACTCCACACGGACAGTGACCAGGAGCCGGGATTGAACCCGGGTACTCGGCGCCATGAGGCAGCAGTGCTAACCACTGCGCCACCATACCGCACATGGACTTAACTTACCACCTTAAAGCCATGGACAGACAGACTGCCCATAACTAGGGATCTTCCCAACACAACAGACAATCGACATGCAATGATACGGGGTACTTCGATGTTTGGAGAACACTGCATCCCAAAAATGAAGAATTTACCTTCTTCACGCTCCCCACCAACTTAAAACTAGAATCGATTACATTTTCATGCCCAAAATAATATTACATTCAGTGGCCTCCTTTCTCTCCAGGTAGTATTGTAGCCTCCGATCATGCCCTGATCTTCTTGGAATTTTAATTCAGGGGGACAGAACAAGAACAGTGTGTCAGGCTGGCAGTTTAAACAGTAGTTTGAGACAGGCAAGAATCTGCAGCTGGTTACTAGTGGTTTATCAAAGAGGCTCTTTACAACAAGTATATTAGAGTACGCTAACTATATTTCAAAGTGGATTTTGACCAGAGATGGCTTTTGAGTGGCGATAAAGAATTGCTATATTGTTAAGCATTGCTTAACTGGTAACTGAAAGCTAGTGTATTTATGGTGTTAGTAATACTGTGTTGTAATAAAGTTTGTTTCAATGTACCATCCTATTTGTGCATGTAATCACTCCTGGAGCAAAGTAACTTTTTCACAGTGTCTTATGAAATTAAAATTAAACATTGGGGTCTCTGCCCAGAATCCTAGCAACTGTTGGGGCCTGTTCCGGGATTGTAATATATAGGGCTGTTTCTTCCATGCGAGATTCCAAGGGTGATAGGATGATTAAGACAGAGGATATTAATGGGCCATTTAAAAGCTTCTATGCTGATCCATATAGAACAGGTCAGTCAGGGATGGACATATGGAGTCTTGATCCATATGGAGATGGACATTGGCTCTTCCTTTGAACTGCCAACAATTTCTGAGGACTTGGACCTTAAATGCTCCCATTTCTATTTGCCTTGAGGGATCTTCAATCAGGTACGGTTCCGGGGCCGAATTGTTTTGGGAGTGACTTTTAGAAGGAAATTAAAGACTTGCCAATAGCTCCTCTGATTGGTTTGGATAATCATTCATCCAAAGCAGGCCTGCGGCCTCAGTCTCTTAGAGATGCGAATATCTCCTTAATTTTGAAGGCAGGCAAGAACATTGAGTAATGTGCATCCTTTGGCACATTGTGAATCTAGAATTGATATTGTCGTCTAAAATAACAGTGTTGCGTCTGGAGAAAATATTCCGTCTGATCATCTGGGGTGATCCGACCGAGTTCATAAAAGCCCAGAATTCATGGCTTCCAAAAGCAGGGGATACCGCGCTTACTGATCTCATTAGATGCATAGAAAGCTTTTGACTGGGTGGAGTGGAATTATTTAGTCTACACGCTGCAGAACTTTGGACTAGGAAGGGAATTTAAGTGGATACAAGTGCTTTATAAAAATCCTCCAGCAGCAAGTTTTACTAATAGTTAAAGATCTGATCATTTGAGTCTTTACTGAGGGACGAGGGAGATTTTTCCCTTATCCCCATTATTATTGACTTTTTAAAAATAAATTCAGAGTACACAATTTTTTTTCAATTCATGGGCAATTTAGATTGGCCAATCCACCTATCCTGCACATCTTTGAGTTGTGGGAGCGAAACCCACGCAAACACGGGGAGAATGTGCAAACTCCACATGGACAGTGACCCAGAGCCAGGATCGAACCTGGGACCTCGGCACTGTGAGGCGGCAGTGCTAACTACTACGCCACCATGCTGCCACACACCCCATTATTATTTACAATAGCTATTGGACCCCGAGCAGAGGCAATTAGACAGAATCTTTCGGTGTTTGGATTGTCTAGTGGAGGGAAACAACACAAGGTCACGTTATATACTCACAGATTTGAGCCAGGGAGGTGGGGTGGAAATTTTCAGAAATGGGAGGAGAAGGGGATTAAGACGCTAAAAGATTTGTTTCTTAGGGGGTCGGTTTGCAGGACTGAAGGAGTTGGAAGCGAAGTATGGGCCGGGGGTGGGGGTGCTTAGATACATGCAGGTTCGAGATTTTGCCAGAAAGGAGATACAGAGCTTCCCGGTGGAAGCGGCCTCCACATTGCTGCAGGAGGTGCTGACAACAGGGGTACTGGAGAAGGGGGTAGTGTCAGCGGTTTACAGAGCTACTTTGGAAGAGGAGAAGGCACCACTGGAAGGGATCAAGGCAGAGTGGGAGGAAGAGTTGGGAGAGGTTATGGAGGAGGGGTTCTGGTGTGAGGTGCTCCGGAGAGTAAATGCCTCCACCTCGTGCACGAGGTTGGGGCTGATACAGTTGAAGGTGGTATACAGAGCACATCTCACGAGGGCGAGGATGAGCCGATTCTTTGAAGGAGTAGATGATGTGTAGGGAGCCCCACTAATCACGTTCATATGTTTTGGTCCTGTCCAAAGCTAGAGGATTACTGGAAGGAGGTTTTTAGGGTAATTTCCAAGGTGGTGCACGTGAAACTGGATCCGGGTCCCCGGGAGGCCATATTCGGGGTGTTGGACCAGCCAGTGTTGGAAACGGGCGCGGAGGCAGATATCATAGACTTCGCATCGTTGATCGCCCGAAGGCGGATCCTGATGGGATGGAGAGCAGCCTCTCCACCCTGTGGCCTGGCGTGGCGGGGGGACCTGTTGGAATTCTTGACTCTTGAGAAGGTTAAGTTTGAACTGAGGGGATGGATGGGGGGTGTTCTACAATTCATGGGCATTACTCATTATTCACTTTCAAGAACTGGATAACATCGAACATTAGTTGGGGAGGATGGGTGGGAGAGTTGGGGGGAGGGGGGCTGTGTGTATGAAGGGTGACTATGGGTGATCCCTGATTCCTTTTTGTCATTTGTTTATGTAAACATGTGGGCTAATGTTTGGGGGTTTGGTGGGAGGATGGGATTGTTGTTATTGATATGGGGATTGACATATTTGTTGCTGATTATTGTTTATTGTTGGTGAGTGTAAATTTGGAAGAAAATGTGAAAAAGGAGAATTAAATTTTTTTATTTTTTTATTTTTTTTTTTAAAAGATCACGCTATATGCGGACGTGTTGTCATTCACGTCCAAGCTGGACGTCTCCGATGCTGCTATTATTGATATAGTGGGTAGGTTTGGATACTTCTCAGGCTACAAAGTTAACCTTGCGAAATCCGAGGCTATGCCTTGGAGAAGGTTATGATAGAGGCCTCACTACCCCAGCTCCTTTCCCCTTCAGAGGGTCCCCCGGGGCATTTACTTATTTGGGTATTTCCCCCCCTTATTCGCGTCTATAAAGTTGGACTGACACAGTCCTTATTGATATCGTGGCTGAGTAGGATAGCATTGATTAAGATGAATGTGTTGCCTAGGTTTTCATATATTTGACCAATTTTGCTTTCTGCTAAGATCCCAACAGGAAACTAATGGGCTGTACAGCTCATTTGCATGGGGGAAAAAAAGGGACCTAGTTTAAAAATGGCAAAATCATGTTTTCCTAGTTCAAAGGGAGGGCCGGGGTGCCGAATATCAATTAGCCTCACATCTCAGATTTATGCAAGGGACCACGCCTCCATTTGGCTTGATATTGAAGCTAGCCAGTCTGAATATTCCTTACAAACGTTTTTTTTTTTTGGTTTGGCTTTTTCGGGATTTCGTGCCGTGGGAGAAACCAATAATCATCACCAGTCCAGAACATGGAGGATGGTCTTCGAGTTGGATGGTAGATTTAATTTAGCTTCCGCTCTTCACCATTCACATTAGCCCAGATTTCCCACCAGGTTTTATAGACCATGATTTTGATATCTGGAATTTATTAGGCTCGGGGACATGTTATGGGGTGCTTCCTTGTTATTTTCTGAGCAACTGTGTCAACAGTCAACGCTCCTCCTTTAGTTATCTACAACTCAAGAGATTTTGCTACACTGAAGATTTGGGGACAGTGGAGACGGCATAGGGGAAAGACTGGAGCATTGGGGGGGTCCCCGATAAGAAACAACCATAGGTTTGCCCCGGGGGGGAATGGATGGGGGATATGGAATGTGGCAAAGAGCAGGAATAACGCAACTGAAAGATCTGTTTGTGGATGGGAAGTTCGCGAGTCTGGGAGCGCTGACCGAGAAATATGGGTTGCCCCAAGGGAATGCATTCAGGTATATGCAACTGAGGGCTTTTGCGAGGCAACAGGTGAGGGAATTCCCGCAGTTCCCGACACAAGAGGTGCAGGACAGAGTGATCTCAAAGACATGGGTGGGGGATGGTAAGGTGTCAGATATATATAGGGAAATGAGGGACGAAGGGGAGACTATGGTAGATGAACTAAAAGGGAAATGGGAAGAAGAGCTGGGGGAGGAGATCGAGGAGGGGCTGTGGGCAGATGCCCTAAGCAGGGTAAACTCATCGTCGTGTGCCAGGCTAAGCCTGATTCAGTTTAAGGTATTACACAGGGCGCATATGACTGGAGCACGGCTCAGTAAATTTTTTGGGGTGGAGGATAGGTGTGCGAGGTGCTCGAGAAGCCCAGCGAATCATACCCATATGTTTTGGTCATGCCCGGCACTACAGGGGTTTTGGATGGGGGTGACAAAGGTGCTTTCAAAAGTAGTGGGGGTCCGGGTCGAACCAAGCTGGGGGTTGGCTATATTTGGGGTTGCACAAGAGCCGGGAGTACAGGAGGCGAGAGAGGCCGATGTTTTGGCATTTGCGTCCCTAGCAGCCCGGCGCAGGATATTGCTAATGTGGAAAAAACCAAGCCCCCGGGGGTGGAGACCTGGATAAATGACATGGCAGGGTTTATAAAGCTAGAGCGGATTAAGTTCGTTCTAAGGGGGTCGGCTCAAGGGTTCACCAGGCGGTGGCAACCGTTCGTCGAATACCTCGCAGAAAGATAGATGGAATGGAAAAAAGAAGGCAGCAGCAGCAGCAGCAGCCCAGGATCGGGGGGGGGGGGGGGGGGAAAGAGGAAGAACCAGAAGGACTCTCAGGGTTGTTAATATATACTGTATAATATGTATAGGTCGTTGCGACAGATAATTATATATTGGACTGTTAAATTATATTTTTGGAGAGTGTTACTTGTGATAAGGCAGTTGCCAATTAGGGTTAGTTTTCATTTTTGTTATTTATTATTTATTCATTTTCTGTTTATAAAATAGGTCATTGTTATTTGTGTTGTTATAATATTGTGTAAAGGATGCACAATGTACTGTGTTGGTTGACGAAAAATTTTCAATAAAATATTTTATTTTAAAAAACTCAAGAGATTTTTATTCTTAACAAGACTTCCGGGTGCGGCGATGACCAGCTGAGTCGCACGTTTCGGCAGCTCCCTGTGAAACGGACTTTTGGGCTCTTGATAGGAGCCCCAACGGCAATTTTAACGGCTAAAAACACTGTGCGGTAAACCAGAAGGGAATCCCCCCTGGATACGGATGAAAAAAGGAGAAAGTGGCCGGATTGCAGTGGATCCTTTAGAACAGCGGCAAGGAAGGCAAGCAAAAACCAAGATGGCGTCGGAAGGTGGCAGTTTAACATGGGGCCCTGAACAACAAGAGTTCTTCAAATTCTGTGCGGAAGAGCTCAAAAAGGAAATGAAGAAAGAGCTGTTGGCCCCGATACTACAGGCGATCGAAGGGCTAAAGGAGGAACAAAAGACCCAGGAGCGGGAGCTTCGGGTCGTGAAGGCAAAGGCAGCCGAGAATGAGGACGACATACAGGGCCTGGTGGTGAAGACGGAGACGCAGGAGGCACATCAGAAACAATGTGTGGAAAGGTTGGAGGCACTGGAAAACAACGCAAGGAGGAACAACCTGAGGATTCTTGGTCTTCCTGAAGGTGTGGAGGGAGCGGACGTCGGGGCATATGTGAGCACGATGCTGCACTAGTTAATGGGAGCGGAGGCCCCGGCGGGTCCGTTGGAGGTGGAGGGAGCATACCGAGTGATGGCGCGAGGACCGAGAGCAGGAGAAATTCCCAGAGCCATAGTGGTGAGATTCCTCCGTTTTAAGGATAGAGAAATGGTCCTTAGATGGGCGAAGAAAACTCGGAGCAGTAAATGGGAGAACGCGGTGATCCGCGTTTATCAAGACTGGAGTGCGGAGGTGGCGAGAAGGAGGGCGAGCTTTAATCGGGCCAAGGCGGTGCTTCATAAAAAGATGATAAAATTTGGAATGCTGCAACCGGCAAGACTGTGGGTCACATATCGAGGGAGGCACCACTACTTTGAGACGGCAGATGAAGCGTGGACTTTTATTGTGGAAGAAAAACTGGAATGAGCGGGTTATTAAAAAGAACGTTCGAACAAAGTGGTGGGGCGAATGTGGGGGGCAAAGAGGGGTTTTATGTACTAATCCTGCGATGTGGTAACTTTTCTCTCTCCCACAGGTGGTGATGGGGGGAGGAGGGGAGGTGGAGGAGATGGGGCGTTGGCCATTGGGGGCGGGGCCAAGGGAGAAGCGCGGGCTTGGTTCCCGCGCTATGATAATCATGGCGGGAATAGAGAAGCAGGAAGGAGGGGGCGTCGCACGGTGCGAGCCGAGGTCACGGGGGGAAGCCGAGGTCAGCCAGAGTTTGTTGACTTCTGGGAGCAACATGGGGGGAGTAATTACGCTAGCGGGGGATCTAGCGGGGGGGTGGGAGAGGGGAATTACTGGGTTGCTGCTGCTGGGGAGAGGGGGGAGCTGGTATGGGAGAGGATGGGCGGGGGGCACCGCCTGGGGGAGATACAGCTGCGTGGGAACCGGGTGAGGAGCTGGAAAAAGGTGATGGCTAATCGACATGGGGGGGGGGGTTAGGAAGCCCCCCAACTCGGCTGATCACGTGGAACGTGAGAGGGCTGAACGGGCCGATAAAGAGGGCACGGGTACTCGCACACCTTAAGAAACTTAAGGCAGATGTGGTTATGTTACAGGAAACGCACCTGAAACTGATAGACCAGGTTAGGCTACGCAAAGGATGGGTGGGGCAGGTGTTCCATTCGGGGCTAGATGCGAAAAACAGGGGGGTGGCTATATTAGTGGGGAAGCGGGTAATGTTCGAGGCAAAGACTATAGTGGCGGATAACGGGGGCAGATACGTGATGGTGAGTGGCAAACTACAGGGGGAGACGGTGGTTTTGGTAAACGTATATGCCCCGAACTGGGATGATGCCAATTTTATGAGGCGGATGCTAGGACGCATTCCGGACCTAGAGATGGGAAAGCTGATAATGGGGGGGGATTTTAATACGGTGTTGGAACCAGGGCTGGATAGGTCGAAGTCCAGGACTGGAAGGAGGCCGGCAGCAGCCAAGGTACTTAAAGATTTTATGGAGCAGATGGGAGGTGTAGACCCGTGGAGATTTAGCAGACCTAGGAGTAAGGAGTTCTCGTTTTTCTCCTATGTCCATAAAGTCTACTCGCGAATAGACTTTTTTGTGCTGGGTTGGGCATTGATCCCGAAGGTGAGGGGAACGGAGTATACGGCTATAGCCATTTCGGATCACGCTCCACACTGGGTGGACTTGGAGATAGGGGAGGAAACAGGAGGGCGCCCACCCTGGAGAATGGACATGGGACTAATGGCAGATGAGGGGGTGTGTCTAAGGGTGAGGGGGTGCATTGAAAAGTACTTGGAACTCAATGATAATGGGGAGGTCCAGGTGGGAGTGGTCTGGGAGGCGTTGAAGGCGGTGGTTAGAGGGGAGCTGATATCAATAAGGGCACATGAAGGGAAGCAGGAGAGTAAGGAACAGGAGCGGTTGCTGCAAGAGCTTTTGAGGGTGGACAGACAATATGCGGAAGCACCGGAGGAGGGACTGTACAGGGAAAGGCAAAGGCTACATGTAGAATTTGACTTGCTGACTACAGGCACTGCAGAGGCACAATGGAGGAAGGCACAGGGTGTACAGTACGAATATGGGGAGAAGGCAAGCAGGTTGCTGGCACACCAACTGAGGAAAAGGGGAGCAGCGAGGGAAATAGGGGGAGTGAGGGATGAGGAAGGAGAGATGGAGCGGGGAGCGGAGAGAGTGAATGGAGTGTTCAAGACATTTTATAAAAAATTATATGAAGCTCAACCCCCGGATGGGAGGGAGAGAATGATGGGCTTCTTGGATCGGCTGGAATTTCCCAAGGTGGAAGAGCAGGAAAGGGTGGGACTGGGAGCACAGATCGAGGTAGAAGAAGTGGTGAAAGGAATTAGGAGCATGCAGGCGGGAAAGGCCCCGGGACCGGATGGATTCCCAGTCGAATTCTATAGAAAATATGTGGACTTGCTCGCCCCGGTACTGACGAGGACCTTTAATGAGGCAAAGGAAAGGGGACAACTGCCCCCGACTATGTCTGAAGCAACGATATCGCTTCTCTTAAAGAAGGAAAAGGACCCGCTACAATGCGGGTCCTATAGACCTATTTCCCTCCTAAATGTAGATGCCAAGGTCCTGGCCAAGGTAATGGCAATGAGAATAGAGGAATGTGTCCCGGGGGTGGTCCACGAGGACCAAACTGGGTTTGTGAAGGGGAGACAGCTGAACACGAATATACGGAGGTTGTTAGGGGTAATGATGATGGCCCCACCAGAGGGAGAAACGGAGATAGTAGTGGCGATGGATGCCGAGAAAGCATTTGATAGAGTGGAGTGGGATTATTTGTGGGAGGTGTTGAGGAGATTTGGTTTTGGAGAGGGGTATGTTAGATGGGTGCAGCTGTTGTATAGGGCCCCAGTGGCGAGCGTGGTCACGAATGGACGGGGATCTGCATATTTTCGGCTCCATAGAGGGACAAGGCAGGGATGCCCTCTGTCCCCATTATTGTTTGCACTGCCGATTGAGCCCCTGGCGATAGCGTTGAGGGGTTCCAAGAAGTGGAGGGGAGTACTTAGGGGAGGAGAAGAGCACCGGGTATCTTTGTATGCGGACGATTTGCTACTATACGTGGCGGACCCGGCGGAGGGGATGCCAGAAATAATGCGGATACTTGGGGAGTTTGGGGATTTTTCAGGGTATAAATTGAACATGGGGAAAAGTGAGTTGTTTGTGGTGCATCCAGGGGAGCAGAGTAGAGAAATAGAGGACCTACCGTTGAGGAAGGTAACAAGGGACTTTCGTTACCTGGGGATCCAGATAGCTAAGAATTGGGGCACATTGCATAGGTTAAATTTAACGCGGTTGGTGGAACAGATGGAGGAGGATTTCAAGAGATGGGATATGGTATCCCTGTCAATGGCAGGGAGGGTGCAGGCGGTTAAGATGGTGGTCCTCCCGAGATTCCTCTTTGTGTTTCAGTGCCTCCCGGTGGTGATCACGAAGGCTTTTTTTTTTTTTTTTTTAAAGGATTGAAAAGAGCATCATGGGTTTTGTGTGGGCCGGGAAGACCCCGAGAGTGAGGAAGGGATTCTTACAGCGTAGCAGGGATAGGGGGGGGCTGGCACTACCGAGCCTAAGTGAGTATTATTGGGCCGCTAATATTTCAATGGTGAGTAAGTGGATGCGAGAGGAGGAGGGAGCGGCGTGGAAGAGATTAGAGAGGGCGTCCTGTAGGGGGACTAGCCTACAGGCTATGGTGACAGCCCCATTGCCGTTCTCACCGAGGAACTACACCACAAGCCCGGTGGTGGTGGCTACACTGAAGATTTGGGGACAGTGGAGACGGCATAGGGGAAAGACTGGAGCATTGGGGGGGGTCCCCGATAAGAAACAACCATAGGTTTGCCCCGGGGGGAATGGATGGGGGATATGGAATGTGGCAAAGAGCAGGAATAACGCAACTGAAAGATCTGTTTGTGGATGGGAAGTTCGCGAGTCTGGGAGCGCTGACCGAGAAATATGGGTTGCCCCAAGGGAATGCATTCAGGTATATGCAACTGAGGGCTTTTGCGAGGCAACAGGTGAGGGAATTCCCGCAGCTCCCGACACAAGAGGTGCAGGACAGAGTAATCTCAAAGACATGGGTGGGGGATGGTAAGGTGTCAGATATATATAGGGAAATGAGGGACGAAGGGGAGACTATGGTAGATGAACTAAAAGGGAAATGGGAAGAAGAGCTGGGGGAGGAGATCGAGGAGGGGCTGTGGGCAGATGCCCTAAGCATGGTAAACTCGTCGTCCTCGTGTGCCAGGCTAAGCCTGATTCAGTTTAAGGTATTACACAGGGCACATATGACTGGAGCACAGCTCAGTAAATTTTTTGGGGTGGAGGATAGGTGTGCGAGGTGCTCGAGAAGCCCAGCGAATCATACCCATATGTTTTGGTCATGCCCGGCACTACAGGGGTTTTGGATGGGGGTGACAAAGGTGCTTTCAAAAGTAGTAGGAGTCCGGGTCGAACCAAGCTGGGGGTTGGCTATATTTGGGGTTGCACAAGAGCCGGGAGTGCAGGAGGCGAGAGAGGCCGATGTTTTGGCCTTTGCGTACCTAGTAGCCCGGCGCAGGATATTGCTAATGTGGAAAGAAGCCAAGCCCCCAGGGGTGGAGACCTGGATAAATGACATGGCGGGGTTTATAAAGCTAGAGCGGATTAAGTTCGTTCTAAGGGGGTCGGCTCAAGGGTTCACCAGGCAGTGGCAACCGTTCGTCGAATACCTCGCAGAAAGATAGACGGAATGGGAAAAAGAAGGCAGCAGCAGCAGCCCAGGATCCGGGGGGTGGGGGGGGGGGGGGGGGGGGGGGGGGGAGGAACCAGAAGGACTCTCAGGGTTGTTAATATATACTGTATAGTATGTATAGGTCGTTGCTACAGATAATTATATATTGGACTGTTAAATTATATTTTTGGAGAGTGTTACTTGTGACAAGGCAGTTGCCAATTAGGGCTAGTTTTCATTTTTTGTTATTTATTATTTATTCATTTTTTTGTTTATAAAATAGGTCATTGTTATTTGTGTTGTTATAATATTGTGTAAAGGATGCACAATGTACTGTGTTGGTTGACCAAAAATTTTCAATGAAATATTTAATTAAAAAAGACTTCACGGCAACATGATGCCAGTGTCTCGCTGAGGATAACAAATCCAATTATCTACAGAACCAAAGCAATTAATTAGCAAGTTTTATGACACATTATGTTCTAGATCTTATATGTATATTCTTGATCTTATATGAATGTGCGACAGACACTGCAGTCTTTGGAAATAGATCTGTGAATATTGACAAGGAGACCTGGGGCACTATCTGGGACAATGCCAATAGTAGAATCTCAGCCGAATAAGGAGACCCAACTTAAAATTTTCTGGGGCTCCCAGACAAAAGGATAATTGACTCAAGAAAAGGCTGTATAATATCCTAACATTTGCAGCACCGAAGAATGTCCTTTGTTCCTAGAATAGCAATAAGCCTCCTTCTATTAAGAATTTTCAAAATTGGCATAAAATTATGGATTGCACCCCAATGGCATTTCCAACCCGTATACTCCAAACTAAATCAGATGCAAATAAAATGGGGCCCCCTGTCTCAAATACTCAGGCTCCATGGTGTCTGACTTACTCCTGCAAGGTTTCCCATAGATTGTGGATTCGCCGCCAATATATTAAACGCAACAATGTACATCACTGAGTCATGTTTTCATGGCTTTATCCTCTCTTCCTCTGTCCCGCCCCCCCCCCCCCGCCCCCCCAACTTTGTCCTCTATTTTTTGTACAACTGAAAGCACAGGGTTTACTGAACCAAGGACGTTGCTTTCCTCCTGACATGGATTATGCTGTACTGTACCAATTTTAATGGTGTGTTGCATTGTTTGTAAAATTGGAAACGCTCAAGATATATTTTTTTTAATTAGGCATTACAACACTGGAGCATACATTCAAATTACAGGAAGTGCAGCTTTAAACAGACAATTGTTGACCTGTACCAACTGTTTAATTTCACTCTTGATTCTACAAAACTATGGACATGTAAGCCACATAAGAAGCCAACATATCGAAGTGGTGAATTTGAACCTTTCCTGGCATTTTTCAATTAGTTAAGGAAATGCAGTCTACAATCTACTGCAATCAGGGCTCCTTGGAACATATTTGCCTAATGCCGCACTACCAGCTCCAGTTTAATGAATCTCTTCCTCGAAGTCGTAGTGGGGGATGGAGAGGGGGTCAAGAAAGAGAACATTTCCGAATTTTAAACTATCTGAACAATTTTTCTGACTTTTGTACATCTTGCAACAGTTCAATCCGTCGATTCAAATTAAGAGGGCCATCACAAAGCTCACTGTCCTGGTGTAAAATACACCATCAGTCTACTAGTGGGTCACAAGAAGTGTAAAGGGGTCTAACAAAGTGTACAGTGGGTTTCAATGGCAAAGTATGGCATGCAGCAGTTAGTTTCGCGAGGTGTTTTTTTAAATTCGAGTGAGCATTTAATTGAATCTCATGCCAGTGACGAACAATGATTATTAAAGTAACAATCAACTAAGATCCTGAAAACACTGCAAGCAGGTGGAAATCCATAATATCGGCATGCTTCTTTCACATGGGACGCTGAACAGTTTGCCTGGTTTGGGGGAGGGGGTGCATAAAGATTAGTGGCAATATTTTAAAATGACTGAGCAGTACCTTGACGCCATAGCCAACATTTAATCTTCAATGTAGATTAAATAACAATTTATTTTGTGATGGTTGTGGTACTTTGCTATGCAAAATGCAACTGACGTGTGTCTAGAAAACAATGACGACAAAGAGCTAGATTCGGATCTAGCGGGGAGGGGATGGGGGGACACAATAGGATTGCTGCTGCATTGGCCGAGGGGGAACTGAAAATGGAAGAGATGGTCGGGGCGGGGGTTCCCCGTCTGGGGGACTGGAGGGTGCGGGAGACGCGGGCACGGGACTGGCCGAAGATACGAGGTGGCTAGTCGGGGGGGGGGGGGGTGTAGTAGCCCCCCAATCCGGCTGATCACGTGGAATGTGAGAGGCCCAAATGGGCCGGTTAAGAGGGCCCAAGTGTTCGTGCACTTAAAGGGACTGGAGGCAGACGTGGTCATGCTTCAGGAGACACATCTGAAGGTAGCAGATCAGGTCAGGTTAAGGAAGGGATGGGTAGGACAGGTGTTCCATTCGGGGCTGGATGCGAAGAATAGAGGGATGGCAATACTGGTGGGGAAGCGGGTGTCGTTTGAGGCCAAGAACATAGTAGCAGACAATGGAGGTCGATACGTGTTGGTGAGCGGTAGGTTGCAGGGGACGGGGGTGGTATTGGTAAATGTATACGCCCCAAATTGGGACGATGCTGGGTTCATGAAACAGATGTTGGGGCGTATTCCGGACTTGGAGGTAGGAAGCTTGATAATGGGTGGGGATTTCAACACGGTGTTGGACCCAGCACTGGATCGCTCCAGATCTAGGACCGGAAAGAGGCCGGCTGCGGCCAAGGTGCTCAGGGGGCTTATGGATCAGATGGGGAGAGTAGATCCGTGGAGATTTGCCAGGCCTTTGGCCAGAGAATTTTCTTTTTTCTCCCATGTACACAAGGCCTACTCCCGGATAGATTTTTTTTGTTCTGGGCAGGGCATTGATCCAGAAAGTGGATGGAACGGAGTATTCGGCCATAGCCATTTCAGACCACGTCCCGCACTGGGTGGAACTAGAGCTGGGGGAGGAGTGGGACCAACGCCCACTGTGGCGGTTGGATGTGGGACGAGGAAGTGTGCGGGAGTGCATCGAAAAGTATCTGGAGGCCAACGACAACGGGGAGGTGCAGGTGGGAGTAGTATGAGGGGCACTGAAGGCGGTGGTCAGGGTAGAGTTAATCTCCATCAGGGCTCAGAGGGAGAAGAGGGCAGGGAAAGGGAGAGGTTAGTGGGGGAGATCTTAAGAGTGGACAGGAGATATGCAGAGGCCCCTGATGAGGGACTACTCAGGGAGAGACGAAGTCTCCAGATGGAGTTCGACCTGTTGACCACAGGGAAGGCAGAGGCACAGTGGAGGAAGGCACAGGGGGCGATGTATGAGTATGGGGAGAAGGCGAGTCGGATGCTGGCACATCAGCTCCGTAAGAGGATGGCAGCAAGGGAAATAGGTGGAGTCAAGGATGGAAGGGGAACTACGGTGCGGAGTGCGGTGAAAGTGAATGAGGCATTCAAGGCCTTCTACGAGGAGCTGTATAGGTCGCAGCCCTCAGGGGGAAAAGAGGGGATGCGACGATTCTTGGGCCAACTGAAGTTCCCGAGGGTGGAGGAGCAGGAGGTGGCTGGTTTGGGGGCGCCAATTGGGGTGGAGGAGCTGGTTAAAGGACTGGGGAGCATGCAGGCAGGGAAGGCCCCGGGACCGGATGGGTTCCCGGTGGAGTACTATAGGAAGTATGTAGACCTGTTAGCCCCGTTGCTGGTAAGGACCTTCAATGAGGCCGGGGGGGGGGGGGGGGGGGGGGCCTGCCCCCGACAATGTCGGAGGCGACGATCTCTTTGATCCTGAAGCGGGATAAGGACCCACTGCAATGCGGGTCGTATAGGTCGATCTCGCTTCTCAACGTAGATGCTAAGTTGCTAGCAAAAATGTTGGCTACGAGGATTGAGGACTCTGTCCCGGGGGTGAGTCACGAGGACCAGACGGGATTTGTAAAGGGCAGGCAGCTAAATACCAATGTACGAAGGCTCCTAAACGCGATAACGATGCCATCGGTGGAGGGAGAGGCAGAGATAGTGGCAGCTATGGACGCAGATAAGGCCTTTGACCGAGTAGAGTGGGAGTATCTCTGGGAAGTGTTGCGGAGGTTTGGGGAGGGGTTTATCAGTTGGGTTAAGCTCCTATATAGAGCCCCGGTGGAGAGTGTGGTTACGAATCGGCGGAGGTCGGAGTATTTTCGGCTGTATCGAGGGACGAGGCAGGGTGCCCCATGTCCCCCCTGTTGTTTGCATTAGCAATTGAACCTTTGGCCATGGCATTAAGGAAGTCCAGGAAATGGAGGGGGGTGGTTCGAGGGGGAGAGGAGTATGTGGCGGACCCAGTGGAGGGGATGATGGAGGTCATGCAGATCCTAAGGGAGTTTGGGGACTTCTCGGGCCACAAGATCAATGTAAGGAAGAGTGAGCTCTTTGTGGTGCATCCGGGGGATCAGGGAAGAGGGATAGACGACCTACCGCTGAGGAGGGCGGAAAGGAGCTTTCGATACTTGGGGATCCAGGTAGCTAGGAGCTGGGGGACCCTGCACAAACTTAATTTGACGCAGCTGGTAGAGCAGATGGAGGAGGACTTTAAACGGTGGGACATGTTGCCACTCTCGCTAGCGGGCAGGGTACAGTCGATTAAAATGGTGGTCCTCCTGAGGTTTCTTTTTGTATTCCAATGCCTGCCAATTGTGATCACCAAGGCCTTTTTTAAGAGGGTAGGCAGGAGCATTATGGGTTTTGTGTGGGCAAGTAAGACCCCGAGGGTAAGGAGGGGGTTCGTGGAGCGTAGAGGAGGGCTGACGTTGCCGAATCTGGGTGGCTACTACTGGGCAGCCAACGTGGCGATGATCCGTAAGTGGGTGATGGAGGGAGAGGGGGCGGCATGGAAGAGGTTGGAGATGGCGTCCTTCAAAGGAACAAGCCTGGGGGCGCTGGTGACGGCACCGCTGCCGCTCTCGCCGACAAGGTACACCACGAGTCCGGTGGTGGCGGCAACGCTAAAGATATGGGGGCAGTGGAGACGGCACAGGGGTGCGATGGGAGCCTCGGTGTGGTCCCCGCTCAGAGGTAACCATCGGTTTGTCCCAGGAAGGATGGACAGGGGGTTTCGGAGCTGGCATCGGGCAGGGATTAGAAGAATGGGGAACCTGTTCATTGACGGGACGTTTGCGAGCTTAGGGGCGCTGGAGGAGAAGTTTGGACTACCCCCGGGAAACGCTTTCAGGTACATGCAAGTGAGGGCGTTTGTGAGGCGGCAGGTGAGGGAATTCCCGCTGCTCCCGGCACAGGGGATTCAAGACAGGGTGATTTTGGGCGTATGGGTCGGAGAGGGCAAGGTGTCGGCGATATACCAGGAGATGAAAGAAGAGGGGGAGGCTTTGGTAGAGGAGCTGAAGGGTAAATGGGAAGAGGAGCTGGGGGAGGAGATTGAGGAGGGTCTGTGGGCTAATGCCCTAAGTAGGGTTAATTCCTCTTCTTAGTGTGCCAGGCCTGATACAATTTAAGGTTGTTCACAGAGCGCATATGACGGGGGCGAGGCTGAGTAGGTTCTTTGGGGTGGAGGACAGATGTGGGAGGTGCTCAGGAAGCCCGGCGAACCATTCCCATATGTTTTGGTCGTGCCCGGCACTGGATGGGTTCTGGAGGGGAGTTGCGAGAACTATATCTAAGGTGGTGAAAGTCCAGGTCAAGCCAAGTTGGGGGCTAGCATTATTTGAAGCAGCGGACGAGCCGAGAGTGCAGGAGGCGAAAGAGGCCGTCATTCTGGCCTTTGCGTCCCTGGTAGCCTGGTGGAGGATCTTGTTAGTGTGGAAAGATGCGAAGCCCCCCAGTGTGGAGGCCTGGATAAATTACATGGCAGGGTTTATCAAGTTGGAGAGGATAAAGTTTGCCTTGAGAGGGTTTGCGCAGAGTTCTACAGGCGGTTGCAACCGATCCTAGACTATCTCCTAGACTATCTGCGTTAGATGCAGTTCGGTCAGCAGCAACTCGGGGGGGGGGGGGGGGGGGGGGGGGAGAGAGAAGAGAAGAGATAGGGAGGGACGGGGAAGGGGGGGGGTCTCTGGGGGGCATCTGAGCAAGAAAATACATAAAATGATCCGGAAAACTGATATGTACGAGAGGAATCCAATGTACAAAAGTTTTGTATCATATTGACTTGCCATGTTTATGTCTTGCTATGCGAGCTTTCTTTTCTTTTTGTTACCGGGGGGGGGGGGTTGTTTGTATGGTTGAAAATTGTTGAAAAATTCTTAATAAACATTTTTTTAAAAAGAAAATAAAACAATGATGACTTCTCAAGTCACTTACTGACAAACATTTTGCAATGTCCTGAAAAGTGCTATATACATGTAACATATTGTCTTTAAATATTATGGTGGCCTCTTGGTTGCTTCTGACTTCTTGGGAGAACAGGCATGGGAAACATTATGCAAACATACTCCTGGCATTCTGTCAAATTCTGTTCAAAGAAAGCATCTGGAAGCTTCCAGAGTAAAAGACATGTGGGAAAATGCACAGACTAATCTATTATGGTCCTGTTCTCCTCTATTTAGAAGATTTCTTATTACTTCTATACAAAAGCAAACTTTTAAAATATGAAACTTAAAAGCAACTGATGTGCAACAAATGCTTTGGTAACCTCACAGCATTGGTCATGTAAAGATTTTCCATAATGTTTCAGGAAAGCGGTTAATCTTTTAACAATCACCTTCAATATAAACATGCTTGGAAATATTGCAGCACAGTACCCTCTATAGTTGTAGTTACATCAGCAATGGCAGATCGGATATAGTAGTAATCTGATCCCACAGCACTGCTGTTCAGGGGAGGATCTTGCATTAGAGTAGTTCAGTCCAGTCCACTGATGGGGCCTACTAAAGGGAGGTGGTTTGCAAATTCTCAGTGATCTAACCATCAAATTATTTCAGGAACTTACTTCATCCATGGCCACCGTTGTATAGAAAACATACACGTTTTCCACACACTGCAAAACTGCACACGTCAGAGAAAGCTACTTCTGGGCATGCTGTTCATAAATGGGGTTGCCTGCCAATTTCTTGCGTTAAATAAATGGTACGCTAATTTGTAGGATGGGGAAATCTACAGTCATCTACTTAACATTAAAAGTGAGAATGGATTGTCTTAGCTGCAAAATGCAGAGATGTTTGGGTTTGAAATATTGAATTTCTGATCGATTCAAACTAAAAATGGGTTGATTAATGGTATTTCAGAATTAGGTTGCATTCATGGTTTATAAATTACATCACTGGAATTTAAAAGGATTGTAGAGATTACACTGTTGGCGATCAGCCTTGCTGCTTGCCAAAATTAGGAATCAACGTGCAGTTAGTTTGTTAAGTTTTCTCAGCCAGATTTTGGTCTTGTCCAAGAACTAACCCTGTTGAACTATCTCCAAAATAACCCAGAGAAATCCAGTATTTTGTTTGTTGTTGCCTGGAATGCCCTTGCAGGTGGACACAACCCAAGCTGAGAGAACCAACAATTTGCCTTTATATTGCGCCTTTTAACATAAAAAACATTCCTCCCAAGGTGTTTCACAGGAGCACTAGACAAAATGTGGCCTCTAACTACAGAATAGTATTAGGGAGGAGGCCAAAAGCTTGCTCAAAGGTAGGTTTTAAAGAGTATTTTGGGGGCGAGGGGGAATGAAATTCCAGAAGTCAGGCACAAGTTGACAATCATCAAGGGCTAAAGATCCTCCAGAGTGCACTCAAAGTATTGAAACACCAATTTTCCACTGTGTGGATCTAGTCTGGATCGCCCTCAATTCTCAGGATCTGTCTTGCAATGTTATCAACCTTAGTGGAAAGAATACTACAACTGATAAGTCAGTCCCTCAAATTTTGTGAGCCAGGCTGTCTGGATTCATCCAAAGTTCCACAGGTTCCGTGAACAGTCTGGCACAGGCTAAACTATCTTGGAACCTAAAAAAAAAAAATCTGTTTTTCTCCTGAACTTCAGCTTTGCCCCATTCCCAGTAGGGCAGCCTGTTGGGGACGGTTTTCAACCATAGTTTGAGAGCAGACAAGGTGAACAGCAAATACGAGTGGCTGGCTACACAACACCAATGGGTGAATCTATTGCCTTGTTCCAGACAGAATAGTATGGCCCCTTCCAGTCTGTAATTGGGAATTTTCTTTAAGTTGTGTGTGTTTCCTTACCCTCCGAGATTATTTCAAATAAATTCTAGCAGTGGGTGTTTTAGTAATTATAAAAATAAGGTTATCATCACCCCTTTGCCCCAGATATTTAAAATGTATTGTTCCAAACACTCGTCTCGCTCACACCATTACAACTCAAAGATTATATACAGATGAAGTTAAAGCCATAATTGGATTTGCTTTGTTCCGGGTAGTTTAAACTGCAGTCCCAGAAAGCTAGTTCCAGTCACATGACTGCAGGATGACAATTCTGGGGTCTAGACCATCACAATACAAAGGCAGTTTACAATGGTCATTCACGCTTAGTTGTGCTTCAACATCAGCTCAAATATTTTCCTTTATTCAAAATAATATTCGGAGATCGCCGCTCTAGAGATTGCATATTCATCAAATACTGAGTCACCCTTAAACCATGTGATGTATAAACTTCACTGGTGGCTGCAAAGTTTCCTGACTGAAATCCATGTTTAACTAAATATTAGTCACAATCGAATGTGTTCCAGTCAATGTTTAGCTGCCGCCACCTTAAGAGGTTTTGTGCCAACTTCGAGAGTATCATCTTATGTAAGACCCATCTTGCACTGAGAAATCTGCATTCTTTCTTCCAACCACAGCTTAGAAACAGATTCTTTAAATAGTGAATGCATGCATTCACCTTCATAGGGAATGGGACTTCTTTTTTTGTGAGAACTTGTGACAAATTCTGTATTTACCTTGTGTCAGCCCGAGCTCAAGTTAGTAGCGCACTCAATTCTTGAGTTAGAAGGTTGTGGGTTCAAGACCCACTTCAGAGACTGAGTACAAGAAATCTATCCAGAGCTTATTGAAATAGGTGGCAGTCTACAAATGAGACATTAAGCAAGACCCCATCTGCTCTTGGGTGGATGTAAAGGATACTGTGGCACTAGTACTTTGAAGAATTGGGGAGTTATCACTGATCTTGGTCAATATTTATCCCTCAATCAACTTTTTTGTTTGTTTTTTTTAAAGTTCATTTACGGGATGTGGGCATCGCTGGTTAGGCCAGCATTTATTGCCCATCCAAGTTGCCCTTCAGAAGGTGGTGGTGATGAGCTGCCTTCTTGAACCGCTGCAGTCCTTGAGGTGTAGGTACACCCACTGTGCTGTTAGGCAGGGAGTTCCAGGATTTTGTCCCAGCGACAGCAAAGGAAATGCAATATATTTCCACGTCAGGGAAGTGAGCGGCTTGGAGGGGACCCTCCAGGTGGCGGCTTGGAGGGGACCCTCCAGGTGGCGGCTTGGAGGGGACCCTCCAGGTGGCGGCTTGGAGGGGACCCTCCAGGTGGCGGCTTGGAGGGGACCCTCCAGGTGGCGGCTTGGAGGGGACCCTCCAGGTGGCGGCTTGGAGGGGACCCTCCAGGTGGCGGCTTGGAGGGGACCCTCCAGGTGGCGGCTTGGAGGGGACCCTCCAGGTGGCGGCTTGGAGGGGACCCTCCAGGTGGCGGCTTGGAGGGGACCCTCCAGGTGGCGGCTTGGAGGGGACCCTCCAGGTGGCGGCTTGGAGGGGACCCTCCAGGTGGCGGCTTGGAGGGGACCCTCCAGGTGGCGGCTTGGAGGGGACCCTCCAGGTGGCGGCTTGGAGGGGACCCTCCAGGTGGCGGCTTGGAGGGGACCCTCCAGGTGGCGGCTTGGAGGGGACCCTCCAGGTGGCGGCTTGGAGGGGACCCTCCAGGTGGCGGCTTGGAGGGGACCCTCCAGGTGGCGGCTTGGAGGGGACCCTCCAGGTGGCGGCTTGGAGGGGACCCTCCAGGTGGCGGCTTGGAGGGGACCCTCCAGGTGGCGGCTTGGAGGGGACCCTCCAGGTGGCGGCTTGGAGGGGACCCTCCAGGTGGCGGCTTGGAGGGGACCCTCCAGGTGGCGGCTTGGAGGGGACCCTCCAGGTGGCGGCTTGGAGGGGACCCTCCAGGTGGCGGCTTGGAGGGGACCCTCCAGGTGGCGGCTTGGAGGGGACCCTCCAGGTGGCGGCTTGGAGGGGACCCTCCAGGTGGCGGCTTGGAGGGGACCCTCCAGGTGGCGGCTTGGAGGGGACCCTCCAGGTGGCGGCTTGGAGGGGACCCTCCAGGTGGCGGCTTGGAGGGGACCCTCCAGGTGGCGGCTTGGAGGGGACCCTCCAGGTGGCAACTTGGAGGGGACCCTCCAGGTGGCGACTTGGAGGGGAACCTCCAGGTGGCGACTTGGAGGGGAACCTCCAGGTGGTGGGGTTCCCAGCTACCTGCTGCTCTTGTCCTTCTAGATGGTAGTGGTCATGGTGTTTGGAAGGTGCTGTCTAAGAAATCTTGGTGCGTTACTGCAGTGCACCTTGGGGATGGTGCACACGGCCGCCACTGTGCGTCGGTGGCGGAGGATTTGAATGTTTGTGGAAGGAGGAGCAATCAAGCCGGCTGCTTTGTCCTGGATGGTGCCAAGCTGGTGTTGTTGGAGCTGTATTCCATTACACTCCCGACTTGTGCCTTGTATATGGTGGACACACTTTGTTGGGGGTGGGGGGTGCCAGGAGGTGATCTACTTGCCGTAGCGCCTTTCTTGTGTGGCGCGAATGTAACTTGTCAGCCCAAGCCTGGATATTCTCCAGGTCTTGCTGCATTTGGACATTGACTGCTTCATTATCTGAGTCGTCGCGAATGGTGCTGAACCTTTGTGCAGTCATCCACAAACATCCCCACTTATGATGGAAGGCAGGCCATTGATGAAGCAGCTGAAGATGGTTGGGCCTAGGACACCAGCCTGAGGAATACCTGCAGTGATGTCCTGGAGCAGAGATGATTGACCTCCAACTACCACAACCATCCTTCCTTGTGCCAGAGACTCCAACCAGTGGAGTTTTCCCCGATTTGTATTGACTTCAGTTTAACTAGGGCTCCATGATGCCATACTCGGTCAAATGCTGCCTTAATGACAAGGGCAGTCACTCTCACTTTACCTCTGGCATTCAGTACTTTGTCCATGTTTGAACCAAGGCTATACGGTCAGGAGCTGAGTGACCGTGGCGGAACCCAAACTGAGCGTCCGTGAGCAGGTTATTGCTGAGTAAGTGCCGCTCGATAGCAATGTTGATGACTCCTTCCATCACTTTGCTGATGGAGTGTAGACTGATACGGCGGTAATTGGTCAGGTTGGATTTGTCCAGTTTCTTGTGTACAGGACACACCTGGGCAATTTTCCACATTGCCAGGTAGATGCAGTGTTGTAGCTGTACTGGAACAGCTTGGCTAGGGGTGCGGCAAGTTCTGGAGCACAAGTCTTCAGTACTATTGCCAGAATATTATCAGGACCGGCCTTTTGCAGTATCCAGTGCCTTCAGCCATTTCATGATATCATGCAAAGTAAATCATATTGGCTAAAGACTGACATCTGTGATGCTGGGGACCTATGGAGGAGACCGAGATGGATCATCCACTCGGCACTTCTGGCTGAACTGTTGTAAATGCCCCAGCCTTATCTTATGCACGTATGTGCTGGCCTCCTCCATCATTAAGGTTGTGGATATTTGTGGAGCCTCCTCCTCCAGTGAGTTGTTTAATAGTCCATCACCATTCATGGCTGGGTGTGGCTGGACTGCAGAGCTTAGATCAAATGCGTTCCTTGTGGAATCGCTGACCTCTATCTATTACTTGCTACTTATGCTGTTTGGAACACAAGTAGTCCTGTGTTGTAGCTTCACCAGGTTGACACCTCATTTTACGGTATGCCTGATGTTGCTCCTGGCACGCTCTCCTGCACTCTTCATTGAACCAGGGTTGATCCCCTGGCTTGGTGGTAATGGTGGAGTGGGGGTATGCCAGGCCATGAGATTGCAGTTGAATAAAATTCTGCTGCCAATAATGGCCCACAGCATTGAGTTGCTAGATCTGTTCAAAGTCTATCCCATTTAGGACGGAGGTAGTGCCATACAACACGATGGAGGGTCACCAGGGCTGGGTCTGCCGTTGGCATTTCCAGAGCCTGGTTCGATGCCTGGGTAGTCTGACCGGTTTCATTTATTTTTTATGTTTGTTGCGATTGGATACAACGGAGTGACTTGCTAGGCCATTTAAGAGGGTCTGGAGTCACATGTAGGCCAGACCAGGCAAGGATGGCAGATTTCCTTTCCTAAAAGGACAATAAATGAACCAGGTGGGTTTTTACAACAATTGACAGTGGTTTCATGGTCATCATTAGACTTTTAATTCCAGATTTTTATTTAATTCAAATTTCACCATCTGCCTTGGCGGGATTAGAACCTGGGTACCCAGAGCATGACTCTGGGTGTCTGGATTACTAGACCAGCGAAAATGCCACTACGCCACAGCCTCCCCTTAAATGCTAATAAGATAATAGTGGTAGCTCTTTGAAATTTCATCAGTACATATTGCAAGCAAGGTTTCTGGACATTTGTTGTTTGCTGTTATGCAGTGGCTGTTATGCAATTCAAATGAAGCAAAAGACTTTACTTGTGTATATTAAAGCTTTGGGAAAAACAAGTCTATATTGCATTTTAATGATTCACGGACAAATTTTGTTCCTGGTAGCTGAACAGTGGGCTACCTTCATGGAAGAGATGATTCAGGAATACCTTCTCAAGGGGGGGGGGGGGGGGGGGGAGGGAGGAGGAGGGCAAACAAACCCTCCTTGGATCACAAAGACAACAAAAATTAAGATTAAAAAAAGAAATGGTATGCTTATGACAGGCGTCAGGTAGAAAAGCTAATCGAGGACCAGGCTGAACACTTGAGGCTCACAGTGGAAGTGAAAATGCAAGTAAGAGAAACAAAGGGAGAGTATGAAACGAGAGTGACAACTAACATAAAAGGGAATCCCAAAGTCTTCTATAAACACAAATAGTAAAAGGGTGGTGGAAGGAGAAGAGGGTTGATTAGGGACCAAAAAGGGATTTATACATCGAGGCAGGGTGCTTGGATGAGGTATTAAATGAATACTTTGCATCTGTCTTTACCAAGGAAAATGCAACTCAGGCCATGGTAAAAGAGGAGGAAATTCAAGTTACTAGAGGGATTTAATATTGATATGGAGGTGGTATTGGATAGTCTGTCTGTACAAGTTGACAAGGCACCGGGGACCAGATGAGATGCGTCCAATGATATGGAGGAAAATAAGAGATTGGAAACTGCAGAGCCACTGGCCATAATTTTTCAGTAGACTGTTAATATGCACAAGTTTAGTTTGCTTCATTTGAATTGCATAGTAGTTGGGGTAGTGCCAGAGGATTACAAATTGCTATCATTATGGCCCTTGTTCAATAAGGCCCACAATTACAGTCCAGTCAGTTTAACTTCAGCAATGGGGATACTTCCACAGACTATAAATCGCAACAGAATTCAGTCACATGGACACAGGCATGAATTTATGGAAAATCGTGTTCAACTAACTTCGGAGTTTTTCAAAGTCACAGATGATTATAAAGGGCAATATTGTTGATGTGGTGTAATAATCCTACGATTCTGCGGTTAGGAGAGATTTATTTTCACCACCGCCACTCAATGGAACTACATGATGAAAAGCTACGATCAAATAATATTTACAGTAGGTGTTGATAGCACTACTCAGGAGCTAGTGGCCATCATCCCAGTCTTTTCTGCTGGCTTTGAGGGCATGTTTTAACACATACACCAGGGTAGCCATACATCAGGCTAGCACAATTTTTGAATGTCCGATATTAAATTTATATGTACAGTTTTTAAAACTCAAACCCCAGAAAGGGCATCACGCCCCCATGCTTCAGAAAGCTCATGCCACAGCAGCATCAGGTGGCGTGCTTTACATAAACAAATTCAAAAATAATTTTTCCATGCTACCCACCAGCTCAAAAAAAGTGGCACTTGTCGATGTCATCTCGAAGTTAAACATCGTTAGCATCAAAAATATAGCATGATACGCGCACAATCATGGAGATCTGGATCTCATCTGTATTGCATCAAATGGAGACACGGTGCCTCAGAGGAAAACTCAACTGGAGTTCATCCAGCAGCCATTTCAGAGCTGCATGCAAGAGAATTTGGAGCAAATAGCGTGCAACCCAGGGAAACTAGAAAATGAGCAAGGAGAAAAAAAAATAGAAAAAGGAACTAAAGATGGTTCAATAGTTAACACCATCTTTTAAAAAAAAAATTTAGAGTACCCAATTCATTTTTTGCAATTAAGGGGCAATTTAGCGTGTTCAATCCACCTACTTTGCACATCTTTGGTTGTGGGGGCGAAACCCACGCAAACACGGGGAGAATGTGCAAACTTCACACGGACAGTGACCCAGAACCGGGATCGAAGCTGGGACCTCGGCGCCGTGAGACTGCAGTACTACCACTGCGTCACCATGCTGCCCTGTTAACACCATCTTAGAAGATAGAGGTGGAATAAATTGATTCATTCATTCATAACTCTCAATGTGTCCAAACTGCAATACTATATTCAAATTTAGCATTGTTCTGGTAATATCAGAGAACCTACTATGATGCAACATGTTCAAAAAGGAAATTAGCTAACCTTCTTCAAGTCTGGGGTAAATGTACCAGCAACGCAGCACCTCTTTGAAGCAGACATGGGAATGAATGTCTGGGCTCGAATATCTCAGTCTCTAATCCAAATTAAACATAGAAAGGACAAAACACATACCTGCTTCTTTCCTGCCTCTACCCCGTGATCCTTTGGTAGTCTGTACAGGTATTTCAATCTCTTCTTGTGGCATCTCGGAAATTTTTTGAAGAAAAATCTTTTCCAAAGCTTCTGCCATTAAGACAATGTCGTCCCCTTGCTGTTAATTAAAATAAAGAAAATACATATTATCTAGTAACTTATGGTTAAACTACAACTGTAAAGCAAAAACAGAGAGAGGAGGGAGGGGAGAGAGAGAGAGAGGAGGGAGGGAGGGAGGAAGAGAGAAGAGGGAGGGAGGAGGGATGGGGAAAGGGAATGAGGGGGAGAGAAAGAGAGAGGGGGGGAGGGAGGTAGGGAGGGGTGAGGGATGGAGGGAGGGGTGATAGGGGGGTAGAGAGGGGGGGTAGAGAGGGGGGGGTAGAGAGGTGGGGGTAGAGAGAGGGGGGGGTAGAGAGGGGGGGGTAGAGAGGGGGGTAGAGAGGGGGGTAGAGAGGGGGGTAGAGAGGGGGGTAGAGAGGGGGGGTAGAGGGGGGGGGTAGAGGGGGGGGTAGAGGGGGGGGTAGAGGGGGGGGGTAGAGGGGGGGGTAGAGGGGGGGGTAGAGGGGGGGGTAGAGGGGGGGGTAGAGGGGGGGGGTAGAGGGGGGGGGTAGAGGGGGGGGTAGAGGGGGGGGGTAGAGGGGGGGGGTAGAGGGGGGGGGTAGAGGGGGGGGTAGAGGGGGGGGAGAGGGGGGGTAGAGGGGGGGTAGAGGGGGGGGTAGAGGGGGGGGTAGAGGGGGGGTAGAGGGGGGGGTAGAGGGGGGGGTAGAGGGGGGGGTAGAGGGGGGGGTAGAGGGGGGGGTAGAGGGGGGGTAGAGGGGGGGGTAGAGGGGGGGGTAGAGGGGGGGGTAGAGGGGGGGGTAGAGGGGGGGGTAGAGGGGGGTAGAGGGGGGTAGAGGGGGGTAGAGGGGGGGGTAGAGAGGGGGGGTAGAGAGGGGGGGTAGAGAGGGGGGGGTAGAGAGGGGGGGGTAGAGAGGGGGGGGGTAGAGAGGGGGGTAGAGAGGGGGGTAGAGAGGGGGGGGTAGAGAGGGGGGGGGTAGAGGGGGGGGTAGAGAGGGGGGGGTAGAGAGGGGGGGTAGAGGGGGGGTAGAGAGGGTGGGGTAGAGAGGGGGGGGTAGAGAGGGGGGTAGAGAGGGGGGGGTAGAGAGGGGGGGTAGAGAGGGGGGGTAGAGAGGGGGGGAGAGAGGGGGAGAGAGGGGGGGAGAGAGGGGGGGAGAGAGGGGGGGAGAGAGGGGGGGAGAGAGGGGGGGAGAGAGGGGGGGGGAGAGAGGGGGGGGGAGTGAGAGCGGGGGGTGAGAGCGGGGGTGAGAGCGGGGGTGAGAGCGGGGGTGAGAGCGGGGGTGAGAGCGGGGGTGAGAGCGGGGGTGAGAGCGGGGGTGAGAGCGGGGGTGAGAGCGGGGGTGAGAGCGGGGGTGAGAGCGGGGGTGAGAGCGGGGGTGAGAGCGGGGGGGGGGGGGAGGATTATCATAGAATTTAGTGTGCAAAAGGAGGCCATTCGGCCCATCGAGTCTGCACCAGCTCTTGGAAAGAGCACCCTACCCAAGGTCAACACCTCCACCCTATCCCCATAACCCAGTAACCCCACCCAACACGAAGGGCAATTTTAGACACTATGGGCAATTTAGCATGGCCAATCCACCTAACCTGCACATCTTTGGACTGTGGGAGAAAACCGGAGCACCTGGAGGAAACCCACGCACACACGGGGAGGATATGCAGACTCCGCACAGACAGTGACCCAAGCCGGAATCGAACCTGGGACCCTGGAGCTGTGAAGCAATTGTGCTATCCACAATGCTACCGTGCTGCCCACTCAGGTGTTAATTTTGCCGTTGAGAAGGAAACAGACTGTGCTGAGCAAATATTGCAGCCAATTTAAATCTTAACTAAATAGAAATTAAATCAACTAAGGACTATGAACGTAAGCTCTTAATGAAGCTCAGCTTGGTTTGCTACAGTGCCTGAAAGTTTAACAGAGGTTAGTCACCAGTTAGAAATGTGAGCTTTAAAAAAAAGTGAAGGCAGAGTTGGTAAATTCACTGCCTGGTATGGTGGCACGGAGCTATAGAAATTGGGACGGTCCAGAGTTGAGTCAATGCTCTATTTCAAGTTTACTAAGTTCAGCAAGGAGAACAGCAAGGATGCTATTCATGGCCTTCAGTATAAAGGAAAACATTGGAGAGAGAAAACAGCCAATTCATCATTATCCAGCAACCTGCGTTTGAAGTTAATTGCATGTGGACATCGTGTAGGCATGCATGATTTGGACATCCTCTGGTGAAACAGCCCGTCAATACTCTACAGCAGAGCTGCCAACCTTTCCCAACAGAAATAAGTATTCCAGATACCAAAAATCAGTATTTTGCGAGTAGAATCGGGTGTTTTCATTTCAAAGAAAAAATGTTTTACACCTTTATTGCACAAATCCAAAACACAAATGCAATGCTTTTACATACATGTACAGACACCTTGATGCGAGACCGTGCAAAGGATCACATGACACGCATGCACGGTGTATAGGGTGGAGGTGAAAGGGGCGGGGCCTCTGCACAGGGCCCTGTCTTCCAGGAGCCGTCGCCAAGGAAACAAATCAAAGCATTTCGGGAGGAATGCATTCACTGCGGCCCACCAATCAACTTCTCTTCCCCCCCCCCCCCGCTCCCCAACTGAGGCTTGCCAATCAGCTCCTCTTCCCTTCCACCCCTCGATCAACTGAGGCCTGCCAATCAGCTCCTCTTTTATACACACACACGCGTCAGGTTGGATTTGATCGAGGGCTGCAGTGGATTGCGTATTTCAACGCGAGAAATCGCATTGCCATATTCGAGCAAATTTTCCGTATGAAATACGGAAAATCCGTGCTAGTTGGCAGCGCTGCTATTGCAGTCAGTATAAGAGACTTAACAGGCTTGAACTGAGGCCTACTGATAACTCCTACACAAACAGCTCTGCTGTGGCTAGTTTCCTCCTCACATGACTAAGTCAAAACAGAAACAGCTGGAAATGATAATGGAAGGCACGAGAGAACATATTCTATAATGCTGCACAGAGAACAAATGCAGTGGGAATTAAATTACCCATCTATGTGTTTCTAAATTAAAATGGAAACATTAAAAAATGGCATTACTGGACTTCCGGTTGCGGCGATGACCAGCTAAGCCGCACGTTTCGGCAGCTCCAGCTCGAACAGACCTTCGGGCTCTTTTAAGAGCCCCATCGGGGAATTTTTTCGGGACGAAACCTGGTGTGGGGTGAGGCAACAGGGAGTCCCCCCCCCCCCCCCCCCCAAGCGAAACAGAAAAATATCGGCGGCGGCCAGGTCTCGAAGAATCCTCGAGGGCAGTGGCAGAAGGAAGAAAGGAGCAAGATGGCGGCGGAGGGAGCCCAGGTGACATGGGGGGGAACCAGGATGAATTCTTAAGACGGTGTGTGGAGCTGCTAAAAAAAAGGAGGTGCTGGCCCCGATGCTACAAGCAATTGAGGGGCTTAAGGAGACACAAAAGGCCCAGGAGATAGAGCTCAGTGTGGTGGAGCAGAAGGTGACTGACAACGAGGACGAGATCCTGGGCCTAGCGGTCAAAATGCAGACACACGAGGCGCTCCATAAGTGGTGCACCGAAAGGATTGAAGTCCTAGAAAACAGATCACGGAGAAAGAACCTCCGGATCCTGGGTCTCCCCGAGGGAGTGGAAGGAGCTGACGGCAGGGCTTACGTGAGCACGATGCTACGCTGGCTAATGGGAGCTGAGGCCCCCTCGGGCCCCTTGGAAGTGGAAGGGGCCCATCAGGTCCCTGCGAGGAGACCAAAGGCGGGAGAACCACCTAGGGCGATGATCGTGAGATTTCACCGCTTCAATGACAGAGAGATGGTTCTGAGATGGGCCACGAAGGTACGAAGTAGTAGATGGGAGAATGCGGTGATACGAGTGTATCAGGATTGGATTGCGGAGGTGGCGAGGGAAGAAGGGCGAGCTTCAATCGAGCCAAGGAGGTGCTGCACAAGAAAGTGAACTTCGGGATGTTGCAGCCGGCGCGACTGTGGGTCACGCACCAGGAGAGGCATTACTATTTCGAAACGAGAAACTGGATCAGAACTGAGGGACTGATGTTGGAGGGGAAACACAATGCCGATATAGAAATTGGGGAGGGGGGGACATTGAGAAATGTGGGCGCCGAGGGGGGGGGGGGGGGGGGGGAGGAGAGAAGAGACACAGGTGGGGGATGGGGAATGGGAGTGGGGCGGCAGAGGGAGCTGCGCCATGAGGGGCAGGGCAGCTCTAGAGGACGCGGGGTTTCTTTTTCTCGTTCCCGCGTCAGAAAGATGATGGCGGGAAGATAGGCGCAAGGTGGATGGGAGTTCCTCACACGGGGGGTCAAGGAGAGAGCGGGAGAAGCCGGGGTCAGTTGAAGTCAGCTGACTTTCGGAAGCAATATGGGGGGGGGGGAGACCCCCAGTCCGGCTGATCACGTGGAACGTGAGAGGCCTAAATGAGCCGATTAAGAGGGCCCGAGTGTTCGCGCACTTAAAAGGACTGAAGGCAGACGTGGCCATGCTCCAAGAGACGCACCTGAAGGTGGCGGACCAGGTTAAGGAAAGGATGGGTGGGACAGGTGTTCCACTCAGGGCTGGACGCAAAGAATAGAGGGGTGGCCATATTGGTGGGGAAACGGGTGTCGTTCGAGGCTAGGAACATTGTAGCGGACAGCGGTGGCAGATATGCGATGGTGAGTGGCAGACTGCAGGGAATGGAGGTCGTGTTGGTTGATGTATATGCCCCGAATTGGGATGATGCGGGATTTATGAAGCGGATGCTGGGACGTATCCCAGACCTGGAGATAGGAAACCTGGTAATGGGGGGGGGGGGGGGGGGGGGGGGGGGGGGGAGACTTCAACACCGGGGTTAGATAGATCTAGATCTAGGACCAGAAGAAGGCCGGCAGCGGCCAAGGTGCTTAGGGGGTTTATGGACCAAATGGGGGGAGTGGATCCGTGGCGATTTGTTAGGCCGCTGGCCAAAGAGTTCTCCTTTTTCTCCCATGTCCATAAGGTATACTGCCAGATAGATTTCTTCATTTTGGGAAGGTCACTGATTTCGAGGGTGGGAGGAACTGAGTTACTCAGCCATAGCTGTTTCAGACCATGCCCCACACTGGGTGGATCTGGAACTAGGAGAGGAGAGGGAGCACCGTCCACTCTGGTGACTGGATGTGGGATTATTGCCGGATGAGGGAGTCTGCGGAAGGGTGCAGGGATGTATCGAAAGGTACCTGGAGGCCAAAGACGATGGGGAGGTCCGAGTAGGAGTAGTATGGGAAGCACTGAAGGTGGTGATCAGGGGAGAGTTGATCTCCATCAGGGTTCACAAGGGGAAAACAGAGGCCAAAGAAATGGAAAGATTACTGGGGGAGATCCTGAGGGTAGACAAAAAATATGCGGAGGCCCCGGATGAAGGACTATACAGGGAGAGGCGACGACTCCAGGCGGAGTTCGACCTGCTGACCACAGGGAGGGCAGAGGCACAGTGGAGGAAGGCACAGGGGATGAGATATGAATATGGGGAAAAGGCGAGTCGCCTGTTGGCCCACCAGCTTCGAAAGAGGACAGCGGCGAGGGAGATAGGGGGAGTTAGGGATGAAACGGGAGCCACGGTGCGGAGAGCAGGGAAGATAAACGAGGTGTTTAAGACCTTTTACGAGAGGTTATATAGGTCCCAACCCCCGGAGGCAAAAGAGGGGATGCAGCAGTTTCTGGACCAACTAAGGTTCCCGAAGGTGGAGGAGCAGGAGGTGGAGGGCCTGGGGGCGCCAATTGGGGTGGACGAGGTGACCAAAGGGCTGGGGAACATGCAGGCAGGGAAGGCCCCAGGACCAGATGGGTTCCCGGTGGAATTCTATAGAAAATAGGTGGACTTGTTGGCCCCGCTGCTGGTAAGAACCTTTAACGAGGCTAGAGAATACCCCCGACAATGTCTGAGGCGACGATATCACTAATCTTGAAGCGAGATAAAGACCCGCTGCAATGCAGGTCCTATAGGCCTATCTCACTCCTAAATGTGGACGCCAAGTTGCTGGCAAAGGTGCTGGCAATGAGGATAGAGGACTGTGTCCCGGGGGTGGTGCACGAAGACCAGACAGGGTTCGTAAAGGGGAGACAATTGAATGTCAACGTGCGACGGCTATTGGGGGCGATAATGATGCCCCCAGCAGAGGGGGAGGCAGAGATAGTGGCAGCAATGGATGCAGAGAACGAATTTGATAGGATAGAGTGGGAGTATATATGGGAGGTGCTGAGGAGGTTCGGGGAGAGGCTGGTCAGCTGGGTTAAACTCCTCTACGGGGCCCCAACGGCAAATGTAGTCACAAATCGCTAACGGTCGGAGTATTTTCGACTACACAGGGGAACAAGACAGGGATGCCCGCTGTCCCCATTACTGTTCGCGCTGGCAATTGAACCACTGGCCATAGCGCTGAGAGACTCCAGGAAATGGAGAGGGGTGGTTAGAGGGGGAGAGGAACACCATGTGTCACTCTACGCGGATGACCTCCTACTGCTGTATGTGACGGATCCAGTGGGGGGGGGGAGGTGACAGAGGTCATGCAGATATTGAGGGAGTTTGGAGATTTCTCAGGATATAGGCTTAACATGGGAAAGAGTGAGCTTTTCATGATACACCCTGGGGACCAGAGTAGAGGGATAGTTGGCCTGCCGCTAAGGAGAGTGGAAAGAAACTTCCGATACCTGGGGATTCAGATAGCCAGGAGCTGGGGAACCTTACACAGACTCAATCTGACTCGGCTGGTGGAACAAATGGAAGAGGATTTCAAAAGGTGGGACATGCAGCCGCTGTCACTGGCGGGCAGAGTGCAGGCAATTAAGATGATGGTCCTCCCGAGGTTCCTATGTGTGTTCCAATGTCTCCCTATACTGATCACTAAGGCCTTTTTCCAAAAAATAGATGAGCATCATGAGCTTCGTGTGGGCAGGGAAGGCACCGAGGGTAAGGAGGGGGTTCCTACAACGTAGCAGAGACAGAGGGGGACTGGCGTTGCCGAATTTGGGCGACTACTATTGGGCCGCCAACGTGGCGATGATCCGTAAATGGATGATAGAGGGAGAGGGAGCGGCGTGGAAAAGGTTGGAGATGATGTCCTGCAAAGGAACGAGCTTAAAAGCGCTGGTGACGGCGCCATTACCGCTCTCCCCGAAAAGGTTTACCACGAACCCAGTGGTGGCGGCAACATTAAGTATCTGGGGGCAATGGAGGCGACAGAGGGGTGTGCTGGGAGCCTCGGTGTGGTCCCCGATCAGGAACAACCATAGGTTTGCCCCAGGGAGGCTGGACGGAGGATTCCAGAGCTGGTACCGGGCAGGAATCAGGAGATTGGGAGACTTATTTATAGATGGGACGTTTGCGAGCTTGGGAGCGCTAGAGGAAAAGTATGAGCTGTCCTGGGGAAATATCTTTAGGTATATGCAGGTGAGAGCGTTCACGAGACAACTGGTGAGGGAATTTCCAAGGGATCCAGGACAGGGTGCTTTCGGGGGGTGGGTCGGGGAGGGCAAAGTGTCCGAGATATACCGGGAGATGAGAGAAGAGGGGGAGGAGCTGGTGGACGAACTGAAGGGAAAATGAGAAGAGCTCGGGGAGGAGATTGAGGAGGGTTTGTGGGCTGATGCCCTAAGTAGGGTAAATTCCTCTTCGTGTGCCTGATCCAATTTAAGGTGCTACATAGAGCACACATAACGGGAGCGAGGTTGAGCGGGCTCTTCGGAGCAGAGGACAAGTGCAGGAGGTGCGGGGGAAGCCCGGCGAACCACACACATATGTTTTGGTCATGTCCGGCACTGGAGGGGTATTGGAGGGGAGTGACGGGAGTGATCTCGAAGGTGGTGAAGGTCCGGGTCAAGCCAAGCTGGGGGTTAGCTATATTTGGGGTAGCGGATGAGCCGGGAGTGCAGGAGGCGAAAGAGGCCGATGTCGTGGCCTTTGCATCCCTAGTAGCCCGGCGTAGGATTTTACTCATGTGGAAGGAAGCAAACCCCCCCCCCCCCCGGCGTGGAGGCCTGGATAAACGATATGGCGGGGCTCATAAAACTGGAGCGGATGAAGTTTGCGCTGAGAGGATCGGCTCAAGGGTTCACCAGGCGGTGGCAACCGTTCCTAGACTATCTAGCGGAACGTTAGGGGGAAGATAGATGGCCAGCAGCGGCAGCCCCGGGGCGGGGGGCGTAAATTGTTTGTGTTCTAGATGGGGAGAGGAGGTGGGGGGAGCATTACTTAGTGTTATTTGGTTAGTTTACTATATTATTCAAACAATGTTAATATTAGTTATCACGTTACCATTTTTGTTGATTTGCAAGGGGAAAAATTGTGTTTGAAAACGTTAATAAAAATATATATATATTTTTAAAATGGCATTACTATCACCCCCATACAATTCCCAATGCTACAGCCCTTCGACGATGCAGATGATCCAGGTGATTACTACTGTAGTCGATCCTAGACGTGATTTTTTTATCCCAATAGTAAAATACAGGCACCTCGATGCCTCATGCAAGACCGCCCGAAGGTCGGGATCACCTGACACACATACGCGGTTAGTGTGCAGGGCGGAGAGAGGGGGCAGGGCCTTGGCACAGAGCCCTGTCGCCACAGAAACCAAATAAAGCGTTTGGGAGGAGGCTTGCCAATCTCCTTTAACTTATCTCAATGCTAGGAATCATACTCCCGTATTCAAGCTGATTTTCCGTATAAAATATGGAAAATCCGTGCTAGTTGGCAACTCTGACTCTACAGCCAAACCGCAAGAATGGTCTGGATGATACTCCACACATGAAACCATCGAGAAGAAACTGACAGAGTGGAAGAGCGAAGAAAAGTGATTGTGAACAATTAAGCTCAACTTAGCTCAAAAGGTATGATATTTCAAGTCTCGTCACCTTAAAGATGTTTTCCGCCGCTCCAGGACTTCTGCTTTGTATCCCGTAAAATAGCTTAAAATTTATGCTGCCTCTTCCTTTGTTCCTTCCGAAATGTATCACTTCATACTTTCCTGCACCTTATTTTGTATGTCATGTTAGCTCATTTCAATTGTCCATGTCCTTTTGGAAGTCTATGATCCCCTTCATTGTTCATTACATTTCAAAGCTATTTGTCATTGCAAACTTGTAAATTATGCCCCCTAAACCCTAGTCCAGTTCATTAATAATGAGGGCGGCACGGCAGCACAGTGGTTAGCACTGTTGCTTCAGTGTCAGGGACTCGGGTTCGATTCTGTCTGTGCGGAGTCTGCACGTCTCCAGTGTGGTTTTCTTCTGGGTGCTCTGGTTTCCTCCCACAAATCCCGAAAAACGTGCTTATTAGGTGAATTGGGCATTCTGAATTCTCCCTCAGTGTACCCGAACAGGCGACTGTTCCCCGAACAGGGGATTTTCACAGTAACCTCATGCAGTGCATTGTAAGCCTACTTGTGACAATAATAAAGATTGTTATTATATCTGAAACGGCAACGGTCCTAATGAATGCAGCTCTTTTGGGAGAAATCCCAAACAGACAATATCAGAACTTAAAGTTTACTATTTCCAGAGGACCTTTACTGTACAATTCAGGGAAGAGTTGTGTTCCTGAAAAACACAGTATTCAAGCACACCTGCCTGCGTGATTAGTGGAAGATATAGTTCTGATTTATACTATTCAAGAATCAAGACACATTTGAACCTCGAGTTTTGCTAGTTGTCAAGTTAATTTTGATCAATATGTTTTGATAACAGAACAGGGTTTAGTCAAAATGTATTAGTTATTGAACTGTCAATCCCAGTTTATATGTATATACAGTCTATAAAAATGTTTTGCACTAATTTTATTTTGCTCAATTCAACTTACTGGATAGGAATTGGAATAGTTCTAAAAATTTGAATGATCACATTTAATTAAACTATAGTAAGATGATCAGTGTGTTGCAATACAAGTAACTTGCTTATATGCAAGAACATTTAACATCTTAAGAAATAAAACCCTGTTAATACTATGAATGAGTTTTAAAAGTAATTTATGGGATGTGTATGGTGAGTTTGCACTGTTCATCAATCTTCCCCTTGGAGTTTCCTGCCTACTCCAGCAGCACGTCAGAGGTTCTTCAGAGAACTGGAAGGCACACTACCTTTAACAAACACATTTCCAAAGCAATATCGCTTTTAATTTCACTCGCGAGCAGCAAGAAAACCTGCAACTGTTTAAAAGTTCACTTGTCCAGCAGTGTTTAAATAAACTGCACGTGATTTCTGCTGCAGCTGCATTCTTGGCTGCTTTTCCAGATAATTCCATTCTATCCCCTCCAGAAAATAATCAACACACACAGCCCCTCAAGGAGAATGAAACTTGAAAAATCGTTGAACAATTCGGTTTGCATGTTTAGACTCGTCTCAAAACTAAAGGTTTCTCTTCAAATAGTAGGTACCATTAATAAGTCATGTTCATTATCCAAGCGGCAGCATGGTCAACTTTAGAAGCTGAATCCATACTGCCTTCCTCATTCAGCATCAATTCTTAGCAATCCAATGTTCTCATAATATACTTAATTACATTACACCTTCCCCATAGGCAGCCATTGCAATGCAACACGTATCTGAAATTACAGTTGATCCAATTCCGCTCGATATATCCAACTGTATGCCTGCCAAATCTTACTTCAAGATACTACCACGTAAAGAAATGCTACGGTTCTGCACGTATTTAGGATCCGTAAAGTCTTTGCTAATGTCCACTTGTTTTGAAATTATGAAAGAAAAATGAAATGAAAATCACTTCTTGTCACATGTAGGCTTCAAATGAAGTTACTGTGAAAAGCCCCAGTGAAAAGGAGTGAAAATTAACCAGCAGATACGAAATACGAAGCATTACCTTTTTTTTTGTAAATCAAAACGTTGTCACGTTCATTTGCACAAGATAAAAGGACGCATTTGACCCCAATGCAACATTCTGCGAAACACCGAGCATTTAAGCTACAGTCAGATGGTGTACAAAAACTTGATGGCAACAAAGCTCTTCACGGACCTCCAGGATGCCTCAAGAAATGGACAAATTCTACTACAAGCACAGGTCTCGGTCTTCAGCTAATGTCACAGATTCCATCATTTAAATCAAATCTTTCGTTTCTCAGGAGATGTAAAGTTGTGGACTACGATTTGGCAGCTTAATTAAATATTTGCTGCAACTATCTTTCATTAATTTCATTGAAAGCCTGCCTCCTCGGCTGTGAAAACCATGAAATAAACAATTCATCCAACTGGTCACCAGCTCTCCAGTTCCCTATATTGGTCATCGCAGCTCATTGGACAAATATCTTAATTGAACTGTTGGAAGACAGCTATTTTAAACATTTCCTTTCCACATATTATTGTTCTATTTATTATATGCGCTTTTGATCCATCTATTGACCGTTTTTCTGCAGTTTAAAAACAAAATGACAACTTTTAATCACTGGTCCGGTTTAGCAGAAAGCTTACGATTGTGAATGAAATGGGGAGCATAAACTGTCCAAATGTCCATGGGCAGCACTGTATCACAAGTGGTTGGCATTGTGAAGAAAGCTTCACAGCGCCAGGGTCCTAGGTTCGATTCCCCGCTGGGTCACTGTCTGTGTGGAGTCTGCACGTTCTCCCAGTGTCTGCGAGGGTTTCCTCCGGGTGCTCCTGTTTCCTCCCACAATCCAAAGACGTGCAGGTTAGGTGGATTGGCCATGCTAAATTGCCCTTAGTGTCCAAAACGGTTAGGAGGGGTTATTGGGTTATGGTGGAAGTGAGGGCTTAAGTGGGGCGGTGCAGATTCGATGGGCCGAACGGCCTCCTTCTGCACTGTATGTTCTATGTTTAAATTCTTCTTTTGCGGTAATCTTGCCTGGCTATGCGAGAGTGCAGAACAGAATCTCATGCAAGTGACATTAATTTAGGTTTGTCATATGGGCTTCACAAACTATATTGGAACAAAACACTGAAAATACAGGGTGGCACGGTGGCGCAGTGGTTAGCACAGGTTTGATCCCGGCCCTGGGTCACTGTCCGTGTGGAGTTGCACATTCTCCCCGTATCTGCATGGGTCTCACTCTCACAACCCAAAGATGGATGGCCACTCTTTTGAGGTCCAACAAAATAGAAGGAAACAAACAAACTTCGGGACATACCAAAAAAAAGGCCGCTCCTGTTAGGGGCACTGCCCAAACATATCAAAGATCAACGGAAACTTAAAAACATCAAATAAGAGCGCAACTAAAGGGGTCAATAATGCACCCTAACCTCTGCAGTGCTGACCGGGCACAGAAGGCCTTGATGGTGCCCATAGACACAACATGCCCCCTTTCTAGGGACACCTGGAAACGAATAGGTTTCTTTAAATTAAAAAAAAGACCGGAAATACTCAGGTCAGGCAGCATCTGTGGGGAGAGAAAATGAGCGCTTCATACATAAAACATTAGCACTGTTTCCCTAACCCCCACATACAGTCCACTTGCCAAACAGCATTTCATGTTTCCGGTATCTGCAGTAGGTTTTCTTATTGGCACAACACTGGAATGCACACAAGAGTGCACTCATCCAGAAGCAGAGATCATTGTCTGACAATGCCACATCATGAAACGCTCAGAGGTATTTCCCACCTAAACTTACACATGAAGAACGAGTGGCTTTGATGAGGTACTAGGTCACAGATGATTTTAAAAACTGCTGCTTTCGAACATGCCATTTACCTCAATATATATGCCAAGATCTTACCTTATTATAAATGTAACAGTTGGTAAACATGGTATTGAAGTCCTGAATACATTCCTGGGCGTTCAAGTAGTAATTGTTTTCTAAGCGCTTTTTAATTGTTCCCATGTCCATAGGATGCTTGATGATTTTATAGTAATCCTGAAAATAAAAATTAAATACATTAGTAGCGGCTTGTAAAGTCAAAGTTACAGCCTTCAGTGAAAAGGCAATCTTTGTACCCCACACTGGATAACTCGTTTACTACGCCAGTACCGAGGTAGTCAATTCTGTATAACTGTCTACATTGTCTGATGCAAGTCAATACGGAAACTCACTCTATAGTGGGTTTGAGCAAACACATCCAACTGTATGCAGAATTCCCATATTGTTTTCATAGGCAATTTCAATATTAAATGCCAAAACCAAATGAAATAATGACAATTAGTATTGCAGCAACTTAAGTACTTTGTACATATAAATTCTGTATGCATAAAATACAGGCCCTACTAGAGGTTTAAATGGAAAACGATGCGGCATTTAGTAATTTTCTTTTGAAGAGGTGTAACATTTTCAATGAAATGATTAATGAAGAAAAATGTCTGTGTCCAAAAGGGTCAAGCTAGACAAGGTTTCCAAGTGTGCATTTGCTGACCCACCTTTATTAACACAATCCCAGCATTATTCCCCTGAGTCACAGAGGTTTATAGCATGAAAATAGGCTCTTCGGCCAACTTGTCCATGCCGCCCAGTTTTTACCAATAAGCTAGTCCCAATGGCCCGCATTTGGCCCATAATCCTAATTTCAACCATAACTAATTTCAAAAATACTTTGTTACCTCAACTAGCGCTATTTTGTAGAAAAGATTTGTGTACAAGTCAATACAGTATGTAGAATTTCGAATTCTACAGATACGGCATCGAGTCCAACATAATTTGATAAATCCACACCCGTTGTGCATTCTGACTACAAAGCCTGAGTGTAAAAATTGAGTTAAACACTGGATAAAAGCAAAATTACTGCGGATGCTGGAATCTGAAACCGAAGATAATATGCTGGAAAATCTCAGAAAATCTTTGACAAAGGGTCATCTGGACTCGAAATGTTGGCTCTTTTCTCTCCCTCCAGATGCTGCCAGACCTGCTGAGGTTTTCCAGCATTTTCTCTTTGGGGAGTAAAAATTGATTTTGAGTCACAGGAAAAAGAACTACAACTTAGTTTTATGCAGTGTCAGGTGACAGACATGGTTTCCAAGTGTGCAGTTCTACAAAAAGAGAGGACCAAGACATGAAAGTTAGCAACTGCTAGGTTTATCTGCTTCAGAAGTGGCTTCAAAACCCTGACATTACATTTAAGGGGGATCATCGCAGCTGGTGGAATTTAGGTTCTATAAAACATTTAGAACTGAAAAGCTAGCCTCAGTAATGGTAACCATGAAGCGATGATCGATTATTGTGATGTCCTTTGGGAAAGGAAATCTGCCATCCTCACACGTGACACCGGAACCACAGCAATGTGGGCGACTCTGAACTGTTCTCGGAAATGGTCTAGCGAGCCACTCAGTTTAAAAGTAATTATGCACGAGCAACAAATGCTGAACTTGCCAGCCAGTGACATCCAAAATCCATGAAAGAATAAAAAGATAGTCACTGCAAGTTTCTAAAACTTTTCAAATTCCTTGTTCCCCAAGTGTTGATTAGTCATGTGATCAAACACTAGGAAATTGACACAATATCTGGAAAAACAGGGAACTATTTTCCTCATTGAATTAGACCCAGCAATTTCCCAAGGCGCAAACTTACTTCTTTATTTGGCTCGAAGTTTGCTTAGTTGGGAAGTACTGCATCATCAAAAATATTTGCAGGGAATAAACTGTAATAATTTGTTCATCCAAAAGTACAACCAATAAAGGAAAGATTAATGGTAAAAATGAAGAAAGATTCACTGTTAACAATCCTTACTCTGCGTATCAGCATTTTCAAATCTTGCATTGCCAAAGATCTTCTAGATTACACTGCGGTAATATTACAAATTGGAGTCAACTCTCCCCAAGCATACTCCAGTCCGTAGACCAGAAAACCTTCCCTGCAGCTGTCAAGACCACAAGACAGATGTTAAGATATCCACAAGTAAATTAAACCTTTAATCTGAATGTTGTTGAAATAACCACTAGGAAAGTGTTTTAGACTTGACACTTAAGATGTTCAACCAATGTAGGGCAGCAAACAAAGCCAAAATCGAACTGCATTGCAAAACCATTAGAACATTGTCTGAAGGACCAGCAACCAAAAATGGAAGTGGAGTGATTTGCTGAGTGGTTCCAGCATTTTTTTGATTCAGTAGAATGCACTCCTGGCCACAAGGCATGGGGGTAGCTGACCAGAGCACCACACATTTTTCTCATATGATTTCTTCAGCCTCCTATTCCACTTTAAGAAACAGAAAATGCTGTAACACACAAATCAGTCAGAGGCTGTGGAGTTATCAGACAAGAAAACCTTTACTGGTGCACAGGCTTGCTCAAAACTTGTGTGCAGGTTGAATGAACAAAGCTGGGCCAAAAGGCCTTCCTCTTCTGTAATTCAGATCAGTACCCAATTAGCATCTTAATCCATATTTCATAATTCTGATAATACAAGGAATGGTGCATCTGTGCCAATGCTACTGGACTCTTTATTCAAAGGTCATGGCTAAACTCTGGCCCAAAGAGTTCAATTCCCATGGCAGCTGGGGAATTTAAATTCAGGTCACAGGTAAACCGGGAATTTAAATCTAGCATCAGTCATGTTGACCATGTAACTCCAGGTTTGTCATAAAAGAATCCAATCTGGTTAACTAGCATCCTTTGGGGAAGAAAGTCTTCCCCAAAGGACATTAGTTATTTAATCTAACCTACCCCGTACAGCTCCAAACCCACCACAATGTGGATAGCTTTTAACTGCTTTCTGACTCATGTTAAGAATTAGTAGCAGCGTCCGGCACGGTGGTTAGCATTGCTGCCTCACGGCGTCGAGGATCCGGGTTCAATCCCGGTCACTGGCCGTGTGGAGTTTGCACATTCTTCCCGTGTCTGCACGGGTCTCACCTCAACTGAAAAAGATGTGCAGGGTAGATGGATTGGCCACGCTAAACTGCCCCTTAATTGGAAAAAAAAAGAATTGGGCACTCTGATTTTTTTTTTTTATAAAGTCATGCTATCAATTACTGAACTGCCCAGGTCTCAGAACACAGTTGCCAAACTGGGTATGTGAGCTGTGGTGAGGAAACATACATGAAGAAATAACTTAAATTCTCAAATTCTGAAAATCTCCCAGTCACAATTATTGTTATGTCCAAACAAAGGTTGACACTCCTTCGTGAAGGCCAAGTACAGACTTCACACCGAGGGCGGTCTCACACATAGCACTATCACAATGAAAGTCAGGACCGAATAAAGTAGCATAAAATCTAGGCATTATGGGTCCAGCAAAATCTGTAAGCCTTTGGCCAGGCACATCATTCTCTCACCCAGTCACACACACCCACAAGCTATGCCCGGGCAATTCTGTTCACTTACATTGGCAGCCGGGTTCAAGGAATGCAGCACAGGTTATAGTCACCAACAATACTCCTATTGTGCTCTAAAGTTAGCCAATGCTCTAGCTAACCTGTTCCAACATGGCTTCACTAGCCCTATACCACCCACCACCAGAAAACTGCTCATCTGAATCCCCAAATCTCTTCACATTATTGGCAGCCATGACTTTGCTGTCAAGGTTCAAACCCACTTTTGATTAAACTTCCATTAACACGTTCTATTATCTCCTCTTTTGGTTCTTTGTCAGTGTTTTCCTGATTAAATTTCTGTGAATTGTCTTATGGTTTATTGATCTAAGTGTTTATATAAAGACAAATTGTTGTTGGCTACAACACTGGAACCCACCTGCACATGTTAAATTATCCATATGTGTATTTAAAACAAGAGAAATGCAATCTAACCAATGCCTGCCCAATCAGCCTCCTATCAATCTTGAACGATGGAACACAGCAACATTGCCATCAACGAGTACCTACTCACTGGTGGCAAACTCAAGGTAGGCAACAAATGCTGGATATGCCAGCAAAACCCAAATCCAGCGAATCAATAAAATCCTACAATTTGGGTTTCACCAGAACCACTCCGTTCCAGATCTCTCACCCTGATCCAGAACCAGGCTCTGGTCTAAATGCCAGAAGGAAGCAAACAGCATTTAACGGAATACGGCAGCAAGAAACTGTCCAAAACACACGTCAATGGAGTATCACACCTGAAAAAATTAACACCTGAAAAGACTGACAGAACTGATCAGCAGAATGCAGCCATTGCAGTCAGAGAACAAGACTGTAAGACTTTCTCAAGGATGCATCCTTAGTCCTAAGTTGCTCCAATGATCGTCCATTCATCATGATTCCAGGAGTAGGAATAGAGAAGCATTAATCTACATCCACATTTACCCGATAACAACTGGGCTTATGACCAGTGTTGAATGAAGCTACACAGACAAACGACGGACTTAACCCCTTCACAACCAATTTACCCGTCACACATATTCACTTGTCAGCCAACAGAAACAAAAGTTTGAGGACTCAATTGCCGGTTAACACCGGCGAGGCATCAAATACTAAAAATAGCAAGAGCGATTCCAGCTAAAACCTTTTTAAACTTTGTACTGTATAACCACTGTCAAGTCTCCCATCATGTACATGTAAGTGCCACTCACTAGAAAATTAACTGGACCGGCCATATCTACGCATGGCTACAACAGAAAGGTGTAGGCAGGTTAAGCGGTTTGCCTCCTGACCCATAAAAATTCTCGAGCATCAACAAGACTCGCATCAGAAGCATGAAGGCATACTCACCATTCAATAGGGAGGTTACAATCAAACATGCAGTTTGATGGGCAGCACGGTAGCATTGTGGGTAGCACATTTGCTTCACAGCTCCAGGGCCCCAGGTTCGATTCCGGCTTGGGTCACTGTCTGTCCGGAGTCTGCACATCCGCCCAGTGTGTGCGTGGGTTTCCTCCGGGTGCTCCGGTTTCCTCCCACAGTCCAAAGATGTGCAGGTTAGGTGGATTGGCCATGATAAATTGCCCTTAGTGTCCAAAATTGCCCTTAGTGTTGGGTGGCGTTACTGGGTTATGGGGATAGGGTGGAGGTGTTGACCTTGGGTAGGGTGCTCTTTCCAAGAGCCGGTGCAGACTCGATGGGCCGAATGGCCTCCTTCTGCACTGTAAATTCTATGATAATCTATGATATGCGGTACAAAGAAACTTTCTTGAACCCCTGCCACTGGACTCAATGTCAGTCCTTTCCATCAGTAGTGTATTATTGAGCTTTAAGTACAATCTATGACGCACTGCAGTAATTCACCAAGATTACTTCAGCAGCAGCCCACTTCCCTGCAAACTAAGAACAGAATATGAATGCCGTCACCAAGTCACACGCCATCTAGATTTGGACATAATCATTCCATCAAAGTGCATGGATTAACATTCCAGGATTTCATACTAAACGCCATTGTGGAACCACCATCACCTCAAGGACTGGGAGTGGTTCAAGGAGATAATCATCTGCCCGAGACAGCTAGCAGGAAGCATTCAGCCTTGCCAGCCTTACTCGCACACCAAGGACAAAAATAAAATCTTCCTCCATAGCTAATCTTCCTCCATAGCCAAGTCAGTAGGTCACTACCCAGTACGAAACTATGCAGACCTGGAAGTTGCAACTTTCTTGAGCTGTGTTCCGAAGTCTGCACCTTCAAGAAAGGAGAGGTGAAATGGGGGTGCAAAATTTAGTGGTCTCACTTTATTTTGCCACAACATGCCCCCGATATAAAACCAGTCAGCTGCTATATACACTGCCCAGCAGTCACACATCTGCCCTGCCTAACTCCCATTTCAGATCATTCTTATGTCGTTTTATATTGCATTTAATCAACCAGATAGCCAGCTGCATTGTTTTCCAGAAAATAGAATTTGGTAAAGCATTTTTTGCAGCGCATCGCAATTAACAGTCAAACTTGTAAATTCAGGCCAACACGGCGACGCAGTGGTTAGCACTGCTGCCTCACAGCGCCGAGGTCCCAGGTTCGAACCCTGCTCTGGGTCACTGTCCGTGTGGAGTTTGCACATTCTCCCCATGTTTGCGTGGGTTTCGCCCCCACAACCCAATGATGTGCAGGCTCGGTGGATTGGCCACGCCAAATAGCCCCTTAATTGGAAAAAATGAATTGGGTACTCTTTATTTTTAAAGAAAACTTGTAAATTCAGAAATTGGTGCCCTTAAACAAATGATGCATTTGGGAAGTTATCTGCTGCATGATAGTTTTACAGCAGATAACACTGCAAATGCGTCACTTATTTAAACATAGTCATAACAATTTCTAAAAGTAAAAAAAGTTTTTGCAATACCAATGTATTATTTACCAAAGTATTCATTAAAAATTCAAAGAAATTAGACGGTTCTGATCTGCAGAGCGCTATACTGACAGGTGCTTTAAACGGATTTCAGGAGTCGCTCTTCAAAAACTGGAACATACAAAAGCCAGTCTGACCAATCCAAGAATAAGCTTGTATATAATCTCACAGTTTTAAGGTGGCATACCTTCACTAGAATAGCAAAATACTCGAATTTGTTGCAGAATATAAATCAGCATTCCACCAAACAAATGTGGACAACTCAAAAAGACCGTTGACTTCTTCGTCACACTATGTAATATTTGGCAACTTAAGTTTCTAAAGTCATGTTGCTTTTATTAGTTAACGGGAGCACCCTTAATCCAGTTTCCCGATCACTGCAGCAGACTTCCCAGTCCACTGGTCAGTGCAACCCTCACGCCATTGAATACATTTTCCCACTCCCAATACATGTAATTCCTGTACCTGCTGCCTCTATCAGTCTGGACACAGTTTCTATTCCCATATCTGATCTCTGGCTGAGTGGGTAGTACTGCTGCCACGGAGTCAGAAAGTTCTGGGTTAAAGTTCCAACCCAGGACTTGATCGCCACAATAAGTGAGTTTATAAATGTGGCCAAACAGGACACTTATCAGCCTGTAAATCCTTCCATTATTCCTGATGTTAGGCAGGAAGAGCAGGAGAATCGCCTGGTCAGCCAGAACGTGCAGACGGCAAAGGCAAATCACTGCAGCATCTTGCCAAGCATAACCACGGACAAGTGCCCATCGTTGACAACATCCCCTTGGGGCATGGTACCTGGAGAGATACTCTGCTTTAACCACCAAAACCACGACCTTGCAAACTCCAAATTTCTTTTTTTCAAACGAGATGCCATTTGTACTGTCCCATTTCATCCCGTTGCTCGTTACAATTGCTGGCATTATCAAACCTGCAAGCTCCCTGCCATTCTCAGTAATGTCGCAGCTTTAAACACACATATGTTAGTGCAGCATTATCCCTTGCAGCAGGAGCGTTGGAACACCGTTCGAATGAAAAACAGAGGTTTCTTTTTTCAAAAGGGGGCTGAAAATGGGGTGACTAAATAAAATATGTTTACAACTAGTTCGGAAATGTTCTGCAGACAAAAGGCACCAGAGGCGAGCAGCACGCTGAGCTTTGTGAAAACTACACGGCTGCAAGACATTGGAACAAAATTAAATTGCAAGACCAACAGCCACAGCTTAAGAACGAGCCAAGAGGTAAATATCAGGTTTGAAAAGCACGGGAAAATAAGATCTTTACAGAAGCGACTTAAACATCCCTAATCACTTCCCAGGAGCATAATCAGACAAATAATGACAGAGCAAAACGAGGGTACATCCGGTGGCCAGAGTTTTGGTTAGTGGCAGCTTTTAAGTACGTTATTTTTAATTTTGAAAGGAGGGCGAAATGAGTTATATGGGCAACCAATGCTCTTCACTAAATGATCATTGAACAAAATACGAAACGTACAAGCAGTACACAAATTATATATTTCAACGGTTTTATATCAGTGGTTTTCTTGGAGGAAGAATCTTCCTTTCCAAACTCAAGAGCTAAATAAATCTCTAGAGCAGAAACATTCACCATTACACAGCAACAAATTAAGAAATCACATCACTTGTCATTTGCATTTATTTCTTCTTCGAATGTAGGCGATGCTAGTGGGGCATGAAAACTCAATTGTTCAGGTTGAGTATTGCCAATACTTGCATATCCAGGTTGTGTCTGTCAACAGCCCGAACATCTTAAGACTAGATAGTACACATTCATTCCAAGGTCTCAACACCATCTTCTGCATTTGAAAAGGCATTTGTTATCAGCAGGAAACCTTATTTCTAAAATTATATCCTTTCAAATTCCACCCCCACCACAAGCCTGCAGGCAAATTGTCCCACGGTTGCACAAGCAACCAGATAAAGCACAAAATAATCATTGCGAGAGACAGACACACACGCTTGCTTCGCATTTCACTGCTGCATGCAGCTACCCCATTTGAGCTCATGAGCTTGCCACGTGGTGAACCATGAGCCAAACCTGAACTCCATCAATGTGATGCAGCATAACCAATGCTGCAATCACAACCCCTCCCATTAGCCACGTGATTTTAGAAATGCATCTTTCTAATATTCTGCAAGACGGGTTATTACACTGTTCGATGAGCCAAATAAAACAATTAAAATTTTGGCCTACATGTAGCACATTTTCAAGCTACTGAATTACTTTTGAATTGCAGTCACCCTTATTATGGGGACAAAAACAGCAATCAATTTGTGACGTCCCACAAAATAGTGATGCAAAGTGACCAGTTAACATTTGGGTGGCATTGATCAAAGGACACCGGGGAAACCCGCTCTGTTCTTCCAATAGTGCAATGCAATCTTTTATGTTTAACTGTCTAAACTGAAGACAGCATCTCCAACAATGTAACGCCCCCTCAATACTACATTAGAGTCATGGAGTGAAGCTTGAGATCTTGCCTTCTGCCTCAGAGGTGAGCGTCGCTGCAGACAAAATGACACTTACTTTGGTCGGTTTAATTTCAATTCGAGCTGTGGGACCAATTACAATTAGTCTCAGAAATCACTGGTCAATGAGTGTTATAGAGCAGGGACTTCCAATATATTAGCTGCCATTTTAGTGACTGCTGCAGAATGTGGATTTCACATGAAGGCAGGAAAAGGTTCCCCCTCTCACAATCCCATGTCTCCACATGGACGTGTGGTCTAGCTGTAGATACCGAAACGCACTCAGAAAATGGGTGGCTGGGCGAGGTACTATAGTGTAGTCACTCAGCAAATCACAGACCAGAAAATGACCATCACTACAAAAAAATTCCAGCAGTTTGTTTCTTGAAAAAAAATCAAAGATTCCCTTTCGTCCTCTCTGGGCGATCTCAGAAAAACAGGGGAAACTTCTGCTGGTGTCAATCTTGAACCAGTTGCAACAATATGCATAACAGTCACATGGAAAGCTCTTCTTACAGTTCAGCACCTGGCCTCTACTTGCCACCTTCTAATAATAGTAGAATTATCAGAGAATTATAGTGCAAGTTCATGTTCTTCACACTCATTGGTAAAGGCACTGAGCAGGCACTCAGTACTTTCCCTGCAAGACAGGTGTCGGGCAAGACAGGTGTCGGGCTGGGCTGGGCGCAAGGGTGTATGGGGGAAGAAGCAAAAATCAATGGCATGGTAGCACAAAGTGGCTTAGCTCACTTTGCAGAGGAAAAGGCCTGGGAGCAGAGAACATGTCAGGGTGAGGGAGAGAAGAGGGAAAGGGTGAAAAAGCACACTTCGGTTTGATTTATCTCAGATGTTTTTGTAAACACTCGCTGGTTAAAAAAAAAAATACTAAAAATTAATGGTTCATTTGAAAGGAAAACAGGCAACTTACAGGCAGGTTTAGCTTCGCAGCATCCACAGGCTGTTGGAAAGGCCAAGCAAACTGATGTTTCCATATTGTCTTCAGGAGCACTTTGGACAGAAACTGCAGCTGATTCGTCAAACGTTTGGATCGGTTAGGGTTGGATATTTCAGGAGGGGGTGGATTGCCGGTAGCATTACTTGGTTGTTGGGGCTGGGCTTGCGACTGTGTTGAAGACATTTGTGTACTTTCTAGGCCATCCCCCATCGCTGGTAATTTTCTTAGTCTCTTCCCTGGACCACTTTCACTCGACATACCATTGATCCCATTGTAGACCTCACCTGGTAACCTGCAATGAGAAGAGAGTGGAATTAGAGATTTGACATTCCATGCAGCAGCTCGTATATTTAATACCCAAGGCAAATGTTTAATGAACCTCCATGCATTTGAACTAGATCGAGGTATTAATGAATTAACCACAATAAGGATACCCAGGTACCAAGATGCATTGCCAGGCACTGTAGTTGCAGGATCCAAAAATACTTAGCACCCAGAAAAGGGTGCCAGCCTTACTTACACAAACTTTATTGAGACGTTTTATACACACTGCCTGTAACTGACAGTGAAATCAGGCCCCTGCCTCCCCAAGATTGCCCAGGTATTCCGTTCTACAACCAATTCATCTCAGCACTGAAGTACCCCACAAACTGAATCGGCACTTCTGCTGCATTGTTTAGCCAAGTGCTGAGGAAGACAGCAGTAAAAGATGCCTGCAGCTATCTGTCTCAATGAAACTGTTGCTTTACTTTTCAGGTTGCTGCACAGAACCCAGTAACTGGGAGTCACCAGCATAAGAATATATATATATATATAATAAACAGCTTAGATCATTCTGGATCAAACATTTAGCTTATGTGGCGCAGTGATTAGCACTGTCGCCTCACGGCGCCGAGGACCCAGGTTCGAACCAGGCCCCAGGTCACTATCCGTTCGGAGTTCGCACATTTGTCCTGCGTCTGTGGGGGCCTCACCTCCACAACCCAAAGATGCAGGGTAGGTGGATTGGCCACGTTAAATTACTCCTTAATTGGGGAAAAAAGAATTGGATACTCAATTTATTTATTTTTTTAAATGTAGCTTATATTTGATTATGTTTATGAAAAAAACTACCAGGCATACTTTAAAAAGGGGTTGCTTTGAAAAGGAATGCAAATAAATATGCAGTAATACATACATTTCATTATGAACATGCTGGTCATGTTGATTTGACCTTCCCAAACTGTTCTGCTCAGCACAATTAATAAAGCTGTCCTGAGCTGAAACACAATTTCCTGCTCACTGGAACTACGCTCAAGATGAACAAGACTCAGTATAATTTGGCACAGTTCTATAATAAAAGTGCAGAAAAGCTAATAGACACCACTACGCATGTTCCCCTAATTTTTCTTTTTTGCGCATTGCTGTTGATTGTCCTGGTATCTTACAGGTTGCTGTGTGGCCACCACACACGTGCTGCTTAAAGGGAACATTGATCACTACCTTCACAAGCCAGACAATACTGCCTCGCCTACAGAACGGCAACTGTGTTACAGAATGTTACTGGCCATTTTTAAGACTTGTATTGTCCCTTCCACCAATTAATACTTTGACAATGTTGTCCACAAATATGGCACATTTGGAAACCAATGAAAATTAAGGCCCTAACACCGCGCATTCCGGATATTGGTTGGGCCAGTGAATTATGTAAGCAGAGCAAAAATTTAAACTCATTCTAGAACAACTTTCATTTGTATCACACAATCAAACGTTCCAAGACACTTTACAGTAGTGTTGTCAGGTAAAATGTGACAGCCAGGCAAGGGCAGGCAAGTTTTATCAAGAGTCTGAACTCAAGATTTGAGGGTAATTACAGACCTGGACTATGCAGCGAAATACAGCAAAATAAAGGGAAATCAGGAGGCCACATATGAGCAACGCAGAGGAACACAGAGTTAGACAACTTGTAGATGAACTTTGAAGTAGCTGAATGCACGAGTATCAAATAACCCCCAAACCAAAAAAAACATCTGGTAGAGAGACAGCAAGTGTAGCTTTTGGTTAAAAAAAAAAAGAGGGAGTGGAGGTGATTTGCTTCTCTTGCCCAAAAGGGAAGTAGACACATTTCTCATATTGAACAATTAAAACAGCATGCGCCTATACACAAAAGCGCACAAATATCTGGCTGCCCCACAGTGAACAAGTGCCTTAACCATGTTTAACATATTATGATCCCAGACCAGACCCCAACATTTGCTACGATACTGGATAGGAAACCCGATCGCTTTTTTTTCTTAATTTTTAAAACTATGATCAAAGGATATTTCGCTCCAAGAGTAATTCCACGCAGAATTAGGGATATGGTATATTAAAACAAACTTTATTAACACAGTATTAAACTACCTTTACCAGCACAGAAATATAACTCCTAGTTATCACTTAAACAATACTTAACAATAAAATAAAACGCCAACTCTTCACCGCTACCTTCTTTACCTCCATTCAAGCAAAACTCCATCACAGGTCAAAACACTCAAATGAAGAAAGCAAACACAGGACTACTTGCCTATCTTTGGATAGAAAGATATTTTGAGACTGATTGAAGAGAGATTCTGTCAGATTAATGCTGAATCTCTGACAGCCTTCTTCAGAAACCATTGTTCAGCTCAACTTCTGGGGAACACCAACTCTAAACAGGCTGCCACAGACCTGGCCCCTCCCATTACTACATGTCTCTAATTATCTGCTCTTTAGAAATCATAACAAAAACCCATTAGCCTCGCCTTGCAAACTGAAGCATGGTTTGAAATGATCTTACTTTTACAGCATCGTAATTGCACCTTCTATAGCCAGTGTCGGTCTTTCTTTTAAACCAGGATTATTTTTTTAATTAAATAATATGGCAGCAGATATATACACACCCTACCATAGGCATTTAAAACCATTAATGCATCAGATACTTGTATGTACCAATTTCATACATTCATCACACACAATTTAACAATTTTCACACCACTCACAATTAGTATTTAATGACCAAATGGAGCCACCAGTACAAAAGTAATGTTATCATGTTGTACATCAATTATTTTATAATAGGTACCTTTGCACATCTATGCACGACTGGCAGTAGAATGGTGCAATATAGTAATATGGAGCAGTCCATATTCCCATGTACTTCCTTGAAATGCTAGAATTTATTTAATGCCTTCCACGCTCACAGGATGTCCTAAAGCCAATGAAGTACTTTTGAAGTCTGGTCACTATTTTAACGTAGAAACTGCCGCAGCCTTACTTGCGCACAGCAAGTTCCCAGAAACATGATAACAACCAGATGATGTGTGTTTTTGCGGATGTTGATTAAGGGACAAATATTAGCCCAAGGTGGCAGGGATCTTGGTCTTCAAAAGAGTATCTCAAGAATGTTTTTTAAAACATCCATGCTGAAGGGACAGTGCGCTTTGGTTTAACGTCTCATCCGAAAGATGGCACCATCTCAAATACTGGGTTTTTCTTTTGCCGATAAGGTGGAACTTGAACCCACAATCATCTGACTGGGAAGCAAATATACCATCAACTGAGCCACAACTAATAACTGGGTTAGTAGTAGGATTCTTTTACACTGTGTAAGTTCACCCAGTTCTTCCTTGCTTGAAGTTGTGTAGCAGGCCCTTTGAAGAACTGACAACAGAATCACAGATCCCCGATAAGTATGGCCCATGGAGACGGGAACTTCTTGTTATATTGGTGGGGAGAAGAGAGGAAAAGATCTGATGCTCATGCTTTCGCTTTAAGACACAAATAATTGTAAATGCAGGAATACCAGGAAGACACTCACCCAAAGACAGGAAACATGAAACAATAACTGCCTATACAGAGCATGAGTAGCTGCAAAAGAGTAAATTATAACCCATCTTACCAGCCCTGAAACAAACACTCCTGGAAGAGCGCTCAGGAAAATTTGATGGAAATAAAATGGAAATCCGATTAGAAGTTGCAGATTACAAAAGGATGGTTAGTAAGCAATGGGAATAAAGTTGCATTTCCATGAGACACCTTAATAGCATCAGTACAGGGGGTTGACACAATCAGAGAAAGAGCATGGATACTAGATTGCTACAAATGTTTGATTTCAAAACATTACACAGTTCTTCTATAAGTTTGTGGCATACCAATATGACAGAACCTCAAAAATAAACTAACAGGTGGATTTGGGCAAATCCGGTTCCTCCCTTCCAGCCGTAGTGTGAAGCAAACTGTTCCTCAGATAGCAGTGGATTACAACTGAATTGCAGTTCTACATATTAATAAATATGCATTGTTAAATGTTCCCATGGAAGAACAGTACCCTTAAGAGAAATTCTAACTTTGGTTTATTAATTGAAAGTAACTGTACAAGACTTCACGTATCGTGCAAGAATTAAATAAAGTATGTGACACCAGATTTTGTAAACCCTTATTATTTGAAACCGAAAATGTCAACAGACCACTTCCCATTTGATTTTTTATTCCACCCAAGAGTTCTTCTTTACATTATAGGATTTTAAGGGTCCTCAGCATCTTCTCCGGAGTCCAAGCTAAGGTGTGCCACAGGAATACAATTTGACTCTCATCAGCTTCGCAGCCAAGAGCCCACTGCCTGCGATAATTCTAGTGCCACCAGCTTTACTGGGAAGATCTGATCAAATTAATTCCTCATGCATTTGGACTTTTCATTCCAAGCATGGGCCCCACTCGCAATTCCTGCTTAGTGACTCCAATTCAAGAACAATCGTCGTTCCTCTATGCTCCTGGTTCTGGCTGCCAGTAGATATACCACTGCCTTCTCTCAAACCTTCCAAGCTGACCCTGCTGGCAACTTTCTCTCTGCCTGCCTGTGAGAAAATCAGAAAAAATAAACAAAACAAAAGACTGCCTCCCTGTAATCTAGCTCTGCAGCAATGTGGCACACCTGGGACGCATGTCCCAGATAAAGACTTAAACGAAATGCCTCCCATTTTAAACCTGCCTTGTGTCCTAAAAAGTATATAAATACTTTTAAAATCGCCCCTTGTTTATCCTTTGCTTTCAAACATTTCTTTGAACTGGGAAATTACTGAATAATTTATTCCCTCATGAAGACGACTGGAGACATCTCATGGATACCAAGGCTCAGAAAGGGGTAACCCATATTCAGCATTTACACAATTCCAATTAATTCCAGTGAATAAACACAGGCCACCCTTTAATTTTCAATCAATAAGTCTTTGGTGCTTCCATTGTCTTCAACCTTGAAGTTTTTCTCCTAAAACATTTCAAACATGTGTTCTTACAGTATGCTGTTGATGGAGGCATTCATAGGTGTTAGTAGCAAATCTGACCAATCCTGAACCCATTTACAATCTTTGTCATTTACTGTGCACATTAAGGAATATACTAGATGCCCAAATTTGTCTGCAAATAACAGTCCTATCATTCCAAATTATAACAATACTAATTCACTGTTAAAATACAATTAGCTGCTGCAAGAATAGAATTTACCTCCAACTTTGGCAAGAAATTGTCAATGAAATCATGCATTAACATTTCTATTACATAACAGGCATCTTTATAGTGCCACTCTGAATAGTAAACAGCAAGTCGATGCGAGGTGCTCGGTCAGATATCAACTGATGGGATGTTCAATTATAATGGTAGTTTGGATCACAGTATCGAGCATCGTGCTGTTGGGTGCAAGAACTGGACCCTCATTAAGGATGATGAAGAGGATCAACATCCTTAACTCTCTTGCAAGAGAGTTTGTTTCAGGACCGGTAAGATGGGTTTGAAATGTGGCTCTGGCAAATGTTCCTTAGAATCTGCTGGACAGACCAAAGAACGAATGCCTTTGCTTGCAAGAAAATTGGAGCCCTAGAATCTCGCGGTTTGTGCCGTGCATGTTGTTGGCTCCAAGAGATGTTAAAACACCAGGGGAAAAATAGGTCAGATCGAAGGAGGTCTGGATAGGTGGACATCTTCAGAAACCGGTCAAGGGAGGTGTAACAGTGATCCTCAGGGTGACGGAACAGATGCCAACATATTCTCATGGACTGTAGCTAATTATAAATTTACACCTAACCAGGTGATCAGCTGGACCACACATTCAAACTGATGGTGTGTTCCATGTTCTAAACTGAAAATCAGCTGTGTTGGTTTATCAGATATAAAACAATACAAGGAATAAACAATATAAAGAACTTGGATTTATATAGCACTGTTCATGTCTCAGTATGGCCCAAGGCACTTCATAACAGAGTGTAGTTATTGTTCTAATGTAAGATTTTATAATTAGTGCAGCTTATTTCTGATAAACACACAGCTTTAGCAAATATTTCTAGATGCTACACTTCCTAGTTGTGGTCTTGCCCTGCATGCTGGGGTCCATGGCTAAAGTCTGCCTTCACTGTGGTCTTGGTCCGATGTATGTTCTCACTTTGGAGCACATTAAATCTGCATCAAAACTTAACCTTAATCTACAAATGATGCACTAAATTATGTCCATCTCCAACGAGGACAATTCTCAATTTATATTCTTACGGAACTCCTTTCGCCATCTAACCCTGCTTTTGTATGAAATACATGTACAGGTAAGTCTCAATATAAACATCTTCAATACCATGTCAAGCAATCTGTCTGATAAGGCCCATATTACTTCAATTCCCCATTAAGTGGTGACAATACCTTAGACAGACACGTGCCAATATCTTCTTTTGAATTGAGGTCTGCCCAGCAGTTCAAAAACATTTTTCTCCAGTTATAAATAAATAATAGTGGTAAGACAATCAAGGTAAAACATTTGTTACTTCAGGTTTGTTTAGAATAATGTTTTCCACTGTGCTTAGCCACAAATAATTGTACAAGACAGTATGGTATGGATGGTTCGCCTTGGAAGACATCCTGGGCACTTATCTTGGTCAAACATAACCTAGAAAAGCCTAGACGTACAGCGGTCTAGTTGGAGATAGGGACCAGTGATGGTTGAGATTCTTTGCCCTCGGTGTTGTCTTGGAATACCCACGGTTTAGCATGAACTCCTGCGTCAGAGTTAAGTGGGATTGTTATAAATGCCATTTTTAGGTCACAATTCCTGAAGCCACTACAGTAGTGTTTTCACTGCCAAGTAAATTTATGATTCATCAACTCTGAGACTAGGAAACAAAAACAAAAAAAAAAAGAGGTTACACAGTTCGGATCAGGATTACATACAATAGAACTATTACAACAAAATACAAGATGTGTCCTTCAAATTTCCACTAAATTATTGGGACCAAACGTTTATATGAAATGGAACAACTACTAATCTGGAAATTGTGTCAAACAAAATTTCATCAGGAAGCCTAAATGAAAACAATGGATTGAATCTAATATGCGAGAAAAGCAGTATTCAATAAAGCTCAAACACCAATTCCATGAATGCCTGAGAAGCATGCAATGTAACATATATCAATTGCTCTTTCATCTACCCTTGGATTGCTCCATTTTGTGCCATATTGCTAGATTTGCCACTATTGTCAAACCTCCAAACACTATGAACTAGATGCTCAGAGCTGCCTCAACAGGAATGAAATGAAAAATGAAATGAAAATCGCTTATTGTCACAAGTAGGCTTCAAATGAAGTTGCTGTGAAAAGCACCTAGTCGCCACATTCTGGCGCCTGTTCGGGGGGGGCTGGTATGGGAATTGAACCGTGCTGCTGGCCTGCCTTGATCTGCTTTAAAAGCCAGCTCTTCAGCCCTGTGCTAAACCAGTCCCAGAGTGACACTATGGCAGTGCTCCCTCCCTATTATTGTATGAAAACTTTGAGGTCAATATCACCCACACTGCATTAGAGACTGTGTGCTCGCAAAGGAAATAAAAAAACTTGCACCTTCGGAACCAAGAACTTTTTACCAAGTTGCAATCGGTCTTTTTTTGAAAACATCACATTTGTTTGGCTAAGTTAACAAATACGAGACTTTGTCTGTTCATCCTGTGGTGAAATGTTAGTTATTCCAACTCTTCGTGTAAAATTAAATGACCGTCTCAAATTTTGCAACACTCCATAATAATTTTTTTTAAAATAATAATCGCGTATTGTCACAAGTAGGCTTCAATGAAGTTACTGTGAAAAGGCCCTAGGCGGCACATTTTGGCGCATGTTCGGGGAGGCCGGTACGGGAATTGAACCCGCGCTGCTGGCATTGTTCTACTACAAGCCAGCTGTTTAGCCCACTGTGATAAACCAGCCACTACAGATTTTTACAGATTCTCTGAACATTACACGAAGGGTTCAATAATGGCCGTACAGCAAAACGTTTGACGGCTCAGATCTTCAAATATAGTGACCAAAACCAGGCCCACTAAAGTGCTATTTCTGAAGGTTCATTCTACAATTCAGCTTTTTTGACATGACAATAAGCAGACGAGGAGTAGGGATCATTTTTTAATAAATTCTCCCACGTTCTTCCCGTGTCTGCGTGGGTTTCCTCCAATCCGGTTTCCTCCCACAGTCCAAAGACATGCAGGTTAGGTGGATTGGCCATGCTATATTGCCCTTAGTGTCCAAAAAGATTAGGAGGGGTTATTGGGGTACGGCGATAGGGTGGAAGTGGGTCAGTGCAGATTCGATGGGCTGAATGGCCTCCTTCTGCACTGTATATTCTATGTTCTAAACTTAGAGTACCTAATTCTTTTTTTTCCCAATTAAGGGCCAATTTAGCGTGGCCAATTCACCTACCCTGCAGACCTTTTTCGGTTGTGGGTGAGACCCACGCAGAGACGGAATGTGCAAACTCCATATGGACAGTGACCCGGCACTCGGGTCCTCGGTGCTGTGAGGCAGTAGTGCTAACCACTGCGCCATCCTGCCGCCTGAGGAGTAGGGATCTGCCTACTTGGTGCCTGCTTTTAAGGAAAGTCTGACTGACTTCAATGCATCAGGTGGGAAATACACAGCTATGGGTTGCCAGAAAGCCTCTGGCTCCATTCCGGAGTTATCTGACCACAGATAAAGAAGAAATTGGAGCATTCTAATTGGGCTCTACACACTTGTTCTATCTACTGCTGGAAAATGTGCATGAATGATGGACGACAGCAAGCTTCAACTTCAATATGATGTACTCTTGAGATGAAATAGTATACAGACACCAACTTCCTACGTTCACACAAGAATTATCACCTGAGCCAGCTATTGGAATGCTACATTTGAGGAACAGAATGGACGCTCATGCGAAATGATAGAACCAGAGGAGAAATGCGGCAAAACAAAGGGTGGTACAAGTCAAAAAGAACAAAGAGACAGGTTGGAATTTTTAAAAAAACATTGGGGGGGGGGGGGGGGGGTGACAGGAGATACAGGAATTAAAAGGGAAACGTGCACAGTGCTGTGGCTGTGGGGGCAGAACAAATGGGGAGGGCATGAGGAAGGTATAGAGCTGGGAGCAGGTAAGCAAGCAACTGGTTAGAGCCCTACTCTATTCTTCACTTCACATTTTTCTGAAACATCACTTTAATAAAGCTGTGTCAGCCCCAATGAATTGCTCTACTTTTGAAGGCGTGCTTGAATCCACTGACTCAGAGATGCAGGTTAATCGTAACAGGAGATCCACTTACCCAAGTAGAAGTATTGCATAATATTTCCCACGATGATCCAATTACTTTAAAATTCATCACCGTGACAAAACAAAGCTTCAGTAACTCATGCAACCCGATTCAAAGTCAGAACAGGCTCCCCAAATAAAATCCACACACTTCTGGACTAATTCATTCTCACAATATGGGTGTCAGTGGCATGACCCAGAGGTTGGTTGAAGGCTGTTTTTGTAAACTGTGTTGGTCTGGAACTGCAGGCACATGTAGGCCAGACCAGTTAAGGTGGGCAAGCTTATTTTCATAAAAGAATGTTTATGACAACCGAACAGCACAATGGTTATATTTACCAATTCTAGTTTATTATTTCCAGACCTCCTTTATATAAAAACTGAAACTCAAGTTGACATGTTCGCTGGATTATTTAGTCTAGGCCGCTTACTAGTCCAGTATCAAAACTCTTAAATGTCTCCGAACACATTATGATTTTGTATTCATAAAGTTGTCCCAGTTACCTTTGTTGTCTCTTTGGAATTCATGCACAAGCTACATTTTAAAATACATGGGGTTTTTGCAAAAATATTCAGTTTTAAACAAAATTTCCAGTAGCTCAACCGGCACATCATTCATTCAAAAACCCTTCAGGGTTAACAGCTACAAACAAGCAAGCTTTTGCTCCTTTATAAACTAAACAAAGCAATAATTTAATGGACTTGCTCAACGAAGTGAAAATGTATTATACAACCATAATTCAAGTACATTAATCACAATGCTGATTTAATCATGTGAATGCACTGCAGACAGCTTACACACACTGGTTAACCAACAAATAGGCGGTCATCTAGTCAACCAACAAATAGGCGAGTCAAGAAAAATAGTTGTAACATGTCTACATTATATGAACAGTTCATTAAACTATCCGTTCAGACAGGAATGCAGTTTGGTTAAGTATGAATACTAATCATGTTCATTCAAGCCACAGTCAGATTGTGAATCAGCGGCTAAATCACTACAGGGAACTGCCTCTTTTATGTGGGGGACGGGAGATATGATGTAATACATAGGCAAAAGCAAATCCAACACAATGGTTCCATCTGCTTTGTCACCCACTCATTGAAAATCAGACATGGGTTAGAGCAGTAAGCTTTTTGATGTTATGCACATTTGAAAACATTTTTCAACTCAATGTTTTTACTAAACCGTTGATGAAGAAAACCCAAGAGTACTCGACAGTATGAGCACAGGGGTTGGGCTGGTGTTGATATCATACCATAAATGAGATCTTTAAATTTTGTGATGGTTTGCCTGCTTTGCACAAACCATCACAAACAAGATGTCAAGACAACATGAAGTAACTAATTAATTTCAGCCATTTCATGTGCAGGTCATGGTGGAAAATAAATGAGAAATTAAAAAGAACAAATTCATCAAATATAATTCCACAAAGGCATCAGAACATACCATTACTCTGGGGCAGGACCTGGGTTCGATCCCGGAGTCAATGTTCGCATGGAGTTTGTACATTCTCCCCATGTCTGCGCGAGTCTCACCCCCACAGCCCAAAGATGTGCAGGGTAGGTGAATTGGCCACAGTAAAATTGCCCCTTAATTGGGAAGAAAAATTGGGTACAAAAAAAAATACCCTTACTGTCTAAAATGAAAACTTTGTCCAGTTACAATAGCTCTGGTACATAAACAACCATAAGAAAACAGGGAGGAAACTGGAATGTTTTCAGCACACTGGACAAAATTACTCGCGTTGTGAAGGACAGCCAATTGGGCAGAGGCTGCGAAAAAAAATCCCCCTATGGAATCACATGCTAGCAAGAATTAGGTGGGGATAAAATGCAGGGACGAAAATGAGACCTAAATATTGAAAAACATGAATGTTAGAAAAGAAATACGATCTTTTTCCTCCCACTCCAATGGCTCCAAGTACGGTATAGATCTCGCTACTCGATCCCAGCCGAAAAGTAGCTACGCTCCTTTAAAAGCCACTGGGGAAGCATAAGGCAAGGGGTAATAAAGAAAGTGAGGATGCAATCTCTAAACACAATTCCACTCCCATGGGGAATGTTTTGTTTTTAAATGATTACTCTTATAGACTTGTTGCAACTGGAGACTAAAAAGAGCCCACTCCTTACATAACACCAATTCAGCATATTAAATTCACTGTTGTTCTATTTTCGTGGCCAATTATTATGGCAGGGAGCGAAAATCTTTTCCCTCCTGTCTTGCATCACTGGTTGAAGGTATAACACAAGGAAGAAAGATGTAAAAGTCTAAATTTATGGGGTTAGATTGAGACACACACACACACACTTACTGGGCCAGTTTCTGCATTGTAAATACTAATGTTGGCTTACTTGACTACGATCATATTAAATACACAACATGCATTTGTGCAAGACAATTCCATATTCATCATCCCAGCAGTTGCACATTTTCAGATTCCAAACAAAATCACCTTCATCCAAGGTGGAGGAGTGAGGTTTTTTTTCAAACACCCAGCACTGCATTTGCTGGCACAGATCCCACTATGTGTGTCAGTCGGGCAATTGGTGAACAGGATATTTGTTTCCTAGATCTCCACTCTCAATATACCCAATTCAACATCTGCTACTCACAAGGCGAAAGCTGCTCATAACAGCCATCTCAATTAATTAGCTGGCAGAGATCCAGCGCTAGAGAGCAGATTCTGAGCAATATCCTTCAGTAAAGAAAACACAAAATAAATTTGGAGAGTTATGCAAAGCTAAAATGTCTTGGAAGACTGCTTAGGCAAAATTTTGCATATTTTAATTTATATGCTAACAGATGCATGCTGGTGAGTTAGAGGGGGCACAGGCTGCCTTTAACAATGGATTTAAAAGCCACGAAAAGAAAGCCCAGGGGAAACAACATGCTGCAACAAGTCAAATTTAGATCAACATTAGTTAGATAAAATACCAACTTCAAAATTAGAACTTCTAATAAACAAATTTATAATCTTGGACAGACAGAGACCACTTGTGTATCAACTGGCCAAGTTCCCCGCCTCATGCTGCTGTCAAGTGCTAAGCTCAGTGAGGCAAGACTAGCTTCCCTTTCTCCCAGCTAAAAGTGGAGAAATGTTCACAAGTTTTCAATCTTGCACTTCCCAATCTTCAGATCAGTCACTCTGGCTGACGCTAGTTACTAAATGTGGCAGAGAGATCAAGAGATAAAGAGGGACACAGTTGCTTTCACAAATATGGAATAGTTCATTAGTCCGGTGCCACAGGAAGCCAAAAAAATGTATTCAGGCAACGTCTGGATGTTCCTGGCCCTATAATACGAGTTGCTCCAAGAATTTTGCACAGAAATTCAGCCCTCCTTGCATACTCTGAATTTAGGCCAATTTGCAGTTCTATGCACTTGGGACTTGTACAACCTGCAGCTGCAGGTCACAAACTGTCCAAATTACCACACAACAAAAAATGTCAAGATAGCCGTTGATATTGTTTGAGGAAAGGATACGAGTCAGGATATCTCCCTTCTCTTCAAATAGTGCACCAGTGGACAGATTCCATGCCAGGTAGATGGCTCATGTCACACCAGTGTCTACAACTTTGTAAAATAGGCCGATACTTCCTCAGGAGACTACGGAAATTTGGCGTGTCCACGCCACATTGACTCTTACCCAAAAGCATCCTATCTGGCTGCATCACAGCCTGGTATGGCAACTGCTTGGCCCAGGACTGTAAGAAACAGTCCATCAGAGTTGTGAACACAGCCCAGTCCATCACGCAAACCCAGCCCAGTCCATCACACGATCCCACCTCCCATCCATTGACTGTTTACACCTACCGCTGCCTTGAGAAAGCGGGCAGCATAATCAAAGACCCCTCCCATCCAGGTTATTCTCTCTTCCTTCGGGCAGGAGAATCAAAAGTCTGAGACTTTACGCTGTACCAAGGTACACGTGACAATAAACCCAAATGCAAAATTTAGCCTAGAAGTAAAGCTTAATTACTGATACGATAGTACAAGAAATTCTCAAAAGTGGTTTCTCAGTTTTGGCCAATTTCCAACAGACAGCTAGAATCTCCTCATATGACTTACAGGATACAAGAGGGGAACAAAACACAGGTAACGAATAATAGGTTTGAATAAATAATAGGTTGAATGACAAAACGTTTTGCAGCAAATGCAGGTCATTTGGCCCAAATTGTTTACCACAACTCACCCTATCAACAGATCTTTCTATTCATTTAAAAAAAATTTACTTTTTTTTTTATTTAAAAAGAGTATCCAATTATTTTTCTTTTCTAATTAAGGTGCATATTTAGAGTGGCCAATTCACCTAACCAGCACATTTTGCATTGTGGGGGTGAAACCCACGCAGACATGGGGAGAATGTGCAAACTCCAAACGGACAGTGACCCAGGGCCGGAATTCGAACCTTGGTCCTCAGCGCCGCAGTCCCAGTGCTAACCACTGCGCCACGTACCGCCCATTCCTATTCTTTGCTCCTTGTACTTCATTCAGGTTTCCCTTGAAGGTATCTACAATCATTCACCTCAAAAATCAATAGCACGTTCCACATTCTCACAGGTTAAAAAAAAACACAAACAGCAACACAGCCAGAAAATGCTCTAGGTGTCAGTGTAGCAGCCAACCACGATAAAAATCAAAAATTGCTAACAGAATCAGCTTTGAGCCATTGGTAAACTCAGCAAAGCTTATTTTCCGTTATTTATTATCCCGACGAAATGGCAATTGAGGCACAAGTTGTATATTAAACCAATAATGTACAGTATGAAAAAACAGTGGTAATGGAGACTCCAGCAAAGCCTCACGCTTATTTTTTGAAAATTTTATATACAGAAAATAGTCCCAAATCGACATGCATCAGAACAGACGTTTTGCTTCAGACAACAAGAAAGATTAAGTTATAAATCCAACCAGTTAGTACAGGGTTGTGCAAGAGTAGATTTGAAGTACAAACGCACAGTGAGCCTTCACCCTGGACATGCCTTTTGAAATAATTTTATAAAATCATAAGAATCCCTGCAGTGCAGAAGGTAGCCATTTGGTCTATGAATTGGACCGGTGCAGGCCTGATGGGCAGAATGGCCGCCTCCCCGCAAACCCAGGAAGAATGTGCAAATTCCACATGGACAGTGGCCCGGGGCTGGGGTCACACCCGGGTCCTCAGCACCTTGACGCAGCAGTGTTAACCACTGCGTGCCACCGTGCTGCCCTTCTGTTCTACAGTTACTTACTGAATCTGGAGACTTCAATCTCTCTGGAAGAAAATATGACAATGGTGTGGGAACAGAAAAGACACTGCATGCACGGAAACAATAAAGACCCCCAAAAGCGGAAAATTCAAGGAAGCCCCAATAAGGAAAACATAAACATTCCACACACAAGAGCTGCAAGCACTCCTCCTCCCATCAGGGACTGAAACAAGTGTAACTGATTCAGCAGAATTTATCCAATTGTGAGAATTTGTGACGAGGAAGTGAAACCAAAAGCCTTGAAAGCAGATGCTTTAGTCATGAGTCACAGTCAATTACATGTATTTGTATGGAGGATGCAGTGAATGGAAATGCGAGAATCACTGAATGGCCTGTGATGTTGAGAGAGTGAGGGTAGAACAGGTTGCAGGGGCCACTACAATGAATGAGTGCCCTGTGCTCTGCATGGATACTGTGGCATAAGAGGTGGAAGTAAAGAATAGCATTAGCCAGTTCTGTGAATCTGAGAAGGAAGGAGCACAGGAGAGCAACAAAAAGAAAAGCACAGGTGGAGAATATTCATAGAAAACAGTCAAAGCAGAGACTGTAAGCAGGGAAATTAACTGGGGTCGCTGGAGTTCAGCACTTTTCAATTTCAGACTTACTGTATTTAATGGTGCATAGTTGTATTTCGCCCATCTTCCCTCAAACTAGAAATGAAATCTTGGAAGACCCAGGTTTTTTCTAGGCCTGGAAGTATAGGCCAATTCATGACAGTGCACAGAGATTGCTCTAAAATGTGCAAAGACCAACTATGTAACAGTGCTTGCGTCCTCTGGGCCCCAAGGACGCAAACAGCTGCTAAGTAAGTGCATTTAAAAAAAAGGACCACAAACAGGGCCCTAGTCCATATCAAAAAAGCATGCTGGCCACATTTATTTCAAGCCCCACCCATCCCCATTGTAGAAAACAGCATACAAGTGGGAGATCCATAATGTAGGGCAGTGCATGACACATCACTCAAGATATACTGATATATTTTGCAACTGGACATACTCACCAGTCACCGATGAGTGCAAAAGCAAGAGTATCATAGATTATCATAGAATTTACAGTGCAGAAGGAGGCCATTCGGCCCATCGAGTCTGCACCGGCTCTTGGAAAGAGCACCCCACCCAAGGTCAACACCTCCACCCTATCCCCATAACCCAGCAACCCCACCCAACACTAAGGGCAATTTATCATGGTCAATCCACCTAACCTGCCCATCTTTGGACTGTGGGAGGAAACCTGAGCACCCGGAGGAAATCCACGCGCACACAGGGAGAATGTGCAGACTCCGCAGACAGTGACCCAAGCCAGAATCGAACCTGGGACCCTGGAGCTGTGAAGCAATTGAGCTATCCACAATGCTACCGTGCTGCCCTTTAAGTGGAGAATGTGGAGAATGTACCAGCCTGCGAAAGAGGGCTAGAATGTTTCATTATGCAAAACATGGAAGTTTGGCCTTTTCTGCACTATATCTTTAGTACAGAATTCTAAGGCATGTTTCTCAACTGTTCCTGGTCTTGAAGCCTCAAAGGAAATTACGTCTTCCAACAGATGTACCAATCAACTTTGGACACCCTGAAGTCCACTTAAAAAGACACACGTAAGCACATCATCCTGCAACAAAATTCTAGCTATCGCTCTAGAGCAGAGAATGGCTACCAGCAAAGCAGAAGATGCACAATTATAAAATTTACAGCAAAAATTCTAAAAATGGTATCCTGTGCGGTCACAATAACTAACAGGGATTTTACTTTAAAGCTACAGCACGATACGATTAGTATACAAGTGTTGAACAATAACTGGCAGGGTGTGAAAGGATTTCAACATAGCCATGACAATTTGCTCAGACATCTCTTATATCAATCCTGGCTATGTTTCAAGTGAATTCGCTGTACTGTCCCAGTCACAATACACAGGATGCTGATTAATACAGTAAATGTGTAACAGCAACAATGAACCCCATCACATGCATTTCCAAAATGATTTGAACTTGCCTCCCAGACACTGGAACTGCTGCAACATTAGCTTATTTCCATTAAGTGTTAAGGCACACAGCTCACACTTGGGAGCTTGAAGCATTCCACAAGGCAAAATATTTAAGTGACTAATGTTATGAAAACGCAGTTACTTCTAATGAATTAGTTAATTCAATATGCAATTGTATATAAACCGTTAAGGAAATAGAATTTACCTAATTATGGCAAAAACAGTTGCTGATGCACCCTGCCAGTGTTGGAATTGTGCAGTGAAAGAAAATGTTCTTCAAAGGCTTTATTAAAGCATTGTAGTATTACTGCATTTAACAGACTAAACACACAACTCTGTTGTTGTTCAGTAAAGTTAAAACTGGTAAATAAAGGCAAATCATTTATTTTAAAGACGTTACAGCAAAACAAATTGATCGAACGAAACTAAAATGGTTGACGATTTTTCCCCATACTTCCTTGCATAGTCACAGGAAGGATTGCCACACCTAATACCAACAAAACCAGGAAGATTGTCACCCAGAAGTGCAAATCAGCTATAGTGGCTCAGATGAATAAAATGTAATTTCTATTTTAGACATATTCCTAGATATTAGGGAAGCTTGTTCTTGATGAGGTGAAGGTGGCAATGGAGAAAAGGGTGGGGGTGATGATGCATCTGCTTGACTCCAGTCTTGACGTACATTAAAGTGGTAGCAGCCACTGTAACGGTGAACCTTTCCTTGATTTTAAATTACAACACAATTGAATCGACTAAGAAAATGAAAAGAAATGAAAATCGCTTATTGGCACAAGTAGGCTTCAAATGAAGTTACTGTGAAAAGCCCCTAGTCGCCACATTCCGGCGCCTGTTCGGCGAGGCTGGTATGGGAATTGAACCGTGCTGCTGGCCTGCCTTGGTCTGCTTTAAAAGCCAGCTCTTTAGCCCTGTGCTAAAGTCATCGCCAACCCAGAACCAAAAGGATCCCCTCATCACCAAAGTGATGACCAATGCAGACGACTACTGGACATAAAGGGACGGATGAGCCGATGCTCTATGATCACCAAACTCCACCAGAAGCAGCAGGAGATGAAGATCAATGTTGAGCTGCTCCAAGAGCCAAGCATGCTTGCAAACTTCCAACAATGTCTTCACCAAAATCTCCAATGTCTTCATTCTAATGGGGTGGAGAAAAACGGAAAGAGCTGAAGACAGCCATCATCTCAAGCTGTGAAGAAACCATCGGCTACGAGACCAGGAAACACCAAGACTGGTTCGATGAGAACAACCACACCACCCAAGACATCATCGAAGAGGATCACCAGCAGGTCAAAAAGGAAAACTCATCAAGCAGCAATGGTGGAGGAACAAAGAACAACTCCGGGAATCAAGAACCAATGGTGGACTGAGAAAACTATGGAACTGCAACTCTTCGCCGACGGGCACAACACCCTGGGGCTTCTTTGGTGCCACCAAGGCAAAATATGGACCTATTGTTCAACAACTTCAAGATAAATGCCAGGAGCAACATCAACCACTCTACAAGGCTTCCATCGAACTGACCAAGGCAGAAGTCAACGGTTGGCTGTCCAAAGAAACTCATTAATATCCTACAACACCTCCACAACAAGATGTCGGTGACAGTCTTCATCAACGGAAACCTTTGAGGTCAAGACTGGAGTCAAGCAGAGATGCGTCATTGCCCCCACCCTTTTCTTCATTGCCACCTTCACCTCATCAAGAACAAGCTTCCCACCAGAATGGACATAGTCAACAGAATGGGCGGAAAACTTTTCAACCACAAACCAGTTGAAATCCAAGAAAAAACCAACACTGACATCGCTTGCGCAATTTCAGCATACAGATGACAACACCATCACAGCTCTCTCGCAGGAGAATATCCAAACCATACTTTACACCTTCGCAGAAGCATACCAAGGAATGACTCTTGGCCTCAATGAAACTCAAGTCCTTTACCAACCCACCCCAGGGCAAGATCTGGTTTCTCCCTCCATCAAGTTCAATGGAAGATGCCTCCCAAACATGGAACATTTCTCTTACCTGGGGAGCCATCTTTCAACAAAGGCTGACATCAATGCAGAGATCCAACATCATATTTAATCTGCAAGCACCACCTTCGGAAGCCGAAGGATCAGGCTTTAAACACCGCAGCATCTATGCTGATACCAAAATCCTAGTGTACAAGGCAGTCCGTCCTCCCAACTCTTCTACACAGCTCAGAAACTTTGACTATGTACAGACTCTTCCTCGAGGTCCTGGAGAAGCACATCCAGAGGTCATGATCATTCAAAACCAACACCACTGGGCCAGCCATGTGCTTAGGATTCCACAGTTCTACTGCCGAAGCAAGTCATCTTCACCCAGCTCAAGAAGGCTCCTGAACAAGAGGAGCACAAAGGAAGCACTTCACAGACACCCTGAAAGCTAACCTCAAGAAATGCAACATAGACGTCAATGTCTGGGAGACCATTGCTCAGAAGAGATGGATTTTGAGGCACCTCCTGACGAAAGGAACACAATTCTTCATGGACACCCAATGGCCAAGAGAAAGCATGAGAAAGGAATACCAGCGATCTAAAGTCCAAGGACCATTCCCATCTCTCAGAAGCATCTCCAAAGTGTGCGGTTGGAGATGTGGCTCTAGGATCACGCAAGGACCCACAAAACCCAAGACCACTGACAGAGTTTTCTAGGCAGACAATCATACTCGCTAGCGAGTGATCGCCGAAAATGACAACAATTCAAACAATGTAGATTATGTCAATGATGCTTTAACGCAGAAAAACACGATACTTTATCGCATGGAGGACAACGGTCAACAGGGATATGGAGGCTAAGGGAATCTAAAAGCATACTTAAAGAAAACATGTTTTGAGTGCAATGGGAGAATACAAGGTAACAGAAAGCAAGGGTATTCGGGTTTGGCTGGAATTGACAAGACAGATGGGGTGGAGACTGGTACCTGGAATATGTACAGATGTACAGAAATTAAAACAGTAAACGGGGTGACATGGAGGGATTTGAAACTGAGAATATGGATCTGAAAATGAACTAGACAATGGACCACCAGTAGAACTTCACAAGGACTGTCAGGGTCAACCTATGAAACATGGTGTGAGCAATGAAGCATGCACTGCTTTCAAAAGTTGCAACTTGTGGAAAATGACGATCAGCATTGAGATAAAGATGCAGATTCAGCAAATGTGGACGGTGCAGACAATGGTAATGTTTAATGGTTGCAAGAGAATGATAGACATTCTCTCAGAGCTTGCAACATTCTTCCTTTATAAATTCTTTCATGCTTACAGAAAGGGGTGGGGGGGGTGGGGGGGGGGGGGGGGGGGGGGGGAGGAGGAGAAAGAGAGAGAGAAAGAGAGGAGAGAGGGGGAGGTGAGTGAGCAAATGAGGGGATGAGCGAGTGATTGAGGGGGCTAGTGAGGGAGAGAATTCCAGAGCTTAGGGCAGAAGCCAAATGTAGCTCAGTTAGGTTTTTGGATGAGCTGAAGTTTGGGTGAAGGGTGGAATACTGGACAGGAGATTATTATTGGAAAAGTCGAGTCTGGAAGTAACTGGAGGAGCTTATTCAGCAGATAGGCTGAGGAAGTACAGACAGATATTATGGAGGCAGATATGGGCAAAGCTGGTGACATGACAAATGTCGGATGCTTTTATGTATATTGTATTATATGTATTGTATTATATGTCTGTTGCAGTCATGTTATTAAAATAATTTAGGTTAAGGTATCCAGATTATATGTCTGCTAAAGCTGTGATTAAGGGGTTAACAGCGGTTAGCACTGCTGCCTCACGGCACTGAGGACCCGGGTTCGATCCCGGGTCAGTGTGTGGAGTTTCCGCATTCTCCCAGCGTCTGCGTGGCCTCACACACACCCTCCCCCAACCCCGCCCCAACCCAAAAGATGACCAGGGTAGTGGACTGGCCATGCTAAATTGCCCCTCAATTGGAAAAATAATTGGTTACTCTAAATTTATAACCAAACAGTTAGGCAGGCTGTGATTTCACTCATGGGGTGGGGGTCGTCTTAGGGCAGAGTTCAGCCCTCTGTTGTTTTAGTTTCATTTTTAGAGATGTGCTCTGGTTTCTGAGCAAAGATGGTGAGCTTTAGACTGACTTTGAAAGCTTCTCTCCCAGGACTTTGCCCACAAATCTGGAAGCCACTGATGTTAACAAAGTGGCATTTGACCCGTGTGCAGATTTTGCTTAGTTGGATTGGATTTGTTTATTGTCACGTGTACCATGGTTGAAAGTTTAAAAGTAGATGGGAAAGTAAGCTCAAAGAACTTTAATTTTGTTTTTAAACTGTTTAACTCAAGTGAAAAGCTGTTTTTTTTTCCTCCTTGGATGTTAATGAGGTTAATCCGGTGGCAATAACAGTTTGTTTTAATATAAAAGATGCGGAGCTGTCAGTGGAATCACTCCTGGAGCAAGTATCCTTTCAAATCGATGGTTGAGGTTTCTCATCCAGTTTCCTAATATAGACTGGGGTATGGTCCTGTACTGTAACAGTGAAGACATTATGATTTGAAGCTTAGCCTCACAGTGCCACGGTTCTGTTGCATGAGCTGGGAGGTGCAGACTATGTTTCACGTCAATGATCAGAACAAGGGAAAAAGGAAGAAATGTAATAACTTTCGAAAGTGAAAGGGGGGGAACATTAGACAAAGAACAAAAAGGAAGGTTTGAGAAGAGTGAGGAAGAGGAAAGAATAAATTACAAAAGAGATGCTGGTGTAGGGTCAATGGGAGAGAGGTAAAGGGACAAGAAACACGAGATGTGTGAAAGGCAGGATATGAATAGTTGCCAACTGAAAGCAAAAACAGAAAAAACAGACTAAAACTGAAACATGCAGAAAGGAAATAAAAATGGGGGCAGAGATTACACTCTCCGCACCACCAACTCTTTCATCAGTCAAGGTATTTTCGGATGTTCAAAATAATTTATAAAGGAGGAGGTTTATAGGTTTTGCGACAATTCCTCTAATGCAATCTTTTTAAAACTTTTTGCCCCGGGACCCATTACTTTTTTTTTAAATATAAATTTAGAGTATCCAATTCATTTTTTCCAATTAAGAGGCAATTTAGCGTGTTCAATCCACCTACCTTGCACATCTTTGGATTGTGGGGGCGAAACCCACGCAAACACAGGGAGAATGTGCAAACTCCACACGGACAGTGACCCAGAGCCGGGATCGAACCAGGGACCTCGGCGCCGTGAGACTGCAGTGCCACCACTGCGCCGACCTTTAATAAACATTTTATTGAGGTATTTATGGTTTTACAACAACAACAAAGTAAACAATGTACATGAACTTATAAACATAGTGCAAAAGCAGTCGTCCTCCCTTACAGGTCCCACCTTTACTAAACTCCCCTCCCCGCCCACACTTCTGCTGACTGTTAATTTGCCGCAAAGAAGTCGACGAACGGCTGCCACCTCCAGGCGAACCCTAACATTGACCCTCTCGAGGCAAATTTTATTTTCTCCAAGCAGAGAAAGCCAGCCATGTCAGATAGCCAGGTCTCCAACTTTGGAGTCTCCAAGCTAATAATATCTGTCTCCGGGCTACCAGGGAAGCAAAGGCCAGAACGTCTGTCTCTTTCTCCTCCTGGATTCCCGGATCTTACGACACTCAGAAAATCGCCACCTCTGGACTCATTGCCACCCTTGCTTTTAACAACGTGGCCATGACATCCGCAAACCACTGCCAGAATCCCCTAAGCTTTGGGCATGTCCAGAACATGTGGACATGGTTCACTGGCCCTCCCGCACACCTTGCTCACCTATCTTCCACCCCAAAGAACCTGCTCATCTGGGCACTGTCATGTGAGCCCGGTGAACAACCTTAAATTGTATCAGGCTAAACCTGGCCTACTATAAAACTCCTTGAACAGCTTATTCACCGATGCCGAGTTCCCCACCAGGTTCCCATCTCCATCCTTTACTTTCCCCTTTGCTTTCCCTATCTCCCTGACTGCCTCCCTCGTTCTAAGTTGCTGTGCAAACATTCTGCAGGCCTTCTCTCCATGCTCATGAATCGTCCCCCTCGCCTTTCTCAGCTGCTCTACCGCCCTCCCTGTAGTTAACAAGCTAAACTCCGCCCGTAGCCTCCACCGTTCCATTAAAGCCTTGCCTCTGGGGTCTCCTCATGCCTCCTGTCGACCTGTATTATCTCCTTTACCAGTCGGTCCGTCTCTGCCCTGCCTACCTTCTCCCTGTGGGCCCGTATCGAGATCAGCTCCTGTCTAACCACCACCTTCAATGCCTCCCAGAAACTTCCCCCGTGTCGTTGACTTCCAGTTAATTCTGAATACATTTCCTCAACCGCCAGCACACCTCTTCGTCAGCTAAAAGTCCCACGTCTAGCCTCCAGTGCGGGCGCTGGCTACTGTCCTTGCCAACCTGTAGGTCAACCCAGTGCGGGGCATGATCTGAGATTGTGATCGCCGAGTACCCAGTGTCCACCACCCCCGTCAGTAGAGCCCTGCTCAAAATAAAAAAAATCAATTGGGGAGTACATTATATGCACGCGTGAACTCCTTCACTCTCGGCTGCCCAAATCTCCATGGGTCCACCCCCCCTCCACCCCCCCCCCCCCCCCCCCCCCCCATTTGCTCCATGAACTCCTTTAGCTCCTTTGCTATTGCTGGCACCCTGCCCGTTTTTGAGCTCAACCGGTCTAGACCAGGGTCAATAACTGTGTTGAAGTTGATAAAGATAGATAGTTTTTTGAAGAATAAAGGGATTAAGGGGTATGGTATTCGGGCCGGAAAGTGGAGCTGAGTCCACAAAAGATCAGCCATGATCTCATTGAATGGTGGAGCAGGCTCGAGGGGCCAGATGGCCTACTCCTGCTCCTAGTTCTTATGTTCTTATTAAGTCGCCCTCCCATAACCAACTTATGCGAATCTAGGTCCGGTATCTTCCCCAGCATCCTCTTTATAAACTCCACATCATCCCAATTTGGCGCATACACATTTACTAGTACCACCTGCACCCCCTCCAGTTTCCCACTGACCATAATGTACCGGCCTCCCACATCAGCAACTATTCTTCCCGCCTCAAACACCACTCGCTTATTAATCAGGATCGCGACCCCTCTAGTCTTCGAGTCCAGCCCCGAGTGAGCAACCTGTCCGACCCATCCCTTCCTTAATCTGATCTGATCTGCTACTCTAAGGTGCGTCTCCTGTAGCATTACCACATCCACCTTCAGTCCTCTCAGATGCACGAACACTCGTGCCCTCTTAACTGGCCCATTTAGCCCTCGTACATTCCAGGTGATCAGCCTAGTTGGGAGGTTCATCATCATCACCCCCCCCCTTCCCAACCCCCAACCCCCCCCCCCCCCCCCCTCGCTGATCAGCCATCACCTTTCTTGAGCCAGTCTCAGCCTGCGCCCCACGCCTCTGGCCCACCCCCAGGCAGCCTCTGCTCCCGATCTCCCCTCTGTCCCTCAGCAAAAGTCCCTCCCTCGTCATCAGAACATTCTCTCCCCCCCCCCCCCCCCCCCCCCCCCCCGTAGCAGCACAATGTAAATCGACCCCTTCGATAAGCCTAACATCTGTTCACCCCCCACTGCGCTTCCATGAGCTAGCCCACCCTAGCTTGGTGGCCCCCGCCCCGGCACCAAAACATTCTCCCACCTATTGTTCCCTACCCACACCGATCATATACACATATTCAAACGAAAAACCAGTCCCAACCCAATTGCCCGAGAAAAAAAACGATAAACAAAGAAAAGATCAAACAGAAGATCCAGCATTTAACAAATACACCTCCATCCCCGTCAGTGCAAAAGTAACTTTAACTCACTCAGCTCTGCAAGTGGCCCCAAATCAATACAGAAGGCATTACAAATAATGTCCAACAAACGAAAAACAAGGAACTTTTTTTAAACATAAACATTGCAGCTTCAAAGTCATTTCATTTCAGTCCGCCACCAGTCCTTTCCTTTTCACGAAGTCCATCGCTTCCTCGGGCGACTCAAAATAAAAATGTTGCTCTCATACGTGACCCAGAGACGGGCCGGATACAGCAGCCCAAACTTCACTTTTTTAAAATCTGATTGAACCCTGCTCTTCTCCTGGCCACCTCTGCACTCAGGTCCTGATAGATCCGCAGGATACTGTTCTCCCATTTGCAGCTCCGTGTCTGCCTGGTCTACTGTAAAATACGCTCCTTGTCCAAGTACCTGTGGTATCTCATTGCACTCGGGGGGGCCCCCCACCCGCGCGCGGCTTCCTCGCGAGCACTCCGTGAGCCCAGTCCACCTCCAAGGGTCGGGAGAACGTCCCATTCCCCAGCAGTTTCTCAAACATGCCCGCTATGTATGCCCCAGCGTCCACTCCTTCGGACCCCTCCGGGAGACCGACAATTCTCAGGTTCTGCCGGCGGGACCTATTCTCTAGGTCCTCCACCTTCTCCAGGAGCATTTTCTGCTGGTCTCTCAGCATCCCCACTCCAAGTCCACCGCAATTTGATGTTCCTCCTGCTCAGCCAGCGTCTTCTCTACTTTTTGGATCACCCGATCTTGGGCGTCCAATCTGAGCTCCAGCCGCGCAATTGATTCTTTAATCGGGTCCAATCATTCCTGTTTCTGCTTGGCAAAGCCCTCCTGGATAAATTGCATCAGCTGCTCCGTTGACCGCTGGGTCGACAAGACAGGATTCCGGTCATCAGTCATGCTTTCTCCCGCTGCAGCTTCAGCCCAAGGCTTCTCTGTTTGTCTGTTTCTTCCTTTGCGAGCACTTCTGGTCTGCCTCTTCATGCGCCGATGTGGGAATCCAATTAACAATTGCCTCTACCATCAATTTTCCAAATCAAGTCCGGTAGAAAATCGAGGGGAAAGGTCCAACAGTCCTACCCGAGCGGGTGCCACCAAATGTGCAACCTACTCCTTCATTGCCACCACTGGAAATCCCCGGGACCCATTTTTATCAACTGGCCATCCTTCGGGACCATACCTACCAACCTTTGTCACCCACGCTGGCTGGCCTTCACGACCCACCCACTTTAATGTGACAGATAGGCAGCACGGTAGCACAACTGGATAGCACTGTGGTTTCACAGCGCCAGGGTCCCAGGTTCAATTCCCCGCTGGGTCACAGTCTGTGTGGAGACTGCACGTTTTCCCAGTGTCTGCGTGGGTTTCCTCCGGGTGCTCCAGTTTCCTCCCACAGTCCAAAGACGTGCAGGTTAGGTGGATTGGCCATTATAAATTGCCCTTAGTGACCAAAAAAAGGTTGGATGGGGTTATTGCGTTACGGGGATAGGGTGGAAGTGAGGGCTTAAGTGGGTCGATGCAGACTCGATGGGCCAAATGCACTGTATGTTGTATGTAGATGAGCCTGCTTGGTCCTCAATGTCACTTGCTTTGTTATTAAATGTTGCATTTCAAATAATGACTTCCACTGACTATTTAAGATCTCACTTCATCCGCTGAAAAAAAAATAGAGATTTGTCCTCAAACTGTCCATGTTTAGCCTTTGAAGTTTTGGGGGTTTAAACTTTCATTTGCCAGTACTTCCCTGCATATAACACACATGAACTTTGAATCCGGATTTGCAGTGGAATGATTAATAACCCATACCTCAAGTAATTATCTTTACGCTGCTTTGTTCCTGGTTTCAGCTTCTTCTTCATGGGTGGTACACCAGGAGTCCAGACCAGCATAGCTGGCAGCTGCAAAATGAAAGATTCTCTCTCGTGCCCAGAACACATGATGTCAGTGTACGGGGAGCGTGACCGCTTCCGGTGGCGAAACTCCATCGTTTGTTGAAACCAATTGACATCAGGAGGAAGCGGTCCACCCCTCTGGGCTCCAGGCCTGCGCACTGCTTGATCCAGCATGCATGCTCGGGGTGGCTAGCAATCTCAAATCCGTCGCAGCCGGCACTTTTAAAACCCGGTCGCGGCCGTTGGGCATTCCTCCTGCGTTGAAAATTTTGTTGAAGAAGCCTGTTGGAAAGAAGCCTCAGACTGATGGGTCGGTGAGGGAGTCAGATGGCGAGCGTGGTCACGAATGGACGGGGATCTGCATATTTTCGGCTCCATAGAGGGACAAGGCAGGGATGCCCTCTGTCCCCATTATTGTTTGCACTGGCGATTGAGCCCCTGGCGATAGCGTTGAGGGGTTCCAAGAAGTGGAGGGGAGTACTTAGAGGAGGAGAAGAACACCGGGTATCTTTGTATGCGGACGATTTGTTACTATATGTGGCAGACCCGGCGGAGGGGATGCCAGAAATAATGCAGATACTTGGGGAGTTTGGGGATTTTTCAGGGTATAAATTGAACATGGGGAAAAGTGAGTTGTTTGTGGTGCATCCAGGGGAGCAGAGTAGAGAAATAGAGGACCTACCGTTGAGGAAGGTAACAAGAGACTTTCGTTACCTGGGGATCCAGATAGCCAAGAATTGGGGCACATTGCATAGGTTAAATTTAACGCGGTTGGTGGAACAAATGGAGGAGGATTTCAAGAGATGGGATATGGTATCCCTGTCACTGGCAGGGAGGGTGCAGGCGGTCAAGATGGTGGTCCTCCCGAGATTCCTCTTTGTGTTTCAGTGCCTCCCGGTGGTGATCACGAAGGCTTTTTTTAAAAGGATTGAAAAGAGCATCATGGGTTTTGTGTGGGCCGGGAAGACCCCGAGAGTGAGGAAGGGATTCTTACAGCGTAGCAGAGATAGGGGGGGGCTGGCACTACCAAGCCTAAGTGAGTATTATTGGGCCGCTAATATTTCAATGGTGAGTAAGTGGATGGGAGAGGAGGAGGGAGCGGCGTGGAAGAGATTAGAGAGGGCGTCCTGTAGGGGGACTAGCCTACAGGCTATGGTGACAGCCCCATTGCCGTTCTCACCGAGGAACTACACCACAAGCCCGGTGGTGGTGGCTACACTGAAGATTTGGGGACAGTGGAGACGGCATAGGGGAAAGACTGGAGCCTTGGGGGGGGTCCCCGATAAGAAACAACCATAGGTTTGCCCCGGGGGGGAATGGATGGGGGATATGGAATGTGGCAAAGAGCAGGAATAACGCAACTGAAATATGTGTTTGTGGATGGGAAGTTCGCGAGTCTGGGAGCGCTGACCGAGAAATATGGGTTGCCCCAAGGGAATGCATTCAGGTATATGCAACTGAGGGCTTTTGCGAGGTAACAGGTGAGGGAATCCCCGCAGCTCCCGGCACAAGAGGTGCAGGACAGAGTGATCTCAAAGACATGGGTGGGGGATGGTAAGGTGTCAGATATATATAGGGAAATGAGGGACGAAGGGGAGACTATGGTAGATGAACTAAAAGGGAAATGGGAAGAAGAGCTGGGGGGAGGAGATCGAGGAGGGGCTGTGGGCAGATGCCCCAAGCAGGGTAAACTCATCGTCCTCATGTGCCAGGCTAAGCCTGATTCAGTTTAAGGTATTACACAGGGCGCATATGACTGGAGCACGGCTCAGTAAATTTTTTGGGGTGGAGGATAGGTGTGCGAGGTGCTCGAGAAGCCCAGCGAATCATGGTCTTTACAGGGGCAGGCCAGTCGATTTCGGCGGGAGAATCAGCTGGTGAGTCAGTTTCAGCGGGAGCATTGCGGAAGGAGGTTGCTGGGAGGTAAGTCAACCTTTAAAAGCACTTGTCTTTGCAGGGGCAGGCCAGTCGATTTCGGCGTGAGAACAGCTGGTGAGTCAGTTTCAGCGGGAGCATTGCGGAAGGAGGTTGCTGGGAGGTAAGTCAACCTTTAAAAGCACTTGTCTTTGCAGGGGCAGGCCAGTCGATTTCGGCGGGAGAATCAGCTGGTGAGTCAGTTTCAGCGGGAGCATTGCGGAAGGAGGTTGCTGGGAGGTAAGTCAACCTTTAAAAACACTTGTCTTTGCAGGGGCAGGCCAGTCGATTTCGGCGGGAGAATCAGCTGGTGAGTCAGTTTCAGCGGGAGCATTGCGGAAGTGGCTGCTGGGAGGTAAGTCAACCTTTAAAAGCACTTGTCTTTGCAGGGGCAGGCCAGTCGATTTCGGCGGGAGTGGAGCTGGCTAGTTAGTCAATTTCAGCAGGAGCTGAGAATTTTTCTTTTTTTTTTTTAAAATTAGTTTTTTTAGGCGGGAACAGGAAGTCGACCCGCGGACGTCTGGGAAGACCCTCACCGATAAATTCTGGTGGAGAGGAAACCCGAGACACTACACGTGTAGTGTCTCCCACCCGCCCTCCTCCTCTAACCTAATAATAAAACCCATTGGTCTGAGGTAAGTACCATATTTTATTATATTATTATTATTTTTTATAAAAATTTAATTTCGTTGTTAGCCAAATCTTGGTAGAAAGTTAGAGGAATGGCAGGGAAGGGAGTGCAATGTTCCTCCTGCAGGATGTTTGAGGTGAGGGATGCAGTTAGTGTCCCTGCTGATTTTACCTGCAGGAAGTGCTGCCATCTCCAGCTCCTCCAAGACCGAGTTAGGGAACTGGAGCTGGAGTTGGAAGAACTTCGGATCATTCGGGAGGCAGAAGGGGTCATAGATAGCAGCTTCAGGGAATTAGTTACACCAAAGATTGGAGATAGGTGGTTAACTGTAAGAGGGACTGGGAAAAAGCAGTCAGTGCAGGGATCCCCTGCGGTCGTTCCCCTGAGAAACAAGTATACCGCCGCTTTGGATACTTGTGGGGGGGGGGGGGGGGGGGGAGACTTACCAGGGGTAAGCCATGGGGTACGGGCCTCTGGCACGGAGTCTGTCCCTGTTGCTCAGAAGGGATGGGGGGGGAGAGGAGCAGAGCATTAGTAATTGGGGACTCGATAGTCAGGGGCACAGATAGGAGATTTTGTGGGAGCGAGAGAGACTCACGTTTGGTATGTTGCCTCCCAGGTGCAAGGGTACGTGATGTCTCGGATCGTGTTTTCCGGGTCCTTAGGGGGGAGGGGGAGCAGCCCCAAGTCGTGGTCCACATTGGCACTAACGACATAGGTAGGAAAGGGGACAAGGATGTCAGGCAGGCTTTCAGGGAGCTAGGATGGAAGCTCAGAACTAGAACAAACAGAGTTGTTATCTCTGGGTTGTTGCCCGTGCCACGTGATAGTGAGATGAGGAATAGGGAGAGAGAGCATTTAAACACGTGGCTACAGGGATGGTGCAGGCGGGAGGGATTCAGATTTTTGGATAACTGGGGCTCTTTCTGGGGAAGGTGGGACCTCTACAGACAGGATGGTCTACATCTGAACCTGAGGGGGCACAAATATCCTGGGGGGGGAGATTTGTTAGTGCTCTTTGGGGGGGTTTAAACTAATGCAGCAGGGGCATGGGAACCTGGATTGTAGTTTTAGGGTAAGTGAGAATGAGAGTATAGAGGTCAGGAGCACAGATTTGACGTCGCAGGAGGGGGCCAGTGTTCAGGTAGGTGGTTTGAAGTGTGTCTACTTCAATGCCAGGAGTATACGAAACAAGGTAGGGGAACTGGCAGCATGGGTTGGTACCTGGGACTTTGATGTTGTGGCCATTTCGGAGACATGGATAGAGCAGGGACAAGAATGGATGTTGCAGGTTCCGGGGTTTAGGTGTTTTAGTAAGCTCAGAGAAGGAGGCAAAAGAGGGGGAGGTGTGGCGCTGCTAGTCAAGAGCAGTATTATGGTGGCGGAGAGGATGCTAGATGGGGACTCTTCTTCCGAGGTAGTATGGGCTGAAGTTAGAAACAGGAAAGGAGAGGTCACCCTGTTGGGAGTTTTTTTATAGGCCTCCTAATAGTTCTAGGGATGTAGAGGAAAGGATGGCGAAGATGATTCTGGATATGAGCGAAAGTAACAGGGTAGTTATTATGGGAGACTTTAACTTTCCAAATATTGACTGGAAAAGATATAGTTCGAGTACAATAGATGGGTCGTTTTTTGTACAGTGTGTGCAGGAGGGTTTCCTGAAACAATATGTTGACAGGCCAACAAGAGGCGAGGCCACGTTGGATTTGGTTTTGGGTAATGAACCAGGCCAGGTGTTGGATTTGGAGGTAGGTGAGCACTTTGGGGACAGTGACCACAATTCGGTGACGTTTACGTTAATGATGGAAAGGGATAAGTATACACCGCAGGGCAAGAGTTATAGCTGGGGGAAGGGCAACTATGATGCCATTAGACGTGACTTGGGGGGGATAAGGTGGAGAAGTAGGCTGCAAGTGTTGGGCACACTGGATAAGTGGGGCTTGTTCAAGGATCAGCTACTGCGTGTTCTTGATAAGTATGTACCGGTCAGACAGGGAGGAAGGCGTCGAGCGAGGGAACCGTGGTTTACCAAGGAAGTGGAATCTCTTGTTAAGAGGAAGAAGGAGGCCTATGTGAAGATGAAGTGTGAAGTTTCGGTTGGGGTGATGGATAGTTACAAGGTAGCGAGGAAGGATCTAAAGAGAGAGCTAAGACGAGCAAGGAGGGGACATGAGAAGTATTTGGCAGGAAGGATCAAGGAAAACCCAAAAGCTTTCTATAGGTATGTCAGGAATAAGCGAATGACTAGGGAAAGAGTAGGACCAGTCAAGGACAGGGATGGGAAATTGTGTGTGGAGTCTGAAGAGATAGGCGAGATACTAAATGAATATTTTTCGTCAGTATTCACTCAGGAAAAAGATAATGTTGTGGAGGAGAATGCTGAGCCCCAGGCTAATAGAATAGATGGCATTGAGGTACGTAGGGAAGAGGTGTTGGCAATTCTGGACAGGCTGAAAATAGATAAGTCCCCGGGACCTGATGGGATTTATCCTAGGATTCTCTGGGAGGCCAGGGAAGAGATTGCTGGACCTTTGGCTTTGATTTTTATGTCATCATTGGCTACAGGAATAGTGCCAGAGGACTGGAGGACAGCAAATGTGGTCCCTTTGTTCAAAAAGGGGAGCAGAGACAACCCCGGCAACTATAGACCGGTGAGCCTCACGTCTGTAGTGGGTAAAGTCTTGGAGGGGATTATAAGAGACAAGATTTATAATCATCTAGATAGGAATAATATGATCAGGGATGGTCAGCATGGCTTTGTGAAGGGTAGGTCATGCCTCACAAACCTTATTGAGTTCTTTGAGAAGGTGACTGAACAGGTAGACGAGGGTAGAGCAGTTGATGTGGTGTATATGGATTTCAGCAAAGCATTTGATAAGGTTCCCCACGGTAGGCTATTGCAAAAAATACGGAGGCTGGGGATTGAGGGTGATTTAGAGATGTGGATCAGAAATTGGCTAGCTGAAAGAAGACAGAGGGTGGTGGTTGATGGGAAATGTTCAGAATGGAGTACAGTCACAAGTGGAGTACCACAAGGATCTGTTCTGGGCCGTTGCGGTTTGTCATTTTTATCAATGACCTAGAGGAAGGCGCAGAAGGGTGGGTGAGTAAATTTGCGGACGATACTAAAGTCGGTGGTGTTGTCGATAGTGTGGAAGGATGTAGCAGGTTACAGAGGGATATAGATAAGCTGCAGAGCTGGGCTGAGAGGTGGCAAATGGAGTTTAATGTAGAGAAGTGTGAGGTGATTCACTTTGGAAGGAATAACAGGAATGCGGAATATTTGGCTAATGGTAAAGTTCTTGAAAGTGTGGATGAGCAGAGGGATCTAGGTGTCCATGTACATAGATCCCTGAAAGTTGCCACCCAGGTTGATAGGGTTGTGAAGAAGGCCTATGGAGTGTTGGCCTTTATTGGTAGAGGGATTGAGTTCCGGAGTCGGGAGGTCATGTTGCAGCTGTACAGAACTCTGGTACGGCCGCATTTGGAGTATTGCGTACAGTTCTGGTCACCGTATTATAGGAAGGACGTGGAGGCATTGGAGCGGGTGCAGAGGAGATTTACCAGGATGTTGCCTGGTATGGAGGGAAAATCTTATGAGGAAAGGCTGATGGACTTGAGGTTGTTTTCGTTGGAGAGAAGAAGGTTAAGAGGAGACTTAATAGAGGCATACAAAATGATCAGGGGGTTGGATAGGGTGGACAGTGAGAGCCTTCTCCCGCGGATGGATATGGCTGGCACGAGGGGACATAACTTTAAACTGAGGGGTAATAGATATAGGACAGAGGTCAGAGGTAGGTTCTTTACGCAAAGAGTAGTGAGGCCGTGGAATGCCCTACCTGCTACAGTAGTGAACTCGCCAACATTGAGGGCATTTAAAAGTTTATTAGATAAACATATGGATGATAATGGCATAGTGTAGGTTAGATGGCTTTTGTTTCGGTGCAACATCGTGGGCCGAAGGGCCTGTACTGCGCTGTATTGTTCTATGTTCTATGTTCTATACCCATATGTTTTGGTCATGCCCGGCACTACAGGGGTTTTGGATGGGGGTGACAAAGGTGCTTTCAAAAGTAGTGGGAGTCCGGGTCGAACCAAGCTGGGGGTTGGCTATATTTGGGGTTGCACAAGAGCCGGGAGTACAGGAGGCGAGAGAGGCCGATGTTTTGGCCTTTGCGTCCCTAGTAGGCCAGCGCAGGATATTGTTAATGTGGAAAGAAGCCAAGCCCCCGGGGGTGGAGACCTGGATAAATGACATGGCAGGGTTTATAAAGCTAGAGCGGATTAAGTTCGTTCTAAGGGGGTCGGCTCAAGGGTTCACCAGGCGGTGGCAACCGTTCGTCGAATACCTCGCAGAAAGATAGATGGAATGGAAGAAAGAAGGCAGCAGCAGCAGCCCAGGATCGGGGGGGGGGGAGGAGCCAGAAGGACTCTCAGGGTTGTTAATATATACTGTATAATATGTACAGGTCGTTGCTACAGATAATTATATATTGGACTGCTAAATTATATTTTTGGAGAGTGTTACTTGTGATAAGGCAGTTGCCAATTAGGGTTAGTTTTCATTTTTGTTATTTATTATTTATTCATTTCTGTTTATAAAATAGGTCATTGTTATTTGTGTTGTTATAATATTGTGTAAAGGATGCACAATGTACTGTGTTGGTTGACCAAAAATTTTCAATAAAATATTTATTTTAAAAAAATGTAAGCCTACATGTGACAATGATAAAAGATTATGTTTTTGTTTTCTGTTGTCGTTTGGGTGTGGGCCCTGTGCGGGGCTCTCACTAGCAAGAAGGTGCAGGCTAGTGAATGGGAGGAGGGGCTGTTGGACCAAGTTAGACGAAGTTCAATGAGTCTAGTTTGTTTGTTTGAGGGGAGGTTCAGGCAGCCTGTGAGCCAGTGGGTGGGGTGGGTTGCTTTGTCCCATCCTCAAGAGGGGGCTGGTGCCCATCTTAGGTGGTCCTGGGAATTCATAGTGAGGACGAGATGAATCACGGTGGAAATGGCTGACCTAAGGGTAATGGGGGGGGGGGGGGGGGGAAGGAGAGAGAGAGAGAGAGAGAGAGAGAGAGAGAGAGAGAGAGAGAGAGAGAGAGAGAGAGAGAGAGAGCGAGAGAGCGAGAGAGAGAGAGAGAGAGAGAGAGAGAGACAAAACGAGAGAGACAAAACGAGAGAGAGAGAAAGAGAACAAAACTAGTTACCTGGAATGTGGGGCCCCGGGGACAGGACCTGTGAAAATAATCTAGGGGCCAATGTGGTGTTTCGTAGGAGACCCATTTACGGGTGTGGGACCAGTCCAGGCTTCAAGGGCTGGACTAGCTAGGTATTCCACTCAGCTTTTGACAGTAGGGTCCTGTGGGGGTGACTTTAAGAGGGCCCACTTCCTAGCAGAAATGGGAATGACTGATCAGGCGGGTAGGTATGTGATGATCACAGATTATCTGGAGGGTAAATCTGGGGTAGCATGGTAGGACAACTGGCTAGCACTGTGGCTTCAAGGCGCCAGGGTCCCAGGTTTGATTCCCGCTTGGGTCACTATCTGTGTGGAATCTGTACGTTCTCCCCATGTCTGCGTGGGTTTCCTCCGGGTGCTCCGGTTTCCTCCCACATTCCAAAGACGTGCAGGTTAGGTGGATTGGCCATGATAAATTGCCCCTCAGTATCCAAAAAGGTTAGGTGGTGTAATTGGGTTGGGGGATAGGGTGGAAGTGAGGGCTTAAGAGGGTTGTTGCAGACTCGATGGGCTGAATGGCCTCCTTCTGCACTGTATGTTCTATGTTCTTTGTGCAGTGTAGGTGGATTGGCCACGTTAAATTGCCCCTCAATAGGAATAAAAAAAGAATTGGGTACTTTAAATTGTAAAAAAAAAATCTCCGACGTTAAAAAGGAGACCCAAAAACCCACCAATTTGGGACAGGACCAAAACATGTGCGTGTGGTGAGCTGGTCCCCTCGAACAGCCCACGCACCTGTCCTCAACCTCTCCACAGAAGAGACTCATTCTCGCTCTGGTAAGGTGTGCCCTAAGCACTACCTCAGGCTGGATCAAGCCAATTCGCACACGGTGTAGCGATCACCCTGCGAAGGGCTTCACTCCACAACTCATCCGCCAATGCGGGCCCCAGTTCCTCCTCCCACTTGGCATTCACCCCCTCCGCCAGAATCTGCCCATATATAATGGACGTACTACCCTGGTCTGACCCCATGTACGAAAGGATCCTCTCTATCAAGGAGGTTGGTGGCGCCTCTGGGAATGCCGGGAACGTTTGTCGAACAAAATTTTGAGTTGATGAGTATCTAGATCCGACATTGTGGCCAACAACCGCCTTAACGTCCGATCCCAATTCGGTGCATGCACGTTTAATAAGACTCCTGACCCCATCCTAGCCCCATCCCCCTAACCCAATAACCTCTTCTCGCCTTTTTTTTGGTCACGAAGGGCAATTTATCATGGTCAATCCACCTCACCTGCACGTCTTTGGACTGTGGGAAAAAACTGGAACACCCGAAGGAAACCCACGCAGACACGGGGATAACGTGCAGACTCCGCACAGACAGTGACCCAGCGGGGAATCGAACTTGGGACGCTGGCGCTGTGAAGCCACAGTGCTATCCATTTGTGTTACCGTGCTGCCCAATCTTTGGGTTGTAGGGGTGAGACCCACGCAGACACAGGGAGAATGTGCAAACTGCACACGGTGTGACCCGGGGCCAGGATCGAACCCAAGCCCTCGGCGCAGTGAGGCAGCCGTGCTAAGCACTGGGAGGAGTTACAGATTTTTAACTGGTAATGAGTTGAAGGAGTTATGGAGAACCAGGATGAGATCAGCTATGGTCGAATGACAGAGCAGACTCGATGGCCCAAATGGTTCATTTCTGCTCCTACATCTTACGAACTACCACCCTGCCAAAAGGTCCGTCTTCGCTTTTTAGTGCAAACATAACATCAACTACTTATTTTGAGAAAAGAGGCAAAATACTAATTTATTACCTGAGCCATGTTTTCCTGTCTAAGACGCGATTTTCCTCTGGATCCCAAACGTTTTACAGTTCAATTTATTACCAGCTAATCTTGCCCAGTCATCTTTAACTCCAATTTAAAAGCTAAATTAAAATATACGCGTCCGTGTCTCTCATTTGTAGTCACTCGTGCTTCATTTCCTTTTACCACAGCGGAATGGATTGACCAGAGCTGGTATTGACCCACACAGGGATATGGTGCAACTTCCATTTTATATTCCAGAAAAATTATTTTCCAATCCTCAATTATTTATATTTTGCAGAGTTCTACTTTCTATTTACCTTCAAATGGTTTTGCTCTAGTTTCAGGAAATTGGATTTCCCAGTTAAGCAGCTACATGTAGGCAGGGTGTGGTGGGGGGGGGGGGGGGAATAGGATAGCATGAATCTCCTTCCCCAGTGATCCAAATAGAGGGCAGTTTCCAGCCAAACATTCAACAATTTCAATAACTCAGCTTAAATGCCAATTTTAACTCAATCAAAACTTGTAGTGACATAATGTTGTCCACTCTTGCCTCTATAAAAACATTTGCTCAGTAAGAGCTCTCTCATTTAACCCCCGCAGCTAAATGTGATTAACAAAGTGATAGAATCTAAATCCAATTTAAACACCGCCAACGGAAATTAAAATTGAACCTGCACAACAGTGAACAGTATATAATATACCTTGGAACAATTAAATGTTATCTTCTGGCAATTTAATAACTAGGTCACCAGAATTAAACGCAACATCCTTCCTTTTACATTGAAGTCTCCTAAAGAAATCACTTCAATCAATTACAGCTCAAACAAAACTTGAATTTTTTAAAATTGGTTCAGGGAACATGTACAACTCGCAATTATGACTATTGGCAACCATATTATAATTGTTTAAAACAGAACTTGTATTCTCAAGTTGAAGGACAGTTACATGGTACCCATCTTAAAATGAAAGAGCTTCCAAACAGTAATTGGAGTAAAAGATTTCACCAGCTCCATTATTGAACTGTTTTACTAATTCTCCGATTCCTAATACTTCCTCGGCAGTGATGGATGCCACATTTTGAAAATGATGTGGCGATGCCGACGTTGGACTGGGATGAGCACAGTAAGAAGTCTTACAACACCAGGTTAAAGTCCAACAGGTTTGTTTCAAACACTAGCTTTCGGAGCAATGCTGGACTTTAACCTGGTACATTTTGAAAAGATTGCGTTCACAAAATACACGGTAGAAGTGCTTAATGTGGTCCCTACTGAAGAGATACTTCCATTGTAGCTGAATGGCCACCAAAGTTGGTGTCCTGCAAAGGATGCTGGGAAATTTAGCCAAGGACAAACAGGCTGCAGTCTGAATGAATATTGATGAGCAGACTGCAGCTTGGACTTCGCAATACACAGGAAAAAAAGCCATCTGCAAGCACAACAGAAATGCAGTGCCAATCACGAATGTCTGCCAGACCCAACAGCACCTGTATTCCTTATTTGGAAGGGTCTACGTGCCCCTAACATCTACAGACATGGCCAGTGAGTGCACACCCCAAAATCGATGTGGCAGCCCCTGATTGGACTTGATCAATCAGAGTGATCGAACCCTGATCAATTGATTGACAATGGCCCAAAAAGGCGCAAAATCCAGGAAGATTAAACGGTACCGCACCACCTTAGAATCGCTCTCTGCAGCAGCCAACAGGAACACAACAATTGCGATCTTCACCAGCCACCACGAGGAGGACCATTACACCACCAGTAGAACGAAAACCAGTGTCAGAGGATCAGACCAGACCAAGGACCAAACATCAAGGATGATAGAAACCAGATCACAGATAAAAGCCAAAATCTGTCTGGTTACCTGTCAGTCACTCAAAGTTAAGTCAAGGTTTGGTATTGCACTTTAGCATTCTGTAGTATAACTTAAACTGATAAATGTGATTGATTGATGCTAACGTGTGTGCGTGTGAATAAAGACTATTGATTTAAAACAAAGTCAACTCGCAGTCATTTATCCACCGGATACAGGTTAAAGACACTGTGCGCAACACAGTCAAAGAAATATATACTAGTAATTCATGGGAATAAAGCACTTACTCATCACTCCACTGAGTACTCACCAAGTACAGTACATTCAATGGGTTTGCAGTGTACACAGAAGCTAAATCTGTAATTCACACTTGTGAACAAAACTAAAAATGAATTTCAATCATAAGCTCTGCCGACTGATGCAACATGTTCGAGCTAACAGCATTCCAGTAACATTCCTGACCTAGCATGCCAAAACTAACAATCTCTCCCCCACAGCATCAGAACAGCTATGTGCGTATTGAGTTACAGATTCACTTAAAACCAAGAACAGAATCAAGGAGAGACAACCTAAACTTCAGTAACTTCTGTACGTCAGAACACTACACAACTTTCTTGGAATTCAGGCTTAATTTTGTTTATTTCACTCCTCAGCTGAAGGCAACAATTGTACTTCCGCAATAACATAAAAGATTGTTTGTGTATTGTTCATGCAAGTGTCCTGTAACTGTATCCCATTATATAAACTTCTTACCTTCTAAAACAAAAACTCTCTCAGGTGGATATCCCAGTAACAGTGGGTCACATTTCCAAAAATATTTGGCACTGATTAAAAGAACTGAAAGTATGACTACTTAACTTTGGAATTTGTTTAGTGATTTTTTTTTTTAATGACATGGATCCCTGTAAATGACCTGATAAAAACTTCAACTTCCTTGGTCTCACAGTTGTACACTCTTAACAGTACAGCAGTGTCCAATAAACAGCTACATCTATTGCCACAATAAATAATAAAACAAGTCTGTAAGTTGCATCTAGAAAACTGCACTGAGAAACTACACTGACAGAAGGACCATTTTTTTTCATACTCGGAAAGGTGTAGAAATCCCTCAACAAGCAGCCCTCAAAATATAATATCTAGCATTCAAAGTAAAACCTCACACAAATTCATGAACTTAATTTTGATGGAATGAGTAGCTCATGCAAATACATTCACAAAATGATTTTTAAAAGCCAAGATCTATCGGTTGCTTGTACAACTGGGGTCAGCATTACAACAGTACACACAGACCTATATTCAAGAGAAGACGATGTACCTCACATTGCCAAATTTACTTTGACAACCTGTTACGATCTCAGAGCATACTACATGAACTCCCAGGCATTAACTAAAAAAAAATAAAAATAAAAAATCACACCTCAAAATTTCACATGTAAAACAAAAAAACCTCTGGTGCACAAGAGTCAAAACGAAGCAAGTACAGCTGACAACACCATCTTCTGAACACTTGTGTTCATTAAACTCAATGTCAACAGATTTCTTCACTCTACTTTTATGTCTACCCAAGCGTTCCCCTACACTTGACAACATCTTGAGAGTTCATAGAAGCCCTGCAGTGCAGGCGGCCATTCGGTCCATCGAGTCTGCACAGACCCTTCGGAAGAGCACCCTAACCTAGGCCCATTCCCCCACCCTGTCCCAGTAACCCCACCTAACCTTTGGACACGGAGGGGAAATTTAGCATGGCCAATCTACCTAACATGCACATATTTGGACTGTGGGAGGAAGCCAAAGCACCTGGAGGAAACCCATGCAGACAAGGGGAGAACATACAAACACCACACAGTCAACCAAGGCCAAAATTGAAGCCAGGGCCCCGGTGCTGTGAGGCAGCAGTGCTAACCACTGTGCCACCCACTTCTCCAGGACCAAACAAGGCGCACCACAAATCTCAGGAATTCACTTTGATTTGCAGTGTTCCTGCTATTCTCAGAGGTACTTGGGGTCCTTCCACTAGCACTCAGCTGGACGAACTGCCCAACATTCCTTCAACATCTCACAATTGTGGCCTCCCCAGCTCAAGCCTCACGGCATTCTTGCAGGTTGGACTCCAAATCAGAAAACACCCTTGGTTCCTGATAGCCCTCTCTGTTCCTGGTTCCAGCTGCTTTACAGCTCCTGGCAAATTCTCTCTCTGCCGGTCTCAAAGCTGCTCCCAAGCTGACTGCCTGTTTGTGAGAAATCACAGGTAAAACCCAAAAACAAAAAAAACTCCCTGCCGTCTATTCCCCACAGCAATGTGGTACAGCTCGGATGGCAGAATAGAGATTTAAACCAATCACTTCACCACCTAACAATTACTTCACCTTCAAAATCTTCCTTTTTTGGAGAAAATATACCCATGCAGACACGGGGAGAATGTGTAACTCCACACAGTGACCCAGGGCTGGGATCAAACCCGGGTCCTCAGCATCGTGAGGCAGCAATGCTAACCAATGCACCGCTGTGCCGCCCCAAAACGTCTTTTTAATTCTGGAACAAAAATTAATTCTCTCTCTCCTGGGGACAACGGAAATCTTACTAGAGTCAATGGCTCCGTTACAAAGCCAAGAACACATTGTTTATTGTTTTCACATCTCTAACACTAACCACTCAACGCAAACAGGCATTGAATTGTAATTATCTTAGGGTTGCTTCCCAGTCTCCCAAATCCAGGCTTTTCCTATTACCTTGCATCTAAAAATTCAAATTCCAAAGTAGAATTTACACTCCTAAAAACACGAATTGTAACATCAGACAGCCGTTACAACTTTGAGAAGCCACACATTATTTCTCATTCATCCAAAGTTTACATTCATTCTTTCAGCAACTTTGGTTACTGTGGCCATAGCGCTGAGGGGCTTGGACAAACGGAAGGGGATAGTGGGGGGGGGGGGGGGGATATTTGTGAATGGTGGGGACTGGCCCAGCAAATCATGTACATATGTTTGCGTCCTGCCCGAAGTTGGAGAAATTTTAGCATCATGTCCGCAGTCTTGCATGTGGACTTGGAGCCTGGTCCCCTGGGGGCCATATTCAGGCCTGCCTGAGCTGCAGGCGGGAGTAGATATTTTAGACTTTGCCTCGCTGATCGCTCGCAGGCAGGTTCTGTTGGGGTGGAGGCCAGCTTCTCCCCCCAGAGCCTCGGCATGGTTGGGGGATCTAATGGAATTCCTGTAGCCTCCCCGAACAGGCGCCGGAATGTGGCGACTAGGGGCTTTTCACAGTAACTTAATTGAAGCCTACTTGTGACAATAAGCGATTTTCATTTCATTTCATTTCATTTCAAGAGAGGCAAATTAGGGATTCCATAAGAGATGGGGTTTGTTTATTCTGCATTTTAGGGAGCTAGCTACCACCAACTGATAGGGAGTTTTGGGGGGGATTGCACGCTGGGTTTATTTTATTTTTTGTTGTAATGCTTTGTAAATGTTAAAAACCTGAATAAATTCTTTGGTTGCTGTTGCTAGAATGGTGCAGAACCCTTTTGACAAAACTTATTCTATGCTACCAGTTCACTGGTGAAAACTATGGTTAAACTGAAGGCCGAATGTAAGCAAAAGCAAAGGACGGAGGACGCTGGAAATCTGAAGTAGAAAAAAATACTGGAAATACCCGTTTGGCAACATCTGTGGGGAGTTAACAATTGAAGGCCAAAAAGAGATGTAGAGGGAGGAAAAGAAAATGAGAGCAAAAGGGGTGGCCTGTGATAGGACAGAAGGCAGCAGAGATAAAGGGATGATAGGGCAGCAGAGATAAAAGGATGATCGTGTAAGGTAAAAGGAGATGACAATAGGACAAAAGATGCATCCAGAGGTGTAAAATGATTAGCAGAATCACCAACAGCTGCCATTTGCGGGGGCGGGGTGGGGAAGAGAGAGAGACAGACAAAGGTAGAGGTTATGATCTGAAATTGCTGAACTCAAGTGTCAAGTCCAATGTTGGTCAAAACTTTCAACTCAGCTTTCCAGGCTCCGACTTTAAAGCTTCAGAGAGCAAAACTTTTCTCCCATTTTATCCAGACAACAGTTTTTGGCAACACAGGTTGAGCACCCCTTATTCAAAATTTGAAAAAGCTCTGAAATCCACACTTTTTTTTTGAGTGCCAAAATCATATTTCTAGTTTTAAAAAAATCATGGTATCCACCAGAGATCCACTAGCTATGCAACGTTTCACAACTATACCAATACAGGTATTACAAAATTCCAAAATCCAAGACACACGCAGCCCCAAGCATTTTGAATAAGAAGTGCTCAACCTGTAATACTATCCATTTCCGCCATCTCCAGATCCATCTTTTTACTCACCCAATCCCCTACTCATTTTGCCTTGCACCATTATCCCTTTTTGTCATTTAATCTCTGCCTTCCATTCCTTGTTCCTTTCTGCCCACCCACCTTTCCCTGCATCTTACTTAAAACCTGTAATAGATGTCACTTTTTTCAGTATTAAGTTATTGACATGAAATATTCACTCCATTTTCCTCTTTCCCCAGATGCTGCCTGACCTGAGCATTTCCTCCATTTTGTTATTTCAGTAAAATCTAAATTTATGCAACTGAATATACAGCATTGTTAAGATGATTCAGATAGGGTGACTCATTCTCTCAAGGCAACTAAATCTGCTTGTGATAATCTCCCACCCTGTAGCCAGTTTGGCGGTTACATCTGGCTTGTCGATTGACTCCCATACCCACATGTGGCCCTACCGGGAAGTTGCAACGGCATCCTGTAAATTAGTTATTCTGGCTGCATTCCCGATTCCTTAAAATCTTTCACAACTCATTTTTACTGATTGGATCCTATGATTTCTCATTAGCGTTCTTGATTGCAATTTGTTGGATACTTAAAAAGCTTACATTAGGAAAGCAGCTGAATGGAGAAAGAAAAAATTAGGCAGTGTTCAACAATTTTGCATAAATGCAAGTTTTCCTAAACCCCAAAACATTCCTTATTTTGCTGGTTCAGAGGAAAAGTTAACAAAGCAACACGGGCTGACAAACAAACATGCCATGCCCAGCACACGCACATCAGTGCTTTAGCAAGGTGGACACAGACATGACTATTTGTGCAGGAATGCTTTAGAGTTAAGAGGGTGAGTGCTCTGACTTATGCAGGGATCTATATGAAGATGCTAATCTGGTGTTAGTCGAGCTCCCAGTCCAAGCAAAGTATTCCATCTGCCAACTGCACTTAATAATAATAATAATCTTTATTACTGTCACAAGTAGGCTTACATTAACACTGCAATGAAGTTATTGTAAAAAAAAAACCTAGTCGACGCCTGTTCAGGTACACAGAGGGAGTATTCAGAATGTCCAGTTCACCTAACAAGCACGGCTTTCGGGACTTGTGGGAGGAAACCGGAGCACCCGGAGGAAACCCACGCAGACATGGGGAGAACCTGCAGACTCCGCACAGACAGTGACCCAAGCCGGGAATCGAACCTGGGACCCTGGCGCTATGAAAGTGCTAACCACTGTGCTACTAGTAAAACGTGAACAAATAGAGCAATCCTAATCGTACCAAGAGTGGTTAGAACATATAGTCCTGAACCTATGCATAGCTCGAAAGTGGCTCTGTTACTGCTAATCATTGGGCAGCAATCAGCATGATCTAAACACAATTTACATCTGGCAAACCTAATTATGCACCTTGCACATAGTTTGAAATGATTAGCCAGCAGTCTGATTACAGTTTCCTGGATAGATTTTGCACCAGAGTGCAGTGTGTAAATATACCAAGGTGCTGCCCTTCTGTCGACAATATCCGATACCCATTTACAATAAACAGAGACCGGAGATTTCATTGACATGATACCAAATTAAAACTCCAAGTGGCTAATCACATTCCACGATTCCCACAAAAACCACAGCTCACTTCTCCCCTTCCCCACCCTCTGCAGCCATATCAATTTTGAAAATTTCCCAGTGAAGAAACTGCACATCAGAAAAGCCCAATTTTGACTAACTGGATTTGGGTGGTTAAAAATGAATCACTTTATTAAACACACAACTGAGTTTCCGTAACAGTCAATGGACTGACTGGCATATTGAACACAAGGGCCAAAAAGGTCTTAAGTGGCCGATTTATGCTGAGCTAATTTTCCTCACCAAGGATGAGTTTGGTGCCTAACTTCAAATGGGTTAGCGAATTGAAAATGAAACTGGATAAGGCTACTGCTCCTGAACATCCTGTGCCAACAAGATTCAGCTGAATTGTGTGGACTTCTATATATTTCCCCAGTCACACACTAGAATGACTGGTTAGATGGGATGCCAGGAATGTCAATTGAGCTGTGCCTTGTTGAAAGTCAACACTTTTAAGGACAAGATCTGAAAAAGCTGCAAGTGAGAGTAAAGAACAGGACTCATCTCTTGAGAAAGGTAAAGAGGAAAAATGCAGACTTGGCACCTCTTGGACTCAAAAGCAGGTTAGGTACGAGTTTGAAACAAGCTACCCTCGTCATACATAGCCTAACAAATGGGAAGATCAACTGTGATATTTAGATTACGGTTTCAAGTATAGTTAGCAATTGATTCACATTCCATGCATACATAAAAATGGAACATCTATATGTACGAATGGTTACATTACCCAACAGGTTCCACTCATGATGGTAAACATAGAAACTAGAAAATAGGTGCAGGAGTAGGCCATTCAGCCCTTCAAGTCTGCACCACCATTCAATATGACCATGGCTGATCATGCAAATTCAGTGTCCCACTTTCTCTCCATACCCCTTGATCCCTTTAGCCTCAAGGGCCAGGTCCAGGTCCCTCTTTAATATATCCAACGAACTGGCCACAACAGCTTTCTGTGAGAGAGAATTCCACAAGAACATAATGCAGAAGGAGGCCATTTGGCCCATCGAGTCTGCACCTTAAGTCCTCACTTCCACCCTATCCCCGTAACCCAATAACCCCACCCAACCTTTTTTTGGGTCACTAAGGGCAATTTATAAATGGCCAATCCACCTAACCTGCACGTCTTTGGACTGTGGGAGGAAACCGGAGGAAACCCACGCAGACACGGGGAGAACTTGCAGACTCCGCAGTGACCCAGCAGGGGGTCGAACCTGGGACCCTGGCGCTGTGAAGCCACAGTGCTACCCACTTGTGCTACCGTGCTGCTCTGACATGTTCACACCTCAGAGAAAAAGTTCTTCCTTATCTCAGTCCTGAATGGATTAACCCCAATTCTTATTTTGTGGCCCCTAGTTCTGGACGCCCCAACATCGGGAACATTTTTCCCTCATTTAGCTTGTCCGGTTCCATCCGGATTTTATATGTTTTTATGAGATCCCCTCCAGTGAGTACAAGCCCAGTCGCTCCAGTCTTTCCTCATACATCAGTGCTGCCATCCCAGGAATTAGTCTGGTGAACCTTCGTTGGACACCCCTTAATAGCAAGAATATCCTTCCTCAAACAAGACGACCAAAACTGCACACAGTACTCAAGGTGTGGCCTCACCAAGGCCCTGTATAACTGCATCAAGACATCCCTACTTCTATACTCAGATTTTCTCACTATGAAGGCCAGCATGCATTAGCTTTCCTCATCAACTTCTGTACCTGCATACCAACCTTCAGCGACTTCCACCACGACACCCAGGTCTCATTGCAATTTCCCTTTTCCTAAACTGCCCCCATTCAGATAAGACTCTGCCTTCATGTTTTAGCCACCACAATGGATACCCTCACATTTACCTGCATTTGTCAAGTATTTTCCCACTCAGCCAGCCTGTCCAAGTCACCCTGCAGCCTCTTTGCATCCTCCTCACAGCACACACTGCTACCCAGCATATTGGCATCTGCAAATTTGAAGATATTGCATGCAATTCCTTCATCCAAATCATTAATATATATTGTGAACAGTTGGAGTACTCCACTAGTCACTGCCTGCTACTCTAAAAAGGACCTGTTTTTTCCCCACTCACCAGTTCTCTATCCACGTCAATACATTACCCCCAATACCATGAGCTTTAATTTTGCTCACAAATCTCTTGTGTGGGACCTTGTCAAAAGCCCTTTGGAAAGCTCAGATACAGAACATCCACTGGTTCACCTTTGTCCACTCTACTGGTCACATCCTCAAAAGATTCCAGAAGATTTGTCAATCATGATTCCCATTTAGTGAATCCACGCAAACTTGGACCAATCCTGTCCCCACTTTCCAAATGCTCAGTTATTTTATCCTTAATAATTGACTCCAGCATTTCCCCCACCATCGATGTCGGGCTCACCAGCCTATAATTCCCCATTTTCTCTCTCCCTCCTTTTGATACTAAAAGTGGGGTTAAATTAGTTACCCTCCAATCCATTGGAACTCTTCGAGTCTATAGAATGCTGGGAAGTGATCACCAATGCGTCCACCATTTCTAGAGCCACTTTCTCAAGTACTCTGGGATGCAGAGCAACAGGCAGGCCCTGGGGACTTATCGGGTTTTAATCCCATCAATTTCCCCAATACAATTTCCTGACTCTAAGGGTTTCCTTCAGTTCCTCCTTCGTGCTAGACCCTCTGTCCCATAGTATTTCCAGAAGGTTATTTGTGTCCTCCTGAGTGAAGACCGATCCAAAGTATTTGTTAACAGGTTGGCAATCCCTTTGTTCCCCATTATGAATTCATCTGATTCTAACTGTAAAGGACCTTCATTTGTCTTCACCAGTCTCTTTCTCTACATGGAAGCTTTTGCAGCCAGTTTTTATGTTTTCTACAAGCTTACTCTAATATTCTATTTTCCCCTTTCTGTATTAAATCTTTATCCTCCTCTGCTGAATTTTAAATTTCTCCCAGTCCTCAGGCTTGCTACTTTCTCTGGCCAATTTATATGCCTCCTCTTTGGCTTTAACACTATCCCTGATTTCAATTGTTAGCATGGTTGAGCCACCTTCCCCGTCTTACTCTTGCGCCAGACAGGGGTATAAAATTGTTGAAGTTCATCCACGTGTTCTTTAAATGTCTGCCATTGCCTATCTACTGTCAACCCCCTTAAGTATCCTTTGTCAGCTTATCATAGCCAATGCACAACTCATACTATCAATGTTAGCTTTAAGCTCAGGATCCTAGTCTCAGGCTTAAGTGTGTTTCTCTCCACCTTAATGAAGAGTTATACCATATTATGGTCACTCTTCCCTAAAAGATTTCACAATGTTGCTAATTAATCCTCTCATGCACAATATCCAGTCTAGGATAGCCTGTTCTTTAGTTGGTTCCTCGGCATATTGGTCGAGAAAACCATCCCATATACATTCCAGGAAATCCTCCTCCATCGCATTGCTTCCAGTTTAATTAGCCCGATCAATATGCAGATTTAAGTCCCCCATAATAACTGCTGTACCCTTACTGTACGCATCTCTAATTTCATGTTTGATGCCATCCCCAACCTCCCAACTACTGTTTGGTGGTCTGTATCCAACTCCCACTAACATTTTTTGCCCTTTGGTGTTCCGCAGCTCCATCCACAAAGATTCCATATCATCCAGGCTAATGACTTTCCTTACTGTGTTAATCGCCTCTTTAACCGGCAAAAAGGCAACCTCCCTTTCCTTTTATCTTACCGGAATATTAAATACTCCTGGATGTTGGGTTCCCATCCATGGTCACCCTGGAGCCAGGTCTCCGTGATCACAATGACATCATATCCGTTAATGATCATCTGCGCAATTAATTCATCAACCTTATTACAAATGGCCCTTGCATTGAGACACAGAGCCTACAGGCTTGTTTTTTTTTTTGCTCTTTTAGAATTATAAGTATTGAGCCAAGTAACCAATCCTATCAAATTACACCTCAAGTAAATACCTCCTTCTCTAGGCCCTACTGGTTCACAATAAAAAAACTGTTTCCTCCATCATGCCTCCACTAATGCAATTCTAATTATATAGCATAAACCTCAATTCTATCATTGCAACCAAGTGTATTTAGCTATAACCAAGAAGCCAATAGACAAACTCAGCTCCAAATCATTCTAATATCATGCGTGATTTCTTAGTATGATCACCAATTTTTTTCGGCTCCAGTCACTGCTAAAGTTCAACAATGTTTATTGTTGACGAAAAACATATATTTTAGATAGTTTTCAGCCATCAAAAGCCTTTTGTAAACCAAACTAATTTAAACCGCCAAAGTAGATAGTGGGAACTGAGAGGGACAAGAATCTGAGGGTTCAAGCTTAAAATAATTAGTAAGAAGTCTTACAACACCAGGTTAAAGTCCAACAGGTTTGTTTCGATGTCACTAGCTTTCGGAGCCCTGCTCCTTCCTCAGGTGAATGAAGAGGTATGTTCCAGAAACATACGTATATATAGACAGATTCAAAGATGCCAGACAATGCTTGGAATACAAGCATCAGCAGGTGATTAAATCTTTACAGATCCAGAGATGGGGTAACCCCAGGTTAAAGAGGTGTGAATTGTGTCAAGCCAGGACAGTTGGTAGGATTTCACAGGCCAGATGGTGGGGGATGAATGTAATGCGACATGAATCCCAGGTCCCGGTTGAGGCTTCTTGCTGTGCTCACCCCAGTCCAACACCGGCATCTCCACATCATAAAATAATTAGAACATATCTATTTGAGTGTTTGCCCAATGGCTCAACTAGTAAAACAGTGTCCGTACGAGATGGTCACCTTCACTAGGAAGATTGCAGAGTTCACTGCTCTCAACCAGCAAGTAGAAGCACTATATAGCATTCGCCTTTGATTTGCAGTGACGTAGTGGTATTGTCGCTAAACTAGTAATCCAGAGGACCAGGGTCATGCACTGAGGCCCGGGTTCAAATCCCACCATGGCAGATGGTGAAATTCGAATTCTATAAAAATCTGAAATTAAATGTTTAATGACCATTGTCGATTGCTATAAAAACGCATCTGGTTCACAAATGTCCTTCAGGGAAGGTAATCTGCCGTCATTACCTGGTCTGGCCTACATATGACTCCAGACCACAGCAATGTGGTTGACCCTTAACTACCCTCAGGGATGGGCAATAAATGCTGGCCCAACCAGCAATGCCCACATGCCATGGACGAACAAATTTTAAAATTGCACGGCAGAGAATTATACTGGAATGGCGGTTGGCAACTCCTCAGGGCCTGGCTAGGGGATCTATACGATTTCCTCCGGTTGGCGGAAATCCAGTATGAACTGAGGGGTTCAGCGGAGGGCTTTGAAACACAGCGGGGACTGTTCATGGCCATGTTTCAGGAGCTGTTTATCGTTGGGGGGGGGAAACGGGCAGTAATTTGTACAACCTGTAAAACTGAGTTGGGGAGTGTGTTTAACATACTATTTATGTTTTGTAACTGTTTGAATAAGTTTGGAATAAAATAAAAAAATTTAAAAGAACTACAATTGACCTTTCACATTCTTAGGTTAAGATGCAAAAGTTATTCAGCCAGTTACCGACTCGCACTTGCTTATCCAGTGATTCCTGATAGAAAGCAGAAGACTACAAGGATCCGTTGAGGAAATGCCAGCCACTGCCGTGCACATAAGGAATTGGAGCTTGGCTAGGTGTTTGGTTGGGAGGCATGGGGGTGAACCAACATCTGTGAAAACATACTTAAGCTTCACTCAAAGCCTTAAGAGGAGAGGAATTGGGAGGATAGAGCAACTTGATAAATCTGGTTCACAAATGTCCTTCGGTGAAGGTAATCTGCCGTCCTTACCTGGTCTGGTCTACATATGACTCCAGACCCACAGCAATGTGGTTGACCCTTAATTACCCTCAGGGATGGGCAATAAATGCTGGCCCAACCAGCGATGCCCACATGCCATGGACGAACAAATTTAAAAATTGCACGGCAGAGAATTATACTGGAATGGCAACTTTTTTTAAAAATTAGATTACAACAGTGTTCAGCATTGAGCCAAGAGGAGGTTTTAGGAGTGAGTATGGGTTTGTACTGTGGGCCCAAAACATGCCGATCAGAATCCGAGAAGCAAAAGAAAGTCACAGGGAGAAATGGAAAGATTTTTTTTTTCCATCACTCACTGCTCTCTTCATTTATGGATAGCTTTCTCATCGCCTGTGATGTATGTAACCGTGTTCTCTCTCAACTTGCCTCACTGCACCTAAGCATTGGCAACAGTGCAGCCTGCAAGCTTGCAACTGGGTGAACATCAAATACCGTCAATCTGCAATCCCTGAATTTTAGGACTGAAATAAATGTTAGGGACTCCGGGATGGCAAACAACATTTACAGCAAGAGACTGTGTCAATAAAAGTAGTGGATTCAGGGTATATCATAGAATTTACAGTGCAGAAGGAGGTCATTCGGCCCATCAAGTCTGCACCAGCTCTTGGAAAGAGCACCCTACCCAAGGTCAACACCTACACCCTATCCCCATAACCCAGTAACCCCACCCAACACTAAGGGCAATTTTGGACACCAAGGGCAATTTATCATGGCCAATACACCTAACCTGCACATCTTTGGACTGTGGGAGGAAACTGGAGCACCCGGAGGAACCCACGCACACACTGGGAGGATGTGCAGACTCCGTACAGACAGTGACCCAAGCCGGAATCGAACCTGGGACCCTGGAACCCTGGAGCTGTGAAGCAATTGTGCTATCCACAATGCTACCGTGCTGCTCATACGCACACGTGCAGAGCAATGACAAAGAGGGATTTTTTTTATTTTATTTATTTATTTTTTTTTAAAATGTTTTTGCATCAAGCTTTAATCTTTGAAATAACTCATCTGAGACAGCTCTCAGTACCACTGCAGACAATTCATGTTGTTCTACCTTCCCCAAAGGAATAAAGGAATATATGCCCAAGCAAAAATAATCAGCAAACACCAAGTACAACAATAGCTTCATGAAACTCGGATCCAACTTCATTACACTAACCTCAACATACTTGTTTGAAAAGCCTGGGAACTACAGACCAGTGAGCCTAACGTCTGTAGTAGGCAAGTTGCTAGAAGGTATTCTGAGAGACAGGATCTACAAGCATTTAGAGAAGCAAGGACTGATTCGGGGCAGTCAACATGGCTTTGTGCGTGGAAAATCATGTCTCACAAATTTGATTGAGTTTTTTGAGGGGGTGACCAAGAAGGTAGATGAGGGCAGTGCAGTAGACGTTGTCTACATGGACTTTAGCAAAGCCTTTGACAAGGTACCGCATGGTAGGTTGTTGCAGAAGGTTAAAGCTCACGGGATCCAGGGTGAGGTTGCCCATTGGATTCAAAATTGGCTGGACGACAGAAGACAGAGGGTGGTTGTAGAGGGTTGTTTTTCAAACTGGAGGCCTGTGACCAGTGGTGTGCCTC